>NW_027361712.1:1936875-2582500 GCF_039654945.1 Dendrobates tinctorius
TTTGTGCCAAAGGTGATTCAGTACACAGATACAAGCTAGTCAAAATAGGTGTCGTGAGCTCCATGTGACACCATTTGTTAGAGGAGAAGTCAGCCCCGAGGAGTCAAAGACCTGGGAAGTCGTAAAGCATTTGATGGATGTTATTTACCAGGGGATTTCTGGCTGCTCTTATTGCCTGGTGTCTATACAAGTAAATACGCTGGAATAAAGTAGATGGTACAGATGTGGGGTTGCTAGGATGCCATGTGTAGTTAGTAGGAATATAAAAGTCAAAGAGATGTAATAAATAAAAATCCCATCATTATCCTGCAAGGCAAATAAAGGACTGGTCAGGGAGCCCATCTCACAAAGGCATTCCATTTAAAACACTGTCTGTGTGTTTGATAGGAAAAAGGGAGAAATAAAAGATAAATCTTGGTTTATTGGTAAACTGGCGTGAAGTTATGCAACTAATTCCTATAACAGGCCTGGATGGAGGTCCTCTGGATATTTCACATGCTATAAGTATTAGGAACTCCTATTAAAAGCCTCTTCTGTTGTCTGATTTCAATTTTTGTAGACATAGCAATGTGAGATTCTTTTTTCTTGACAGACGAGCTGAAGCTTTTAATGCCACCATTTATTTTACAGAATGATATTTAGAAAATTGAAATACCTTTGGAAGTACAAGAAAACAGGGATTCCTTTGTGTTTTTACGACATTACCTGTATTGTACAAATTACATGTTAAATTATTCTGTGGGTTCTATGATTACAGTGACTGCACATTTATGTAGTTACCCAAAAACAAAGGCTTTTTTTGTAACTTTTAAAAGTACATTTTGGCATTCTCACTTTCATGCTAGAGTGAGTTGTCCTTTTAGTAATTTTCGATTAAGTCCTGCATATTAGTAGGGCATATTAGGAGCATTAACATGACAGACATAAGGCCATAATAACCCATCGGTACCACACAATCTTGTAACATGGGGGCAATGGTGTAACAAACAGTGCTGCCATCACCTTTGTGTAACCCACTTAAAGGGAACCTGTTACCAGGTTTTCCCCTTTAAAGTATGGCAACTACCTTTCAGGCCTCTTTTACAGCATTTTAGTATGCTGTCTGCCTGTCCCCAATCCCCAATGTATAGCAGCAAAAATGGCTTTCATTATACCCACAAATGGCGCGATCCGGTCAAATAGGCCTTGATCCAGCATCTCCTTTCTTCCAACTAACACCGTTCTCCTTCCCCGCTGCATGTGGCTGACACATCCTATGTCATAGGGATAATATTGAAGAGAAATAGCGCAATAGTGCATTATCCAGTGTAAGTGTATCATTTTCAAAATAATACACTCACCAGATGGAGCTTGCAATAAGCATGAAGGATTCGCTGTTGCAGAAACCACAGATCCACGAGGGACCAACGTAGAAGATGCAGGATAGGAAAAAAAGTGGTCAGACAATCCGCGCTGCGAATCACTAAGAACAATTATTAATATAGTGGTCTTTATTCGACGCGTTTCAAAGTTTCACAGAACTCCTTCCTCGGGAAAAAACTCCTGAGGAAGGAGTTCTGTGAAACTTCGAAATGCGTCAAATAAAGACCACTGTAATAATAATTGTTCATAGTGATTCACAGCGCGGATTGTCTGACCACTTTTTTTCCTATCCTGCATCTTCTACATCCTATGTCATAGACACAGTGTCCCCCATCGTGCTCCTGCGCAGAAGCGTTGAGAACCACAGAACTGCTATCTATAATCCAGCTCTTTCTAATAACCACACTGCAAACATAATATTAAATATGCAACGCTCTGTTAGCAAAGCCTGCAACAGATCTGAAATGTTTCAGTCTGGAAAATTCCCCTAAAGCAGCTATTTCTTCCTAATTAATAGCCTTCTGAATCCAGCATTTTTGGAATATGTGTTTCCCCGTTGAGAATCATCACTTTGGTTTGCAAACTCCCTATACTTGTTTACTCTTGTATAATGTTCAGCCACATCCAACTGAAATAGCTGCCATGTATGTTTAGTATTATATCTGCACAAAGAAGCTTCCGATGTTTTCTGAACTAAGAGATGAAGGGTTCCTGAGAACATTGCAATAACAGGCTGCAAATTTAAAGGGGTATTCCCATTTTGAAGATCCTATCCCAATATATAATAAGTGTTATAAAAATAATATTAGCAAATACATCAAATTAAAAATGTAGTGTAGTTTGTCTGATTCACAATGCTTCTTTCCTCATGTGCAGGCGTTGAAGTAGCTTAGGTGTTCATGATTATTATGACCAGTCATATAATGACAGCTAGTTGCTAGTGGTCACAATGATGAATACCTAAGCTACTGCAATGCCCAGCATATGAGGAAAGAGAAATAGCGAACCAGATTACATTTCTAATTGGAGCTATTTGCTAATATTATTTACTAATTTACCTTCTGACTGAGCACTCCACCTTTTAAGCCCCCGTTACACACTGCGATATCGCTAGCAATATCGCTGTAAAGTCACCGATTTTGTGACGTTGCAGCGATATTGCTAGCGATATCGCTACATGTGATACTTACCTCCGACCGGCTCCCCCGCTGGTTATCGCTGGTCGCGCGAGAAGGTCCTGGACCATTCTTCGTCGGTCACTTCCTGCGGCGCTTCCTGCTGTGACGACGAGCGACGCGTGGAGCCGGATGGGAGGACACAGGATCGCTGCGTCTGACAGGTAAGTAGCGATCCCCGTCCCCAGCGATGTCGCTAGTGAGATCTGCCTGTGTGGCAGCTCACTAGCGACCACCTAGCGATGCACCAGCGATCCTGACCGCATCATATCGCTGGTCAGGATCGCTGGTGAGTCGCTAGGTGTAACGGTACCCTTAGCTGCAGGCGTTTTTAATCAACCCAGGGCCATTTCCCCTCCACAGAGATATAGACTTCAGTCCTAACAGCGGATTTTTCATAGGTTCCCATTCAGATGGAGACTACAGTCTTAGTGAGGATTGGCATAGAATAGGGACCTGGAAAACGAGAAATGCCTTAACATGGCTTCCAGGTACACATAACTTGGCCATTTTATGCGCTAAACTTTCTCAATTTTTCATACTTCTAATGCAGTAATGCAATTCATTATTCATTTTTCATGTTTGCATGGTTTGGCGCTACAGTGTGCTTACTTTTTTGCTTCAATGTATATGAGTTGGTGACTCTGGGTTAAGCACCTGTCCACACTATGCTTATGCTTGGATGTGACGGTCAGTTTTTGAAATTTGTATTCATTTACAGTACCTTCTGACTGAGCACTCCACCTGCTAGCTGCAGGCGTTTTTAATAAAACCAGGGCCATTTCCCCTCCACAGAGATATAGACTTCAGTCCTAACAGAGGATTTTTCATAGGTACCCATTCAGATGGAGACTACAGTCTTAATGAGGATTGGCATAGAGTAGGGACCTGGAAAACGAGAAATGCCTTAACGTGGCTTCCAGGTACGCATAACTTGGCCATTTTATGTGCTAAACTTTCTCAATTTTTCATACTTCTAATGCAGTAATGCAATTCGTTATTCATTTCTCATATTTGCATGGTTTGGCGCTACAGTGTGCCTTCTTTTTTGCTTGAATGTATATGAGTTGGTGACTCTAGGTTAAGCACCTGTCCACACTATGCTTATGCTTGGTTGTGACGGTCAGTTTTTGAAATTTGTATTAATTTACCTTCTGACTGAGCACTCCACCTGTTAGCTGCAGGCATTTTTAATCAAACCAGGGCCATTTCCCCTCCACAGAGATATAGACTTCAGTCCTAACAGAGGATATTTCATAGGTTCCCATTCAGATGGAGACTACAGTCTTAATGAGGATTGGCATAGAATAGGGACCTGGAAAACGAGAAATGCCTTAATGTGGCTTCCAGGTAGACATAACTTGGCCATTTTATGCGCTAAACTTTTTAAATTTTTCATACTTCAAATGCAGTAATGCAATTCATTATTCATTTTTCATGTTTGCATGGTTTGGCGCTACAGTGTGCTTCCTTTTTTGCTTGAATGGTGGTGGGAGTGTCATGGTTGGGGCTGCATGAGTGCTGCCGGCTGTGGAGAGCTACAGTTCATTGAGGGAACCATGAATGCCATTATGTACTTTGACATATGACATACTGGGCGGCACGGTGGCTCAGTGGACCCAGCTGCGGTCCTGGGTTCGAATCCCACCAAGGACAACATCTGCAAGGAGTTTGTATGTTCTCCCCGTGTTTGCGTGGGTTTCCTCCGGGTACTCCGGTTTCCTCCCACATTCTAAAGACATACTGATAGGGAATTTAGATTGTGAGCCCCATCGGGGACAGTGATGATAATATGTGCAAACTGTAAAGCGCTGCGGAATATGTTAGCGCTATATAAAAATAAAGATTATTACTGAAGCAAAGCATGATCCCCTCTCTTTGGAATCTAGGTTGCAGGGCAGTATTCCAAGACTATAACGAACCCAAACACACCTCCAAGATGACCATGGCCTTGCTAAAGAAATATTTCCAGACACAAACCCTACTGAGCATCTGTGGGATATCCTCAATTTAAAGGTAGAGAAGCAAGGTCTCTGACATCCACCAGCTTCAAGATGTCGTCATGGAGGAGTGGAAGAGGATTCCCGTGGCAACTTGTGAAGCTCTAATGAACTCCATGCCAAACAGAGTTAAAGGGAAGGTTTTGCTTTTTTATTGTTTAAAAAATATATTTTTTTACATAACCTGTGCTTTATTAAATTGTATTTATGTTTTTTTTTTTAAATAAATGTTTAATGCAACCACTGGAGGCTGACTTTTACTTTGCAGGTCTGTAAAGTTTGCTGCATGACACTTTCAGCTTGCAAATACGGCATCACCTGGGCATAGAAGACAGTAGTCTGATGCCAACCCTAGCTCTTACATTATAGCTGCATCAGCAGTGAACTGGGCACACCTATGTGGGCTGCCCAATTCACAGCTGTAGGTTTAGCTGGGAGCGATTTTATTGTAGCCAAGCACTCTGCTGAGCTCCACCTACCCTCTATCACCAGGACCCGTAACAGGAAGCTGTACTGTTCACTTCCTATATAACAGGTCCTGAGATGCAAGGAGACCAGAGGAGCAGCTGACAGCAGTTAATTGTGGACCATAGGAGCACAGCAATGACTTCATCCATTGGTAAGTATCAGGGCTGTGGCGGTGAAGGGCCAGGCACGGTACTTTTGTGCAGATGCAAAATATGAAGGGGGAAACATGCAAAGTGCTGTGGGGAGAGAGACATGGAAGGTGATGTGGGGAGAGAGACATAGAAAGTGCTGTGGGAGAGGTACATGGAAAGTGCTGTGGCAAGAGACTTATTTGCATATTCCATGTCTTTCTCCCCCTCATATTTTTGCCTCTGCAGAAAACCACAATGCTTGACCATGATACTCACACTGTCTCATCCCTGATACCCACCAATGTATGCGCCATTTCTGGGGCCGCTGAAGACTGATGTTGGTAGCCTGGGAATGGGGGGGCAATATCTCTGACCCCTTCCCAGTCTATTAATATCAACCCACAGCTGTCTGCTTAGCCTTTGCTGGTTTGAATTTATAGGGGGACCTTACGTCATTGTTTTTCTGGAGTCTCCCGAAAAATTAACCAGGAAAGACTAAGCAAGTTGTTATTAATAGTGTGGGAACCTTATGGGCTATTATCCCTTTCCCCAGTTTATTAACATCAGACCTCAGCCGTGGGCTTTCCCGCTGTTGGTTATAAAAATTGCACAGGAGCCCACTCAATTCATTTTTAAAATGTATTTCTTTATTGTACACAGGAGGGATACAGTGGGTGCTGAAAATACAACTCCCATCATTATCTCCTGGTTGCGCTTATCTCAGTGTGAGCAGGAGACAATGATGAGAGCTGCCTTCAGCCACCGGCGCCTGGAAACAACCCAAACTGTACCGCTTTTTCCCAGGCACCAGTACGTGTCACACGAACTGTATGCACTCAAATGCCACACTGAAACATGGACACGGACAGCAAACGGACACACAGATGTCACATGGATGTCACATACGTTCATACGTATGTCACACAGACACAGACTATTGATCTCACCAGTACAGTTTTTTTCTGTACGGTAATCACTAGGACATGTTAAGGAGGTCTCATGCACTGCTTGAAAATAATGATGGCCTCACAAGATATTGACACTTTGGGCACAATTTGGCAATTTTCACTTGGGGTGTACTCACTTTTATTGCCAGCGGTCTAGACATTAATGGCTCTGTTGAGCTATTTAGAGGGCACACCCAATTTACACTGTTATACAAGCTGTACACAGATTACTTTACATTGTATCAAAGTGTCATATCTTAGAATCATAGAATTATAGAATTGTAGAGTTGGAAGGGACCTCCTGGGCCATCTGGTCCAACCCCCTGCTCAAAACAGGATTCGCTAAATCATCCCAGACAAATGTCTTCCACCCTCTGTTTGAAATATAAAGTAGATATGACAGGCTCAAACCCCAACTTAGGTGCTCTGGGGAAAAAAAACAAAGCTAAAGTATAGGAGTAGCCCCGGCACACTAATATCATGAAAGTAGAGTCTTTGCAACGACAGTCTTTTTTGTTGTGATTTTATTTTTTGTGGAAAAAGGTGGTGTTACAATCCAACGTTTCAGCTCTACATCTCGAGCTTTCATCAGGGATATGACTACAGAATATACAATAAAAGAACAAAAATCAGTGTATAAACTTTATAAAACAATAAACCTGGTGATAAGTGATTTATATTGTGGGGACAGTGTCATGCATCCTTTGTGAAGGTATGTATGGACCTATAGTGATGTGAGGCCAGTGAGTGTGTATTGTGGTGTGATACGGTGTACGTGTGAGAGGTTGGGCAGAGGAATTGGGTGAAGGTGTAAATGGGACAGTGTAGAAGATGAATGGCATGAGTGTGTGGGTTGTGTTGAGAAGGGGCATTAGGGGACAGTGAAGTGGAGTGGGAGTGAGGGTGAGGTCATCTAAAGAGGCTGTGTGTAAGGGGTGCTCTTGGAAGTATTGAGGCATAAGGTGTAAATACCTTGGTCCTTGGTTTTGGGGTGTGTGTATAGGTGGTAAAGGTTTGCCTTTGTAGTCCAGCTAGGGTGAGGTCATCACTGTCAGGGGTAGTCCTGCTGGTCTGGACTCATTTGAAGTCACTGACGTCACGGGAGAGAATGTAGGGTTGTTGTAATAGCACAGGTAGAGTACCTGTAGGTATAGAGAAAAGGTAGACTTAGCACTTGGAGACCTGGAAGGACAGTGTGCCTAGGTGGGGTACTGTATAATGGTACCGCACCTGTGTCAGAGTACTAATAACAAGTGCTTAATCACTGGCATGAGCATGATGCATTTTACCTTCGGCAGTACCCCACCTAGGCACACTGTCCTTCCAGGTCTCCAAGTGCTAAGTCTACCTTTTCTCTATACCTACAGGTACTCTACCTGTGCTATTACAACAACCCTACTTTCTCTCCCGTGACGTCAGTGACTTCAAATGAGTCCAGACCAGCAGGACTACCCCTGACAGTGAAGACCTCACCCTAGCTGGACTACAAAGGCAAACCTTTACCACCTATACACACACCCCAAAACCAAGGACCAAGGTATTTACACCTTATGCCTCAATACTTCCAAGAGCACCCCTTACACACAGCCTCTTTAGATGACCTCACCCTCACTCCCACTCCACTTCACTGTCCCCTAATGCCCCTTCTCAACACAACCCACACACTCATGCCGTTCATCTTCTACACTGTCCCATTTACACCTTCACCCAATTCCTCTGCCCAACCTCTCACACGTACACCGTATCACACCACAATACACACTCACTGGCCTCACATCACTATAGGTCCATACATACCTTCACAAAGGATGCATGACACTGTCCCCACAATATAAATCACTTATCACCAGGTTTATTGTTTTATAAAGTTTATACACTGATTTTTGTTCTTTTATTGTATATTCTGTAGTCATATCCCTGATGAAAGCTCGAGATGTAGAGCTGAAACGTTGGATTGTAACACCACCTTTTTCCACAAAAAATAAAATCACAACAAAAAAGACTGTCGTTGCAAAGACTCTACTTTCATGATATTAGTGTGCCGGGGCTACTCCTATACTTCACCCCCTGTTTGAAGACTTCTACTGAAGGAGAAATCACCACCTCTCGTGGCAGCCTGTTCGACTCATTGATCACTCAAATTGTCAAAAAGTTATTTCTAATATCTAATGTGTCTCCTCCCATTCAGTTTCATCCCATTGCTTCTAGCCTTTCCTTGTGCAAATGAGAATAAAGAGGATACTACTACAATGTGACAGCCCTTGAGATATTTGTAGACAGCTCCTCTCAGTCTTCTCTTCTGCAAGCTAAACATTCCCAAATCCTGCAACCTTTCCTCTTAAGACATGGTTTGCAGACCGGTCACCATTCTGGTCGCTCTTTTCTGAACTTGCTCCAGTTTGTTGATGTCTTTTTTAAAATGTGGAGCCCAAAGAGTAGAGGGCAATAATGACTTCACATGATCTAGACCAGAGATGGGGAATCTTTTTTCTGCCAAGGGCCATTTGGATATTTATACCATCCTTCGAGGGTCATACAAAGTCCGCCCACAAAGTACATCCTGACTCTGGCGCTGGTGTCTGGACGTAATCTTTCATTGCATGCCCTTCAGTGTTCAGTAGTGGACACTGCATGTGTGTGCTCACAGAGCAAGAATAAATTAATGAGCTGGTGGCAATCAAAATATAACTCCCTGCCAAAGTACTGTGGTCCCTGAGAATCTGCCCAGGGGCCAGATTAAAGGTCATCAAGGGCCGTAAATGGCCCTGGGGCCTGAGGTTCCCCACCCCTGATCTAGACTGTATGCTTCTATTAATACATCCCAGAATTGCATTTGCCTTTTTTGCTGCTGCATCACACTGTTGACTCATATTCAGTCTGTGATCTATTAGTATACCCAAGTCTTTTTCACATGTCCTGTTGCTTAGCCCTATTCCTCCCATTCTGTATATGCTTTTTTCATTTTTATTGCCCAGATGTAGTACTTTGCATTTTTCCCGTTAAAAACCATTCTGTTAGTTGCTGCCCACTGCTCCAGTTTATTTATATCTTTTTGAATCTTCACTGCTGTCCCATAAAAAGATAGAATAAAATATTTAAATAAATGTGAGGGGTGTACTCATTTTGTGAGATTATATATATATATATATATGGATTCTTTTTAAAAGAGCTTGTCACAGCCTACCAAAATGAATATTTAATGGAGGGAGAAACACTAATGCAAAAGACAAATCAATGCTTATACACAGGTTTCAGAGCAAGCTGACAGAGGAGGCTGGCAAAGTGATTCTGCTCTCTTATCAAATGTTAGGCTTCCACCCCAGCTGTAGATAAGATGGTGAGTCAGCTCCTAATAGGCAGCAGCCAGAGAACTGTCTCCTGCTGTGCATGAGCAAGCATATAGGAGATACTGCCATCATTCAGAAATAATGATAGCAATAGC
Organism: Dendrobates tinctorius; assembly: GCF_039654945.1. NCBI lineage: Eukaryota > Metazoa > Chordata > Amphibia > Anura > Dendrobatidae > Dendrobates > Dendrobates tinctorius. The sequence continues at coordinate 1,946,401 of NW_027361712.1, forward strand.
ACTTAGAATCAATGCTTTTTACTGTTTAGAACTAATTACCACTTGAGGAATATTGTTACGAGATTTCCTTTTTTTTGCTACTGCATCATATTATGTTGATATATTCATCTATCACAAAACTTTAATTATTTCGCTTTAACAGTCTTGTAAATGAGAACAGTAATAAAACTAATAAGAATGAATAGCAAGTGTATAGTCTTCAGTATATAGTGGATATTCAAACTCTGTAGAACAGAAATAACTACTTCTAGCAGCCATCTAGATAACGTTAATAAGCTGATTTTATGTCAGATCTATGCCTGCCGCTAGCATGTATCAATTAGCCTAATTTTCAGCTGAAAGTATTAATTATTAGGTCAGTGTTTCTTCTAACTGCTTCGCAGCCGGATGTATCGGGATATGCTTTCTACAGGCGCTAAGACTATTCAGGTGATACACTCAGTATAAATAATACATTGAAAAACTGCTTTATTTTTCCATGGCTTATTCAGTCACAATGTGATCTCTCATTGGGATATTGTTCTTAGTCTAACTCACATAGAGAAGATTATTGAAACATAGGGTGAGGTTCATTTGTACTGACGTTTCATATGCCAGGCTTAAACAAAAGTGTGTTGGCGTAATTTGCGCAAAACTTGTTATTATGACGCTTCATGGACTGTCCCAAAAGAAAAAGGTGCAGATTTGTATTAAAATTTGCAAGACTTATGTATTTAATAAATGAATAATAAATCTTCCAGAAACCTGGAATGATTATGTTTACCCCCAGATAACCCACTCACATTTTCTTGGTACTTTCAAAACATTTGAGAAAAATTTAAAAAATTATTATTTATTTAGTATTTCAAAAGGACAATGTTTTGTCATCATTCAAGCACATGATACCCTATGGAACATGTCCAGATACGTGCAGACCATAGAAAAAAAGAGATATGTAGATACGTACATGCTCATGCTATGTTAACAGGATCCATTGTAGAAAATAGTCGAAATGACTGCATTCATTATATCATATTCTCTGATCTACATAAAGAGTCACTATATGACTACCACCTCACTTCCAAGGACTTCTCTTGAGCATCCCCCATGCTTTTGAATTCTGTGACCCAACATGTCAAATTATCCATCACGTTTGGAACTTTCAGGCAGAACATAAAAACTCATTTTTTTAAGCAAACCTGTCACCAGGTTTGACCGGTATAAGATATGGCCATCACATTTCATGCCTGATGTATATCTGCCCCCAACCCAACCTGCAATACAAGAAAAGGACTTTTTATCATACTCTCCTGTGCAGCGATTCGGTGTCACTGATTTTGGTCCGATATCTCCCTTCTTCTTGTGATGCCGTCCTCCTTCTTGCTTTGAGTGGATGATGAGTCCCTACATCATCCTCACAGTCTCCCCTGGCATCGCTCTCCTGAGCAGGCACAATTCTCTGCCCTGACTAGGCCAGAGCAAAGTACTGCAGGGCGCAGGCGCTGGGAAAGGTGAAAGAACCCCGGGGCTTGTGTGCTACAGTACTTTACTCTGCCCTAGTAAATAAACAGTTGCCAATCACTGCGCTCCCCACTCAAAAAAAAAATGATCCTACACTGTCTCACTTATGGTACATGGTCTCCACACTATTCTGTCTTATAAAATATTCCCACCACACTGCATAGTGAAATGACAGCCACACCACCTCCTCATAAATTAAAACCACCACACAGTCCTCTCCATTATAAATTATACACCTCTCTCACTTATGAACTATGATCTCCACATTGTCCCCACTCCATACAATCTTCTTTTCACTGTCCCGCTCATGTTGTCCCTACTCAATCCTGAGCCCCCCCATGCTACCCATTCTCTATATTGAGCCACCCATTCTCCATACCAAACCCCCTATTCTCTATACCAAGCTCCCATGCTAGCCCAATCTCCTTATCCAGCCCTCCCATGCTATCCCATACTCCATTCTTTGCTCCTCTCAAGCTACTTCATTTTGCACACCGAGCCCCCTATGCAACCCATTCTCCACAAAGAGACCCGCTATGATGGCTCTGTTCTCCATGCTGAGCCCCCTATGCTATTCTATTCTTCATACCGAGTCCCTCCCATACTACTCCATTTTCCATACCAAGCCATCCGCTGCCACCCCTTCTCCATACCAAGTCCCCATGACAACCCCTATTCTCCATACTGAGCCCCCACATACTACGTTTTCTATATAGAGATCCTCAAGATTAATACCAAGCCCCTCCCATGCCACCCTTCTCCGTTCCGAACACTTCCCATGCTACTCCATTCTCCATACAAAGCCCTTCCCATGCTATCCCATTCTCCATACTGAGCATCTCCTATACCGTGCCCCCATGCTACTCCATTTTGCCTTTTGTCTTCTTCCTTACAAATGCAGAGTGCCCCCTCTCTCGTCCAGAAAGACGTCAGTTTCCTTAAAGAGTGTGGAGAAGGGAGATTTTAAAAAAATAAAAAAGTCTAATTTTGACCTGGGAGCTGCCCCCTGCAGTGCAGTGCCCTAGGCAAGGACATCCGGTGGCAAATACGGGCCTGGATCTCTGATATAAACAATCAGCGCCTGTTTTTATTGCATTTGCTCCTTTTTTTGTTATTGAGTTTTTGGTCTTTCTCGCCTGTGTTTTATTTGCATGTAAGGCTGGTTTCACATTTGCGTTTTTTAGCGCTGGAAAAAAACGCACACCTGCGCATGCGTTTTTTCCCCTATATTTAACATGGGTGCGCATACCTGCGCGCATGTATGCGATTTTCATGCGCTGCGTTTTTTTGGGGTGTGCGTTGGGATTTTCCAGATGCAGCATGTTGCATTTTTTGGCCCTGCAAAAAAGCGCATGCGCACATATGCGCACGTTTTGCGCTAAAAATGGCCATTATAGCCTATGGATGCGCATATGTGCGCACTGGCATGCTCATGTATGCGTTTTTTTGCATATGCGTTTTTTTTTTAAACCATGGAATTTAGGGGTTTGGGTTAGAGTTAGGGTTAGTTAAGGGGGTTTAGGGTTAGGGTTATGGTCAGGGTCAGGGTTAGGGTTGGGGTTTGGGTCAGGGTTAGGGTTAAGTATGGTTTTGTTAAGGATTAGGGTCATGGTTAGGGTCAGGATTAGGGTTAAGTATGGTTTTGTTAAGGGTTAGGGTCAGGGTTAGGGTTAGGGTTAGGGTTAGGGTCAGGGTTAGGGTTAGGGTTAGGGTCAGGGTTAGGGTCAGGATTAGGGTTAAGTATGGTTTTGTTAAGGATTAGGGTCATGGTAAGGGTCAGGATTAGGGTTAAGTATGGTTTTGTTAAGGGTTAGGGTCAGGGTTAGGGTTAGGGTTAGGGTCAGGGTTAGGGTTAGGGTTAGGGTTAGGGTCAGGGTTAGGGTCAGGATTAGGGTTAAGTATGGTTTTGTTAAGGATTAGGGTCAGGGTTAGGGTCAGGATTAGGGTTAGTATGGTTTTGTTAAGGGTTAGGGTCAGGGTTAGGGTTAGGGTTAGGGTTAGGGTCAGGGTTAGGGTCAGGATTAGGGTTAAGTATGGTTTGGTTAAGGGTTAGGGTCAGGGTCAGGGTTAGGGTTAGGGTTAGGGTTAGGGTCAGGGTTAGGGTTAAGTATGGTTTTGTTAAGGGTTAGGGTCAGGGTTAGGGTTAGGGTTAGGGTCAGGGTTAGGGTTAGGGTTAGGGTTAGGGTCAGGGTTAGGGTTAGGGTTAGGGTTATTTAGGGTTTAGGGTTTGGGTTAGGGTTAAGTATGATTTGGTTAAGGGTTAGGGTCAGGGTTAGGGTTAGGGTTAGGGTCAGGGTTAGGGTTAGGGTTAGGGTCAGGGTTAGGGTTAGTAAAGTCATGGTTTGGGTAGTGTGAGGGGCCACCTAAAAATGTTGGAAAAAAACGCAAACGCGGTAAAAACGCGCTAAAAACGCATACAAACGCATAAAAACGCTGCGTTTTTTTCATGCATGCTCATAAAAATGCTTGAAAAAAACGCAGCAGTTGTATGCTTATGTATGCGTTTTTTCAATGCGTTTTTTTGCGGGAAAAACGCGCTGCAAAAAAAAGCAAGTGTGAAACTAGCCTTACTCTTCATTTTTTGAAAAGTTTATTTTATGTGTTTTTATTCAATTCTCCATTGGGGGTAGGGTTTTAGGTTTCTAAAAGTTTTCACCTGATTCACCATCTGCAACTTTTTTGCACATATTTATTCCAGTTACCGCCTCAAATGATTTCATGTATTCCAGAAATGTGTGCCCAAGTTTTGAAACATGCAACTTTTGAGCACTTAAAAGTTGTAAAAAAGTTTAACGACCTTTTTTGACTTTGCACAAAATTCTTGAACTATGTGTGCAATTTTGAAGAATTTGGGGCAAAAAATAACAACAAATAGCACAGGACAAGAAATGACATAAAAAAAATGTAAATGTTGAATCGAGGCCTCAGTATCTGATAAAAGTTAATCTAGTGTTATTTTTAGATGATTATCTGATATGTTCAATTTTAGGTTTCACCGGACAACCGCTTGGGCTTCCAGCTGTTTACACAACCCTGTTTATTTTACACATAGGGTTAGTCTGATTAGCACTGCACACAAATGCGTGAAAACAGATGAGAAACTACATTCAACCGGGATTTGTTCTGTTCTTCTTATAAAGGGAACAAAATGTGTACTGAGCGTAAAGTGATTGATGTGATCTTTTATAGTGGTCAGTGAAAGGAAGCCATACATGAGTAAGGCAGTCACATCCTTACAAGTTAAGATGTCCCATAATGCTAAAACCTTTGTGAGGAATGATCCTTTTTTTCCTCTTTATTTACAGGAGTATCACAAAAAGAGGCTTATAGGATGATACCAGACTTGTTTTAATTATTTTCGTGTATGGATTAGTCAAACCCTGCTAGCTTCAAATTACATTGAGCTGAGATGGCTACAAGGAATGCATCCTACGAAGAAGCACGCATAAAAGATGCTTTAAGTCCCTCGTCGACAGCTCTCTGTATTCATCGATAGCTGGGCCTTCACTTGCACCCGGCACATGGTAATCTACGATATGCATGTTTGCACCACAACAACTAGGGCATCAAAATCATTATTATGTTTGCGAATTTATTATTGAAACATGCAGATCAGCCAAGACTATCAAATATCACACAAGGCACTCTGGGAGCAGACCTTTCCTTTTCCTAGCTAACATACCGTATATGCTGCCAAAATGTATCAGTGCTACCTGCTCGGGAAGTGTCTCGTAAATGGAAATTTATGAAAAGTGCCTGGTAATATTTTGAAGGCAGAAGACTGTCTAATAAAACTGAATAAAGAAATAATTTATTAGCAAAATATTCAGTCCTCCAGTAGAATGGAGACATTAATGATATATTTCTTGTCATTGGCTTTATGATTGCTGTTCTGCTTATTACCTTTCGACAGTGAGTGCCGAATGTTATTATGCCTCACCGCAATAAAAGTGGAAGTTCACTACTACAGTGCCTGTAAAAGTCATGACATGGCGACGATGAATAGAGACTTAAGTTTTCCCTTTCCTGCAGTGCTAACACAAGGAAATTAGAGGGGCTGTCCGTTTTTGTTTTGCTTGTTTTTTTCAAGATACATTCAAAGCAGGCAAATGTAATAAAAAAGCAAAATAAATTTTACTTGCGTGGTAAATCTCCTGCTACTACACCACCATCGATCCCTCTGGTCTTTCTAAACTTTCCCGCAGTGATGTCTTGGCTGCAGCCAATCACTGTTCTCAGCAGCTACATGTCAGCCATATTACCATCTCAGCTTAGACCTGTGATTGGTTGGCAATTTTTACTTCAGAATTGTTCACTAAGCTTGACAAGTCAAATGAATTTACAAGACAAATAATAGTTGCTTGAAGGGTTTTTTTTTTTGCATTCTCATCTTTAGACCCATTTTTCAAAAATCAGAGACCCCTTAAAGCACTACACAGTTTTCATTTATCAATGGGTTGTCTATACAATACAGGACAGGATAAGTTCTTCAGACCAAGGAATACTCTACTGCTCTGGCCAGGAAATGAGAGCCTTAACCTTAATTCCATAAAGGAGGACAGAATATAAATTTTTTTAATCCAGATAATCCATAAAATGAGTGATCTTCTCTGGGAAAATTAATACACATTACATATTTAGGCACCGATTAATCAAGAGAATTGATTTTTCATGCTGGTCTTGATGAGGAGTGTGATGGGGATGGTGGAAGCACTGTGTCACAGTCTGAAGAGAGCCTGGAGGGGCGTGACTAGGTGAGCACCTGACCTTTCACCAGAGCCCCTGATGGTGGGGTTTGGCTTGGCTCCTGATGAACACCAGATGCTACTTCAGGACAGACCATGGATGCACGGCAGCTGACCTCCAGGGGACAGGAAGCTGAAATGGCCATATAGAAGGGTACAGCTGATACAGGCAGGCATGACAGGAACACAGATCCCACAGATGCTTATGTGTACCGCCAGAAGGGCACTGGCAAGTGTGGGCTGGTATGGCTGGTGTACAGATGAGCACTGGCAGGTGTGGAGTGGACCAACTGGTATATAGATGAGCACTGGCAGGGACAGAGTGAATCGGCTGGTATACAGATGGGCACTGGGAGATGCAGAGTGAATTGGCCGGTATACAGTTGAGCACTGACAGGGACAGAGTGGATTGGCTGGTATACAGATGAGCACTGGGAGACGCAGAGTGGACTGGCTGGTACACAGTGGAGCACTGCCAGGTGCAACATGCACTGGTTGGTATGTCGTTGAGCACTGGCAGGTGCTGGCAGAAGTGGCTGAAATACAGATAGGCAAGCAAATACGAACAGACAGGTACTGGACAGATAGACTGACTGGCGGTTACTGGGGGACCTTGCAACTAGCAAGCGTGCCAAGGACAGACATGCCACGTTGCTCAGGTGCCTTAAATAATAAATGTCCCCCACTTTAAGATGGCACATGTGGCCCTTTAATAGGGAGTGATAACAAATGAGCAATAAGCACAGTGCCTGGGGTTCCGAGAGCAGTACGTGTACCCCTGGCAGCTGCGGTCAAGGAAGCAGGAGGAAGTGCAGAATGGGAGCCGTGATGGTGAGCAAGCTGGCGTCCCTGCTGGGGAAGAGGAACAGAGTGCAGGGATGCCAGTGCTACAAGGTGGCATACTATAGTCCAATGCTCCTGATTTATTAAGAGGTGCATGCCTTTTAATGACTTAGGAACATCTGTCTATGGGCATGCGCTTTAATTAGATAAGCTGTAGCGTTACGCTTCCATCCCACCCCTGGTCTGTCCACTTTGGCGGTGATAGGCAAAACTGGGGTGAAAACACCAAATGTCATAAATTCAAGATGCGCAAAAAAAATGACTTTTTAAAACCTTTTATGAGAATTTTCTGGCGTAAAAGCATTGGTGAATTGGGGCCTAAATTTATTTATTCTACTCACTTGTATGGTACCATTAATTCCACAGTGTTTTACAGACATTTTCATCCCTGTCCCTATAGAGATTCACAACAGCCTCACTAAAGAGCTTTGGCAAGTGTCCAGGGTTGAGGAGTGGAGTTGGAAGAGCACACACTTGTGAAAAGAATTCACCACATTCAAAAAAGCATCTTTCAAATTCAAATAGGCCTTCACCTCTGCTAAACAGGTCTATTTCACAACCCTTGTATTATTTTATCCCTCAACCCTTAACAGTTATTCAACACTGCCTTCCACTTCCCCTCTGACCTCCCTCATCTCTGCCGTATTTTTATGGACTGTCCGGGAATTTCTGGATGGTTGGCAATTAGAGTTGAGCGACTTTGGTCGGATAGGGTTTCATGAAACAAAATTTGTTTCAGATGAAACTGGTCCGACTAGGGCAAAAAAAGTCGGAGTTTCGTCCAAAACCCAACCCCAATGCAAGTCAATGGGGAATAAAAGTCGGCATTGAGTGGATGAATGTCATCCGCTCAATGCCGACTTTTTTCATGAAACCTGATCCGACCAACTCTAGTTGGCAACCCTGGTTCCAAGGTAACATACTTATTTTCTTCTTTTAACCCCATTGACTGTTGCCGCTTATCCCCTTTCAGCATGTCTACTTTCTGTGCTCTTCATCCTTAGCGGGGAATGCTTTGTCTGCGTCACTTGTGGGCTCATTAATGAAGAGCACACTGGACACACTGACAGACAATGTGCACCAGCGGAAGAAGGCTCTTGAAAGAAAGAGGATAAAAAAAAATCAATTTTTTATGGAGTATCAATTCAAAATATGCTAATTATTGTTTGTTGTGATATTTTAATTGCAAATTCAACATGTGGGATTACCCTAATAGTGTAAAATTAGCTGAACTAGGCCCAAAAATAAGCAGATCCCATTTCCTTTTTCTAAACCAACATCCATAAATACAGCCTGATTTTTCTGACCTGTTTCTTAAAAGCTTGAAATTCACTGACTTCAGAGACTACTCCGTATATTGGTTCTGACTTATTTATTACAGCAATATCCTATGTGTATCGCTCTGAACTGTTCTTTTACTTCAACATGCCTCTTTATTAAATTAGGATTTCCCTTAGCATCAAATACATTTTACATTAGCTTGGTTTAATAAAACAAAAGTATAAAAGTAAAGGGGGAAAAAATAAGTTTGGAGGGTGTGATTTCCTGTAATGGTTTTCATCTCATTTTGGAAAGTTAATTAACTTGTAGGTTTTGTTTGAGTTGCATTATTGATGTTTTCACTTATCTACAGTTGTTTTATTGTATAGCTCATTTGTTTTGGCCCCAGTATTCCCTTGTATTGAACTTTCTGCTAATAAACTGTTTGCTATTGAATATTTAATTTATTTGTCTTCATGTGTTGAAGTATGTGCTTATTTGTGGTTGTTTTATAGAAGGTTGAATTCATTTGAGTCAGACATATTTACTTAGCCTTATGTTTGATATTGCTTTTTATTTGTACAGCGCCATGGTGTAAACAGAGCTGGAAACTGGCATTTTGCTAGGTATACAATTGAGATAGGGAGCTTTACTTTCTGAAAAGCATATGGCTGATCAAGTAAAAATGTAAAGTACAAGTAAAATATAAGTATATAAAGCACATAAATGTTCCTACTTATTAGCAATATATAGAAATATCTCATGTTGTACCTTAAATCTAGAATATTTTCCACTTCTGTTTTCCAACATACACATTTCCTAGGTATCCAACTGTGCCCAGTAACTAGGCCAGGCTAACATTATGGCCCTGACTCATCATTATCTAGAGTAAAAATGGTTCTAAGGGTAAGCATATAAAAAAATAGTTCGGAGTTTCATCCAGAAAACTTGAACACTTGTCATCCGTGTGCAGTCCGTATACAATCCATTTTTTGACATAAACAGCTTTTAATTATACACAAGACCATTTAGGCTATGTGAACACGTTGCGGAATTGCCGCGGAAATTTCCGTGGGAATTCCACAACTCCCTGCCACGGGAAATACGCTAGAATTCCACATGCATAATTCCCGCGTATTTCCCACGAAAAACTAGTGTTTTGCAAGCGTAATTAGCTTGCAGAATACTAGCGTTTTCCAAGCAATCTGTAGCATTGCTTGAAAAACTGATTGACAGATTGGCCAGACTCATACCAAAAAGCGAAAAGTCTTTAAGACTGATTTGTGAAGGCGCACATCAAAACCAGGGAGTCCATCCTGGAGCAAGTTCCATAGCAATATATAAAAAAGAGACAGCGCCTCAGACAGTGGTGAGAAAAAAGCCTTACATTTTATTCTGCCTCCTGTGGTGACGTTTCGGTCTGAAGACCTTTTTCGAGCTTGGAAAAGGTCTTCAGACCGAAACGTTGCCACAGGAGGCAGAATAAAATGTAAGGTTGGTCACACTTGTCAAACATAGTGTTTGACGAGTGTGACCAACTTTTTACTATTGAGGCGGCCTATGCAGCATCAGTAGTAAAAAGATAAAATGTTAAAAATAATTAAAAAAAAATAAAAAATGGTGTTATTCTCACCTTCTGGCATCCCCGCAACGTCCCAGGCCTCAGCGATGCTCCCACTACATCATCTCGAGTCATTGTCGCAAGGCATCTCTGGGACCAGAAGATGTCGGGATCATCGCTGAGGCCTGGGAACGCTGCATGGGACACCGGAAGGTGTGAATATCACAATTTTTTATTTTAATTCTTTTTTTACAGGAATATGGTACCCAGGGCCTGGAGGACAGTCTCCTCTCCTCCAGACCGTGGATACCATCTGCGCATTTTCCGCTGACTTTGCGCATAGTGGCTATAGCCACATGCGGCAAGTAAGCGGAACAATGCATTCCTATGTGTGCGGAATTCCCACGATTCTGCACAAAGAATGAGCATGCTGCTTATTTTTCAGGGATGCAATTTTGCAGCGGAAAAATACGCAGCATTAGCACAGTATGTGCGGAATGCCATTGAATTCAATGGGCTGCTTATTTTTGCATTTTTGCGGCGAAAAACGCAGCAAAAACGCATAAAATCCACGGGAATTCCGGACGTGTGCACACAGCCTTATAGTTTCCTATGTTACAGAACTACAGTAATGTATTTGTAAAAGAGTAAGCTACACTGTGGCTCTGTATGGCATGCAACCATTGATTTGAACACATGAGTCCTCCCCCCATCTGCACTTCCACATTGAATAACTGATTCGAGCGCTGTCTGCTTTTTTCATAAAATACTGTCATGTGAAAGAGCCCTAAGGCTGAGTTCACACGTTGCGGTTTTTTTGCGTTTTCATGGCGGTTTTAAATGCGTGATTTGGCCGCAAAAACGCGAAAAATAAGCATCCAATGCAATCTTAAGGGATTCCACAATGCTGTGCTAATGCTGCGTTTTTTTCCGCGGCGGAATTGTTTCGCGGTAAAAAAAAGCAGCATGCTCATTAATTTAGTGGAATCGCGGTGATTCCGCCCACATAGGATTGCATTCTTCTGCTTACTTCCCGCATGTGGCTGTGCCCACCATGCGATAAGTAAGCAGAACATTTGCGGATGGTACCCACGGTCCGGAGGAGAGGAGACTGTCCTCTGGGCTTTGGGTACCATATCCCTGTAAAAAATAGAATTAAAATAAAAAATATTGTTATTTTCACCTTCCGGCGTCCTGGGCAGCCTTCCCTCTCTCCATGCTCCTGGCATCTTCTGGTCCCAGTAATCCTTTGCGAGAATGACCACGATGACGTCACGATCTCGCGGGAGCACGACGTCTCGCGGTCATTCGCGATGACGTCGCGAGAGCGCGACGTCTCGCGGTCTTTTGCACAAAGGATTACTGGGACCGGGAGCGTAGAGAGAGGCAGGAAGGCTGCGTGGGACGCCAGAAGGTGAGAATATGTTTGACGAGTGTGACCAACCTGTCAATCAGTTCTCCAAGCGATGCTATAGATCTCTTGGAAAACGCTAGCATTCTGCACACTAATTACGCTTGCAAATCGCTAGTTTTTCCGCGGGGAAATCGCAGGAATTTAAAATGCAATTTTCCCGTGGAATGGAATTCTGAAATTCTCGCGGTAACTTCCGCAAGAGTTCCGCTACGTGTGAACGTGGCCTAATAGTGACTTTTACAGGGAGAACATGTTGCCCGTAGTTTATCATTTGCAGCTTTTCAAAATTTCGCAACATTTTTTGTGCAACAGTAATTAACTTATCAAAGTGAAGTAAGAAATCTGTCTAGTGTAATCTTTGTACGGTTGAAGACTTATGTGCAATATGTTAAAGGAATTGACTTTTTGCCCTAAAAATTGGGAAAAAAGCCCAAAAATTGTGCACCTTTGATTTTGTACAAAATTCACCAACCCACGGCACCATTTAGAAGATTTAATTGTCATATTAAAAAGAAGCAAAGAAAATCTATGGAGTCATACCTCTAAAATTAAAATGTATTTTTCACTAATTACGTCTTTAGATTAAAACAACTATTACCACTATCTATGATCTTCAGCACTAAAGGTAAAATTGTGGAATAATTGAAATTACAACATCGATAGACATGTTAGTAACATGTAAATAATGAAATGGAAACAAAATTTCAAAACACCTTGTTTTATCCAGTATGGGGTATAAGCAGAGATGCATTTAGGTTTTCTGCTACCCAGGACAAGAATTCAGTTTGGCATCCCCCTCACCAGGTACATATGCAATTTGCACACTTACAGTCACGCTTAGTGTTGAGCGATACCATCCAATATTCAGAAATATCAGATCGGATTGGATCGGCCCGATACACAAAAAGCATCGGGTATCGCCGATTCCGATACCGGAAGTCCCATTCAAGTCAATGGGACAGAAATATCGGAATTAAAAAAAACCCTTTCTTGCCTTGTACATCCTGTTCAGGAGGGGGAAGAGTGTGGGCGGTGCGTGGGTGGACACTGTGCGTGCCTGTGTGTGCGGGCGGGGTCTGTGCGGGCCTCTCGGGGGCCTGTGCCGGCTGCAGGTGGTCTGTACGGGCCTCTCGGGGGTCTGTGCCGACTGTCGGGGGCCTGTGCCGGCTGCCGGTGGTCTGTGTGGGCTTCTCGGGGGTCTGTACAGGCCTGTCGGGGGCCGGTGCCGGCTGCCGATGGTCTGTACGGGCCTCTCGGGGGCTTGTGCTGGCTGTCGGTGGTCTGTGCCGGCTGCCGGGGGCCTGTGCCAGCTGCCGGTGGTCTGAACGGGTCTCTCGGGGGCCTGTGCCTGCTGCCGGGGGCCTGTGCCGGCTGCCGGTGGTCTGTGCGGGTCTGCCGGGTGGTTTGTGATGACAGTGATTGACACATTAGCCAATGATGGGACAGTAGTAGTCCCATCATCCGGCTAATGTGTTGATTGTAAAAAAACAAAAAAAAACACATACTACATACATACTACATGTATACTACATTCATACAACATACATACATACATACTACATACATGCTACATATATACTGCATTCATACAACATACAGTACATACATACAACATACATACATACATACAACATGCTACAGACAAACAACATACATACATACTACATACTGCATACATACTACATACATACTGCATACAATACATTCATACAATACATACATATAGACATACAGTACATATAACATAGAGTACATACTCACCATCACTTGTCACTTTGATCCCCGAAGCCAGTGTCATCTGTGGAAAAATATGAAAATAACAAACAAACAATATACTCCCTGATCCGCAGAAATCCACGCATGTCCCACGCCGATCTCCCGTGGAGAACAGTAGCATCAGCTGATGCGACCGCTCTCTAGGGGCTCCAGGAATCCAGTGACGGGAGGTAGGTATCCTTCCGCACTGTATACCTCCGCCACTGTAAAAAAAATAGTCCCTGGTCTCACTTTATGGCAACAGCTGCGTGGGAACTTTCTCACACAGCAATGCCAAAAGTGAGACTAGGGACTATTTTTTTTACAGTGGCGGAGGAATACAGTGCGGAAGGATACCTACCTCCCGTCATTGGATTATTGAAGCCCCTAGAGAGCGGTCGCATCAGCTGATGCTGCTGTTCTCCACGGGAGATTGGCGCGGAACACGTGTGGATTTCTGCGGATCAGGGAGTATATGGCTTGTTTGTTATTTTCATATTTTTTCATAGATGACACTGGCTTCGGGGATCAAAGTGACAAGTGATGGTGAGTATGTTCTCTATGTTATATGTACTGTATGTCTATGTATGTATTGTATGAATGTATTGTATGCAGTATGTATGTAGTATGTATGCAGTATGTAGTATGTATGTATGTATGTTGTATGTCTGTAGCATGTTGTATGTATGTAGTATGTATGTAGTATGTACTATGTATGTATGTTGCATGAATGTAGTATATATGTAGCATGTATGTAGTATGTATGTATGTTGTATTAATGTAGTATACATGTAGTATGTATGCAGTATGTATGTATGTTGTATGAATGTAGTATATATGTAGTATGTAGTATGTATGTATGTTGTATGAATATAGTATATATGTAGTATGTATGTAGTATGTATGTATGTTGTATGAATGTAGTATATATGTAGCATGTATGTAGTATGTATGTTGTATGAATGTAGTATATATGTAGCATGTATGTAGTATGTAGTATATATGTATGTTGTATGAATGTAGTATATATGTAGCATGTATGTAGTATGTATGTATGAATTTAGTATATATGTAGCATGTAGGTAGTATGTAGTATATATGTATGTTGTATGAATGTAGTATATATGAAGTATGTATGTAGTATGTATGTAGTATGTATGTATGTTGTATCAATGTAGTATATATGTAGTATGTATGTAGTATGTTTTTTTTTTTTTTTTTTTTACATTCAACACATTAGCCGGATGATGGGACTACTACTGTCCCATCATTGGCTAATGTGTCAATCACTGTCATTGTAGTAGGCATCGCCCGATGGGACTTGTAGTCCCATCGGACGATGCCTGCACACACACAAGACCCCCGGCAGGCCCGCACAGACCACCGGCAGCCGGCACAGGCCCCCGGCAGCCGGCACAGACCACCGACAGCCGGCACAGGCCCCCGAGAGGCTCGTACAGACCACCGGCAGCCGGCACAGGCCCCCGGCAGCCGGAACAGACCACTGACAGCCGGCACAGGCCCCCGAGAGGCCCGTACAGACCACCGGCAGCCGGCACAGGCCCCCGAGAGGCCTGTACAGACGACCGGCAGCCGGCACAGGCCCCAGACAGGCCTGTAAAGACCCCCGAGAGGCCCGTACAGACCACCAGCAGCCGCCACAGACCCCCGACAGTCAGCACAGACCCCCCGCAGCCGGCACAGACCGCACATCATGATGCGCACAGACCGCGCATCATGATGACATCATTTCAGCAGCCAGTCACAGCCACAACAGTGGCTCAGTGCAATATGGGGACTTCCGATTCCGGTATCCGATATTGAAAAAATATCGTTACTCGGTATCGGAATTCCGATACAGCGAATATCGGCCGATACCCGATATTTGCAGTATCGGAATGCTCAACACTAGTCACGCTCCAATGAGCTGCTCTCCCTAATTCTCTCAATATTCAGTGAAAAACTGAGAGAAGCAGGAAGAAAAGCTCGTTGCCACGTATCACGTAAACCTAAGTATGAAAATCACATATGAGCAAAGTTGCCATGTTGATGGCTGCGGGATCCTGCAAGCAGAGCTGAAACCTGACAGTGAATATAATACACCCTGTAAAGATTGGTATGCTACGGTGCTTCATTTTATAATTAAATGGCTTGTCCAAGTTTGAGATGAAAGTCTGCAGTCACTCTATGTGATTGCAAGCTTCTAATTTCTCACAGCACATGCACTGCACACTTTTAGGATTCTCCCTTGTCAGTGGCAAGAGTGGACAGTCATGTCAGCACAAGTATGTGATTTGTATACTTCTGGCCACAATCTATCTAGACTTATCTGGCCGCTCTCAATTCATTTTCATTGAGTGAAGCCATGAATGTCTAGTCGACATGTGATCATATGTATGCAAATTGCCAGCACGAGAAAATCCTGACAGACTGCAGTGCCCATTGGGTGAATTCACAAGTTTGCAGTCACATAGAATGACTGTAGACTTTTTACAAACTTGGACAACCAATTTAATGCTCATAACATAAAAAATATGATAATTAGTCAGTATCACAAAAAAATTACATCCATGTTTCTGATAGATGATTTAGTCTCTGATTTGTTGTCATTCTCTTTCATTTCTTCATCTTGTTCAGACTCCATGATGACTATTCACAGCCACATCTCGCCTTTGCAGACTTCCATTTTTTCCGGCCTTGTGCTGTACATCTCCACACAATACCCTTAAAAATACCAGTGCCATTATAATGCTACTGAATAAAAATATCTGCCCTATGCTGAGGCCCTGAATAAATAATTGCCCTTCATTATATTCCCTGAACAAAATATGACTCTAACACTGTCCCTCTTTTGGTACATGCTATCCACACTACCCTCTCCTTTCCATACTGTGGCCCCTCTTCACACTGTCCTCTCACACAGTGTCCCCCCATTGTTCCTAGTCTCTATACTGTGCCCTCTCATCATTTTCTCCCTCCTTGGCATACTGTCCCCTCCTAGCTGTGACCTAACACTGTCCTCTCATGCTACTTCCCACACTACTCAGGCTCTATTCTGTGCTCACTCCCACTTTTCTCCCCTATACTGTCTCCTCACACTATTCCCCTCAGACCTTTCCCCCTCCTTACTTATTCTCTTTACTCACATATTTACCTCCTCACTCTCCATACTGTCTCGTCATATATTTACCCCTTCTCTCTCCATACTACCTCCTCACACATCCCCCTGGCTCCGCATACTGTGTCTGCACACAAACCATCATTCTCGCTTCTCATACTGTGATCACATCCATCCCCTTCACTCACCATATGGCATTCGCACCCATACCCCACTCACCGTGCTGTGTCCGCACCCATCCACCACTCACCATACTTTGTATGCACCCATCCCCCACTCACCATTCTGTGTCTGCACCCATCCCCTCACTCACCATACTGTGTCTGCATCTATCCACCAACTCACCATACTGTGTCCGCACCCATCCCCCATACCATTTCCACGTACATGCCCACATCTCCCTCCTTACTCCTCATATTGTATCTGCACATGTCCCTTCCTTGCTAACCAAACTGTGTCTGCACCTGTACCTTCCTTAATCCCTAAACTGTGTCCTCAAATTTTCCCCACCCTGTTAGACTAAGTCTCTCCAAACACTAAGTACCCCCATCCTAAATCTCCCCTATGCCAAATACCATATCACCACATTAATTCTCCCTTACACGCTAAATTCCTCCATCCTAAATCTCCCCATACACTAAATATCCCTATCCCCCACACTAATTCTCCCCATTACACTTAATTTTTGATGTCTTCAGCTCAACTGGAGCACTTATCACCGATGTCACGCACCTCTGCACGCCAGCGAGTAACGTCAGCAGCATGATCACATTACCTAATCACGCTGCTGACGTCGGTCAGAGCTTCAATTCTACTCATGTCTGAAAGACATGACTGCAATTCATCACTGGGAGCTGGCGAACTGCACATTCTGTGAGCCAACTCCCAGTTGAGAGGGCAGCAAAATGCAGCCACCGGGGGAGACACTTCAGACCGCATCATTAGGAGACTGTTTTTGGGGCAGATGCCCCCCTCACCCTTAGATATGTCTCTGGTATAAGTGTCACGCACAGAAATGTATACACTTGCATGTCTAGGTATGATATTGAGATTATTAATGGTTGTCTGAGAAAAGTCCACCCTGCACTTGTATGCGCAAATTTTCAAAACTCGTTGCTGTCAGCTACTATTGCAAGTGCCGACCAATGAATTTCCAGATACACTCAATCTCAAACAAGTTCGAAAATGCTGCAGGGCCATAGAGACACATAAAGGCCACACAGGTTGCTCGCAATAGGACAAGCAGCATATGGCCTTGCATTGTTGTGTTGAAAAATGGTTGCTGAGGCACTTTGAAGAAATAGCCATATCACCAGTTTTATGATTAATCCATTCTATATTACATGTAAAATGTGAGATCATATACCAAGCCTAAGTTGTTAAACAATGCCTATGCAAATCATCAAAAGGCATTTCCATGACATTCGGCTAGGAATAGGTGTTCTACTGACTTTACACCACTGCTTTCAAAGGCTATCATTCTGCAGAGAAAGATGGCAATGGAGGGTGGAATGGAGGTCTCAGCAATGAGTCCCAGTTTAGTCTTCAACATAAAGATATAAATAAACTGGAGCAGTGGGCAGCAACTAACAGAATGGTATTTAACAGGGAAAAATGCAAAGTACTACATATGGGCAAAAAAATGAAAAAAAGCATATACAGAATAGGAGGAATAGGGCTAACCAACAGCACATGTGAAAAAGACTTGGGTATACTAATAGATCACAGACTGAATATGAGTCAACAGTGTGATGCAGCAGCAAAAGGAGGCAAACACAATTCTAGGAAATATTAACAGAAGCATACAGTCTAGATCACGTGAAGTCATTATTGCCCTCTATTCCTCTTTGGTGAGACCTCATCTGGAATACTGTGTCCAGTTTTAGGCGCCACATTTTAAAAAAGACATCAACAAATTGGAGCAAGTTCAGAAAAGAGCGACCAGAATGGTGACCGGTCTGCAAACCCTGTCTTATGAGGAAAGGTTGCAGGATTTGGGAAAGTTTAGCTTGCAGAAGAGAAGACTGAGAAGAGACTTAATAGCTGTCTACAAATATCTCAAGGGCTGTCATATTGTAGAAGGATTATCTTTATTCTCATTTGCACAAGGAAAGACTAGAAGCAATGGGATGAAACTTAATGGGAGGAGACACAGATTAGATATTAGAAAAAACTTTTTGACAGAGAGATCGATGAGTGGAACAGGCTGCCACAAGAGGTGGTGAGTTCTCCTTCAATAGAAGTCTTCAAACAGAGGCTGGACAGACATCTGTCTGGGATGATTTAGCGAATCCTGCTTTGAGCAGGGGGTTGGACCAGATGTCCCAGGAGGTCCCTTCCAACTCTACGACTCTATGATTCCATGATTCTATGATTCTATAAAGATAGCAAGGGATTGATATGTGGACCAAGTGGTCAACAGTACTAAGAGGCCTACACAAGGGAAAGTCACATCGGTGGCATCTGGGATCATGGTATGGGGTGCCATAATGTACATTAGCCAGGCTCCAGTCTTCATTCCAGATACATTAAAATCTCAGAGTTGCATGGATTTTGTCATGGAATCAGTGATTTTAATAACTCCACAACTTTTTCATCTTGCTGTTGCAATTTTAATATTAACCCCTTAAAGGTATTTTTTGTTTTTGTGTTTTTGTTTTTGCTCCCCTTCTTCCCAGAGCCATAGGTCTTTTATTTTTTGGTCAATATGGCAGTGTGAGGGCTTGCTTTTTGCGGGACAAGTTTTATTTTTAAAAGACACCATTGGTTTTAAAATATGTACTGGAAAACAGGAAAAAAATTCCAAGTGCTGTGAAATTGCACAGAAAGAAAAAAAAGAGCAATTCCATGGTTGTTTTTTAATTTTATTTTGTATTACCATGTTCACTAAATGATGAAACTGCTATTATGATTTTCCAGGTTCATAGACACCAAACATACCTAGGTTCTTTTTTATATAAGTGGTGAAAAAAAATTCCAAAAGTTTGTTAAAAAAATTATTGCGCCATTTCCAGATACCCATGGCGTCTCCATGTTTCGTTATCTCGGGTTGGGTGAGGGCTTATTTGTTGCATGCCGAGCTGACGTTTTTAGTGATACCATTTTGGTGCAGGTATGTTCTTTTCATCATCCGTTATTGCATTTTAATGCAATGTTGCAGCGACTAAAAAAACGTAATTCTGGCGTTTTGACTTTTTTATCATTGCGCCGTTTAGCAATCAGGTTAATTTTTTTTTATACTGATAGATCGGGCGATTCTGAAGCAGCGATGCCAAATATGTGTATGTTTCATTTTTTTGTTGTTTTATTTTGAATGGGGCTAAAGGAGAGTGATTTCAACTTTTATGTATTTTTTATTTTTTTAATAACTATTTTTTTTACTTTTGGCATGCTTCAATAGTCTCCATGGGAGGCTATAAGCTACCATAGCTCGATTGGCTCTGCTACATATAGTGTGATGCTCGGGTCGGGAGAACCGTTGGCCAGACCCAGCATTGTATCGCGATCCTCGTTGAGTTATATGGCCGTCTGACTGCGCCCTTGAACACTGTATAAAAACTTCTTTCCAAACTAAATAAATATCTTTTACTAGCTGAAGAGCCCGGCTGTGCCCGGGCATAGTAACTACGGTTAGTTATAACAAATTATAATGATTAAATAAATATATATATATATATACAGCTGAGCGTAGAGCCCTGCCCACTCCGCATAGCCACATTCACTATAATATCCCACATCATCCCATCAGCCAGAGCTACCGGACAACAACCCCTAATATCCCACATCGTCCCATCAGCCAGAGCCACCGGACTTCTACCTCTAATATCCCACATTGTTCCATCAGCCAGAGCCACCAGACTACTACTCCTAATATCCCACATTGTCCCGTCAGCCAGAGCCACTGGACTACTACCCCTAATATCCCACATCATCCCATCAGCCAGAGCCACCGGACTACTACCCCTAATATCCCACATCTTTACGTCAGCCAAAGCCACCGGACCCTAATATCCCACATCATCCCGTCAGCCTGGGGTCAGAACCAGAGCGCTAAGTGGAACGGTCCTAATTTCCATACCGGAGATCCCTTTAAGAGAGGCCTGGTGTCAGAACCAGAGCGCTGAGTGGATTTGCCCTGACTTCCATACCAATGATCCCTTTAATAGAAGCCTGGGGTGAGAATCAGAGCGCTGAGGGATTTACCATAACTTCCATACCGGAGATCCCGTTGAGAGAGGCCTGGGGTCAGTACCAAAGCACAGAGTGGATTTGCCCTCACTTCCATACCAGGGATCCCTTTAAAAGGGGTCTTGGGTTAGAACCAGAGCGCTAAGTGGATTTTCCCTAACTTCTATATTAGGGATCCCTTTAAGAGAGCCTGGGATCAGAACCAGAGCGCTGAGTGGATTTGCCCTGACCTGACTTGCATACCAATGATCCCTTTAATAGAACCCAGGGGTCAGAATCAGAGCGCTGAGGGATTTGCCCTAACTTCCATACAGGAGATCCTTTTAAGAGAGCTTGGAGTCAGTACCAGACTGGCCTACCGCCTCAAAACATTAACCTAATCTATCCCTATGTGGCACAGACTAAAGTTTTTACCATAACCATGTTCCCACATGCTTTTTGCATCCATTAGCCCTCTGCGTCTGTACTGTTACACACTTAACATTATGGCTGGTCCATACAATCAGGGCAATTGTTACCACCCACCTTTCATGTCTACCTTTTTCCTCCTAGATTGTAAGCTTGCGAGCAGGGCCCTCATTCCTCTTAGTATCTGTTATGATCTATGTGATTATTGTTATGCTGTAATGTCTATTGTCTCTACAAGTCCCCTCTGAAATATAAAGTGCTGCGGAATATGTCGGCGCTATAGAAATAAAATTTATTATAATTATTATTATAGTACCAGAGCATTTGAAGGGAATTTGTTATGATTGGGTCACCGGGGAGGAGAGAAAGCTCAAGCTAAGCCACAGAAAGCCAGAGAGGTTGGTAACTAAGCGGATTGCAGACCCCTGATCCTATCCACACAACTAACAGTAGCCATGCAGTGTGCCTATGATGATCCTAGATGCCTCGGCACAGCCGGAGAGCTAACTAAGCCTAAAGCAAGAAAGCGGAAATCTAAACTGCCCCAGAGCAGACCCCAAAGGAATAGATAGTCCCCAAACATATATTGTCCGTGAGACAAGATGAAAACACAAACGCAGGTAGGAAAATAGACTGAGCAAATGATGGGGCCCACACTGACTAGACAGGACAGGAAAGACACTGTCTGCAATCACGCAAAAAACCCTGCAAAAAAGTCCAACACGTCTGATGCAAAAAATACAGAAGTCACATGACTTTGCCTACTATATCAGCACTCTGGTATATTCTGAAAGCAGCGCAAAAAGAGGCCAATCTAATAAGGACAAAAACAAACTGGCACAAGCAGTAACATATGGATGGTGATTCAGCACAGCCCCATCCGGAGCTGGCTGACCCACACAAAACTGAAATAGACAAAACAAGATCAAATGTAAACAGAATAGCAAATGAACACTTAGCTGAACATGCAGTGACTGAGCTGGAAGCTAAGACCTCAGGAGGCAGGAAGAAAATCACCAGCAGGGATAGAGGGAGTCGGCTGTTTTTAAAAAAATCTAGGCAACCCTATACTAGGCCTATCTGTAAACATGCCTTGCTGTGGAGGTTGGCACCCTAAAAGAATCAATGTTTTGGCGCCCCCACTCAACGAAGGCTCTCTCTCTTTTCCCTCTCTCACCCTAATTGCAAAGGTGAGAAAACGATAATCAGATAAGATAGAGATGAAGGAAGCAAAAAAAATGGTCATAAAAAATGTCATACCAAAAAAGACTGATATGCCTAGATTACAAATGTTAATGTACCTAAATTTGTCAATATAGCAAAGGCATTCAATGTATACCACACTGCACAGAATCCATCCATGCAATATATAAAAATATCACCAGACGGAAACATTTCAGTAGGCTACAATATTCATCCCCATAGATACATGCAAAATCATAATGGTGACTAAAATATAGTGTGACATTTTTTATGACCAGTTTTTTTGCTTCCTTCATCTCTATCCTATCTGATTATTGTTTTCTCACCTTTGCAATTAGGGTGAGAGAGGGGAGAGAGGGAGAGCCTTCGTTGAGTGGGGGCGCCAAAACATCGTTTCTTTTAGGGTACCAACCTCCACAGCAAGGCAGGTTTACACATAGGCCTAGTATATAGTTGCCTAGATTTTTTTGTCTAGTCAAAGCTATATTCTTGTTGGGCTATGGTCCCTTTTTTTTCACTGGGAAGGTGTTTTTTAAATGAATGTTATTAAAAAAGTGTTCTTAAGGGAATTTATGTTTACTAATTTTGATTTGATTCCTTGGATCATTGATATTTGTTCGTATTGGTGATATACACACAGATTCAGTTTTATATACAGAGACTAGCTGAAGAGCCCGGCGTTGCCCGGGCATAGTACTTAACTGTGGGTTCCGCTGTCTTCCTTAACAGCCCCACTCTCCATCCACCATCATGCTCACTCCTTTCGCAGCCCCGCTCTCCACCCGCCGTCCAGTTCTATCCCTCCGCAGCCGTGCTCTACATATGTGTTCCGGTGTCCCTCCACAGTCCCACTCTCTTCTTCCACAGCCCTGCTCTCTCGCTGTCTCCCTTCACAGCCCTGCTCTCTCGCTGTCTCCCTTCACAGCCCATTCTCTTCCTTCACAGCCCTGCTCTCCCCATCCACAGCACCGTTCTCTTCCTTCACAGCCCTGCTCTCCCGCTCTCTCCGTCCACAGCCCCGTTCTCTTCCTTCACAGCCCTGCTCTCCCGCTCTCTCCGTCCACAGCCCCGTTCTCTTCCTTCACAGCCCTGCTCTCCCGCTCTCTCCCTCTATAGCCCCACTGTCTTCCTTTCTCCACATCCCTGCTCTCCATGCACCACACGCGGTGACGCCAGGACCAGGAGAGAGAGGTGCGCAGATTGTTAGTTCGGCCGGAGTGGGCAGAGCTGGGTGGAGTGGGCAGAGCTAGAGCAGAGCTGCAGCGCGTGTGATTGGGCGGCCTGCCTGTATCCGTCCACAGCCCCACTCTGCTGCTTCGTGATTGGTTGGTGTCCCACTCTGCTGCTGCTTCTTGATTGGTTGGTGATGCACACACACACACACACACACACACACATTCAGATTTATATATAGAGATTGTTTTCTTTTAAACTGGGGTGATGTGCCTGTCCTGTGATGTCTCAATAATATGCCTGTTTTGTTTTGTTCTCTTTTGCAACATTCATTACTCTTTCCAGTCTATGATATGAAAGTCTTCAAAGAAAAAAAAAGAAAAAGAATAAAAAAGAAAATGTGTTCCAGTTGAGAAATGTCTGTGATGGAAGATCTGTGCTTTATTTGCCAATGGGGTTGTTTTTGCAGCATGCACAGGGTTTTTTATATACCAGTTTTCTAAGAACGAGACAGTTGCAGGCATTTGTGTTATAAATCTGCCCTGTGTGACAGTAACCTAATAATGCACAGCTAGTGAGTAGAATAGCACCCATTCAGCACCTCATTTACTGGTGGACTCATGGACAACCCAACCTGCGCCATAACGCCTTTCTCTTCAGTTGTATTCTCAGTGAGTCCTGCTATAGGAGACATTTTGGTTCAGTTGTAAGTAGAGTTGAGCGAATTTTTCAAAATTCTGTTCAGATTACGATCGACAGCGTATATTGTTTTTGCAATATTCGTCAAACACAGCCAAACGTCATTGGAGTCAATGGGAGTAGAAATGACCAAATATGTTCGGAACCGATCATCAAACATATTCGGCACCAATAGCTTACCAATATGGCATGAATATGGCAAATTCAGATTCGGCGACTGATTCCGAACATATTCGCTCAACTCTAGTTGTAATGTATTACATTTTTAAAATGTTCTTTGTTTCATCAGTGATTTTGATCAGATTTTCTTTCGAGTTGTCATATTAGACCATATTTGCTGAAAAAAACTGATGCAGGCCAGTAGTCAATGTGATGTATTTTACAACACAATTCTTTTCTAGACACCATAAAAAAGTGTCTCCAAGGGTGTCTTAAACTTTTATAAATGCTACACTTGTAAGCCTGAATCCTGGCTCAGATTGAGGCAGACTTCAGAGTATTTAGTAACTCTGCACTAATATCTGCATATACACAGGAGCCTGAAGGAACCTGCAAGAAGCCAGGAAGTGTGAATGGAAAGCTGGCTGAATGCATATTTATCAAGACATTTCCCTGTCTAAAAGTCTATTTCCTTTTCTTGCCAAGTGATTCATATGGAAATGCTAAAGACGTTACCTGTGTCCAGTACATCTGCAATGTAATGTCCTGCACCTTTGCAAATAATCCTGAGACTTGCTATGGTTTCCTATGGACTTAAAATGGAATTTACATGTAAATACCACGGTTTCCATGATGCCTTGTTTGTCTTGTTTTTAAGCACTCAAGAAAAGTAATAAATTGGTCACTCTGAGGGCTTATTCAGACATCTTTTTTTTACGTACAAGTTTTCATTGCAACATACTATTATTATGTTATACTATTAATATGTTTTCTTATATTATTGACCCAAGTGTTAAAAATCAGCAATGTAAGTCTATGGGTCCACACACACACACACACAGCACTCAGATACGTTCCAAGCACTCTATTTTTTACATACTGCTGTCTATAAGTAGAAGGAGAGATGCTTCATTTTGTATAATCTAGCTTATTCCACTTTGCTACTCTGTTTTTTCCGATTTCGCATTTACTGGAGGCATACTTACCTACACTGGGACAATACATGTATTTCCTCTTAATCAAATGTCTTTACAATCAGATCGCATGCATTATTATATTTGCGCTGTCACCACCTGCTGCATTTTGTCGCCAGCCTTATTCCGCGTGACTCACTCTGTTTTTAACCTTTCATTACTATGATACAAATTAAATACATTTTGGCTAATAGGATATTTTTGGCTATATGTCCTGTGTGAATAGGTTCTACATAGAAGAAAGTGGAGAAACTTTTTCTCATCCGAGAAGAGCTGATGAAACTCGGACCAAACTCAGATGAGACTCCGATGACACTCAGATGAAAATCTGATCCAAATCGCTGACGAAGCAAAGACCAGTTTTCTCATACACGAAAAAAAAATCGAACTTCTGAATGAGCCCAAACTATACCATGTACAAATTCTATCCTTGAAAAACATAGAAGTCATTCAGAAAAAATGTACATCTGAATGAGTGCTAAGTATCACATATCCCCTGTATTCATCCATTAATGTCACTGTATTTGCCTGTACACCATACTTGTACAGGTTTCCTCTTATAACCTACCTTTATGCTATATTGTTAGAGTCATTATGTTTCCTGGCACGATGTTCTGTAAATGCTGCTAATAAATATCTATAGGGTGACCAGGCTATCCCTAGCCAAATATATGGAAAAAGAGTGACCCTTGGCTCCCTTTTGCTTCAGACGTATTAGAAAAGCATGAATACAGCCATTTTCACAGCTCAGTGTCCTCATAGCCATATGTGGAATTATCTTTGTGGGACTAGTTGTATTTTTTTTACAGTAAAATGTAGTGCAAAATCAAGAAACAAATAAAGGTAATAATATGCACACCAGGAGGCTCTTGATTTAATTGTTTGCAGCTTTATGGATGCATGAATGAGGTTGTCTAAAGGGGGTTTTACACATAGCGATATCGCTAACAATTTCGCTAAAGCATCACCGATTTGGTGACGCAGCAACGATATCGCTATGTGTGATACTTACCTCCGACCAGCTCCCCCGCTGTCCATCGCTGATCGCGCAGCTCCATTTCTCGTCGGGCGCTTTCTGCTGGGCTTCCTGCTGGCACCGACGAGTGACGCGTGGACGTGGACGGGAGGACGTCAGGATCACCGCGTCTGAAAGGTAAGTAATGACCGCTAGATCGCTGCTGCATCGCTGTGAGATCTG
Source organism: Dendrobates tinctorius (assembly GCF_039654945.1). Taxonomy (NCBI): domain Eukaryota; kingdom Metazoa; phylum Chordata; class Amphibia; order Anura; family Dendrobatidae; genus Dendrobates; species Dendrobates tinctorius. The sequence goes on from NW_027361712.1 coordinate 1,972,599, forward strand.
CCTGTGTGGCAGCTCACTAGTGACCATTTAGCGATGCACCAGCGATCCTGACCGGGTCGTATCGTGGTCGGGATCGCTGGTGCATCGCTAAATGTAAAGGGTACTTAAGGCCGGGGGGTCACACCTGAGAGAAACTCGCACGAGTCTTGTATCTCAATACCCAGCACTGCCACCAGCACTTGGGACCGGAGTGTGCCGCTGCATGTATTTGTATGCAGCTTAGCGCACCAGTTCGAGTGCCGGGTATTGCGACGTGAGACTCATGTGAGTTTCTCGCAAGTGTGACCCAGGCCTAAAGGGAAGACTGGCTTTACAATGTATTTGGGACGATAAAGAGAAATTCAACTTAACACTGCATCATATATATACTTCTATGTTATGCAAAGCTCCAAATTTTCATGGATTTCAACATAAAGTTAAACCACTCCCCCCAAGGATGTTCTCTCCTTCATGACCAGGCCAAATTTTACAATTCTGACCACTGTCATTTTACGAAGTGAAAACTCTGGAACTCTTCAATAGATCCCACTGATTCTGAGACTGTTCTTTAATTACTTATTGTACTTCATGGTAGTGGTAAAATTTATTTGATATGTGTTTATTTGTGAAGAAAAATGGATATTTGGTGAAAATTTAGCAATTTTAAAATGTTGAATTCTTATGCCGAGAGTTATCTCACACAAAATAGTTAATAAATAACATTTCCCACATTTCTACTTTACATCAGCAAAATTTTTGAGACTTTTTTTTGTTAGGAAGTTAGAATAGTTAATAGTTGACCATTGATTTCTGATTGTTCCAGCAAAATTTGCAAAACCATTTTTTTCAGAGACCACATTTGAAATGATTTTGAGGGGTTTACATGACAGAAAATACCCAAAAGTGACACCATTCTAAAAACTGCACCCCTCAAAACCACATTCGAAAAGTTTACTAACCATTCAAGTGCTTCACAGGAACTGAAACAATGTGGAAGGGAAAAATGAACATTCAACTTTTTTTTCAAAAAAATTTTAATTTTTACCCAAATGTTATTATTTTTACAAGGGTAACAGGAAAAAATGGACCATGAAATTTGTAGTGCAATTTCTCCTGAACATGAAAATGGTGTATATGTGAGGAAAAACCACTGTTTGGGCACATGACAGGTCTTGGAAGGGAAGGAGCACCATTTGACTTTTTGAATGCAAAATTTGCTGGAATAATGTCATGTTGTGTTTGGAGAGGCCCTGATGTGCCTAACCAGTGAAAACCTCCCACAAGTGAACAAGACCCCCCAAGGAACTTATCTAGATCTGTGGTGAGCACTTTGAAACCCAGGTGCTTAACAGGAGTGTATAATGTAGAGCCATGAAAATAAAAAAATCACATTTTTTCAACAAAAATGTTCTTTTAGACCCATTTTTTTATTTTCACAAGGCTAACAGGAGAAATTAGACCCAAAAGTTGAGAAATTTCTCCTGAGTAAGCTGATACCCCAAATGTGTGGGAAAACTACTGTTTGGGTGCAAAACATTTGACTTTGTCAATGCAAAATTGAGAGCGGACATCATGTTGCATTTAGAGAGCCCCTGGTGTATCTAAACAGTGGAATCCTCCCACAAGTGACCCCATTTTGTAAAGTAGCCTCTCAAAGAACTTATCTAGATGTGTGGAGAGCACTTTGAACCAACAAGTGCTTCACAGACGTTTATAACTTACAGCCTTGAAAAAAATAAATACAATTTTTTACACAAAAATGATCTTTTAGCTCCAATTTTTTTTTTGAATAACAGGAGAAAATGTACCTTAAAATTTGTTGTGAAATTTCTCATGAGTATGCTGATATCTCATATGTGAGAGAAAACCACTGTTTGGGTGCACGTCAAGGCTCGGAATTGAAGGAGTGACATTTTGGAATGCAAACTTTGAAGAAATGGTCTGCTGGCATCATGTCGCGTTTGTAGAGCCACTCATGTGGCTAAACAGTGGAAACCCCCCACAAGTGGCCCCATTTTGGAAAATAGACAGCCCAAGGAATTTATTTAGAAATGTAGTGAGCACCATGATCCTCCAAGTGCCTCACAAAAAATTATAACATTGAGTCGTGAAAATCAAAAAATCAAATTTTTTTTCCACAAAAATGATCTTTTAGCTTCAAGATTTTTTTATTTTGACAAGGGTAACAGGAGAAAATGGACCCTAAAATCTATTGTGAAATTTCTCCTGAGAATGATGATACTCCATATGTGGGGGAAAACAACCGTTTGGGCGCACTGCAGGGCTTGGAAGGTAAGGAGTGACATTCTAGAATGCACACTGTTATGGAATGGTCTGCAGGCGTCATGTCACATTTGGAGAGACCCTGATGTGCCTAAAAAGTGGAAATGCCCCGCAATTGACCTCATTTAGGAATTGATCTACTGTTTCCTGGTATGTGAATTTTATTATGAAGTGGTACACATAAGTTGTGCAGAGTACATCAGGTTGGTATATGTGAGTTGTGTAGAGCTCATCAGGTTGGCATACATGAGTTGCGTAGTGTTCATCAGGTTAGCATACATGAGTTCTGGAAGTCAGAAATTAATTTAGTAGTCCATGGATTTGTGGTACAGTCTGCATATTCTTTTATACACAGGCCAGGTTTGTCGTAAGTTTTGTCCTTGCATATCTGGGTCACCCTCCCAGGGCTGTGGGGTACTCGGTACCGGTCCTGATGAGCTTCAATGGGAGATGTCATGGCAGCTGGGACCCGGCCCGTGGCCCTGGGCGCCAATTGTAAAAGGAGTTGTTGCAGTGGTAATGAAAATTTATAAGTGATTCGTGACGCCACCTGTGGTGTTCGGCAATAGCGATGTAAGCCGACGCTGCAGACAGATCCTCTGGGACAGATGGTGTGGTGCAGCAATGATGTTATAGCCCTCCACAGGCAGGGCTGTAGTCCCAGGGCAGTATAGGTGAAGTGACACGTAGATGGTGTAGTGTCAGGCGCAAGGGATGTAGCAGTGCTGGGCAGGTTGGCGCAGGAATAAGTGGAGGACACCAGGGCATGTAGTTCCAAAGTTTTACTCACAGTCTGTTGCAGGTACAGGTGCCCGCATCCGTGCCATGTCCTCCAGGTCAGGAGCTCAGCCAACTTCCAGGCAAGATGAAGTACTCCTTTCCAACACTCTGCCAACATATGTGCCTTTTCTGAACGTCTATAGCGCCTTTGAATGAAGTACACCTAGTACTGAGTTACACTGGTGTTCCTCCTGTCAGATGTTCCTATGAACTCTACTTGTACGGTAGACAGCTGTAGCCTGCTTCGGGGACTTCTTGCTACTAAGTCCCGGCTCACTATTATGTTGCTGTTGTGCCCCCAAGTCTTGTGTGGGAATAAAGTGGTCACTACCTCTATTCCTCCTGTGTCTGCTGCAGGACCATTAGTATCCATACAACCTCGGTGACTGGGCCCCGGCCTTGCGCTTCGAACTTGAAAAGGGTTCTCCTCTAACCCAGTTCCTTAGTTCCTCTATTCTCCTTACGTTCTGTTCTAATCCTTCTTCCCAAAGGAGAATCAAGCTTCCTTTCTCTGTCTCTTTCCTGTGCCAGCAGACCCAGATCACTGTGGCCTGCTGCAGCACTTCCTTCTTCCATCCCTCTCCCGGTGATCTTCTCTGTCTCAATCTCTGTCCTTCTACATCCTCACTCACTGACTGAATGAATGACTGAATGACTGACTCACCTCTTCCCGCTGTTTTGTGTAAACTAAACTCCACCCACCTCCCAGCACATTTCGTGTTCCAAGCAGGGAGCCATCAAGGGGTGCTATGCTACACTCCAAGCAGGGAGCCGCCGAAGGTGCTTTGCTACACTACTTTGTGGTGTGGGGTGCAGGTGTTGGAGCGTGGTCAGGTGTCTCTGGGTCGCCCTCTGTCCCAGGGCTGTGGGGTACTCGGTACCAGGCCGGTGTCAGGGGGAATGCGCCGAGGCGGCGGTGACCCAGTCCGTGGCCCAGGGTGCCCAAATCAATGGTGGATTTTAATGTGGTATAGTTTATATGGATAGTTTGTGACGCCACCTGTGGTGTTTGGCAAGTAAGATGTTAAGCCAACGCTGCATGCAGATCCACTGGGACTGATGATGTGGTGCAGCAAAGATGGTGTAGCTCCCCACAGGTGGAGCTGTAGTCCCAGGGCAGTGTAAATGTGGGATTAGCAGAGAGGCACGGGCAGTGTAGATGCTGACACCCAGATGTAGCGGTGCTGATGCGAGAAGGAACGGAGGACACCAGAGCTTGCAGTTTCAAAGCTTTACTCACAGTTCGTAGTGCACACTGGTGCCTGCTTCAGTACCGTGTCCTCCGGGGCAGAGGCCCAGCCAACCTCCAGGCAAGATAGGACTGTCCTTGCCAAAACCCCGCCAACATGTGCCTTTCTGAATGACTCCACCAATGCGCCTTTAATGGTGAAGCACTCCAGTACTTAGTTACGCTGGAATACCTCCTTCCTAGATGTTCCTAGAACTCTACTTGTATGACAGACAGCTGTAGCCTGCTCGGGGATGCTCCTGGATCCCGGCTCTCTATCCGTGTTGCTGTTGTATCCCAAGTCTTGGATGGGAGTAGTGCATTTACAGCCAACTACTCCACCGGTGTCTGCTGCAGAACCATAAGTGTCCATACAACCTCGGGGACCGGGCCCCTGTCTTGCGCTGAGAGCCTATAGGCAGGGTTCCTATTTCAACCCACTCCTCCTCTCTGTTCTCTTTACTCCTTCGTTCCGTACTTGTCTTTCTCTCTTATGGATGCTTAGGTTACAGTTCTACGTCTTTCTCCTTCTCTTCTCTTTCCCGTGGCAGCTGGCTCAGGTCACTGAGGCAGCTGCAGCACTCCATCCTCCATCCCTTCTTCCAGGGATCCTCACTCCTGTCTGAGTGACTTCCTTCCTCAGACTCCCCATCTGACTGACCTGTTATTCTAAACCTTCCCAGTCTTTTATATGAATCTGAACTCCACCCACCTCCCAGCACATCTCGTGTTACGAATTTAGGACCCACGAAAGGTGCTCTGCTACCCTCTAAGCATGGAGCCGCAATGTGGTCCTTTTGATGAACTATCCCGTGTGTGGGTGCAGGTATTGCAGTGTGGCAAGGAGTTCCCACCTTACCTGGATGGTGGGGCACTACACCTTAGGAGAAGGTGCAGTACCTCTGTGGCGACTGAGCCTCAGGGGCTCCACATACCCCCCGTTAACCACAGCACGTCCGCGGGCTGCAAGGTAAACAAAGTAAACAGAAAAGAAACATACAAAAATTTTGTAATGCATAACAAACTTTTGCAGTGTCCCTTGAGGTAGACATCATCTTCGAAAAGTGTCCATTCAAAACATTATCTTCGCAAAGTGTCTTTTATGTAAAACATCATCTTCGCAAAGTGTCTCTTATGTAAAACCAAGAGAGAGCACCTAAAGAGGTGCAAACTATTTACAAGAAAGTTTTGGATCACACAGCGTCCATGATCTCCTCAGTTCCAATCAGAAAACAACGCTGCCAATCAAAAACTAGGCAACCAAAAGTGCTACCAGAAAAATAGAAGCATGATAAACAAAAAGGCACAACTGGTGCAACAAACCGTCCTGGGTAACGAGATTTGTAGAGGAAATTTTCTAATTGTGGTCCCTTCCTGGGGTTCTGGAAGCTGAACTGGAACTGCTACCAGATGTAATGTCTTCATCTTGATTCTGGTTTCTTACTATAGGACCTTGAAGTTGTGGCAAAGGGAACCCATGATGCATCTCAATGCCCATCAACTGTTAATCAGCAATAGGTGGTTCCACGATTCTAGTGCGAGGTCTAGCACCAAGGGATGTCATAGCTTGTCGGCGCTGATAAGCGGCTAAGCGGAGGCTTTCCGGCAAAGGGATGTCGATGTTACTATGCCAAATCGACCTAGATTCCTCCAAGCCATAGAGATGTCTGACCCTGCGGGCCTGGTCTAGCCGTACCCTTCTCAATAAAGACCTCTTCCACCGCCCCATCTCCGTCTGATCTGGGCCCCCAGCCGCCTCTTCCAACTGCCCCATCTCGAGTTGCAGCAGGCCCACCCCTGACAATGTGAATTCAGAGGTTAACCCATTAGGAGGGCCGGTATATATGTCTGGTACATCCCGGTGGTACGGCCTCTGCTCTGGTGCAGGCGTAGGGGTGTTGGGCACAGCCCGGTGGGACACCGGGGACGGCGGTGGAACTAATGGTGGCTCCGGATCCGCAGGGGGCCTCCAGTGGGACCTGCGCAGCCGCGTCAGGTCCAAGCAAGAGTACGGCCTCAGCTCCCGGGGTCTCCGGTGACTCCTCCGGTGGGGTGATGGTGGCGGCAGGCTCCACAGAGTCTGCCAGGATAGAATCCGGTGCAGCAACGGCGAGTACCGGTGTAGCGGGTACCGCGGGTGTAGGCCCCTCCTGGGCGTGCTGCCAGTTCAGTGTCCATAGCGCTTCCTGCCTCAGTCTCAGGCGGTGCATCAGCTGGATAACCTCGTCCTCCAGCCACTGGCGGTACATCTCAGAGATCGGGTTGGAGCCTTCAGCCATGGCTCCAGGGAGATCCGTTTCCACCTCCGCACGCTCTCCAGGCCTCCTTCCCTCTCCTTCCAAAATGGCGTTCTGGCGTCCTTCTTCTTGCCTCGGCTCCTTTCCCACCACTGGCTTCTTCTGCCCCTCCTTCCGGGGGCGGCGCCTTCTTCCCGCGCCTCCATACCAAGCCAGTATACGAACCCCTCGGGGGGTGGGCCATGTCGCTGTCACATAGTAATTCAGGCAGGGAAGGCCCAATACTCTTCGCGGTCTTTTTCTAGGACCTCCCATCTCTTCACGCCCTTCTTCTCCGCGCCAGCGGCCATTTCTGATGTCCATTTTACAGTCTATCAAATCAGGTCTTCTGCACATTTTCAAAAATGTAAAGTCCAATAAATTTCAGGCGCACAGAACCCGATGGTATCGGGTCTCGTCATCCTGTTCGTGACACCAAAATTGGGTCGCCCTCCGTCCCAGAGCTGTGGGGTACTCGGTACCGGGCCGGTGTCAGGGGAATGCGTCGCGGTGGCGGTGACCCGGTCCGTGGCCCTGGGCACCCAAATCAATGGTGGATTTTAATGTGGTATAGTTTATATGGATAGTTCGTGACGCCACCTGTGGTGTTTAGCAAGTAAGATGTTAACCCAATGCTGCATGCAGATCCACTGGGACTGATGATGTGGTGCAGCAAAGATGGTGTAGCTCCCCACAGGTGGAGCTGTAGTCCCAGGGCAGTGTAAATGTGGGATTAGCGGAGAGGCATGGGCAGTGTAGATGCTGATACCAAGATGTAGCGGTGCAGATGCGAGAAGGAACGTAGTGCACACAGGTGCCTGCTTCAGTACCATGTCCTCCGGGGCAGAGGCCCAGCCAACCTCCAGGCAAGATAGGACTGTCCTTGCCAACACCCCGCCAACATGTGCCTTTCTGAACGACTCTGCCAATGCGCCTTTAATGGTGAAGCACTCCAGTACTTAGTTACCCTGGAATACCTCCTTCCTAGATGTTCCTAGAACTCTACTTGTATGACAGACAGCTGTAGCCTGCTCGGGGATGCTCCTGGATCCCGGTTCTCTATCCGTGTTGCTGTTGTGTCCCAAGTCTTGGATGGGAGTAGTGCATTTACAGCCAACTACTCCACCGGTGTCTGCTGCAGAACCATAAGTGTCCATACAACCTCGGGGACCGGGCCCTGGCCTTGCGCTGAGAACCTATAGGCAGGTTTCCTATTCCAACCCACTCCTCCTCTCTGTTCTCTTTACTCCTTCGTTCCGTACTTGTCTTTCTCTCTTATGGATGCTTAGGTTATAGTTCTACGTCTTTCTCCTTCTCTTCTCTTTCCCGTGCCAGCTGGCTCAGGTCACTGAGGCAGCTGCAGCACTCCTTCCTCCATCCCTTCTTTCAGGGATCCTCACTCCTGTCTGAGTGACTTCCTTCCTCAGACTCCCCATCTGACTGACCTGTAATTCTAAACCTTTCCAGTCTTCTATATGATTCGGAACTCCACCCACCTCCCAGCACATCTCGTGTTATGAAGCAAAGACCCACGAAAGGTGCTCTGCTACCCTCTAAGCATGGAGCCGCAATGTGGTCCTTTTGCTGAATTATCCCGTGTGTGGGTGCAGGTGTTTGAGTGTGACAAGGAGTTCCCACCTTACCTGGATGGTGGGGCACTACACCTTAGGAGAAGGTGCAGTAACTCTGTGGCGACTGAGTCTCAGGGGCACCACATCTCCACCTTACCTGGATGGTGGGGTACCACACCTCAGGAGGAGGTGCAGTACCTCTGTGGCGACTGAACCCTCAGGGGCGCCACATATCCCTTTTCTATACAGCACTCAGCATCTCTTTTTCAACCTTCAGTTATTTTGTGCTTTGAGGGACCTCAGTGCGGAAATTTTGGCCTGGTACAATATGAGCACCTTTGGTTCTGGAAGTACTGGAGCCTGCTATTTCTGATCTTTAAAGATTAGTGCCTTGATCAATACCTCATGGAACTAAAGGTACGACATACTGGTCTGGCCTGCACATCGTGGCAGCAAAAAAAGGATTGTACATTGCCATCTGTATGATGTGCACGGTCACATAAGCCTGAGGGCATGGCAGGTGTAGAACTGTATGCCGCTGCTCTCGTTGCCGGACATTGCCACGCCACTTGACCGGGACCCTGACAGTACTGCAACCTTGTTTGCGTTAGCCGCATTAAATTATGGAATTGGGGCTCAGGGGAAGATACCGGAGACCAAACACTGCAGCAAGAAGACGGACTGCCGTTGCCTGCAGGACTTCATTGGACAAGCACCAGGCCGGCCATTGTTGGTGCTGCTGACTCTGAAGCATCATCTAAAGCCTGAGGAACATCTGACCTGATAAGTGTTTGAAAAACTGCCGTTACCTCGTTAATTAACCCTGCATATCTGTTACAATTTAAGTGTTTATTTCCTCATTTAACTGTTTGCTTCCCTGCGTGCTGTATCCCATTGTTAAATTAAATTGTTAACCCTTGTTCTGACTCAAAAGTCAATTTCTTTGAGACTGGTGGTGTCAAATTTGATTTCTGATTGCACCACAAAATCAGGAATCAGTGACTCATATTCTTCCTTGGGTGAAATCTATACAGAAGTCAGTAACAATGAGCGCTGGTTCAGTTTCTATACTGGGGCGTCTGCATGGCAGTTCAGCATCACTTGAGGAAGAGGATGAGGAGTAAAAATAAAGGAAGGTGTGATCCTCTCCTTCAGGCCGGGATCAGACTTGTGACAAGTCTAGCATCTTCATACCCGACACTGCTGCCGGCACTCGGAACTGGAGTGCGCGGCTGCATGTATTTCTTCTATGCAGTTGAGCACTCCGGTCCCAAGTGCCGGTGGCAGTGCCGGGTATTAAGATGCGAGACTCATACGAGTTTCTTGCAAGTCTGATCCCGGCCTCATTATCAGTGTCAGAGGCAAGGAAGGCATATGGGACGAGCAGGACTTTTTTGTTACATATGTGGTGTTTGTGTGAGTACCAAATTTTATTTAGGTGTGTGTGCAAGTGCTTGTTGTAATCTTTTTCTTGTTTAAAAAAGAAAGAAAAAGATAAAAGAAAGAAGCAACAACTGGAGGTTTATCACTGATGTGCATCAGTGATGTGTGCTCGATGACTGTAGGATGGACGCACGGATGATTTCTTTTCTGTGCTGACACACTCAATTCAGTAAAAAATACTGTAGTAGACGATGATTACTCAAGTATATTTTGCTGTCCCTAATCTAAATTAATTTTTATTCTCTTTTCACAAAAAAATACCCCAACAACCAGTGGCTGATCACTAGAGTTGAGCGACTTTGCCTTTTTTTGGGTCGAGTCGGGTTTAATGAAACCCGACTTTCGCAAAAGTCGGGTCGAACGAAATCGGCCGATTTTTGTGAAAAGTCGAAGGCCGACTGAAACACGAAACCCAATGCAAGTCAATGGGGAAGCAAAGTTGACAGGGAGTGGAGGCCAGGAAACACACCTACAGTGCCCTTTTGAATGCCAAAAACGTCAAATCTTATTACTGAAGCTTTTCAACCTTAATTTACTTCATAATACTAGTTACGCACTGAAAAATGGGGGTTATTTGGCTAAATTTGTGGGGGGGTAGGGCTGGCTTCAGGTTTTCATGTGCCCTGGGCCAAAGAGCGCCCCTTTAACACATACCACAACTAGAGTTGAGCGATACCGTCCGATACTTCAAAGTATCGGATCGGAATGGATCGGCCGATCTTTAAAAAAAGTATCGGTATCGCCGATTCCGATACCGGAAGTCCCATTCAAGTCTATGGGACTTCCGGTATCGGAATAAGAAAAACCCTGTTTTTGCCTTGTACAGCCTCTCTGGGGTCTGTACGGGCCTTTCGGGGGGCTGTGCCGGCCTGCCAGGGGGTCTGTGCAGGCTCTGGTGGTCTGTGCCGGCCTGCCGGGGGGCTGTGCCGGCCTGCCGTGGTCTGTGCAGGCTCCGGTGGGCTGTGCCGGCCTGCCGGGGGGCTGTGCCGGCCTGCCGGTGGTCTGTGCAGGCTCCGGGGGGCTGTGCCGGCCTGCCGGGGGGCTGTGCCGGCCTGCCGGTGGTCTGTGCAGGCTCCGGGGGGCTGTGCCGGCCTGCCGGGGGGCTGTGCCGGCCTGCCGGTGGTCTGTGCAGGCTTCGGGGGTCTGTGCAGGCATCGTCCGATGGGACTACAAGTCCCATCGGGCGATGCCTGCTACCATGACAGTGATTGACACATTAGCCAATGATGGGACAGTAGTAGTCCCATCATCCGGCTAATGTGTTAAATGTTAAAAAAAAAAAAAAATACTACATACATACTACATACATACTACATGCATGCTACATGCATGCTACATACATACTACATACATACTACATACATGCTACATACATACTACATGCATGCTACATGCATGCTACATACATACTACATGCATGCTACATGCATGCTACATACATACTACATACATACTACATACATACTACATGCTACATACATACTACATATATACTACATGCATGCTACATACATACTACATGCTACATACATACCACATACATACTACATACATGCTACATGCTACATACATACTACATATATACTACATGCATGCTACATACATACTACATATATACTACATGCATGCTACATACATACTGCATGCTACATGCATGCTACATACATACTACATACATACTACATGCTACATACATACCACATATATACTACATACATACAATACATTCATACAATACATACATAGACATACAGTACATATAACATAGAGTAACATACTTACCAATACTTGTCACATTGTTCCCCGAAGCCATTGTCTTTTCCGGAATAAATATTAACATAACAAACCACAAAAATACTCACCCACGATCCGAAGCAGTCCACGAGTGTGTCCCACGACGATCTTGGGTAGAGAACTGCAGCATCAGCTGATGCTGCCGTTCTCTACGGGCTGCAGGAATCCAATGACGGAAGGTAGGTATCCTTCCGCACTGTATTCCTCCGCCACTTAAAAAAAAAAAAAAGTTCCTAGTCTCACTTTATGCCATTGCTGTGTGGGAATTTTCCACGCAGCAATGGCATAAAGTGAGACTAGGGACTTTTTTTTTTTTAAGTGGCAGAGGAATACAGTGCGGAAGGATACCTACCTTCCGTCATTGGATTCCTGCAGCCCGTAGAGAACGGCAGCATCATCTGATGCTGCAGTTCTCTACCCAAGATCGTCGTGGGACACACTCGTGGACTGCTTCGGATCGTGGGTGAGTATTTTTGTGGTTTGTTATGTTAATATTTATTCCGGAAAAGACAATGGCTTTGGGGAACAATGTGACAAGTATTGGTAAGTATGTTACTCTATGTTATATGTACTGTATGTCTATGTATGTATTGTATGAATGTATTGTATGTATGTAGTATATATGTGGTATGTATGTAGCATGTAGTATGTATGTAGTATGTATGTAGCATGCATGTAGCATGCAGTATGTATGTAGCATGCATGTAGTATATATGTAGTATGTATGTAGCATGCATGTAGTATATATGTAGTATGTATGTAGCATGTAGCATGTATGTAGTATGTATGTGGTATGTATGTAGCATGTAGTATGTATGTAGCATGCATGTAGTATATATGTAGTATGTATGTAGCATGTAGTATGTATGTAGTATGTATGTAGTATGTATGTGGTATGTATGTAGCATGTAGTATGTATGTAGCATGCATGTAGCATGCATGTAGTATGTATGTAGCATGCATGTAGTATGTATGTAGTATGTATGTAGTATGTATGTAGCATGCATGTAGTATGTATGTAGTATGTATGTAGTATGTATGTAGTATATATGTAGTATGTATGTAGCATGTAGCATGTATGTAGTATGTATGTGGTATGTATGTAGCATGTAGTATGTATGTAGCATGCATGTAGTAAATATGTAGTATGTATGTAGCATGTAGTATGTATGTAGTATGTATGTGGTATGTATGTAGCATGTAGTATGTATGTAGCATGCATGTAGCATGCATGTTGTATGTATGTAGCATGCATGTAGTATGTATGTATGTAGTATGTATGTAGCATGCATGTAGTATGTATGTAGTATGTATGTAGTATGTATGTAGTATGTATGTAGCATGCATGTAGTATGTATGTAGCATGCATGTAGTATATATGTAGTATGTATGTATGTATGTAGTATGTATGTAGTATATATGTAGCATGTAGTATGTATGTAGCATGCATGTAGTATATATGTGTTATGTATGTAGTATGTATGTAGTATGTATGTGGTATGTATGTGGTATGTATGTAGTATGTATGTAGTATGTAGTATGTATGTAGCATGCATGTAGTATGTATGTAGTATTTTTTTTTTTCTTTTTTTTTTTTTTTTTTTTTTTAACATTTAACACATTAGCCGGATGATGGGACTACTACTGTCCCATCATTGGCTAATGTGTCAATCACTGTCATGGTAGCAGGCATCGCCAGATGGGACTTGTAGTCCCATCGGACGATGCTTGCACAGACCCCCGGACATCAGCACAGCCCCCCGGCAGGCCGGCACAGCCCCCCGGCAGGCCGGTACAGACCCCCACAGGGTGCACAGACCACCGGCAGGCCGGCACAGCCCCCCGGCAGGCCGGTACAGACCCCCACAGGGTGCACAGACCACCGGCAGGCCGGCACAGCCCCCCGGCAGGCCGGTACAGACCCCGGGCAGTCCACACAGCCCCCCGGCAGGCCGGCAGAGACCCCCGGAAGGCCCGAAATGACGGCGCATCATGATGCGCACACACCGCGCATCATGATGACGTCAGGCTGTCAATCAACTTTGAACTTCCGATTCCGATGCCGAATTCCGATATTGAAAAAATATCGGAAGTCGGTATCGGAATTCCGATACAGCAAGTATCGGCCGATACCCGATACTTGCGGTATCGGAATGCTCAACACTAACCACAACTCATGATGCTCTGATGCAGAGAAATAGCGGCATAGTACAATGAAAAATACTTCACTTTTTACATCTCATGACTGATATCCATTTTAAATTCTCCAATAGCTCCAAAAATGGACAGTATCTTACTCCATACAATATTATGGCCAACGCATAGTGCGCTATACAGAGTAATGAGGCCCATATATTTCACCATACAGAATCATTGGTCCCATATAATGTTTGAAACAGTATATGATGAGCTCCACATAATGCTACAGTATATGTTGGTCCCCATGGATGAAGCTCCACTGTTTAATGGGCCCAAATAATGCTCTATATATAATGGGCCCCATTTCTAATGCTCTAGTGTATAATGGGCCCTGTAAATGCTGCTCCAGTGTCTGATGTCCACCTTTGGAATGCTCCAGTGTAAGGTGGGCCCCATATATCATTCTCCAGAGTATAGTGCTCCCCAAAAATTGCTGTCCCAACATTGAAAACAATTAAATAAGTCTCCTCAAATAAGTCTCCTCGCTAGGGAATCCCTGTACTAGTCTGGGCGTGATGTCATTGCGCTCTCTGATCAGAATATCACTGTCAGGAAACGCGGAAGACGTCATGGCGGTGGAGCAGGGAGAGGTAAGTATTTCAACTTTGCAAGTGCTGTGATCCAGAGCAAGTAGGGGGGGCCCACACATTGGCGACGGCACTGGCACAGGGCCCCTCATAGTATGGCGGTGTGTCTGACGGCGGGTGGGCCGAACCTGCACTTTCAGCTGCACCTTCTTTTTTGTCACCGTGTAAGGTGGTACAGTATATGGGAAGGGTAACCTGAGTTTCAACTGGGTCACATTCAGGCTGTGTAGAGTGCGAGGGGAATGTAGTGGTCTGGGTCAATGTACCAGCAGAATCATCTAGCAGTGCCTGGGCCTCAGTGCACTTGTGGCGCCCCCAGGAGTACGGTCGCCACAGTGGCATTACCTTCCTCCTAGGGAGTGTGATGTCATGCTTTGGAGCAACGAAGGATCTCTCTAGCAGTTAAACCAACACACAACACATTTCCCACTCCAGGCCAGTAGGGAGACCTTTGAACCTGACTGCTGAGGAGCTGCTGTCTGTGGTCGGGAGGAGGTAAGTTAGGGCAGTCTGTGAAGGGAAGGGGAAGTGTGTGGATGTGAGAAGGGGAGCTGGAGGATGAGCAGAGTTAGGGCTCACTCCTAGCTTGAGCACATGGTCCGGATTCCGGTCTCCGAGTTTGTAGGGACACGGACGTTCCTGCAGCAGAAACCGGAGGAAGTAGCAGCTGTAAATGCTCTGTACCCAACTAAGGCTCGGAGGCCCCAGCAGTGACAAGTGGGAGCCAGAAGGAAAAGGCTACGGCTGCCCGCCATGCGAGAAAGTTCCAAGAGAGAGTCAACAGGGGGAACTTCATTGAACTCAGCACTGCGAGTACCTCAGATAAGCGCTAGAACGGAGGCCACACTACCTATCTGCAGAGAGAGAATTCCAAATTGGCTTCCAGGCTGAGCAACTCCTTCTCCATCTGTACTCTGGGTCCTGGACGGCACTTACCAAGTACAGGTAAAGGAACTGCACGACTGTGCCTGTCCTCTTTCTCCTGCGCCTATCGCATGGGTCTGCTACATCCTGCACTGCACGCCATCTACCAACTCTTTCATGTGCCCTGCGACAACGGCCATACCTGTGCAGGGCTTCTACATCTTAGCTGCACCACAACTTCTGTCCCAGAGAAGCGCCACTGCAGCGCTGGTCAATCTCAGAAACCACAGGTGGCATCACGTATCATTCACCTCTAATCGTAATTCACCCCTTTGCATGGATGCCCAGGGCCACGGAACGGGTCACTACCACTGTGACACATCCCAGGGAGACACCGTCCCGGTACCGATTAACCCCACTGCCCTGCCTGGCCACCCACACTCCATGTCAGATTCATTTTGGACTGGGGAATTCACGATTTGACTTGATAACCCATGCATGGTATGATAGAAAGAGCTACAGTACATGGACTAATGTGAAGTTTGGCCTGCTACATCATTCACTTTGGGTGGGGGTGCAGGACACAAGGAAAGGGGTTCTTCCTGACCAGGAGCCAGCACTTGTCAACTCAGTGCTTGCATTTTTTGAAACTTCAGAAGAGGAGGCCATATTTGCTGGAGTCTGTTTCGGCAATGTAAGCCCAAACCAGTTCCTCATGCTCCGGCTTTAAAAGCGGTTAACCTACTCCCAGAAAAGGTAGCCTTCCAGGCGTTCCGTAGACAGACCATGACGCAGGCTCAACACCTCCTGCCTTAGTTGCTATTGTGCTTTTGCCACTACCAGCAGATGCACCACCACCATCAGCACCAGCTGGCCCCCCGACGCCCAAGTCCGCGGCCTCTTCCACCAAACTTCCAAATTTAGCACAAAATAGACACAAAATAACATCACATATATGGTACTGTATCAGAAGCGTACAGCTCTATTCAGTCAAAGGATAATTGTCAATCTCCATATATATTCCATCAGTCACACAGAGACACTCCCAGGCTCTGTATGGATTAGACAAGAATATGAAAAGTAGACAAAGTGTACAGTATCATCAGATAGCAGGTATATATAGCATAGTTTAAACATTAACAATGTATGTCTATATATCATGAGTAGTGTTGATCCACCCCGCTAGTGTTTTGGTTCGTCGCACAGGAGGCAAATTCGTCGAATGTTTGTCGAACCACACTGAAAACAATGGCAGGCAAACACAAACACATACTAACACATAGAAAACAATTGCAAAACACCTTAAAAGGTATCCCAAAGCCGAAAAAATGCTCAAAAGACAAAAATAACATATGGAAAAGGGCAACTACATTTACAAAAGAGGTGGAGGAGTAAAAGGAGGAGGTGGAGGAGACACAGATCTGGGCTTGTCATGCCCTTATGAAGTCAAGAATGTCTGGACTAAAAATGTAAAAACCAAACCCAAAAAAACAAAATCTGAAAACGAACACTATTATATACTGTCGTACTTCCCACCAATAAATTATGGCAACTGGCGATCAGGCGGCATTATTCCCATGAACCTCCAAACAGCGTCCATGAAGCCAAAGTGTTTGCTTTCAGGGGGCAGTATGATTGCAAAGCTGAACCTTAAAGGAATGTCCAAAAGGGCACCACCAGGAGTGGAGCCTGCGGCTTAATTGGACTCCACCTGGGAAACCACAACCATGCCACCTCAAAGAAAGATGCACACATTGAAAGCTTTGTCGATTGTGTGTATGTGGTGTGGTATGTCCGTTTGTAGTTGTGCTAGCGATTTGTCAGCTTTATTCCGTTAACGACCGAGACTCCGGCATGCCCCTGCGGTACGCGTAAAGCTTACTAGAGGGATACGCGAGGCTCTGGCACGCGCGATCGAGCAATAACAGGGCTATCATGAACTTCCATGCCCGGGGCTACATGCGCGCTACACTGAAAAGACCATCTTTTGTCGCTTACAGGTGCAGATAACCCGCTGAACACCGTTAGTGATGGGGATCTGGGATTCCAATTATTCGCCGTGAACGATGGTTTCCCAGTAAGTGCAGGTCAACAGCAATTCCTGATTTCGGCCTAACCGCCATTCCAGAAAAAATGCAAAACATTATGTGTCCAAACCACAGGTGCTGTAGCTTGCTTAACAGCTCTGCAGCCGTTCTCAGGCCCAGTATGGATTTTACAAGATTCGAGAAAGTTGATAAAGGGTACAGTTTCACCAGATAACACGTATATATGTTGCATAGTTTACACATTAAAAACCTATGTGTATCGATCAGGAGGCAGGCTCAGACGGTCTCAGGCCCAGTATGGATTAGACCAGATTGTACTAAGTTGAGATAGGGTACATTATCACTGGATAGCAGGTATATAGAGCATAGTTGAAACATTTAAAATCTCCGTGTTCTCTGCATGGATTACACAACAATCTAAAAACTAAAAAAAAGGAAACGTATTTCAAGCGTACACCATGATACACTTTTGGTGGTATTTTTAAATCTTCATTTTTATTTCTGTCTCAGTAAGACAGCCCAGACTCTCTGCAATAGGAAATTAGATGCATACAATTATTTACCTAAAGTCTAGTGATTGCAGAAATCTATGAATTACTATTCACGGGAACAACTTCCGTCACAATTCTCAGAGGCGATGCTGACCCTCAATTAATTAGTGTGTGGACACAGCAAAAACCTTTCCTTGTGAAGAAAGTGTTGCTGTATCGCAGAACCGTTGATCCCATCGCCGTTACTCATATCCATCCAATTTTGATCACAGGGAGAGATGTAAACATGGTGCTCACTGCCTATCATGATCTGTCACGTAACTTTGGAGTGCAAAACACAGAAGCCACAGACCATAGGCGATTCAATTGGATTGACATGAGAGGGAGGGCACATTTAAAAATGTGCGCTGGAATGTCACACGTCTGTGGGTAGGAAAACTGTTAAAGCTGATGAGAAACCACCACTGCATCTCATTGTGAGTCGACGTCCATAAGAAATGGAAGCCATTGATCATCTGAAGCTAGATCCCGGCCAGCGAGACAGGGCATAGCTACGTCTTAACCATCATCTTCTATCAGTTCACCAAATTTGAAGTGCCAGTCCCAGTGATGGATTTGACAGCCCAGACTACACAGCGGAGGAGCAGGGAGAGGTAAACATTGCAAATGCTGGGGCCCTGCCCAAGCAAAGGGGGCCCACTCGTGGGCATTGGTACTGGCACTGGGCCCCTCATAGTACGGCGGTGTGTTTGACGGCGGGTGTGCACCACCACCGTTAGAGACACTTGATTGCACTATGAAGGACCCTGTGCCAGTGCCCGTGCCCACGAGTCGGCCCACCCACCTGTCCAGGGCAATGGCACTCACACGGTAGCGTGCGCTCGGTGGTGACACTGGCCATTGGGGAGAGGAGGCTGCCCAGTTAGGGAGGTTTAAAAAATGTCATATGTTGATGTGGGACATTCACCTGCTGCTAAAGGCGAAATTGGTCAAGTCCCAGGAACAGGCGGACTAAAGAAAACAATTTTTCTGGCAACCTATGTGTCATCAGGGTAAGGTGGGACAAAATCCTTGGAAACCCATGCATGGTTCATTTTAATGAAGGTTAGATCATGCACATTTTGGGTCGACAGACGGGTCCTTTTTTCTGTCAGGTTTGATCCAGCAGCACTGAAGTCTCTTTCCGATAGCACACTTGCAGCTGGGCATGCGAGCTCCTGTAAGGCATATTGTGCCAATTCAGGCCAGGTGTCCAGTTTAGCTGCCCAATAGTCAAATGGGAGTGACCTGTGAGGGAGAACATCGATATGGGAGGAAAACTAGTTTGTAACCATCCTTGACAAGTGCTGTCTCCTGTCACTTTCAATCGATGCAGTATAACCAGTCGTGTGAGCGGGACTTGAAAAATCAGTCCACAACATGGTCATGAAACCCCTGTCTCCAACACCACTTCTGATGTGTCCACCACCAACACCGCTTCCAAGTTGCCCCCGGCCACTACGGCTCATGTGAGAACCATCACCGCTGCTGTGTGCTGGGAATGCCTCAACCAACCGGTTTACCAGATTAGCTTGTTTGTTAGCCAATATTAGATCAAGGTTCTCCTGTGGCATGATGTTTTGGAATTTGTCTTTATATCGTGGATCTATGATGCTGGCCAACCAGTAGTTATCATCGTTCATCATTTTGGCAATGCGGGGGTCCCTTTTTAGGATCTGCAAGCATAATCTGACATGTGGGCCAATGTTCCCGGTGTCAATGATGCACTGCGAGTGCTGGGTGGAGGAGCACTTTCTGGCAAATCCACATCCCTCCAGTCACGCACAAACCCTGTACCAGGCCTTGCAAAGCCAACATTTTCTCTTGCCCCACGAGAAGCATCCTCCTTCCCTAAATAATCATCTCCATCATCATCCTCCTCCTCTTCCTCTTCTTCCTCCACCTCGTCCATGACAGTTCCCTGACCAGACAATGGCTGACTGTCATCAAGGCTTCCCTTCACCTCTTCCTCCTCATCAATCTCGGCTGCAGACGCCTGCTCCTTAATGTGCATCAAAGTTTGCATGAGCAGACGCATAAGTGGGATGCTCATGCTTATGATGGTGTCGTCTGTGCTTACCAGCCGTGTGCATTCCTCAAAACACTGAAGGACTTTACAGAGGTCTTTCAGCTTCGACCACTGCACACCTGTCAACTCCATGTCTGCCCTCAAAGTGCCTGCCCGTGTATCCTCCCACAAATGCATTACAGTCTGCCTCTGTTCGCACAGCCGCTCAACCATGTGCAGGGTGGAGTTCCACCTTGGTGCAACGTCGATAACTAGGCGGTGCTTGGGAAGGTGGAGCAATCGCTGCAGCTTCTGCATACGACTGGAGTGTACCAGCGAACGGCGGATGTGTGAGCACAGTCTTCGAACCTTAAGGAGCAGGCCTGCTTAATCCAGATAATTAGTGAGGAAGCACTGCACCACCAGGTTCAAGGTGTGAGCCAAGCAAGGTATGTGTCTGAGTTTTGAAAAGGCTATGGCTGCCACAAGATTCTGGCCGTTATTACTAACTACCTTGCCTGCTTCAAGATGTAGACTGTCCAGCCAGTTTGTCGCTGAAAGTAGTCGGTCAGTACCTCTGCGGTGTGTCTGTCGCCCAAACACATCATCTGCAACACAGCCTGATGACGCTTTCCACAAGCTGATCGATAGGGGGACACCTCGTTTGCAACACTGTCAACTGCGGATGCAGTGCTCGTGTGACTGCGCTCTGTGGACCAGCTTTCGCTTCTGGAGGAGGAGGAGGAGGGTCGAACGCCTACAGCCAACTATTTCCTATACCGTGGGCTAGGCAGCACTGTGCCACCACTGATGTCCCCTGTGGACCCTGCATCCACCACATTAACCCAGTGCGCAGTGATGGACACGTAACGGCCCTGGCCATGCCTACTGGACCATGCATCAGTTGTGAGGTGCACCTTTCCACTCACTGACAGCTTGAGTGCATGGACAATGCGGTCTTTCACATGAAGGTGGAGGGCTGGGATGGCTTTGCGAGAAAATAAGTGGCGACTGGGTAGTTCATAGCGTGGTACTGTGTAGGCCATTAGTTTGCAGAAAGCTGTGCTTTCAACCAACCGATAGGGCATCATCTCTAACGAGATTAGTTTGGCAATGTGGGTGTTCAAACCCAGTGTACGCGGATGAGAGGATGAGTACTTTTTGTCCTACTCATAGTCTCTGGTAGGGTGAGCTGGACTTGAGAGCTGGATATGGTGGAAGTAGCGGTGGACATGGCGGACTGAGAGAGGGTTGATGATGGTGATGGAGTTGGTGTTCTTTCTGATGGCCTAGATTCAGTCTTTCGTTGCAATAACAGTGTGATTCCCTGAATGATTTGCCCTTGCGACGACAACTCAACATTTGCTGCAGGTAGTGTGCTAACCAGTGGACTTACAGTGGGGGAAACAATGTTGCGTTACTGCTACCTTCTTTGGGAGCAGTAGCACATGTGGTACGTGAGTTTTGGTAGTCCCTCCATGCTTGCAAGTGCATGGTGGTTAAATGTCTTAGCATGCAACTGGTATTCAAATTTCTCAGATTTTTCCCTCGGCTAAAGGTCTTTGCACACTTCTTACAGATTACCTTTGCCTGATCAATAGGATTTTGTTCAAAAAAGTGCCACACTGCACTCTTCCTACTAGGGAAGACAGTTTGAGGCCTTGCACGCTTTGCTTTTTTGACCGTCTGGCCAAGCTGTCCTGCAATTTTTTGGGTTTTTATAACCCGTTTTTGGACTGCTCCTGGCCTGCCAGATAACAACTGTTGCGATGTCGATGCCTGCTGCGAATGCTCCTCCTCCTCTTCTGAGCTATTAGCAGCGGAACACTCTACCCTCAATGGATGCCAATCTGGGTCAACAACTGGGTCATCCATCACCTCCTCTTTAATGTTATGTGCACCTTCCTCTGTGTCACCGTGTTTGGTGGTATAGTATGCGGGAAGGGGCACCTGAGTTTCATCTGGATCAGATTCTGGCTCAGTACACAACGAGGACAATGTAGTGCTCTGAGTGAATGTACCAGCAGAATCATCTATCAGTGGCTGTGCATCAGTGCACTCCATGTCAGATTCATCTTTGCCTGGGTAATTCACGATTTGACTTGATAACCCAGGCATGGTATGTGAAAACAGCTCCATGGAGTAATCTGTAGTGTGGCCTACCGCATCCTTCAATTTTGGTTGGGGTGAAGGACACAAGGAAAGGTGTGGTTCATGACCATGAGCCTCCAAAGACGACTCAGTGCTTTTATTTTTTAAAACTTCAGAAGAGGAGGTGATAGAGCTGGAGGCTGAGTCAGCAATGTAAGCCAAAACTTGTTCTTGAAGCTCCGGCTTTCAAAGCGGTTTATCTACTCCCAGAAAAGGGAGCCTTCGAGGCCTTGTGGAGCCAGACAATGATGCAGCCTCAACACCTCCAGTATTAGGTGCTATTTTGCTTTTGCCACTACCAGCAGATCCACCACCAACACCATCATTACCAGCTGCCAACCCCCGCCCACTTCCACGGACTCTTCCACCACACTTCTTCATTTTTTGGAAAAATTTATCCAAATTTACACCAACTCTCTGGTACTGTAAAACAAGGTACAAGGTGTATATAGTACTGGGAAGAATTGGAATGTCTCTACACTTCAGGACACAGTGGGATTCAGTCAGGCCCTGTTTATTTAACACCGCAATATGACAGGCAGATTCTCTATGCTGTTAGAAGGGTGTATAGAGGACTGTGGAGAATTGGAATGTCTCTACACTTCAGGACACTGTGGGATTCAGTCAGGCCCTGTTTATTTAACACCGCAATATGACAGGCAGATTCTCTATGCTGTTAGAAGAGTATATAGAGGACTGTGGAGAATTGGAATGTCTCTACACTTCAGGACACAGTGGGATTCAGTCAGGCCCTGTTTATTTAACACCGCAATATGACAGGCAGATTCTCTATGCTGTTAGAAGGGTGTATAGAGGACTGTGGAGAATTGGAATGTCTCTACACTTCAGGACACTGTGGGATTCAGTCAGGCCCTGTTTATTTAACACCGCAATATGAGAGGCAGTTTCTCTATGCTGTTAGAAGGGTGTATAGTGGACTGTGGAGAATTGGAATGTCTCTACACTTCAGGACACTGTGGCATTTAGTCAGGCCCTATTTATTTAACACCGCAATACGACAGGCAGATTCTCTATGCTGTTAGAAGGGTGTATAGAGGACTGTGTAGAATTGGAATGTCTCTACACTTCAGGACACTGTGGGATTCAGTCAGGCCCGTTTATTTAACACCGCAATATGACAGGCAGATTCTCTATGCTGTTAGAAAGGTGTATAGAGGATTGTGGAGAATTGGAATGTCTCTACACTTCAGGACACAGTGGGATTCAGTCAGGCCCTGTTTATTTAACACGGCAATATGACAGGCAGATTCCCTATGCTGTTAGAAGGGTGTATAGAGGACTGTGGAGAATTGGAATGTCTCTACACTTCAGGACACAGTGGGATTCAGTCAGGCCCTGTTTATTTAAAACCGCAATATGACAGGCAGATTCTCTATGCTGTTAGAAGAGTGTATAGAGGACTGTGGAGAATTGGAATGTCTCTACACCTCAGGACACAGTGGGATTCTGTTAGGGCCTGTTTATTTAACACCGCAAGATGACAGGCAGATTCTCTATGCTGTTAGAAGGGTGTATAGAGGACTGTGGAGAATTGGAATGTCTCTACACTTCAGGACACTGTGGGATTCAGTCAGGCCCTGTTTATTTAACACCGCAATATGACAGGCAGATTCCCTATGCTGTTAGAAGGGTGTATAGAGGACTGTGTAGAATTGGAATGTCTCTACACTTCAGGACACTGTGGGATTTAGTCAGGTCCTGTTTATTTAACACCGCAATATGACAGGCAGTTTCTCTATGCTGTTAGAAGGGTGTATAGAGGACTGTGGAGAATTGGAATGTCTCTACACTTCAGGACACTGTGGCATTCAGTCAGGCCCTATTTATTTAACACCGCAATACGACAGGCAGATTCTCTATGCTGTTAGAAGGGTGTATAGAAGACTGTGTAGAATTGGAATGTCTCTACACTTCAGGACACTGTGGGATTCAGTCAGGCCCTGTTTATTTAACACCGCAATATGACAGGCAGATTCTCTATGCTGTTAGAAAGGTGTATAGAGGATTGTGGAGAATTGGAATGTCTCTACACTTCAGGACACTGTGGGATTCAGTCAGGCCCTGTTTATTTAACACCTCAATATGACAGGCAGATTCTCTATGCTGTTAGAAGGGTGTATAGAGGACTGTGTAGAACTGGAATGTCTCTACAGTTCAGGACACTGTGGGATTCAGTCAGGGCCTGTTTATTTAACATCGCAATGTGACCGGCAGAAATTGCCTAGTGTATGACAAACTACAAGGTATATATAGAATTGGGCAGAACTGGAATCTCCCTAGAGTGTAGGTCTGTAAGAACGTAACAACTCCTCGACTTATCCTTACAGAGTCACACACAGATAGCTTCACTGTGGCCGTGATAACAGCCGTTACACAGTACTGAGAGAGGAGCGTGCACGTACACCGCTGTCCAGTGTATGTAAAATTGTCAAGCTCCGTGTTTTAGTATACGGACTGACACATGCTTTCTCTCTATAGTTTTGAATGTAATCAAACAGCAAATATACTAAACTGTTCGAAAACCTGACAAAACTATAAGGTGGAGGTCTGTAAGAACGGAACAACTCCTCGACTTATCCTTACAGAGTCAGACATAGATAGCTTCACTGTGGCCGTGATAACAGCCGTTACACGGTACTGAGAGAGTAGCGTGAACGTACACCGCTGTCCAGTGTATGTAAAATTGTCAAGCTCCGTGTTTTAGTATACGGACTGACACACGCTGTCTCTCTATAGTTTCGAATGTAATCAAACAGCAAATATACTAAACTGTTTGAAAACCAGACAAAACTATAAGGTGGAGGTCTGTAAGAATGGAACAACTCCTCGACTTATCCTTTCAGAGTCACACACAGATAGCTTCACTGTGGCCGTGATAACAGCCGTTACACGGTACTGTGTGAGGAGCGTACACCGCTGTACGGTATGTGAAAAATGAACGCTCTGTAACTCACAAGGACAAAACAATAAAATCTGGATTGCTTTGAAAAAAGCAGTTTGCTCAGCAGTGGGCACACAGCAATGCAGCTACCAGGTAGCCTTAAAAGGCAGCCTAATAACCAACAGAGCTGATGCACCAAAATATAGCTTCCCCTTGCACTGCACAGTGACGTATGTGTTGTACAGGCAAAATCGCTAGCAGCAGAATCAGTTTTTGGTATCTTCTTCCCTGCCTAACACTCTCCCTACAGAATCAGCAGCAGCAGCAGCTCTCACTATTCTGAGATCAGCATGAGTAACATGGCGGTCGGCGTCCCCGCCCTTTTATACCCCCTGTGACGCCCCACAGAGCAAGCCAATCACTTGCATGCCCTTCTCCAAGATGGTGGTGACCGCTGCCTATGTCATCACATTGCCCACAGTGTCCGTTCTTTCTGATTGGCTGCAAAAAGGGTGCTGAAGCATCTATTGAAACGCGACTTTGGCGCTAAAGTCGCTGACCTCATGGCCGACCTCACGCTAACGTCGGGTTTCGTTTCATGAAACCCGACTTTGGCGAAAGTCGGCGACTTTTCAATTTTTTCGACCCGTTTCGCTATACTCTACTGATCACTGATGTGCGTCAGTGATCAGCACTCGACAGCTGTAGGACGCATGGATGATTCACTTTATTGCCACCAGGAAGGCCTCTAGATCCATGGTCACAGGATACCCTCTCTCACACAGGATCAGGGAAAAACTAAAACAGACTAAGGATGGAGGACCTTGCAACATGCAGTTACACACACCAACACCACTAACAAACTAACTATAGGGGTTGCTCAGACACCTTCCTATTGTGAAGGGTGGCTAATATGCAAGATGACTCCCCTACATTGACTGGGGGCATCTTTGCAGGTGTGCACTTCCCCTTTAAGAGCAGGGGAGAAAGCATGCACACTAGATGTGCCACCGAAAGACAGTATGGCGTGCACAGAAGGAGTAAGAGTGTGAGGATGCTGCTGCAGTCGGGGCAGTGAGTATGTTGGAGTCTCCACATGGAGAGAGCAGGGGAACCAGGCCAGTGTGCCAGCAATAGCCATTACTCAGGCTGAGTTTAAGAACCTCGTGTTCAAAACGCATCCAGGTGCTCTGCAGATCAGTCCAAGGTAATTCCCTTCAGTGGGTATACCCTCCTGAACATAGCAGCCCTTCTTGTATAATTGGTTTTACTGAATTTGGAAATAAAGACCTTACTATTTTTATTCCTTGAGCTGGATTTCTACTTTTTTTTGGGACATTCTTGACGTTTACAGAGACGGATCCGTGCTCGGACTGAATAATGTTTTATGAAGAAACAGTTGAGGTGAGCTGAAATAATTCTTCTTGTACTCAAAAACGGGGAGACCCCATGCCTTTTTTAAAATTATTTATTTAATTACAGTAATTAAAAAATACGGCATGGGGACCCCTCTATTCTTGATAACTAGCCTTGCTGAAGCTGACAGCTGAGGGCTGCAGCCCCCAGCGGTGAGTTTTGCTTGGCTGGTTATAAAAAAAAACAGGGGAAGCAACTCCGGGTTTTTTTTTAATTATTTATTTACAGCGCAGGAGCGGCTAATGAATACTCCCATCCACCGCTCCTGCCCTGTTATTAGAGGCGGGCAGGTGTCGGATGATGGGATCAGTGACTTTATACCTCCGATCACAGCTGAGCGTTCATGCTGTCTTTTGACAGTGTGGGAACCGCGGCCCTCTGACCAACGGGGATGATTTCACCGCCGATCAGAAGCAGTGTTTGCCACGCTGCTATGCACATGACAGCATGACAAACACCCGGTGTTCAGGCAGCCGAGCCCAAACAGTTACATGGACTTCCTGGAGAAGTTTGTGTTCGGTGTCCGTGCCCGAACAGTAACTTTACTGTTCGGGTTCACCCATCTCTAATTAGAAATCATACTGACATATTCCTATCTATCTATCTACCTTTCATATATCATGTTCCTCATCTCTATCTATCTCTATACGTGAACATCTTTAATACATAACACTCATTAATTTCTATGCTGCATTTATTTCCATAAGTGTCATACTGATAGCACATGGACACACGGATGGCACATTGCACACGGACATGGAGCACGGATTTCACCAGTACAGCTTTTTCCAGTACAGGAATCATCAGGATGTGTGAGGGAGGCTTAAGGGAATTTGGTTTATTTAAAGAAAGACTACAAGTGTTGTGTGAGTTAAGATCATTGTAACTGTTTAGGAGTAAGGCCGGGGTCACACTATCCTGCGCAAAATACGGTCCGTAGTTTACAGGTGTAATACGGATGAATGACCCCTAAATAGTGCTCCGTAGGTCATCCATAAGCAAGATGCGGTCGCGTATTTTGCGCATGTGAGCATCCGTATGTAATCCATATGGCATCCGTATGCAATCCGTATGGCGAGATTTTCTCGCAGCCTAGCAAAATGGACATTTAACGGTTTTGAGGCCTACTAACTATTTAAATCATTAGCCTGCACTGTATTTATTGGCTCAGGAACAGGTGGCAGCCTCCATTCTGTCCATTTATCACCTTGCCTTCACTAGGTGTGTTGCTGTGGTATGTGCAACATGGCAGACAGTCTGACTTTCAACACAACTGAGCAGGTTCTCTTCAACTGGCTTTTGTAATGGCACTTTGGCCAACCATACCCAGTGATAGTGGATCCGCGGAGGAGGAGACGCATGTGGGTACATCCACTTTTGAGGCAACGACTCTCAAGAGTTAATTTTCACCGCCTCTATTCTTCTCTGTGGGAGCATCCTGTCAAATTCTACCAATACTGTCGCATGAGCCTTGCAACATTTGATAGACTCTTGGAGACAGTGCGCCCTGGGATAACCTTTCAGGATACAAGGATGCGCAAAGCTATATCTGCAGAGGAGCGACTTCTACTCACAATACGGTATGTACTACACAACCATATTCTCTATGTTCATGATGTGTTGGGCAAAGTTTGAATTTTTGCCTTCTTGGAGTAAGTTTTAGGCCCTCATCTTAGTCCACATATGTTTCAACTTACAGACCCGAATGTTGTGTGGAATATGTACTGAATATCACTTACTCATTGTGCAAAGCAAGATGTGTGTGTTATTTGCTCTGAAATCTTACCAAGTTTGGTATGTATGGACCTGTTTGTTTTGTAAATATGTGCATTCGACAATCATCTTTTTCTGTTGTTCTTCAGCTTCCTGGCCACTGGCCTGTCTTATGCTGCCCTCCACCATGAGTTTCTGATTGGAAGATCAACCATATCTGGCATAGTCAGGTCAACATGTATTGAAATATGGACAAGACTATATCAAGTCGTCATGCCCGAGGCCAGGATGGAAGACTGGTTGAGGATAACAAGGGACTTTGAGGAAGAATGCCAGTTTCCAAATTGTATTGGGGCCCTTGATGGCAAACATATCCGGGTGCGTAAGCCGCCGAACTCTGACTCCCAATTCTTCAATTATAAACAATACTTTTCTGTTGTATTGTTGGCTCTGGCCGACCCTCAATACAAGTTTATAATTGTTGACATTGGGGCCTATGGAAGGACGGGAGACTCTAGAGTCTTCAATACTTCCATTATGGCTCGGCAGCTACGCACCAACCAGTTGGGTATACTACCACCACGCCAGCTACCAGGCTCCACTCAAGAATGTGTCCCTTATGTTCTTGTGGCAGATGAGGCCTTTCAGTTAAAACGCAATGTCATGAGGCCATATCCCCGGCGCAACCTTCACCACAGGCGCAGGATATTTAACTTGCGCCTATCACGTGCTCGGCGACTGGTGGAGTGTTCCTTTGGCATTCTTTGTGCCAAATGGCGGGTACTCCAGTCTGCCATTCAGATGAGTGAACAAAATGTTAATGAAGTAGTGAAAGCCTGTGTGGTTCTTCATAACTTCACCAGGATACATGATTGTTCCTCCTCTGCTGGTGTTGTGCGTAGGCCGGACAATGTGCGTAGGGTGAGACCACCTATCAACCATCAACGTAGACCAATCTCTGGCCTCAAAGTGCGTGATCTTTTCACTAATTACTTTATGGCACCTCAGGGGGAACCTTCTTGGCAAGAGCATGCTGGATCTATGTTAGCAATGTTGGTTTGATGTGTGTCAAAATCTATATATTTCTACCCCTTCTGAATCTATGACTGTTGATTTGATTTGGTAAGCGTATTTTGATATGGGTTTGGACAATTAAGACAGAGACTTAAAGTGTAGTTGCCAAATTTTTACTTTTGGCTTTTTTTTTTTTTATTTTTAGTTTGTAAGGCAAACATATTCTTGCCCTATGAAAAACTTGGGCAATGGCCCAAATTGGCCTTTTGGCATATTTCAACATTGTTGTTCAAACAAAACTACAAACATATCCTACAACATGCATAGTGCAATAACAACATTGCAACTTTACACATTTGTAATCCAAAGTAAAAAAGAGGAGTTATCCATCATCAAAATGAGCTACCCAAGATAATACTAACATTTATTCTGAAGGTTTTCAAATCATATTAATAAGCCACCATGACAGGCAAGGCTACTTTACGCATTTCTGACACATATTACATGTCTGTAATAAACACAATATTTCACCGCACTATACTGGGAAAGTCAAAGAATCAAATTAGAAGACTGACTTGATAATACATAGAGAGAGCGTGATGATCTTGAGGCTGTTTGCCTTGATTTTGGAATATAGTTAGCTGGCCTAAATTGGACTAAGTGAATATGGACAGCACGCCTTTTCTATGCATTATCAAGTGAGTACTCTATTTTGATCCTTTGACTTTGCCAGTATAGCCCCGTGAAATATTGTATTTTTTACAGACATGTAATATGTCTCAGAAACGCATAAGGTAGCCTTGCCTGTCATGGTGTCTTAATCATATGATTTGAAAACTGACATAAGAAATGTTAGTATTATCTGTTTTAGCTCATTTTGCTGATGGAGAAAACCTCTTTTTTACTTTGCCTTGGGATTTTAACCACCAGTTCAAACACACTGGACATCTCCTCCCATCAGACCGATTAAGAACACTCATGTACAGTATGGGTTTACTAATTCCATGTTTTTAGCCACTAATAAATTGTGGAATGTTGGGGAAGGAGAAGGCGGAGGAGCAGCCTGTGGTTGATGCTGACTACTTTGAGCAACATCGCCCTGTGTGGGTGCATACTGTTGCCCATGCTGTTGGTACTGACCTTCCTCCTGTGATTGTTGGGGGTAGTGGCCATAGTAATACTGCTGAGGGGCATCTTGTTGGGGTGGGTAGGCCCGTGCTAATACCCACCAATATAGCCATGTCATCCCCAACCAGGTTGGGACCAGCCTCCAACACTGGGTGGGAATAAGTGGCCATATTGGTGGGGTTGGCTAGAGCCAGAAATCTGTTGCTGCTGTTGGGAAGGTTGGGTAGGGGGAGGAAGGGGGTGAGGTGTAGGCCCACGTATTAGAGGATGTTCAGACCCTGCTTGAGCAAGCATCTGTGTGGGTGGTCTCATGCGCATTAGATTTCTTGGGGAAAGCTGCCACCTCTCCAGATATTCTAAAAGCTCATATGGGGTGTGGGTGGGGGGTGCTTGCATCAAGCAGGATCTGAAAACATCCCCTAATATGGAGCCTGACCTCACGGGAAAGGGCACGGAGATAAAGGGTCAGGCTACGTGAGTAGGCCTCCTCCCCATCATCTGTAGTGATTCTAGATAAATAATTTAGCACCCCTGTGTCCACATTGGTCCTGCTCTCTTGAACAGCGACCTGGCGCCTTCTTCGGCCTCGCCGGGATGTAACAGCAGCCTGTGGGGATCCCCTGATCTGGCCAGTTGGGCTGCTGCTCAAGTTGCCCGGCTCTTCCAGGATGGGTGATGGGGCAGCAGCAGACGGTCCTGGTGGTGTGGTTTGTTGGGCAGCCAATGGGTTCTCCTGTGATGACTCATCTTCACCCATGCTTCTTGTAGGGGGAGAAGATGGGCCAGCCACCTCATCCCCTACAGGATCAATTATGGGCTCTGTCTCTGAGCCCGTTCCTTGATCCGTAAGGTTGGATTGAGTTCTGTTATGAAATAGAACAGAGGCAAAAATACATCAATATTTTTGGCCCTGTAAAGTATCTGTGTAATGTGGTGTGAGGTATCTACTTACGGTCTCAGATCCAGAATTGGGGCGAGGAAGGAGAGGCGGTCGTAATAGATATATTTTCTTTTAACGTAGCCAGCATCCCCACTCCTGGACCGCTGCTGGCGTTCCCGGCGGTATTGGTCCCGGATGCTTCGCCAGCGTCTCATCACATCTTCCACTGCAATGTGACAGGAAATATTGTCAAATTCACATATTTGATAGGTCACATTTGCTACCAGTAGTCTAGGCATGGGGCCTTCTGGGGTGTGCTTTCTACCCATGGTGGCATATCTAATTGGGCAGATACACAGGGTCTCTTTAGTTGATGTATGAAATAGCTACACTTAAGAATTGGTTTGTCTAGGAGGATGAGGAGCTTGTGGCCTAAACCCAAATTATGGCTGTGTGAATCCACGTGTCACATCCAAATCTAACGGCCTCATGAGGAAAAAAGTACATGCACAGGAAGGGGGGTGCTGATTCTATATTCCTTTTTTGTTGTGCGCTAAGGTTACCCATGTTTTGGCTTGTACTTACGAATTTTATGCTGCTCCTCACGTGGTCGATAACCATAGTCATGGTACATCTGGTGACAGATGCGCCTCCATGACGCCTCCTTTCTTGCCCGGATGGAATAATGGGCATCACGTTGGTCCCAGATTTCGGGACGCTCCTGCACCAGGACTATTAACATTTCCACATTAATGTAAGTGGACGCCATGATGCTGCTGTACTCCGTGGAGGTGTACTTCCTGGATGTTTGGAGTGCTT
Organism: Dendrobates tinctorius; assembly: GCF_039654945.1. Lineage (NCBI taxonomy): Eukaryota > Metazoa > Chordata > Amphibia > Anura > Dendrobatidae > Dendrobates > Dendrobates tinctorius. The sequence continues at coordinate 2,004,212 of NW_027361712.1, forward strand.
TTTGAGCTCATTTGCATGTCTAGGCTTCCTGATGATGGATTGGCCCATTTCCTGTCACCAGCCAAAAGACCTGCATATTGCTCGCAGGTCACACGTCTGGTCCGTGTGTAATCCGTATTGCCGTAGTACGCTGACAATCGCAGCATGCTGCGATTGGCACGGACTGTAGAATACGGATGAGAAATATACGGCTGGCACGAGGGACCCCATAGGGAATCATTTGTCCGTGTCTAATGCGTGCTTTTCACGCCTCTCACTCGGCCGTATTCCTCGCCAGTGTGACCCCGGCCTAACAATTTATTGCACAAGCACTTATTAATAACACATTCCATCAGTGGTTTATCCACTATTCCTAAAGCTAATTAAGGGGAATTGGCTTATTAGAATAGGATTTTATGAAGTTTGCAAATTCAGGATAATGGCAAAATTAAGGGTATAATCCATTGCTCTAGCATTTATTACTAATCTATCCAAGCAATGATTTACATATTTATATACACATTTCTATTCTACAATTTTGAATAAGCTTTATAACAGTAGTCTGTCCCTTTATGAGATATCCTTGTCTTAAATGATTTTACTGTATTTTTATATGTAACTTAAATTTTGAAATGTTATCATAGTCATAGATCTCTTCTTAGCTGAGATATCTGATATCACAGATTTTTGTTGTCTGATAAATTTGTAGTATTTAAGACTGCTTAGTCTAAGTGCATTTACACTGGCCAATTATTATAAATGGGTGTTTCTAAGAATGCTCATTTGCCAGTAAAAAAAAAACACAAAAATTGAGCTTGGTTTGAGTTGGTATACATGCAGCACAAAAACGCATGTTCACATTGGCCATAAAGCATACAAAACCTACAAGAGAAAAAATGAGCAAAAACCCTACTGTAACTAAGAAAGTAAAAAACAAAAGTGCTTTTAAATGATACAGAGTTCTTCGTAATAGTGTTTTTGATCAAAAATAGCATAAAAGCCATCCCACCATCGACAAGGTGACTCTGATCGGGGTGGTCTTATACTGTCTAATATTAAAAACCTTACCATGTGTCAAAGTTGACCTCAGTGTGTGATTAAGGACAGACAAAAGGACAGGGTCCCCACTAGTGGACACCATCAGGGGAAGCCTTTAAACACAATTTCCAGCTCAGGAGAGGGAGGTCATACCCCAGGCTGCATAGAATGCAAAAATGCAAAGAAAAAACACAAAAATTGAACTTGATTTGAGTTGGTATACATGCAGCACTTAAACTCATGCTCACATTGGCCATAAAGCATACAAAACCTACAAAAGACAAAATGAGCAAAAACCCTGCTGTAACTAAATAAGTAAAGAGCAAAAGTGCATTTAAATAATACAGAGTTCTTAGTATTTCTGTTTTTAATCAAAAATAGCATAAAAGCCAACCCACCATCAACAAGGGGATTGTAATCGGGGCGGTTTTACACTAACTATTCTTAAAAACCTTACCATGTGTCAAAGTTGACCTCAGTGTCTGAATAAGGGCAAACAAAAGGACCGGGTCCCAACCAGTGGACACCAGTCAGGGGAAGCCTTTCGACTGAAACTGCACTCATCAAAGTGACCAATGACCTTCTGACAGCAAAACGTAAAGGTGACCACTCTCTGCTCATTCTTCTTGACCTATCTGCAGCTTTCGATACTGTTGACCACCATCTCCTACTCTCTAGGCTCCAGACACTAGGCATTAAGGACACTGCTCTCTCCTGGTTCTCTTCCTATCTCTCTGACCGCTCCTTCAGTGTTTTGCTCTCTGGCTCCACTTCATCTCCTCTTGCTCTTGCTGTCGGGGTACCTCAGGGCTCAGTCCTTGGCCCCCTTCTCTTCTCTCTCTACATAGCCCCAATTGCACAGACCATCAGCAGATTTGGCTTTCGGTACCATCTTTATGCTGATGACACACAACTATATACGTCTTCCCCCGACCTTACCCCCTTTGTACTACAGAATGCCAGTGACTGTCTGTCCACAGTCTCCAATATCATGTCCACTCTCTATCTGAAACTCAACCTCTCCAAAACTGAACTTCTTCTGCTCCTGCCATCTACTAACCTCCCTAAATCTGACATTTCCCTCTCCGTGGGTGGAACCACAATAACTCCCCGGCAGCAGGCGCGCTGTCTGGGTGTTATGTTTGACACCAGTCTCTCCTGTCCGCTCTTGCCGCTTACACCTAAAGAACATCTCTAGAATCCACCCTTTTCTCACCATGGAAACAACAAAAACCCTCACTGTAGCATTGATCCACTCCCGCCTGGATTACTGCAACGCTCTATTAATTGTCCTCACCGTCACTCGACTATCCCCTCTCCAGTCCATACTTAATGCAGCAGCCAGGGTCGTCCATCTGGCTAATCGGTCCTCGTACGTGTCCGCTCTTCGTCAGTCATTACACTGGCTGCCCAATCATTATAGGATCCAATTCAAAGTAGTTGTTCTCACCCACAAAGCTCTCCACATGCGGCACCCCCCTACATCTCCTCCATCATCGATCGCTGCGCTCTGCAAACGACTTTCGACTAACCTCTGCACTAATCCGTACCTCCCACTCCCGACTCCAAGACTTCTCCTGTGCTGCTCCTATCCTCTGGAATGCTCTACCCAAAGAAATTAGGACTAACCACAATTTGCATAGTTTTAGGTGCTCCCTCAAAACACATTTGTTCAGAGCGGCTTATTACGTTCACTAATCAAAGTCATTCTATGTGTAAGTGTTCGTGTATAGCCCATTCACCATCTCTATCCATCCTTCACTCCCTCAAGATGGCTGGACCTTCATTGTAAATATACAATTTTAAATACACACCTGTACTTTGTATCTCCCTCACCTCATGGTAGATTGTAAGCTCTCACGAGCAGGGTCGTCTTATTTCATCTTATTTTGCTTTAGTTATTTTATTGTTAACGTTGTTACTTATGACTTGTGTTTTGAAACTGTTAAACTGTAAAGCGCGGTGGAATATGTTGGCGCTATATAAATAAAGATTATTATTATTATTATTATTAAATACTATTTCCAGCTCAGAAGAGGGAGGCCACACCCCGGCTTGCACAGAATGCAAAAATACAAAGAAAAAACACAAAAATTGAGCTTGATTTGAGTTGGTATACATGCAGAACATAAACGCATGTTCACATTGGCCATAAAGCATAAAAAACCTACAAGAGACAAATGACCAAAAACCCTGATGCCAATGATCAGCTAGTGTAAGCCGTCTGCCGATCACCTGACAAAAGAAAAAATGCTTGTTTGTCGAGTGAAATGATTTTCAAGCTTGCTGCCGAGAAATTATTCTCGTCAGCACTTCGTCCGTGTAAACAGGACCGGTGTTTCTGAGAACAATGGTAAGCTATCTATAAAGGACTACGGCTGTTTTGCTCTGCAAGTGCTTCCATGGGTCCAAGGCCTATCTATAAAGGATTTTTCTGTGTGCATCAGAAGCACAGTCAGTCTGTCTGAAAAGGCTATTAAATAACCGCTGATCGACTTCTATTTAGCCAACTGGCTGTTATTTATGGCTGACGGTTGGCTTGTACAAACAGTAAAGAGTACCTATCAGCAGTCTGGGGCAGCTCTTTTTATTTATCTTGATAAATATGACCAAATATGTCTTGATCAAGTTATTCCTGCCAAGGAAGGAGCCAATTCCCTTGTGCTGATATGCAGGCAAAGGTCTGCTTGATTTCTAATGTAACAATAATAGTTCCTGCAAGAGATAAAAAGGAAGCACAAAGCCCCTTAGCACAAAAGAAAACAATATGAGATGGAGATATATGTGGATTATTGGGGGATGTGCTCCCCTCTTGATGTTGTGCAAGTGCAGGCATGATAAAGGTAAAAGCTTGTAGAATTATGGTTTGTCAGCTGCTGCTCTTTTTCTGAGCAATGGCAGACAAACAACACTGTAGGATACTCAACAATAAAGAAAATACAGGACTTGGGTGCTTTTGATAATGACCAACCAAAGAATGAAGGGTATAGGTAAGGTAAGGCTCCTTTTATTGGTAAGACATTTAGTCTTCGCGTTTTGATACTGAACTGGTATCTTCATCAGGCAAGCAGGTATTTGGCCCAATGAAGGTATGAAGGTATTTGGCACAATTACGTATGAAAAGTGTAGCCTGAATGTTTTACCAATAAATGAACCCTAACTACATCCCTTATTCTTTGGATGGTCATTGAATGTTTCAATCTTAGGCCAGTATCACCTATCTGACATTCACGCATAAGACGTTCTAATCCAACCAATCCCAATAGTCTTGGCATTGCTGCATATACCCTACCATTCAAAAGTTTAGGGTCACATAGAAATTTCCTTATTTTTGAAAGAAAAGCCCAGTTTTTTCCAATGAAGCTAACATTAAATGATTCAGAAATATACTCTATACATTGTTAATGTGGTAAATGACTATTCTAGCTGCAAACGTCTGGTTTGTAATGCAATATCTTCCTAGGTGTATAGAGGCCCATTTCCAACAACCATCACTCCAGTGTTCTTATGGTACTTTGTGATTGCTAACTGTGTAAGAAGGCTAATAGATGGTTAGAATACCCTTGAAAACCCTTGTGCAAGTATGTTAGCACAGCTGAAAACAGTTTGGCTGATTAGAGAAACTATAAACCTGACCTTCCTTTGAGCTAGTTGAGAATCTGGAGCATTACATTTGTTGATTTCATTAAACTCTCAAAATGGCCAGTAAAAAAAAAGAACTTTCATGTGAAACTCGACAGTCTATTCTTGCTCTGAGAAACGAAGGCTATTCCGTGCGAGAAATTGCCAAGAAACTGAAGATTTCTTACAACAGTGTGTACTACTCCCTTCAGAGGAGAGCACAAACAGGCTCTATCCAGAGTATAAAGAGAAGTGGGAGGCTCCGCTGCATAACTGAGCAACAAGACAAGTACATTAGAGTCTGTAGTTTGAGAAATCGATGCCTCATAGGTCTTCAACTGGCAGCTTCATTAAATAGTACACGCAAAACACCAGTGTCAACGTCTATAGTGAAGAGGCAACTCCAGGATGCTGGCCTTTAGGGCAGAGTTGCAAAGAAAAATTCACAACTGAAAAGATGCTGGAAGAGTGCCTGACACCATCTGTCAAGCATGGTGGAGGTAATGTGATGATTTGGGGTTGCTTTGGTGCTCGTAAAATGGGAGATTTGTACAAGGTAAAAATGATTTTGAATAAGGAAGACTATCACTCCATTTTGTAACGACATGCCATACCCTGTGGACAGCGCTTGATTGGAGCCAATTTCATCCTACAACAGGATAATGACCCAAAGCGCACCTCCAAATCATGCTAGAACTATTTAGAAGAAGCAGGCAGCTGGTATTCTATCTGTAATGGAGTGGCCAGCGCAGTCACTAGATCTCAACCCCATTGAGCTGTTGTGGGAGCAGCTTGACCGTATGGTACGCAAAAAGTGTCCATCAAGCCAAACCAACTTGTGGGAGGGTCTTCTGGAAGCAGGGGGAGAAATTTCTCCAGCTTACCTCAGCAAATTTACTGCTAGAATGCCAAAGGTCTGCAAAACTGTTATTGCTACAAAGGGAGCATTCTTTGACAAAAGCAAAGTTTGAAGGAGAAAATTATTATTTCAAATAAAAATATTTTTTTCGAACCTTGTCAATGTCTGGACTAGATTTTAAATTCATTTTGCAACTCATTTGATTAACAAAAGTATGAGTTTTCATGGAAAACAACAAAATTGTCTGGGTGACCCCAAACTTTTGAATGATAGTGTAGCTCAGAAGACCAAAGGCTGGTCTCGACATCTTCGACTGTTCTTTGATCTTGAATGTTGTACATATGAACTAGCTTACGACATTGCTCTGTCCATACAGTGGGCACGGAAAGTATTCAGACCCCTTTACATTTTTCACTCTTTGTTTCATTACAGCCATTTGGTAAATTCAAAAAAGTTCATTTTTTTCTCAATAATGTACACTCTGCACCCCATTTTGACTGAAAAAAACAAATGTAGAAATTTTTGCAAACATTAAAAAAGAAAAACTGAAATATCACATGGTCATAAGTATTCAGACCCTTTTCTCAGTATTAAGTAGAAGCACCGTTTTGAGCTAGTGCAGCCATGAGTCTTCTTGGGAATGATGCAACAAGTTTTTCACACCTGGATTTTGGGATCCTCTGCCATTCTTCCTTGCAGATCCTCTCCAGGGGCTTCAGGTTGGATGGTGATTGTTGGTGGACAGCCATTTTCAGGTCTCTCCAGAGATGCTCAATTGGGTTTAGGTCAGGGCTCTGGCTGGTCCAGTCAATAATGGTCAAAGAGTTGTTCTGAAGCCACTCCTTTGTTATTTTAGCTGTGTGCTTATGGTCATTGTTTTGTTGGAAGGTGAACCTTTGGCCAAGTCTGTGGTCCAGAGCATTCTGGAAGAGGTTTTCATCCAGAATATCTCTGTACTTGGTTGCATTCATGTTTCCTTCAATTGCAACCAATCATCCAGTCCCTGCAGCTAAATAATACTCCCATAGCATGATGCTACCACCACCATGTTTCACTGTTGGGATTGTATTGGGCAGGTGATGAGCAGTGCCTGGCTTTCTCCACACATACCACTTAGAATTATCACCAAAAAGTTCTATCTTTGTCTCAACAGAACAGAGAATCTTATTTCTCACAGTCTGGGAATCCTTCTCTATGCAGGCTTTCATATGTCTGGCACTGAGGAGAGGCTTCCGTAGGGCCACTCTGCCATAAAAGCCCAACTGGTGGAGGGCTGCAGTGATAGTTGACTTTGTGGAACTTTCTCCCATCTGCCTACTGCATCTGTGGAGCTCAGGCACAGTGATCTTGGGGTTCTTCTTTACTCTTTCACCAAGGCTCTTCTCCCATGATTGCTCAGTTTGGCAGGACGGCCAGGTCTAAGAAGAATTCTAATGGTCCCAAACTTCTTCCATTTTAGGATTATGGCGGCCACTGTGCTCTTAGGAACCTTGAGTACAGCAGAAATTATTTTATAACCTTGGCCAGATCTGTGCCTTGCCACAATTTGGTTTGACATGCACTATGAGCTGTGAGGTCTTAAGGCCCCATCACACTAAGCGACTTACCAGAGATCCCGACACCGATATCAAGGTGTCAGGATCGCTAGTAAGTCGCTATGTGATCGCTGGTGAGCTGTCACACAGACAGCTTCACTAGCGATCAGCACAGCGATGCCGATCGCCCGGCATCGCTGGCCATCGCTGTAAAAAATAGAATCAAAATAAAAAATATAGTTATTCTCACCTTCCGACGTCCCGCGCAGCATTCCTGCCTCTCTCCACGCTCCAGTCCCAGTGATCCTTTGCACGAATGACCGCGAGATGTCATGGTCTCGAGGGATAAAGTCTCGCGGTCATTCGTGCAAAGAATCACTGGGACCGGAGCGTGGAGAGAGGCAGGATGGCTGAACGGGACGTTGGAAGGTGAGAATAACTATATTTTTTATTTTTTTTATTATTTTTTACACCTGATCGCTGGTCTCCCGCCTGTCACACGCAGCGATGCGTGCTGGCCAGCGGGAGACCAGCGACCAAAGAAATGTCCAGAGGTTTCTTCCAGCGATCAGCGATACCAGCAGGGGGGCCGCTCGCTGATCGCTGTCACACACAGCGATCTCGCTGGTGAGATCGCTGTTACGTCACAAAAGTTGTGACTCAGCAGTGATCTCGCTACCGAGATAGCTTAGTGAGACGGGGCCTTTATATAGACAGGTGCGTGCCTTTCCAAATCAAGTCCTATCAGTTTATTTAAACACAGCTGGACTCCAATGAAGGAGTAGAACCATCTCAAGGAGGATCACAAGGAAATTAACAGCATGTGACTTAAATATGCGAAAATAATTGAATTTTTTTGAATTTACCAAATGGCTGCAATGAAGCAAAGAGTGAAAAATTTAAAGGAGTCTGAATACTTTCCGTACCCATTGTAACTGTTTAGGAGAGAGGTATGGCCTCAAAATATTCTACTGATTTTTACAACTACAAGGATCTTTCTGTAGGTATGTACATTTTTACTTTTTCTTTGTATATGGCACTCTATGTGTAGAATACACTAAATAAAACAAGGTGTCCTTTAAATTTATGCAACATAAAATCAATAGTTTATTAAATGCATTCTTCTTTTTTACTCAGTGCCATTTTTTAAATAGAACCAAATCTCATGTTAATTCTGGTCTTTTTTCTCCAAGGCAGATACTTAAGGTACTGTCACACTTAGCGATGCACCAGCGATCCCGACCAGCGATATGACGCGGTCAGGATCGCTGGTGCATCGCTAAGTGGTCGCTAGTGAGCTGCCACACAGGGTTTGCTACTTACCTGTCACACTAGGCGATCCTGCGTCCTCCCGCCCGGCTCCACGCTCGTCGCTCGTCTCTCCACAGGAAGCTGACGACGAGAAACGGTCAAGCCTGATCTCGCGCGATCAGCGATAACCAGCGGGGGAGCCGGTCGTAGGTAAGCATCACACACAGCGATATCGCTAGCAATATCGCTATAACGTCACAAGTTATAGCGATATTGCTAGCGATATCGCTTAGTGTGACAGTACCTTTTATTCTGTTAATAACTTCAGAAGAACAGATACAGGATTATGAGTCATCCTGAACAGTGAAGCTTCTCCTGAGTAACTTCTTGGCTTCACTGGTCCATGGACTTTCCTGCTGTGCACAGCAGGGGCTGGAGCCAATATTTTAGACTTCTGTGAAGAGGATACCAGAAGCCGTTCGCTAATTTCAATGCATCACACTTATTTAAGCATTTTTCTTTGAAAAACAAATCCATGAAGTGTAGGTAAGCAGATTTATCACTATAGCAGATGTGCAAACTCATCCAAATTATAAATCTGCTATTATGTTTCAACTGAATAGTTTTTGAAAAAAAAAAAATCCTTGCTTTATAGTGTCTGTAATAATAGATGTATTTAAATGTAAAGTGCAGGAATGAAGACTTGTATAAGGTCTATTATTTAGGTGGGCAGAAATTCATGCCACTCCACCAGTTACTGACACTAAGGTCACGACTTCACTCATCACTCTGACCTTCAGATGGTTGCCACTGTTCAGTGCTGTTCCAGCTCCTTGTCATGACTGTCTCCATCTATCCACCTCCCCCTCTCCGTTTTGGAGTCAGACTGACTGTATTGCTGACTCTAGCAGAGTCTGCCAGGATTCATACTGAAATGTCGCTCCTGCTGTATCTCAGTAGTCAGGCTGCAAAGAAGGAATCTATAAGTACAAAGAACGTGATATTAGATGGTGCCTAACCACCTCTGTACAATGGAGTAGCCCTGATGAATAATAGATATAGTTTCCCATATGCTGTATAAGATGTCTATAGATACAGTATATTGGGAAAGGTAGAAAGAATATAATTATGTATAAGTTCCCCTAATTAATAATAATCATCTTTATTTTTATATAGTGCTAACATATTCCGCAGCGCTTTACAGTTTGCACACATTATCACAACTGTCCCCCATGGAGCTCACAATCTAAATTCCCTATCAGTATGTCTGGAATGTGGGAGGAAACCGGAGTACCCGGAGCAAACCCATGCAAACACGAGGAGAACATGCAAACTCCTTGCAGATGTTGTCTTTGGGGGGATTTAAACCCAGGACTCCAGCACCACAAGACTACAGTTCTCACCACTGAGCCACCGTGCTGCTGGCTCTGAGATTAACACTGTTGTTTTTCAGTCTTTGGGTCCTGGGTTTAAATGCTATCAATGAAAACATCCACACGAGTTCGCATGGGGTTTCTCCTACATTCCAAAGATATACTGATAGGGAATTTAGATTGTAAGCTCTAATGGGAACAGTGAGGATGTCTGTGTAAGGGGGGCCGTAGTTATGGCCGAGCACTCTAGCGCATCTGTGCCCTGGCCTCCTCTTAAATGAAAACAGCATTTTCTTACCAGCATATCTGTGTCTTCTCTCAATGCGCCATCAGGGATGCTACTGTGGTGCTGAAGCCTTTCTGCATTTGGTTTCGCAAGAATTGAGACACCGTCCGGTTCAAATGCAACAAGTGAAACTGTACTTGAACAACTCTGCAACACATTCTTGTCAGTTACAACATTAATAGCAAGTTCCATGCAGTTCTCATTCTGTTCTTTCCCTGTACTCAGTTCCACGTCCTCCAGTACATTACAGAGTAATAGCGCCTTAGGTGGTACTAAGCAGCATTCTCCCTGTCCAGACTTCCTGTGCTTGGGGATTCTCTGGCCCGTTTCACCCTGGTTCTGAGAGCATCGGCCCATGCAACTATCTGCCACATGTCGAACAATCTGCGCCCTGTACTTTCCTGGACCGCTTCCTTTCTCCAGCTATGAACTGCTGCAATCCTGCTGCTTGGCACAATACTTCGGTCCTGTAGACTCAGAATGGCTAAGCTTCTCTTCTTCCAACCTTGTGTGACTGCTGTGGTGTCCTGGGCCTAGAGTCCATTTGGACTATTCGGGCGTACGGGCCCTTCTGACTACCTAAGGCTAGGTTCACATTTGCGTTCTGGAGGACTGCGAATGGATGCCTACTTCCTCCTTTCTTCCTCCATGAAGCTCCGCCTATGCTCCACCTACTTCTGTATGCGTCTTGCGTTTCCCTGCATACCTATCTGTAACATTGGGTACACAAGGGCATGCATTATATGCGGATGCATCCGCATGCGACGATTTGACGTGTGCGGCGACCACACATAAATGCAAAAAAAACGGTCTATTAATTTTTGCCAGAGCTGTATATATATATATATACATACATATATATATATTATTCATTTTTATAACGCCATTTATTGTATTGCTCATATTTATTGTACTTGTCTTTGTATGCCCCCTCTTCACATGTAAAGCACCATGGAATATCTGACATTTGAATATGGCTAGTTTCACATTTGCGCTTTATAGCGCAGCGACGGCCTGTGCACGGCTGCTGCTAAGCCCCGCCCCCTCCCGGCTCTCTGCCCGCCCCATTCGGTCATCGCCGCCTACTAGCGCACATGGGTGCTTGCGATCTGCGCACCCTATCTTTAGCATAGGGTGCGCAGATCGTGCGCTGGCCGTGCGCTAGCAGGATTTTTCCGTGTGCTGCGCACTTTTGAAAGTGCGCCGTGCGCGCCGAAATGCAACATGCTGCGTTCGGCGCACACGGGCGCACCTTCAAAAGTGCGCAGCGCACGGCAAAATCCTGCTAGCGCACGGCCAGCGCACGATCTGCGCACCCTATGCTAAAGATAGGGTGCGCAGATCGCAAGCGCCCATGTGCGCTAGTAGGCGGCGATGACCGGATGGGGCGGGCAGAGAGTCGGGAGGGGGCGGGGCTTAGCGGCGGCCATGTGCAGGCCGTCGCTGCGTTATAAAGCGCAAATGTGAAACTAGCCTAAAAAGGGAAACTAAACAAGCATGTTTGGGTGTTTCTGAAACTCCAACTTATTTTTATTTTTGTGGGTGAGAGCCCAGAGAAGGGATCCATATTTATTAAAAATATTTACAAGGATATAAATGTCTACAATGGAATACCTCTAGAGCAGTGGCTACATTAATCCCAACCAGTCTCATTGACACCAATTGTGATATATGCAGCAGTATATATACAGCAGAAGTAGATTTGGATAGCTATTGTGAAAACATAACAATATATATTTAAAATAGAGTGAATCAGAGCCAAGGTTGTGTTGGCTGGAACAGTAAATCACAAGTATCTGTGGATGGTGGGTGCAATATTTCTTTTTGTATTTGAGGACTCGAATGAGGACATGCAGTGCGGGAAATGAGCAATGCTAATAATATTATATGTCCTGGGATTAGCGTTTTGACAGTATTGAGTCGATCTTGGAATATTTCAGTGGCATACTGTTTTAAGTATTTGTTTTGCCTGATACAACAGAATGTTAAATGGCTGTTATTTCCTACTCTCTTATCTTTATTGGCTCTCTAATAAAGGCAGAATGGCAACTGGAAATGGAAAGCTGCAGACATTCATAAGTCTAAATAGCAGCAGGAACCGTGATATCTGCTGCTACATTTAGTAGGATACAGATTGCTCAGCAGTCACTTGAAAGTATTAATATATACCTGGTTGCTTGGGGAATAAAATTGCATCAATATAGATATATACTCTTTTTGTTCTCTTCATTATAGGAGACAAAATATCGTAATTGTTGAATGTGTATCTGGAGAAAAAGACAATGGAAAACTTGTAAAAAAAAAGTGACTAAGTGAGTTGGTTATAAAATTTGGGGCAAATTTTACCAAATTTGGTACATAGATGTATGTAAATGTAGGGCTATGTTATAGAGCAGTTAAAGATTACAACATGACCAAAGGAATTCATTCATTTAGGGCAATAATTTGCATATATTTATGGACAAACATAAAATTTGTATTTGTGTGAACGTACCCTATGGTGGACAAACAACACACACAATTTGGTGCAAATTGTGCCAAATTTATAAACAAGACACATGCTACAATATAGGTTGTTGTCCAGAATAAACAAAAGATGGCTTTATTTATCCTAAAACAGTGCCATCCCTGTCTATAGGTTGGGCATAGCATTGCAGGTCAGCTCTATTGAAGTGAATAGTGCAGGAATTCACTACCACAAACTACCTGTATACCAGTAGGCACCGATGGTATGGTATATTTTTCCAATAATGGACAACCTATTTAAGTCACCACTTGATTGTCAAAACAATAAGCAGTCTAGTATAAATTTGGAGCAACCATTGAACATTTTTTTTGTACATTTTGCCATGTATACTGTAAAATAAGAGTGAAGATGGGGTATATCACTTGCACCGGTTATCCAGATAAATGTTACACAACATTTAATTTAATATTTTCAATTAATAAATCCAACTAAAAAACAGCATGTTATAGAACCTGTTAAGGAATCGGCCTAAGCATTCATGGTTCTGAAAGCCTACAGTGAGGGACCAACACTGGAAATGTATGGTGCCAGAGTGATGACTCAGGCACTTTATTTTGGTGCCAATGGCTATGTCCAGGAACGTGTTTACATATTTAATAAGGAGAGCTGAAGGATTTCACATTTGGAATACAGTATAATATTAATATTAGTTTAATATAGATAAAAAAGTGAATGTTTTCACATCAGGCCTAATAAATATCATTGCTTGATTTATCTTTACTTATTTGCCTTTGATAAGACATTTCTATATAGTTCTATGGATGATGAAAAGTTGTTAGGGTTGTGCATAAAAATCACTAAAATGTTGTTGCCAAAAACAAGTGTTCCTCTATCCAAAGTGTTGGAATCATGCTTATTATTGTATTTATTGCATCAACTACTAAGTGCTGTTTTACAGTGCACGAGTTTCTGTCTCCAGCAATAGTGTTATTTTGCCAGTAATACATTGTTAAAAAAGGAAGTTTCTCTTCCCTGTGTGTGTGTAGCTTAAGCACATTTTACTTTCACTTTGTAAAAAAGAGACAAAATGCTAAGATCCTAAGCTATAAGAAATACCAGTTGTAAGCTGTATTACCTTTGTTCCTGAATAAAAAAAATATACTGTTGAATGGCTGGACCGTACAGAGATTAATTACCTGCCAACAAGGGATAGAACATAATTTGCTGCTGAGTGTGGGTTTGACTTATGGGACCTCTCTTGATCCCAAGATCGAGGTTCTGGAACCGGAAGTATGGGATTCTTCAGCCTTATTTTGAATGGAGTAGAGGTTTGCATGCTCGACATTTACTCTACTCATGGTCTATGCGACTGGCACTGTTCTTGGTTGTCCCATAGATAATGAATGAAGTGGAAGCCAGGCATGAGCACATTCACTCCATTCAGGACTGGGCTGCAGAGCTTAATTTTCGGGGTTCCAGTGCCCAGCAATCGGCAAGTCATCCTCTATCCTTTGCGTAGGGACAGCATCGGTTTTAAACAAACTGAGGCCCTGGACAAAAGTTTAAAATGGTGGCCCAAATGTTCACATATTCAGTGTCCATTTTATTGAAGTCAGAGTTGGTTTAAAATGGACCGACTCCGACTCCTAAAATATATAATAAATTGTTTACAGTAGCTCAATGCAGTTTGTGCTGTAAATGTTTTCATAAGAATTTGGGAAAGTTATGAAATGTACTATAAATGTGTGTTGTTCTATTCCTGATGTAAGGATCTAGGCTTTTAGTTGAGATTAATCTGTGCTGCACTTTAAATATATGCTCAGTAGTGAGGCAGTGCTGTGCAGTCTGATTCGGGAGTCAGGGAAATTGAGGTCGGAGGTTTAGCTTACCGACTCCAAAGTCCTGCTCTTTATACTGGCTGAGGAAGAATTATGGGCAATAGTAGATCAATCTGTATCATGTTATCAGCAGAATAACTGCAGTTTTCACCGGGTGATATGCTGCTGAGAACAATAATTTTTGTTCCAACATAAACAATAATTCATTCAGTCAATGAATAGGCAGCATTTTGCCTGTTTAGTTAGTATAATGCACCCATAGTCCTCCATATAGTATAATGTACATGCCACAGTTCTCCTTAGAGTATAATGTGCCCCATAATCCTCAACAAAGTATAATATGCCCCATGGTCCTGCACAAAGTGTAATACACTCCCCATAGTCCTCCATATAGTATAATACATTCCCCACAGTCCTTCATACAGTAAAGTGCATTCGATAGTCCTCCATAGTGTATAATGCACTCCACATAGTTCTCAATATAGCATAATGCATCCCATGTAAAGTATGATGCCGCTCCATAGAGTATGATGCAGTCCCATAGAGTATGATGCAGCCCAATACAGTTTGATGCAGCCCCATAATCCTCCAGTATTATGGCCACCACTTTCTCACTGATTTAAAAAAACAATAAATATAATACTCACCTCGCCCCATTCCCTCACTGCTCCAGTCTCTGCAGCGCATCCTCAGCAGCTCTACTGCCCGACATATATGGAGCACCATGAAGTGACGTCAACACGCTCGCTGAGTCAGAAGCAGAGAGGGAATGATGGGAGAGGGTGCATCACCCAAAGCTCTCTCCTCCATCATTGCTTTCAACTTTATTAGTATCTACAGTGCTGATACAGGAAAATGGATGAATGAAAACAACGAATGGATTTACAAGGAGGAGTTGTATGGCAATCCACTGCCCCGAGTAATAGGCCCATATTAGCCAGAGGTGCCCACTGCACTAGAACTCCATGATGAGCTTGTTTAAAAGGAACCTGTCATCAGGTTTGGCCAATAAGAGATACGGCCACTGCCTTTCAGGGCTTATCTGCAGCATTCTGTAATGCTGTAGCTAAGCCCCCAATTTGACCTGCAAGAGAAGAAAAATAAGTTTTATTATACTCGCCTAAAGGACGGTCTGGTCCTATGGGTATCGCAGGTCCTGGTCCGCTGCCTCCCATCTTCTTATGATTGCCGCCCACCTGCTTGCTTCATGGCTCTCCGGCATCGTGCTCCTGTGCAGACATACTTATCCTCTGTGGAGGGCAGAGGAAAGTAGTGCAATGCACAGGCTTTGGGCCTCTCTGAGCTCTGGCAAAATACAGCTCTGGCAAAAATTAAGAGACCGCTGCAAAATTTTCAGTTTGTCTGATTTTTCTCTTTATAGGTATATTTTTGAGTAAAATGAGTAAAATGTAAATTGCTCTTTTATTCTATAAACTACTGACAACATGTTTTCGAATTTCCAAGCACTAAATTTGGTATTTATTTTCAGAAAATGAGAAATGGTCATAAGAACAAAAAAATGCAGTGCTTGCAGACCTGAAATAATGCTAAGAAAACAAGTTCATAATCATTTAGAAACAACAATACTCAGGAAGAGTTCAGATATCAATATTTTGTGGAATAACCATCATTTTTAATCACAGCTTCCATGCGTCTTGGCATGCTTTCCACCAGTCTTTCACACTGCTTTTGGTTGACCTTATGCCACTCCTGGTACAAAAATTTAAGCAGTTCTTCTTTGTTTGTTGGCTTCTGACTATCCATCTTCCTCTTGATTACATTCCTAGAGGTTTTCAATGAGGTTCAGGTCTGGAGATTGGGCTGACCATGACAGGGGTTTCATGTGGTGGTCCTTCATTCACACATTGATTAATCTAGTTGTGTGGCATGGCACATTGTCCTGCTGCAAAAAACAGTCCTCAGAGTTGGGGAACATTGCCTTAGCAGAACAAATCAACTGATTTTCCAGGATAACCTCCGTATGCATCTTGATTCACATGTCCTTCGCAAAGATTAACCTGCCCAATTCCAGTCTTGCTGAAGCATCCCCAGATCACCGCCGATCCTCCACCAAATTTCACAGTGGGTGCAAGACACTGTGACTTGTACGCCTCTCTAGGTCTCTGTCTTACCATTAAACGACGAGGTGTTGGGCAAAGCTGAAAATTAGACTTATCAGAGATTACCTTACTCCAGTCGTCTATGGTCCAATCCTTATGGTCTTTGGCAAACTTCAGCCTGGTTCTCCTTTGTTTCT
This sequence comes from Dendrobates tinctorius, assembly GCF_039654945.1. Classification (NCBI taxonomy): domain Eukaryota; kingdom Metazoa; phylum Chordata; class Amphibia; order Anura; family Dendrobatidae; genus Dendrobates; species Dendrobates tinctorius. The sequence continues at coordinate 2,020,716 of NW_027361712.1, forward strand.
CATTGATGAAAGGCTTTTTTCTATCTTTACATGACATGAGCCCTGCCTCTAGGAGTCTGTTACAAACTGTTCTTGCCATGCACTTCACCCCAGCTGCCATTTGCCATTCCTTTTGTAGGTCACTTAATGTCATCCTGCAGTTGCTGAGTGTCATTCGAATAAGATGATGGTCATCCCGGTCAGCAAAGAGTCATTTTTTGCCCTCTGCTGGTCTGTAGCTTTGTTGTCCCCAATGTCAGCTGCTTGACCTTGTTGTAATGGACTGTCATCTTAGAAATGTTAAGGATGGAGGCAACATGATGCTCACTGTATCCCTCTGCTAGTAAAGCCAGAATTGAGCCCTTCTTTTCCTCACTCAAGACTTTTCTTTTTAACTCCTTTGGCATGGTTAAAAGTTATTTTTTCATTCCTATTACTTTTGGGATATTGCTAGCACTTGTTTTGCCATCCAGCTTGTCCTATTGCAAGAGTATTATGAACACCACAGCAGGGTTTTTTATACTTTCCTTCATTAAATAAGATTTAGTTCAGGTGATCACCTAATCAGAAGCACATTAAGAAGAATGAGGTGTACTCTGGTTGGAATTCAACTGACAATGGAATGGAATGGCTGGCAGACATGTAGAGAAGCTGTGTTATGATCCCAGTGCAGGTTTTTGAGCTGCATGTCAGGGGTTAATGTCTGGAGCTCACTGCAGGTTTTGACCTGCACACCTGGGGTTAATGATTGTGACCTCTCTATGGTTTTGGGAGAGCTTCTTAAACCCCTGGGAAGCTCCAATCCCTGTCAGTTATACTTTTGCCTTTGACTGAGTGTGGTGACCTCTGTGTGCCTGTGCCTGTTCGATGTTATAGCTTGTTTATATGGTTCTGACCCAGTTCTGTTCCCCGTTGTGAGTTTGCCTGTTGATTCTGTACTTCGCTACCCTCCCTGTGTATGACTCATTGCCTGTGATCTGACCACTCTCTGCTCGCCCCTCTTGTACCTTGCAGCTATCTCTGTGTATGACTCATTGGCTACGTCCTGACTATCCTCCCTATCTATGCCCCTTGGTAACTTTGTCTCGCAGTTAACTTGCTAGGAGTTCTCGTGCAGCTCCTAGCTCTCTGGAGTTTAGGCCATGCCCCCAGCAGTCACGTGCTTCAGGTCCTGCTGTTCTGAAGTATGCACCTACTCGGCTGCTGCCTGCTCCACAGGTATCTTTGAGCATAGTTCGCTTTACTCAGGACACGCGTACTGGCTCAGTGAGCAAGTGCAGTGCGGTGTTCCTGACAAGCTGATTTTTGTAAAACTGTGCAGTGATCTCTTAACTTTTGCCAGAGCTGTATATATATATATATATATATATATATATAAATCAAGAAAAAAGGGCAGCACTACCAAAATAATACAGCAGGTGCAAAACCTATTCAGCAGTGTCCAAACAGCCAAAATGACAAAAGGAAAAAAAATAGGCAGCACTCAAATTAAATGTGAAAAAAGTGGATACTTTACTGATCCCTAGATGCCATCTGAGGATCAGTAAAGTATCCACTTTTTTCACATTTAATTTGAGTGCTGTCTATTTTTTTTCAATATATATATATATATTGTGATAAACACTCTGGGATCGCCTTTGCTGGGGTCAAAGGTCACGTGCGTTCAGCATGAAACTCAGGCGCAGAGCTGGGATTCGTGTATAACTGACCCTGGGTCAGGTTTATTAACGGTGAAAGCAATGCAAAAGGAAATAAAACATAAAACAAATCCTTGCCTGTCTGGCACTAACTAAACAATGGACAACCTAACTACCAACTGGCGGGCTTCTCCCGTCCAGCCAAACCACAGTTGCAGTGGGCACTGCTTCCACTCACGTGTGTCTCACACAGACAGGCTCTCTGTGTTCCCAGGCTGAGACACTCACACAACCACCTGGCATCCTTTTATATCCACCTCCCATTATCCATTAGTAAGCAGGTGCGATACTGACCAGACTAGGCCACATAGGAAAGGAATCTGGGCGAGATATACCTGCCCTCATCCACTATTCCCACATGATTCTCACATATCCCCCCCCCTCTGCTCAGACCACTCCGGTCGAGCAATGACACCCGCCAAACAGTGCACTCGGGACAGGGCATCTGCATTCCCCATCTGTACCCCTGGGAGGTGCTCCACCGTAAAAGTGTAGGCCTGCAGGGCAAGGAACCACCGGGTCACCCGGCTATTCCGTTCCTTGTTCAAGTGCATCCACTTGAGAGGGGCATGGTCAGTGATCAGCCTGAACTTTCGGCCCACCAGGTAATATTTGAGGGCCTCTAGAGCCCACTTAATGGCTAGGCACTCTTTTTCCACGACTGCATACCTTTGCTCGTGTTTATTCAGCTTCCTGCTGAGATAGAGGACTGGGTGTTCCACTCCGTCCCTCACTTGTGAGAGTACGGCCCCGATACCGGTATCAGAGGCATCGGTTTGTACCACAAACTCGCTGCGGAAGTCCGGAGTCACCAGTACGGGCTGAGAGCAAAGTGCCCGTTTTAGGCCATGGAAGGCTTCTTCAGCCGCTAAACTCCATTTAATCATGACGGAGTCTTTCCCTTTTGTAAGATCCGTCAGGAGGGTAGCGATGGCTGCAAAATTGGGTATGAACCGGCGATAATAGCCGGCGATCCCCAGGAAGGCTTGCACCTGCTTCTTGTTGACAGGTTGTGGCCAGCCGTGAACCGCCTGAATCTTATCAACCTGGGGTTTAACAACACCCCTCCCAATTACATACCCCAAATACCGGACTTCTTCTAGCCCGACGTGACATTTCTTGGGGTTCGCGGTTAGACCTGCCTCCCACAGGTCGTCAATCAAAGCTTGTATTTTCTGGAGATGAGTCTCCCAGTCCAAGCTGTAAATGACAATGTCGTCCAAATAGGCCGAAGCGTACTGCCTATGTGGCCTCAGGACTCGATCCATCAGCCTCTGGAAGGTCGCCGGTGCTCCGTGCAGTCCAAACGGCATATACATATACTGAAATAGACCTTCCGGCGTAGCAAATGCCGTCTTTTCTCTGGCAGCCTCCGCCAGAGGGATCTGCCAATACCCCTTTGTTAGGTCTAGGGTCGTAATATATCGGGCTTTACCTAACCGATCTATTAACTCGTCGACCTGGGGCATAGGGTAGGCATCAAATTTTGAGACCGCATTCAGTTTCCTGAAGTCATTGCAGAACCGGATTGTGCCGTCCGGTTTAGGAATTAACACAATCGGGCTGGACCAAGCACTGTGCGATTCCTCAATGACACCTAACTCTAACATTGCCTTCACTTCTCGGGAAACGGCTTCACGGCGCGCTTCCGGAATTCTGTAGGGTTTCACGTGAACAGTGACACCAGGTTCCGTTACGATGTCATGTTTCATTAGCGTAGTCTGCCCGGGTTTTTCTGAGAAAAACTTTTGGTTGTGAAGTAGAAACTGCCTGACTTCTGTCTTTTGCCACTCCGAGAGAGTCTCTGCAACCCGTACCTCCGGTACGGTATGCGAGCAGACAGGACGGGCCAGCTCCGCTGACAAGGCAGACCGATCCTTCCAGGGCTTTATCAGATTTACATGATAAATCTGCTCAGGTTTCCGTTTACCTGCCTGGTATACTTTGTAGTTTACTTCACCAACTCTTTCCTTGATCTCAAAGGGGCCCTGCCACTTTGCCAGGAACTTACTGTCCACCGTGGGGACCAGGATCAACACCCTATCTCCAGGTGCAAACGTACGGATCTTGGCGCCCCTATCATAGATTCTTTTTTGGGCTCTTTGAGCCTGTATCATGTGTTCTTTGACGATAGGCATAACAGCCGCAATACGCTCCTGCATTTGTGTGACGTGATCTATCACTGTTTTAAACGGAGTGACCTGACCCTCCCAGGTTTCTTTTGCAACGTCTAATAGTCCGCGAGGACGTCGGGCGTACAATAACTCGAAAGGCGAGAATCCCGTGGAAGACTGGGGTACTTCCCTGATGGCAAAAAGCAAATACGGAAGTAAATAGTCCCAGTTCTTCCCATCCTTGTCTATCACCTTTCTCAGCATCTGCTTCAGAGTTTTATTGAACCGTTCGACCAACCCGTCTGTTTGAGGGTGATACACGGATGTGCGTAACGGTTCGATTTGTAACAACCGGCAGAGCTCCTTCATTACCCTGGACATAAAGGGGGTCCCCTGGTCGGTGAGTATCTGTTTCGGTATACCGACCCGACTAAACACATGCACCAGTTCCTTGGCAATCGTCTTGGTGGCCGTGTTACGCAAAGGGATGGCCTCTGGGTAACGAGTGGCAAAATCCAAGATGACCAGGATATGTTGGTGTCCAAGTGCAGGGGCCCAACTAAATCCATCCCAATCCTCTCAAACGGGACTTCAATAATAGGTAGGGGTACCAAAGGGCTACAGAACCGGGGCTTAGGTGCAAAGGCTTGGCAGTCAGGACAAGACTCACAATATACACGAATATCGTGATGCATGCCTGGCCAAACAAAACAGTGTAATATCCTTTCGGTGGTTTTCTGGACTCCCAGGTGACCTCCCATCACATGTCCGTGGGCCAGGTCCAGCACCTGCCGCCGGTAGGGTTTTGGCACGACTAATAGTTGCACCGTATCTTCCCCCTTTTTATCTATCTGATAGAGTAAATCATTCTCCAGAACCATGTAAGGATATGCCAGCCTAGAGCCAGGTTCTACTGGTACCCCATTTATCACTTTTACATTTGTCCTAGCCTGAGAAAGGGTAGGATCCTTTATTTGCTCGCTTTGGAAGTCATCTTTCTGAACTTCTAAATCCGGCAAACGGGGAGGTGGACGGCTGTCGGCCTCCTCCTCTTCCCCGGTCTCCTCCGTATCACCCGCCATGACTGAAAACGGGAACTGCAGGTCATTTCCCGCAGACACTTCCACAGAGTCTTCCGGGGAGGCCTCTTCCAGGGGTTCGGGACCCACATGCACCCTGGGAGAAGAATCATGTACCCTATTACCCTGGGGTATCAACTGATTCTCCCACAATTGCCAGAAGTGGGGAAAATCCCGGCCCAGGATAACATCATGCAATAATGCCGGGACGAGTCCCACTTTATGTTGCACAGACCCATAGGAAATAGTAATGCATATGACCGTGGTGAGGTACGAACAGGTGTCTCCATGCACACACGTTACAGAAAATTTGTCTGATGGTCCAGTCGGGGCTGACACCAGACTGGCCTTCACCAGAGTCACCACACTTCCCGAGTCTAACAATGCCACCACATTTTTGCCATCAACAGTTAAATCACACAAGTGTTTTTCCACATCCTTTTGACCGGCATTCACACTCACTACCCGTGCAACCATAGACATGCGGTTTTTAGAGTCTGTGACGTCGCACTGCATGGGTTCAGTAGTGACCGGACAGTTCGCAGCAATATGTCCGATCTCTTGGCAGTGGAAACACCTAACGGGCCCCTTGCTTAGACCATAGTTCGTTACTCTCGGCCTCGCAGTGCGGGCAGTCCCGTTTTCCTCCCCCACTGTCTTAGGGATTTTTCCATCTACCCTACTCCCTGGAACAGTCTTACCGGTTCCACGTGGAGACGATGAAGAACGAGGTGGGGTAGCGTCATCTCGGAGTCCTTCCGCCACGGAGTAACGTTCAACCAGATCCACCAGTTGATCTGCCGTCGTAGGATTTCCATGGCTTACCCACTTCCTCAGGGCTGGCGGTAGAGCTCTCAGGTACTTGTCCATGACGACTCTCTGGATTATCTCTGGCGCTGTCAACACCTCGGGTTGTAGCCACTTCTTCGTCACGTGGATCAGGTCGAACATCTGGGACCGCAGTGGTTTATCCGGCTGATAAGTCCATTGATGCACTCTCTGTGCACGGACAGCGGTCGTCACTCCCAGCCGGGCCAAGATCTCGGATTTCAATTTGTCAAAGTCCTGCGCAGCTTCAGGTTCCAAGTCATAATACGCCTTTTGGGCCTCACCGGAAAGAAACGGGGCAATCAGGCCGGCCCATCGTGCCTTCGGCCATTTTTCTCGCACCGCCGTCCGTTCAAACGTGGTCAGGTATGCCTCGACGTCATCTTCGGTCGTCATCTTCTGGCAGTACCAACTCACGTGAATCACTCTCGACTCGGCTTCCAGATTAACCTCCTGTAGGCTTGCCAGGCGCTGCGCCACCTGCTGGAGAAGCGAACGATCGGTAGCTGTCATGTCCACCAACTCCTTCAGCTGGGCCATCATCACCCGATTAGCTTCTTGCTGGACGGCGGTGGACTGTACCAGCGCTTTCACCACATCCTCCATGCTCATGCTTGCAACGTGATGCCCGCGTTCTCCACCACAATGTGATAAACACTCCGGGATCGCCTTTGCTGGGGTCAAAGGTCACGTGCGTTCAGCATGAAACTCAGGCGCAGAGCTGGGAATCGTGTATAACTGACCCTGGGTCAGGTTTATTAACGGTGAAAGCAATGCAAAAGGAAATAAAACATAAAACAAATCCTTGCCTGTCCGGCACTAACTAAACAATGGACAACCTAACTACCAACTGGTGGACTTCTCCCATCCAGCCAAACCACAGTTGCAGTGGGCACTGCTTCCACTCACGTGTGTCTCACACAGACAGGCTCTCTGTGTTCCCAGGCTGAGACACTCACACAACCACCTGGCATCCTTTTATATCCACCTCCCATTATCCATTAGTAAGCAGGTGCGATACTGACCAGACTAGGCCACATAGGAAAGGAATCTGGGCGAGATATACCTGCCCTCATCCACTATTCCCACATGATTCTCACAATATATATACACATACACACACACAATACCGTTAATTATTTTTGAAAGAAAAGCACAGTTTTTTCTAATGAAGCTAACATTACATGATTCAGAAATACACTCTATACATTGTTAATGTGGTAAATGACTATTCTAGCTGCAAAGGTCTGGTTTGTAATGCAATATCTTCATAGGTGTATAGAGGCCCATTTCCAGTTACCATCACTCCGGTGTTCTTGTGGTACTTTTTGTTTGCTAACTGTGTAAGAAGGTTAATAGATGGCTAGAATACCCTTGATAACCCTTGTGCAAGTATGTTAGCACAGCTGAAAACAGTTTGGCTGATTAGAGAAGCTATAAATCTAACCTTCCTTTGAGCTAGTTGAGAATCTGGAGCATTACATTTGTTGGTTCCATTAAACTCTCAAAATGGTCAGACAAAAAGAACTTTCATGTGAAGCTCATCAGTCTATTCTTGCTCTTAGAAATGAAGGGTATTCCATGTGAGAAATTGCCAAGAAATTGAAGATTTCCTACAATGGTGTGTACTACTCCCTTCAGAGGAGAGCAAAATCAGGCTCTAACCAGAGTAGAAAGAGAAGTGGGGGCCCGATGCACAACTGAGCAACAAGACAAGTACATTACAGTATGTAGTTTGAGAAATAGACGCCTCACAGGTCCTCAACTGGCAGCTTCATTAAATAGTACAGGCAAAATGCCAGTGTCAACGTCTGCAGTGAAGAGGCGACTCCGGGATGCTGGCCTTCAGGGCAGAGTGGCAAAGAAAAATCCATATCTGAGACTGGCTAATAAAAGGAAAAGATTAATATGGGCAAAAGAACACAGACATTGGACAGAGGAAGATTGGAAAAAGGTGTTATGGACAGACGAATCCAAGTTTGAGGTGTTTGGATCACACAGAAGAAAATTTGTGAAATGCAGATCAACTGAAAAGGTGGCGGGAGAGTGCCTGATGCCATCTGTCAAGCATGGTGGAGGAAATATGATTGTCTGGGGTTGCTTTGGTGCTGGTAAAGTGGGAGATTTGTACAAGGTAAAATTGATTTTGAATAAGGAAGGCTATCACTCCATTTTGCAATGCCATGCCATACCCTGTGGACAGCACTTGATTGGAACCAATTTCATCCTACAAAAGGACAATGACCCAAAGCACACCTCCAAATTATGCAAGAACTATTTAGGCAAGATGCAAGCAGCTGTTATTCTATTTGTAATGGAGTGGCCAGCGCAGTCACCAGATCTCAACCCTATTGAGCTGTTGTGGGAACAGCCTGACCGTATGGTATGCAAAAAGTGCCCATCCAGCCAAACCAACTTGTAGGAGGGGCATCTGGAAGCATGGGGTGAAATTTCTCCAAATTACCTCAGCAAATTAACTGCTAGAATGCCAAAGGTCTGCAATGCTGTAATTGCTGCAAAGAGAGCATTCTTTGACAAAAGCAAAGTTTGAAGGGGAAATTATTATTTCAAATAAAAATCTTTTTTTCGAACCTTGTCAATGTCTGGATTAGATTTTAAATTAATCTGGCAACTCATTTGATTAACAAAAGTATGAGTTTTCATGGAAAACACAAAATTGTCTGGGTGACCCTAAACTTTTGAATGGTAGTGTATATATTATACAGGTGTACCTCACAAAAATTAGAATATCATCAAAAAGTTAATTTAAGTGAGTTCTTCAATACAAAAAGTAAACTCCTATATTATATAGAGCCATTACAAACAGAGTGGTCTATTTCAAGTGTTTAGTTCTCTTAATGTTGATTATGGCAAATAATGCTATATTTTAGAAATCAAGGTCACAGAGTCTGGAAGATGAGTGGAGAGACACACAATCCAAACTGCTTGAGGTCCAGTGTGAAGTTTCCACAATCAGTGATGGTTTGGGGAGCCATGTCATCTGCCGGTGTAGGTCCACTGTGTTTTATCAAGATGAAAGTCAGCGCAGCTGTCTACCAGGAAATTTTAGAGCACTTCATGCTTCCCTCTGCTGACAAGCTTTTTGGTGATGGAAATTTCATTCTCCAGCAGGTCTTGGCACTTGTCCATACTGCCAAAAGTACCAATACCTGGTTTAAAAGCAACAGTATCACTGTGCTTGATTGGCCAGCAAACCCTCCTGACCTTACCCCCATAGAGAATCTATGGAGTATTGTCAAGAGAAAGATGAGAGACACCAGACCCAACAATGCAGATGAACTGAAGACTGCTATCAAAGCAACCTGGGCTTCCATAACACCTCAGCAGTTCCACAGGCTGATCGCCTCCATGCCATGTCGCATTGATGCAGTAATTGATGCAAAAGGAGCCCTGACCAAGTATTGAGTGCATTTACTGAACATATATCTCAGTAGGTCAACATTTCAAATCTTTTAAATCATTTTTCAAGCTGGTGTTATAAAGTATTCTAATTTACTGAGATAATAACTTTTGGGTTTTCATTGGCTGCAAGCCATAGTCATCAACATTAACAGAAATAAACACTTGAAATAGATCACTCTGTTTATTATGACTTTATATAATATAGGAGTTTCACTTTTTGTGTTGAAGAACTGACAAAAAATAATTCTTTGATGATATTCTAATTTTGTGAGAAGCATCTGTACATATAAATAGGCTTGGACTAGCCCATAGTAGAACAGGAGAATCCTCCAGTGGGCCGCTGCACTAGAGTGAGCCAGCACCCTCTTATATCTATATGTCAATGTGCAGAAAAAGTCAGAATCTTATTCATTTACAATCTACCCATTGCATTGTTATACAAATTTGTGATTGAGGATAATGTCACATTTGTATGTAGCTGAAAAGTGGGGCCTGCAATTGGCTTCTGGTGGGCCCTTGGCATCCAAGTCTGACTCTGTGTATATTTAATTTATATACAGTTTATATATATAGGCATCCACAACTATATTGACAGCCTTTGGCTCAGTTGGCCACAACATCCAGGTGCAGAATAAATGGAAGAATGATACCTTCATCCATCAAGTATTTATGGCATATGTATAGCTATAGATACGCTAAATCTATAGCTGCCTGCTTTAAACACATAGGGACTGACATATAAAAGTTTTTGCATCAGGTGTAAAACTGAGAAGTAAAAAGGTTTGAAAAGTTGTAAAGTTTTGGTGCAACTCATTGAATGGAGTAAGATTTGTAGCGAGACACAGAGAGGTGCATGCCACTTTCCAGATGTGCAAGATTCATTAAGAGACTTAAGCCTGTAAGGGGATGAAGGAATGAAGAGACACACACAATAGTGCTTAATTCGAGTATCTCAACTGCAAGTAAACATCGCCATCTACTGATGAAAGATGATAGGGAAAGTGAAAGCAGGGAGAATTGCACTAGTAACATCCCAAGAGTAAAGTGCATGTTCCCTCAGGGAAGAGATTGGAGAAGACACCAGGACAGGTGATACCAGTGGCACAGTTAGTAATTATAAAAGGCCCATGAGGGCAGTGAAGGGGAGGAGATGGGTACATGTTGAGTAAAATTTCTGCACCATTTCTGCATCTCTTTTGACGTGACTTTCATGCATTTTTGGTGCATTTTTGCCTTGCGTTTTTTATTGATTTGAATGACGTGAATGGAAAAAGTGCAGGGCAAATATGCACCGAGAATTGACATGCTGCAGATTATTTTCTGCAGCAAATCTGCAAGATAAAAATACTCAACATATGCATGACATGTCAGGTTTCTCATTTACTATGCTGGCATCAGGTTTTAGTTCAGATTTTGTCACAAATGCGTGTAGAAAAAAACAGACAAAAACACACCAAATCTGCAGCGTGTGCACATAGCCTAACAGGACGGAAGTGTGTTATAGCAAGCTGGCTTATAGCCACCATTATGAGAAACCAGATGCGAGGAAAAAGCCGACCTGAATAGTCAGATGCCAATAGAGACCTGAGAGAATAAATCCGGGTGATCAGAGGCCAGAGACAAGAGACCAGATCTGTGAGATCTAATATGAGTGGGACAAGCTAATGAGAGAGACAAGTGACCAGATCTAGGAGATCCAAACCGAGTGGACTGAGCCAGGGCTGAAAGAGACTAGGCCTCAGAGGAAGGACCTTCGTGTGAGCTGTTGCTTTCAGTGTGAATGTACAATGCAGAATCGGGACCGAGGCCATGCTTCAGGGAATGAAGGCAGCCAGTATGATGAGCGTATTGTGTACCAAGTAACTCATCTATCTGGGACTTGGGGCCTAGTGAGTAGAATCGTCGACCCCCGCTAGCGCCTGTGTGATGATTTAAGCTATCTAGAGGAAAACCAGTGGTGACGGGCCAAGTAGTGACACCCATTAGTTTGGGGCTTTAAGACTAGATAAAGTTTACAATAACATTCCCTTAACCATCAACATAAAAAGCAGTGAGTATATATATCGCCGTATAGATATCCTGTTTAATTGTATTGCTGCGTTCTGATTGTGCCATATTGTACTGTACTGTGATTGTTTCCTTTTATCATTGATACCGTGCTTTTATATCTATCTTGTTAGCTAAATAAATAATTGTTTGCGGAGTACCAGTACCCGTCTCCTCATTGTCTGCACTGTTGCATCCTCGTACCTGTTAACATGCCTGTTAATGAATTAGGAGAGTCTGACTCTAACATGCCTCCTCATCAAGACAACGGTGAAAATGGTTTGTCTCAATAAATTCGGACCGAAAAACTGATCTTTACAGTTTATCTCTAATCAATATGCAGTGGTCGCTGTCGGGTAGTGCAGAACAGCTCCTAATACACATAGGTCATCAATTTAATATGACCAGACAGCTCCTTTAAGTGATATAAAGTGCTATCTCTTAAGGTCAAATTCTATCTCCAAAAGAGCTACATGATTTTGATCCACAATCTAGTCAAATAAGAACATAAAGCTTTCTGTTGCATTGCATTTTGTTTTTTTGAGAATGTTGGGCACAGTGGCCATGAAGCACTGGTAGCATGGTTCAAATACAAACAGGGCAATGTACATTACATGTACCGTATACTCTATATTTGCATTGGTTTGCTGCCTGTGAACTAAACATAGAGAGTATTTGTATGGACTAGGGATGAGCTTTCCGATATTGAAATATTGGAAATCGGCCCGATATTTGCGATATCGGAATTCCGATTTCCGATTCCGATATTTTTTTCACATCGGAAATCCCATAATCTTTCAGCCTCTGAGCGCTCCGTGGAGCCAATCAAGAGCTGAAGAATTGCTGACAACATTGTGTAACTCCCCTAAGCTTGGTAGGAGGCGTCCAAACGTGCTAGGGGCTGCGCTGCGATTGGCTGACTGGATGGTGTGATCAGGCAGTATAAAAGGTTGCGCCTGCCATTTTAGCCTCACTCTACTGTGAAAGCAGATAGGGATAGGTTACTGTTGGAGATAGGGAGAGATCTCTGATCTAATAGCGATACAAATTGTTTTTCAGCAACTGTAGCATCCCCTGTGTGTTACAGAAGCAGTCTTTTTCCTCACTGACCCCGCTCAGTTTCATTTTTTGTGCTGTGCAGGCTCTCAGTGAAGTGATTAGTTAGACAGTGCAGAGGACATTCACTGCAGCTGCTGCAGCTCCTCTTGCTGCAGCACTGTGTGGTGTGTGTCTCACTGCCTTTTCTTTTCATCCCTTAAATCCCCTTCCCCTATTTTTTCCTAAAAGTTAAACACTATATAGGGATTGTGCTGTAAGGGACCCAAACAACCTCTGTGGCTGGTGCCACACAGCACCTGGCCCGGTCCCGGTGAATCCTTTTTTTTTTGGCATCACAGCAGTGTCATTTACTGCGCTATGACATCCGACCGTAATGTGTACATCAACACCACAAACACACGTTACTCTTTGTGTAGGCCACTCTAGATTCAAATAAAGTGTATCAGACACACCATCATCATACAGTGCCATTAGTGTTTCTTATACCTGTTTGTAGTCCTACAGGAATAAGCACACTAATTCCTAATAATTACTTTCTTGCCGTTCTGAATCCATTGATAGAGATGAAGAAGGCAGGGAGTAAGGGACGTCCCCGCGGTGGCCGCGGAAGAGGTGCATCAGCATCTAGACATGGTGCACATCTAGAGCAAGCAGCAGGCCCAAGTCACTCAGCACCTACTTTCACCCGGCAGCATTCATTTATGCGCAGCTTGTTAGGAGAGCAGGGCCATAGGCTTATAAGAGAGGATCAAGTAGAAACCGTTGTTGGTTGGATGACAGCTGAGGAATCCACCTCAATGAGCACAGCATCCTCCCAGGAGCTCTCCACCACATCGGGTCAGGCCACTGAAGAGTAGCACCCATCTGCTTCTTCACCGCCCACTAAATTGCCCAGACATTCAGAGGGCCGGGAGCAAATCTTAATCCTCTTCTAAGAATCTGTTGGCTTGGAATCTGTGTGCCATCCAGACAGCATTCCTGCAGCTGAAGAAGAGGTAGTGTGCACAGATGCGCAACCACTGTTGTGTCCGTCTGAGGAAGAAGTGGAGGGTGGGCAAGTGCCCACAGTGACCAGACCCCAGTCAGCAGATGATGATGAAACTCAGCTGCCAGTTTCTGCTGATGAAAGTGTATTGGATGATGAGGTCCTTGACCCATCATGGCATGCTGAGGGGCAGCAAGCAAGTGGGGATAGCTCAGAGGAAGAGCTTGCAGGTGTGGCGCAGGGTGGCCGTCCACGTGGGAGAGGAAGAGGGAAAAATTGGTTGCCGGCTCCCTCAACTTCAGCACCCATTGGGAGCAGGGCTCTTTTAAAGAACACAAGGGGTGCACCCAAGAGTTGTGGTGCATGGGCCTTTTTCGACCAAGTTGCAGATGACGTTACAGTAGTCAGATGCAAGCTTTGTCGACAAACTGTGCGGAGAGGGAAGAACGTCAGCAACCTTAATACCACCAATATGTTGACGTATGTCAGGAAGAGGCACCCTGTGGAGTGGCAGCATCACACCCAAGATGATTCGCCACCTGCAGCTGGTTCCCCACCTTCCACCTATTCAGCCACAGTGGCCACCTCTTACTCCAGCTCGCAAACAGCTGCTCCCACTTCCTCGCCAGAATGCCAGGGTGTATCTGCAGGCAGTGTTGTGCGGCGACACACTGTCTGTACTTCGTCAGCATCAGCATCCCAATCGCTGGCATCCTCACACTCCCAATCCAGTGTGCAGCCATCTGTCACACAGGTGTGAGAGAAAAGTCGCCCGTACTCGGCAAACCACCCACGAGCACAGGGCATGAATTCTCGCATTGCCAAACTGCTTGCAGTGGAAATGCTACCATTCTGGCTGGTGAGCAAGCCGGCCTTTATCGATATGTTGGGGTTTGCAATCCCACAATACAGCGTTCCCAGCCACTTCTACTTCAGCAGGCAAGCCGTCCCTGCCCTGCAACAGCATGTGGAGCGTAAAATTAAGCATGCGCTACAAAATGCAGTTAGTAGCAAGGTCCACCTGACCACTGACGTGTGGACCAGTCAGCATGGCCAGGGACGCTACATTTCCATCACCACCCATTGGGTAAATGTAGTTGAGCCTGGAACTGAAGTAGACAGTGCAAGTGCGCGGGTCCTGCCAACTCCACGGATTGCAGGCCTCTCCTACATGCAAATTGACTCCTCCTCATACTCCTCGTCAGACTCCCTTGCACCCAGATGTACCACAACAACCGATTTCAGCACTGCATCAGCCAAACATCAACAGGCCGTGTTGAAATTGGTTTATCTAGGTGATGTTAGTCACACCGCAACCGAGCTGTGGAACACGCTCAAGGAGCAGAGCGACATGTGACTTGCACCGCTCAACCTTCAGCCAGGTATGGTAGTATGTGACAACGGCCGAAACCTGGTCGCGGCTCTGGGCCTAGGTGGTCTGACTCACATTCCATGCCTTGCCCATGTCTTAAACTTGGTGGTGCAGAGTTTCCTTAGGAACTATCCTGACCTTGAGGAGCTGCTGCACAAAGTCAGATACGAGTGCTCTCATTTGCGGCATTCAAGCATGGCTGCATCGCACCTTTCAGCCATGCAGCGCAGATTGGGCCTGCCCGAGCACCGCATCATTGTTGACCTTCCCACCAGGTGGAATTCGACTTTACATATGCTGCGGAAGTTGTGTGAGCAGCAACCTGCAATTATGGAGTTGCAGCTGCAGCAGGCGCAAAGTAGGCAACACACATCTCAGCCCTCCCACTTTACAACCACAGAGTGGGCATCCATGAAGGACATATGCACCATTTTGAAGTGCTTCGAGGACTCCACTCTGATGATGAGCGTGGATGCTGCCCTACTCAGCCTGACTATTCCCCTTATATGCCTTATACAATCATCACTTAAAGGACTAAGGGATGAGGTTTCTCTGGAGGAGGAGGAGTATGAGACACTTGCACCAACCAGGCAATCTTCATCGGCCCGGTTGGTACAAAGCTCTGTGGGTGCCTCACAAAGGTCCAGGCAGGGCACAGCAAGTGAGGAGGATGAGGATCACTATGAGGATGAGCCAGATGAGGAAAGTACACAGCGCTCTACTAGTAGTCACCAGATAGAGCGTGGATGGGGTGATGCAGAGCAGCCAGAGCACATTCCTCCAGCTGGTGACAGCGATGCATGGCCAGTTGGCAGCCTTCAGAACATGAATGACTTCATGATGCAGTGTCTGAGAAACGACCCACACGTGGCTCGTATTCTCCACACAAATGACTACTGGGTGGCCACCCTCTTAGATCCACGTTACCGGGACAGCCTTCAAAGCCTAATTACTCCGTTGAACCAGGCGCGTAAAATGCAGGAGTACCAAGATGCACTGGTTAATTCACTCATGTACGCTTTTCCACCGCATAGCAGTGATTCACGTGCACTAGCAGGCACCTCAGTGCGTCCTGGGCCCAGCGGAATCTGTTCAGAAGCCGGTAGCAGAAGCAGTACATCTGCTACTGACAGGTTCAGTATACCCAACCTGTTCCAACAGTTTTTGAACCCGCAAACAGTTTGGGCACCATCAGCACAGACAGTGCAACGCACTAGGAGGCAACGTTACCGTGACATGGTGGCACAATACCTCTCCACCCCTGTCAGTGTGCTTCAGGATGGATCTGCCCCCTTCAAGTTTTGGGTCTCCAAGTTGGATACACGGCCCGAGCTTAGCCAGTATGCCTTGGAGGTCCTGGCTTGTCCTAGTGCCAGTGTGATTTCTGAACGTGTCTTTAGTGCAGCTGGCTATGTACTATCAGACCAACGTACCAGACTATCTGCAGCAATTGTGGACCGGCTTACATTCCTAAAAATGAACCAGGCCTGGATTTCTGGTGACTTTTGCTTCCCTGGGCCAGAGTAGACAGTTTACATGAATGGTTGGTAGCAGTATGCATGCTCTGTCATGTGCCTATGTTGCACACAGCGTCATCTCTTATGCCAGTGCTCTGGCCTCTACTACCAACATCTAGCTCCTGGTTCTGTGACTGACTCTTTCACCTCATGCTGTTTTCCATGGGCTCTAGTACCGCCAGCTAGTGCCAATTTCCGTGACTGCTGATTTCACAGCATGCCGTGTTTCTGGGCTCTAGTACCGCCAGCAAGTGCCCATTTCTGTGACTGCTGATTTCACAGCATGCCGTGTTTCTGGGCTCTAGTACCGCCAACTAGTGCCCATTTCCGTGACTGCCACTTTCACAGCATGCTGTGTTTCTGGGCAACAGTAATGCCAGCTGTACCTCGTTAGACCAAAGTGGGAAAAAAAGGACGACAGATGCCAAACACCTATAGGCAGAAGCACAAGAGGCGGGATCCAGCTACGCCGGCTGTTTCTTGGCAGTGAAGTGCGGACACAGGTGCCGCCCCCGAAGGGTAAACCGAGTTCCAGCATCGCCAGCTGGTTCTCGGGAGTGCCCAAGGGCACGGGTACCTCCTGCTCCAGACCGTGTTTCGACAACGCTCGCCGTTACACGGTTGTATCCGCCGCACTGTTCCACACCCCCGCCGTACATCATTTCGGCTCAGTTTGCTGTTATCCATGGTGTCAGCAGTGTAGGAGCCCCCTACGTGGACTCCGGGACCTGGCACTGCGGAGTAAAGAAAGAAGACTGTGTCCGGGTTGCGGGGGCAAATGTGGCTCTTGCACTTTCTGCCGAGAAGACATTACTCCGGTAGAAGACCCAAGACAGGAAGACAGATGCAGAAGACCCAAGACAGGAAGACAGATGCAGAAGACCCAAGACAAGAAGACAGATGTTGATGTCCCCGGACTCCTGTCTTTTTGCTCTTGAATTTGAGTCTTTGTGGGGTTTTTTTGGGCTTCTCAGCAGTGCTTTTGGCTTATGTCACTACTACATTGTGGTATCCGGGCTACAGTAATGTCAGCTGTTGCCCAGTACAGCCACTGGCACTTTTACCTTCTGCTGCTTATCTGGGTTCCAGTAACGTCAGCTGGTTCTCAGTAGAGTCAATGGCTTAGGTCCCTCCTTTGTGGTATCCGAGTTCCAGTAACATCTGCTGGTCCTTGGTAGTGCATTCTGGCACAGGTTACCTCCTGCTTAGTTATCGGCCTCCGGTAACATCAGCTGGTGCCCGTTAGTTCCATTGGCTCTTATGCTGATTTCTGCTTCCTATACGGGTTCCAGACTCACCAGCTGGTTCTCTCAAGTTCCTGTGCCTACTGTTAGTTCTGCGTATTACCTCTGGGTTTGGGATATTCTGCAATCAGCCAATAGCAGGATAACCATAGACAGAGGTTTAGGAAGCAGTAGGAGCAGATGTACATGAACCAAAAGCATCAATATGCAGAATTACTGAAAAACAGTAATATAATCAGCAGAAGAAGACTAAGCATGGTTTAAAGGGAGTGTATCCGTTCCTCCACGTGGTGCTCCTGGAAACTCCCTGCAAAGCAATGTGAGCTGAATGCGGACACATGTCAGTCAAAGGGCATATTGACACCACCACCGGCATTTTTAATTTAATAATGTAAAATCACTAACCCTAACCCTAACTATCCCTAACCCCTAGCCCTTACCCTAACCCTACTAACCATAAACCTAACCCTACCCCAACTAATTCTAACCCAAAGAAAAAACACCGCTATTAAGAAGATGTTTTCCTGCTCCAGATATCGCTCTGTGCATTTTTCTAGCAATTTTTTTGCTCCTCTGCCTCTGCAAACTCCTTCACCATTATCCTGAGGTGTTTCCCCTCCATTTTATCCATTATATAGCACTGTAGTGGTCATTTTGTAATTCCGATTTTTTTCTCCCATTGACTTGCATTGATATCGGAAATCGGGAATTCCGATATTTTTTCATTATCGGAAATCGGAATTCCGATACGATATCGAGCAATATCGCTCATCCCTAGTATGGACACATTGTGGACAGGGACCAAAATGAGTACAGTCCTGCAGAACCAATTAGCGTTGGAGAAATTGCAGCCAATAAATAAAATTTGATCTATAGATGTTTCTTGTAAATGCTATGAAAATGCATTCAAGTTTCTTTCTCCCATTAAGTGTTGCCTAAGTCACTGCAATAGAAACATCTAGTCATAAAAAAAGAAATAATGCAGCAATTCACCGAGTGGTCCAGCAGATGCACTTATAAAGACCTCAAGGAACACTTGATTGAACAGCACTGCAAAACTAATAAATAGAATTTCCAATTAATCAATATCCACGGTAATAGGTCAAACACGCAATATTGCATCTAGCCCTGTAATACACCTATGAGTAAATCAAGATGCTAAAGTATCTCAGAAATCTGAAATCTATTTCAATTAACAAAACAATTTGGAGAAATATGGATTTTGGTCCCCTTGCAAGGTTTGCAATGGATTGGTTTGGGATGGATTAACGCATCACCTCATACATCAACATTTATTGTCGCTTTCAAAATATACTGTATTTACAATAATGTTTCAGTTGCTTTTTTTCCTTAGGTGTCATTGTACAGTTCAGTCAATTTTCTAATAAACTATTATAAAGTTAGTAAAATGGAATAGTATGTAGACAAATAGTAAAATTCAAACAATGGAAGATCTTGGGATATGTTAGACAGCAATGGAGGTCAAGAAACACTAAGGTTAGTTACTGGTAGCCATTTTTTCCAGAACCTATGACAGTACACCTGAGAGAGGGATCTGCCCATCAAGGACAGGAACCCTACTGACATAAAAGGGTAGTACTTCTCCCCCGCTTCAGTTGGGTTACAGAGCATGAGAGGACCTCCAGGTTAATTTACACACATAATCAACACCACATTATAAAATACCCAAACTATAGTGCACACTAGAGATGTGCGACTTTGCCTTTTTTCGGGTCGAGTTGGGTTTCATGAAACCCGACTTTCTAAAAAGTCGGGTCGAATGAAATCGTCCGACTATAGGGAAAAGTCGGGGTCCGACTGAAACACGAAAGCCAATGCAAGTCAATGGGGAAGCAAAGTCGGCAGGGAGTGGAGGACAGTAAACATACCTACAGTGCCCATTTCAATGCCAATGACATCAATTCTTATTACTTAAGCTTGGCAACCTTAATTTGCTTTATAATAATAGTTGCGCATTGAAAACTGGGGGTTATTTAGCTAAAGTTCTGGGGGGGTAGGGCTGGCACCAGGTTTTCGTGTGCCCTGGGCCAAAGAGTGTCAGTGCGCCCTTTTAACACATACCACAATTCATAATGCTCCGATACGGCACAGAAATATAGGTATAGTACCAAGAAAAATACTTCACTGCTTACATGACATGACTGATATCTATTTTAAATTTTACAATAGCTCAAAAAATGGACAGTATATTACTCCATACAGTATTATGGCCACCACCTAGTGCGCCATACAGAATAATGAGCCCCATATATTTATCCATACAGAATAATTGGTCCCATATAATGTTCCTTACAGTATATGATGAGCTCCACATAATGCTACAGTATAT
This sequence comes from Dendrobates tinctorius, assembly GCF_039654945.1. Lineage (NCBI taxonomy): Eukaryota > Metazoa > Chordata > Amphibia > Anura > Dendrobatidae > Dendrobates > Dendrobates tinctorius. The sequence goes on from NW_027361712.1 coordinate 2,040,409, forward strand.
GATGGTCCCCATGGATGATGCTCCAGTGTCTTATGGGCCCAAATAATGCTCCATATATAATGGGCCCCATTTCTAATGCTCCAGTGTATAATGGGCCCCATAGATGCTGCTCCAGTGTCTAATCTGCCCCATTTAGAATACTCCATATATAATGGGCCCCATTTCTAATGCTCCAGTGTCTGATGTCCCCCATTTGGAATGCTCCAGTGTATGATGGGCCAAATGGATGATGCTCCAGTGTATGATGGGCCCCATATATCATTCTACAGTGTATATTGCTCCCCAAAAAATGCTCCCAACATTTTATAAAATTAAATACCTCTCCTCGCTGAGCACTACTCTACTATGGACTCCTCAGCATTGCCATCTTCAAGCTCTCTGCACTTGTACTGTTTCTGTAGAGGGCATACAGACGTGATGTCATCGTGCTCTCTAACCTGAATGTCGCTGTCAGGAAAGGCGGAAGACGTCACAGTGGTGGAGCAGGGAGAGGTAAGTATTGCAAGTGCTGTGGCCCTGAGCAAGCATGGGGGGCCCACTCATGGGCGACAGCACTGGCACAGGGCCCCTCATAGTACGACGGCATGTCTGACGGTGAGTGGGCCCTCCCACCGGCAGAGACACTTTTGCGTACTATGAGGGGCCCTGTGCCACTGCTGTCGCCCATGAGTAGGACCTCCCCACCTGCTCAGGGAACCGGCACTTTCATCTGCACCTTCCTCTGTGTCACCATGTAAGGTGGTATAGTATGTGGGAAGGGGCACCTGAGTTTCATCAGTGTCACATTCTGGCTCTGTAGAGTGCGAGGGGAATGTAGTGCTGTGGGTCAATGTACCAGCAGAATCATCTAGCAGTGGCTGTGCATCAGTGCACTCCAGCTCCGATTCATGTTGGACTGGGGAACTCAGAATTTCACTTGATAACACAGGCATGGCATGTGAAAGAGCTCCATGGAGTAATCTGAAGTGTGGGTGTCACGATCCATGCTGGATTGTGACAGATTTAGTTCAAGTAACCTTTTTTTTTTCCTTTAAGCTTTTGGCTTAAAGTTAGTTTTGTCCCCGGTGGCCGTTAGGGTCATTACACTGTGATGTCTTTAGTTCTAGTTTTGCCCCCGATGGTGGCTAGCGTTATTACACGTGAATCACTACCAGGTGTGATTGCTCTGGCTCTTACCTATAAAGGAGTGTCAGGTGGTTGCAATCACTGTTGGTGATATTGGTCATTTCCAACCATCCTTGGTGGAGGAAGAGCTAGAGAAGAGATCCTTGCAGCTCAGTCAGAGTCCTGGTGTGGAAGGAGCAACAGTGAGGAGTTCCTTGCAGCTCTGACAGAGCTTTGGTGAAGTAGCAGCTATTCAGGAGGAAAGCTGCACTCAGGTGCTGGACTTTGTTGCTGGGAGCAATAGCAACAGAGCAAAGCTAAGTGGTTTTTCCCTGTTTGTAACTTTCCTGATGTGTGTTTTTGTGCAGTGGTGGGATTAGTTTCTGCACCATCCAATTCATTAGAAAGGGATAGGTGCAGGGCGAGCTAGGGTTTTTAGGTATCCTGCTCATCGCCAGGTGCGGAACCTGCCTAGGGACTGTCAGGAGTGTAGAGACACTTACTCAGGGGAGTGCAGGAGGTCTCCATGTCCCCGTTCCCTATTGCAGGGCCCTCCATTGTATCGGTTTCCCTGGTGTATCCGGCTGCAAGTTTCATTGTTTAAATTCGCCCTGCTGGAGGCGGTGTATCCAGGGTCACGAGTGTCATAGAAATTCGCCCTGCTGGAGGCGGAGTATCCAGTCTCCCGTGACATCACAGTGGGCTGTCACATCCTTCACTTTTAGTGGGGGTGAAGGAGACAAGAAAAGGGGTGGTTCCTGACCAGAAGCCTGCACTGACGACTCAGTGCTTGCATTTTTTTAAACTTCAGAAGAGGAGGCGATAGAGCTGGAGGCTTAAAGGACTTCTTGTGCCAGATGATGACGCAGGCTCAACACCTCCAGCTTTAGCTGCTGTTGTGCTTTTGGCACTACCATCAGATGCACACCCACCACCATCAGTACCAGCTGCCTCCCCCACACCCACATCCGCGGCCTCTTCCACCATACTGAATAATTTTTGTGAAAATGGACTCAAAATACCAGCAGATATATGGTACTGCTTCAGAAGCGGACAGCACTATACAGTCTAGGGATAATTGTAAATCTCCATATATATTTCATGAGTCAGACACAGATGGTCACAGGCTCAGTATGGATTAGACAATAATATAAAAATGTGCACATTTGTATCACTAGATACAAGGTATATATAGTATAGTTTAAACATACTGAATCTCCGTATACATTTCAGGAGGCAAACACAGACTTTCTCAGGCCCAGTTTGGATCCGACAGCAATATAGAAAGTTGAGAAAGGGTACTATGGTGCCCCTGAGGGAACAGTCACCACAGAGGTACTGCATGTCATCCAAAGGTGTGGTATCCCACCCTCAGGTAAGGAGGGATCACCACTTAGGACGCCTAACTCTGCACTCAGCACACACACTAGTTAGTCAGTGCTTTCTGGGTGTACCCAGCGGGAGGATTGCCTCATCCCAAACTGACTAGGAAAGGGTGTTGTGGGTTAGTGTGGAAGGTAGGTACAGTGGGAGGAGCTTAAGTAGTGGAGTGATTGTGGGCATCCAATCAGAGAGAGCATGCAGACAGTTGATGGGTGGAGCTAGTCTATGGTAAATGGACCTTTCTAGAGAGTTGTCAGTCAGTGACAGGACAGAGTAAGAGCAGGATTGCTGTGAGAAGGCTGAGGGTCAGAGAAGAGAGAAAAATCTTGTCCAAGCTCCTACACTGGAAGGAAGGGGTCCTTGGGGCACGGGAAGTGCAATAAGCCACCTGTGAAGCCCGTTTCTGGAGAAGGAAGGACCAGGCCTCGTTGGGGAAGGTGGCTCCTGAAGGTAGTGGAGAAATACAGGGCTCAGGCACAAAAGACGGAGACTGAGGTAACTTTAAGTGCCTCAGTCGCAGCCGCATTCAATACTCAAAAAGGCAGCAGTTGGAATAAAGGACCCTGGAGCCTGACCCATGTCGCCCGGTGTGATCCGTGGCTGCCGGCTTGGGACACTGTTTGCGAAGGCGCACAGCTGGAAGGAAGGGAGAGATCAGTGCAGAGACACGACTTAGAAAGCATACACAAGGAGGAGTCTTGAACAGGTGTTCCTGATCTACCTTGGAGTTTGCCGGACCCCTCCCTCGGATGATACAGCACCAATCGGGTCATCTTGTGCACAAAACTTTTGAGGAAAATCTCAGAAACTGCACCCAACTGTGTCCTTGGTGGCTTTTACAACTCGCCTGCTACACATGCTACACTCACCATCACCGTTAACAGCTCACAAACACCATCTCAACTGCCCTGGGATACAGCTCTGCTCGTGGAGAGCTTCATCATCTTGTCTGCTTTAACACCATCCCAGAGAATCTGCATTGCAGCGTCGGCTACCCTAACCGAGTAGCACGGGTGGCATCACGATCCCCCTTTTCCAAATGAATTATCATAGCATCTTCCCCCTCATCTGAACTGTCATCTTCTTTATTGGACACCCAGGGCCACGGACCGGGTCCCAATCACCACCGTGACATACTTCCCCCTTAAAAGAGCCTGAAAGGCCCGGTACTGAGTAACCTCCGGCCCTGTATGGTGTTTCATTTTAACACCAGATAACAGGGATATATTGTATGGTTTCAACATTATAAATCTACGTATATATTTGAGGAGGCAGACACAGACGCTGTCATGGCCAGTATAGATTCGACAACAAACTAAAAAGTAGAAAAAGGGTACAGTTTCACCAGATCCAAGGTATATATAGTATAGTTTCAACATTCAAAATCTCCGTATGTATTTCAGGAGGCAGACACAGATGCTCTGAGGCCCAGTATGGATTACACAACAATACAAAAAGCAGTAAAAGGGGAATGGATCCCAAGCGTACTGCTGTATACAGTGTTGGGGTCATTTGGCGATCTACATATATATTTCAAGAGTAACACACAGCCTCTCATAGGCTCAGTATGGATCACACCATAATATAAAAAGAAGATCCGCAAGAAATAATCACACATGTGGGACAATGATGCACTTTGAGTGGTGGGTGGAGGATGAATTTTGGGCACAAAGAGTACTGGATCAACAGATACAAGGTATATTTAGTATACTTAAAATACAAAAAAATCTCCGTATGTATTTCAGGAGGCAGACACATATGCTCACACGCTCAGTATGGATTTTACAATAATGTAACAAGTTGAAAAAGGGTACAGTATGACCAGATACAAGGTATATATAGTATAGTTTAAACATTCTAAATCTCCGTAGAGATTTCATGAGGCAGACACAGACACCCTCAGTCCCAGTATGCATTAGCCAATAATATAAAAAGTATAAAAAGGTTACTGTATCACCAGATACAAGGTGCATATAGTATTGTTTAAACAATATAAATCTCCTTATTTTTTTCAGGAGGCAGACACAGACGCTCTCAGGGTCAGTATGGATTACACAATATAAAAAGCAGTAAAAGGGTAATGGATCAGAAGCGTACAGCTGCATACAATGTTGGGGTAATTGTAAATCTCAGTAGATATTTCCAGAGTCAGAAATAGACTCTCACTGGCTCAGTATGGATTAGGCCACTATATAAAAAGCAGTAAATGGGCAAGGTATCCCAAGCGTACAGCTGTATAAAGTGCTGGGGTAATCTTAAATCTGCAAATATATTTCTGGAGTTACAGACAGATGTTCACAGGCTCAGTATGGATTACACAAGAATATAAAAACTTGAAAAAGGGTAATGTTTTCCAATCGTTCAGCTGCATATAGTGTTGGTGTCATTTTAAATCTCCTTATATTTTACCAGAGTAAGACACAAACTCTCATAGGCTCAGTATGGATTATACCCGAATATAAAAATGAGAAAATGGGAAATGTATTCGATATGTACACCAGTATACAGTGTTGGAGTACTTTGAAATCTTCACTTATATTTCAGTGTCAGTCTGCCAGTCCAGACTCTCCGCTAGAGGAAGGTAGATGGATAAAAGTACAGACGTAAAGTCAAGTGATTTTAGATGTTTTTGAATTAGTAATCACGGGAAAACATCCTGGAAGAATTTGCAGAGGCGATGCTGACCCTCAATAACTTTAACTGTGGATACAGCTAAAACGCAATCCCATCACCGATCCCATCACCGTAACTCGTGTCCATCAAATTGTGATCACAGGGAGAGCTGTAGACATGGTCCTCACTGCCTATCATGATCTGTCTGGTCACTTTGGAGTGCAAAACACGCAAGCCACAGGCCGTAGGGGATTCTATTGGATTGCCATGAGAGCAGACATTGAAAAATGGTGGCAGGAATGTCACACGTCTGTGACTATGAAAAATGTGAAAGGTGATCAAAAAGCACCACTGCATCTGATTGGGAGTTGACGTTCATTACAAATGGTAGCCATTGGTAATCTGAAGGTAGAGGCCAGCAGGACAGGACATAGATACCTCTTAACCATCATCGATCAGTTCACCAAATTTGTAGTGACGGATTTAACTGGCCAGACTACACAGCGGTCGAGCAGGGAGAGGTAAGTATTGCAAGTGCTTTGTCCCTGAGGAAGCAGGGGGGACCCACTCGTGGGCGCTGGTACTGGCACAGGGCCCCTCATAGTACACCAGTGTGTCTGACGGCGAGTGGGCCCCCTCACCGTCAGAGACACTTTATTGTACTGTGAGAGGCCCTGTGCCAGTGCCATCGCCCGAGGGTGGGGCCACACACCTGTTCAGGGCAACAGCATTTGCCCGGGTGCGGCAGGTGTTCACTTCAGGACTGGGGTGGGGGAGCAGCCCATTTAGGGTGGTTTAAAAAATGGCATATGTTGATGTGTAGGCAGGACTTTCAGCTGCTGCAAATGGAGGATTTGGAGAAGTCCGAGGAAGAGGAGGACAAAAGCGAGCATTTTTTCTGGCAACCTATGTGTTATCAGGGGAGGGTGGGACAAAATCTTTTGAAACCCATGCATGGTTCATTTTAATGAAGGTTAGATCATCAACATTTTGGGTCGACAGACGGGTCCTTTTTTCTGTCAGGATTGATCCAGCAGCACTGAAGACTCTTTCAGATAGCACACTACCAGTAGGGCAAGCAAGCTTCTGTAAGGCATATTGTGCCAATTCAGGCCATGTGTCCAGTTTTGAGGACCAATAATCAAAGGGGAATGACCTGTGAGGGAGAACCTCGATATGGGAGGAGAAGTAGTTTGTAACCATAGTTTACAACTGCTGTCTTCTGTCACTTGCAATTGATTCTGTATTAGCTGTCGTGTGCGCGGGACTTGAGAAATCAGACCACAACGTGGTTAGGAAACCCCTGTCTCCAACGCCAGTTCGGCTGTGTGCATCACGAACACCTCTTCCATTTTGCCCACTACGGCTCATGGGAGAACCAGGTCTGCTGCTGTGTGCTGGGAATGCCTCAAATAACCTGTTTACCGCAGTTGCTTGTTTGTTAGCCAATATTAGCTCTAGGTTCTCCTGTGGTATAATATTGTATAATTTGCCTTTATAGCGTGGATCCAGGATGCTGGCCAACCAGTAGTCGTCATCCCTCATCATTTTGGCAATGCGGGTGTCCCTTTTTAGGATCCGCAAGGCATAGTCACATCTGTGGTCCAATGTTCCAGGTGTCAATGCTGCACTGCCAGTTGTGGGTGGAGGAGAACTTTCTGGCAAATCCATATCCTGCCAGTCACGCACAAACCCTGTACCTGACCTTGGCATGCCCACGTGTTCTCTTGCCCCCTGAAAAGCATCCTCCTCCCCAAAATAATCATCCCCCTCCTCATCTTCCTCTTCTTCCTCCACCTCGTCCACGCCTGTTCCCTGACCAGACAATAGCTGACTGTCATCAAGGCTTCCCTCCTCCTCCTCCTCCTCCTGTTGCTCCTCAGCTGCAGATGCCTGATCCTTAATATGCATCAAAGTTTGCATGAGCAGACGCATAAGTGCTATGCTCATGCTTATGATGGCGTCGTCTGCGCTTACCAGCCGTGTGCATTCCTCAAAACACTGAAGGACTTTACAGAGGTCTTTCAGCTTTGACCACTGCACACCCGACAATTCCATGTCTGCCCTCAAACTGCCTGCCCGTGTATCCTCCCACAAATGCATTACAGCCTGCCTCTGTTCGCACAGCCTCTCAACCATGTGCATGGTTGAGTTCCATCTTGTAGCAACATCTATGATTAGGCAGTGCTTGGGGAGGTTGAGTGATCGCTGCAGCTTCTGCATATGACTGATGTGGACGTTTGAGGGACGGATGTGCGAGCACAGTCTTCGCACCTTATGGAACAGGGCTGTTAACTCTGGATAATTATTTAGGAAGCATTGCACCACCAGGTTCAAGGTGTGAGCCCGGCAAGGTATGTGTGTGAGTTTTGAAAGGGCTATGGCTGCCACAAAATTCCGTCCATTAGGCTGGTTTCACATTTGCGTTTTTTAGCGCTGGAAAAAAACGCACACCTGCGCATGCGTTTTTTCCCCTATATTTAACATGGGTGCGCATACCTGCGCGCTGGTAAGCGCATGTATGCGATTTTCATGCGCTGCGTTTTTTTGGGGTGTGCGTTGGGATTTTCCAGACGCAGCATGTTGCATTTTTTGGCCCTGCAAAAAAGCGCATGCGCACATATGCGCACGTTTTGCGCTAAAAATGGCCATTATAGCCTATGGATGCGCATATGTGCGCACTGGCATGCTCATGTATGCGTTTTTTTGCATATGCGTTTTTTTTTTAAACCATGGAATTTAGGGGTTTGGGTTAGAGTTAGGGTTAGTTAAGGGGGTTTAGGGTTAGGGTTATGGTCAGGGTCAGGGTTAGGGTTGGGGTTTGGGTCAGGGTTAGGGTTAAGTATGGTTTTGTTAAGGATTAGGGTCATGGTTAGGGTCAGGATTAGGGTTAAGTATGGTTTTGTTAAGGGTTAGGGTCAGGGTTAGGGTTAGGGTTAGGGTTAGGGTCAGGGTTAGGGTTAGGGTTAGGGTTAGGGTCAGGGTTAGGGTCAGGATTAGGGTTAAGTATGGTTTTGTTAAGGATTAGGGTCATGGTTAGGGTCAGGATTAGGGTTAAGTATGGTTTTGTTAAGGGTTAGGGTCAGGGTTAGGGTTAGGGTTAGGGTTAGGGTCAGGGTTAGGGTTAGGGTTAGGGTCAGGGTTAGGGTCAGGATTAGGGTTAAGTATGGTTTTGTTAAGGATTAGGGTCAGGGTTAGGGTCAGGATTAGGGTTAGTATGGTTTTGTTAAGGGTTAGGGTCAGGGTTAGGGTTAGGGTTAGGGTCAGGGTTAGGGTCAGGATTAGGGTTAAGTATGGTTTGGTTAAGGGTTAGGGTCAGGGTCAGGGTTAGGGTTAGGGTTAGGGTCAGGGTTAGGGTTAAGTATGGTTTTGTTAAGGGTTAGGGTCAGGGTTAGGGTTAGGGTTAGGGTCAGGGTTAGGGTTAGGGTTAGGGTTAGGGTCAGGGTTAGGGTTAGGGTTAGGGTTAGTTAGGGTTTAGGGTTTGGGTTAGGGTTAAGTATGATTTGGTTAAGGGTTAGGGTCAGGGTTAGGGTTAGGGTTAGGGTCAGGGTTAGGGTTAGGGTTAGGGTCAGGGTTAGGGTTAGTAAAGTCATGGTTTGGGTAGTGTGAGGGGCCACCTAAAAATGTTGGAAAAAAACGCAAACGCGGTAAAAACGCGCTAAAAACGCATACAAACGCATAAAAACGCTGCGTTTTTTTCATGCATGCTCATAAAAATGCTTGAAAAAAACGCAGCAGTTGTATGCTTATGTATGCGTTTTTTCAATGCGTTTTTTTGCGGGAAAAACGCGCTGCAAAAAAAAGCAAGTGTGAAACTAGCCTTATCACTGACTACCTTGCCTGGCTCAAGATGTAGACTGACCAGCCATGACTCAGTTTGTCGATGCAAGTAGTCGGCCAGTACCTCCACGGCGTGTCTACTGTCGCCCAAATACATCATTTTTAAAACAGCATGCTGCCGCTTACCACTAGCTGTTCAATAGTGGGACACCTCGTGTGCAACACTGACAGATGTGGATGGAGTGCTCGTGCGACTCCGATCTGCAGACGAGCTTTTGCTTCTGGAGGAGGAGGAGGGTCGAACGCCTACAGCCAACTTTCTTATACCATGGGCTAGGCAGCACTGTTCCACCGCTGCTGTCCCCTGTGGAGCCTGCATCCACCACATTTACCCAGTGCGCAGTGTTGGACACGTAATGGCCCTGGCCATGCCTACTAGTCCATGCATCTGTTGTGAGGTGCACCTTTCCACTCACTGATTGTTTTAGTGCATGGACAATGTGGTCTTTCACATGCCGGTGGAGGGCAGGGATGGGTTTTCGAGAAAAGAAGTGCCGACTGGGTAGGTCATAGCGTGGGACAGCGTAGGCCATGAGCTCTCGGAAAGCTTCGCTTTCTATCAAACGGAAGTGCATCATCTCTAATGTGATCAGTTTGGTAATGTAGGCGTTCAAAGCCAGTGTACGCGGATGAGAGGATGAGTACTTTCTTGTCCTACTCAGAGTGTCTTGTAGGGTGAGCTAGACTTGAGAGCTGCATATGGGGGAACTAGCATTGGACATGACAGATTGAGAAGGGGTTCGTGATGGTGAGGGTGTTGAGAGCCTAGATTCAGTGTTTCCTTGCAAAAATATTGTGATTGCCTGACTGCTTTGGCCTAACGACGACACCTCAACATTTCTTGATGGTGGTGTGTTTAGCGGTGGCCTTACAGTGGGGGAAGCGATGGAGCGTTGCCGGCTAACTTCAGTCGGAGCAGGTGCACATGTGCTACCTGAGCTTTTGTAGTCCGTCCACGCTTGCAAGTGCATGTTGGTTGAATGTCTAAGTATGCTACAGGTATTCAAATTTCTTAGATTTTTCCCTCTGCTAAAGGTCCTTCGGCACTTCTTACAGACAACCTTTGTGTCATTAGTAGGATTTTGTTAAAAAAAGTGCCACACTGCACTCTTCTTACTATGGTACAAATTTTCAGGGCCTGCACTCTGTGCTAATTTGACCATCTGGCCAAGCTGTTCTGCAACTCTTTTAGTTTTCTTGCCAAGTTTTTTGACAGAAACGGGCCTGTCGGATAACCGCTGCTGCAATGACGATGCCTGCTGCGGATCCTTCTCCTGTTGTGACGTATTGTCACCAGCACCCTCTTCTCCCAATGGATGCCAATCCGGGTCAACAACTGGGTCATCCATTACCTTCAATGTCATCTGCACCATCCTCTGTACCTTCCTCTGTGTGTAAGGTGGTATAGTATGCGGGAAGGGGCACCTGAGTTTCATCAGGGTCTGATTCAGGCTCAGTAGACTGCGAGGGCAATGTACTGCTGTGGGTGAATGTACCAGCAGATTCATCTAGCAGAGGCTGTGCATCAGTGCACTCCATGTCAGATTCATCTTGGACTGGGGAATACAGGATTTGAGTTGATAACCCAGGAATGGTATGTGAAAAGAGCTCCATGGAGTAATCTTAAGTGTGTGCTGCAGCATCCTTCACTTTTGGTGTGGGTGAAGGACACAAGGAAAGGTGTTGGTCCTGACCAGAGGTCTGCACTCTGTGTTTGCAGTTTTTGTAACTTCAGAAGAGGAGGTAAAAGAGCTGGAGGCTGTTTCGGCAATATAAGCCAAAACCTGTTCCTGATGCACTGGCTTTAAAAGCGGTTTACCTACTCCCAGAAAAGGGAACCTTAAAGGCCTTCTTGTGCCAGACGATGCCGCAGGCTCAACATCTCCTGCCTTAGCTGCTATTGTGCTTTTGCCAAAACAAGCTGATGCACCACCACCATCAGTACCAGCTGTGCCCCCCCCGCATCCGTGGCCTCTTCCACCAGACTTCCTCATGTTTGGGAAAATGTACCAAAAAAAACAGCAGAGAAATGTTACTGTATGAGTAGCGTACAGCTGTGTAAGGTGTATGTAAGAAGTGAAATCTCCATATACAGTATCTTTTGTGAGTCACAGACGCTCACCCAGTATGTATTTCACCGTAATCCAACAAGCAGAAATACGGTACTGTATCAGAGGTGTAAAGCTGTATACGTTGTTGGTGAAACTGTCAATCTCCGTATATGTATTTACGGAATGTCACACACACATGCTGACTCTTTGTAGATGTGACCGTAATAAGAACACCATATATCCGATACTGTTTGATAATCGGACAGCTAAAAAAGGTATATGGAGAAATGGAAATGTCCGTTTATGTATTTACAGAGTCTCACAGACACACGCTGACTCTGTGTAGATGTGACCGTAACAAGAACACCAGATATCCGATACTGTTTGAGAATCGGACTGCTCAATACGGTGTATGGAGAAATGGAAATGTCTGTATATGTATTTATGGAGTGTCACACACACACACACGCTGACTCTGTGTAGATGTGACCATAATAAGAACACCAGATATCCGATACTGTTTGATAATCGGACACCTCTATATGGTGTATGTATGGAAAAATGTTAATCTCCGTGTATTTTTTTACGGAGTCACACACATATAGCATGTATTTGTCCGTGATACCAGCCGGTACATGGTAGTGTGTGAGGAGCGTACACCTCTATACGGTGTGTGAAAAAATTTACGCTCAGTATCTACTGTGCAGAAAAAAAAGGAATAAAAGGATTTTTGCTTTTAAAAAAAGCAGTCTGCACAGCAGTGTGCAAACAGCAATGCAGCTATCAGGGAGCCTTATAAGGCAGCCTAATAACCAACAGAGCTGCTGCACACAAATATATCCTCCCCTGTCACTGCACAATATACTGTTGTGTTGTACAGTGACATTCGCTATCAGCAGAAGCAATTTGTTTTTTTTTTATGGCCTGCCTAAACACTCTCCCTATTGAGAACGAGCAGCAGCAACCTCTCCCTATGCTAAGATCGGCAGAAGTAAGATGGCGGTCGGCGGTCACGGCCTTTTATAGGCACTGTGACGCCACACAAAGCCAGCTAATCACTTCAATGCCCTTCTCTAACATGGTGGGGGCCGCTGCCTATGTAATCGCGTTGCCCACAGTGTGCGTCCTTGATGATTGGATGAGAAAAGGCACTGGAAGCATTGTGGGTAACGCGACTTTGGCGCGCGGGTCGGCGACCTCACGCTATGGTCGGGTTTCGATCGGCGAAACCCGACTTTAGCCAAAGTTGGTGGATTCTGAATTTGGCCGACCAGTTTCGCTTAACTCTAGTGCACACCCATAAGATTAGAAGAGTGGATAGGTGGTGTATGGGTGCTGTCAAGGGGTTCTGTAAAAACCGGCTATCAGTAAGTTACCTTTACCCATGACAGCACACATGAGAGATTTTAGGAGAATTGAAACTGCGTAGGGAAGGACCACCGCTTGTAGTACCCTTCTACCAAAGGTTAAGTCAGCATAGGAGGACAGATTCAGTCTATAGTGCTTAAAGAAGGTATAGAGAGAGGACCAAGTAATGACATTGAAATTTGATCAATTGATACCTCCTCTCTTTCTGCCCAGGAGTTTGCCACGGCTCTTAGTGGAGTGAGCCTTGATGCCTTCAGAAACTAGAGCACCACTTGCAGTGTAAGACAGACTTATAGCCTCCCTGATCCATCTGGCAATGGTACCCAGGGCCGGCGTCAGCACCCGGCGTACCTGGGCAAGTGCCGGGGCCCTGGCGAGACGGGGGGCCCACTCATGCTGTCTGTGATACCCGCCGCCACACTCCCATGCACCGACCCCATCCTCACCCTCCCAAAGACCCACTGCAGCCAGCAATGAGTCATCGCTAGGCTGTGTTCTCTTCTGGCACAGGACGAGGTCACAGGAGGTGAGGAGTCAGGGGTCACATGATCAGGGGCCTCGTTGTCTGCAGGACTCTGCTGTGCTGGTGGTCGTCATGGTGCTGGATGAGGGAAGATTATGTGTGGGGTCAGGAGCAGTTTACAGGGGGGACATAGCAGAGCTGTGTATGTATGGAGGAGAGCCGTGTTGTGTGTGTACGAGGTGTACAGAGCAGAGCCGCAAGTGTACAAAGTGTACGGAGCGGAGCCACATGTGTATGAGGTGTATAGTGCGGAACCGTGTGTGTACGAGGTGTACAGAGTGGAGCCATGTATGTACAAGGTGTGCGGAGTGGAGCCGCATGTGTACGAGGTGTATGGAGCAGAGCTGCATGTGTACGAGGTGTACGGAGCGGAGCCGCGTGTGTACGAGGTATACGGAGTGGAGCCGCGTGTGTATGAAGTGTACGGAGCAGAGCTGCGTGTGTACGAAGTGTACGGAGCAGAGCCATGTGTGTACGAGTAGTCCGGAGCGGAGCCACGTGTGTACGAGGTGTATGGAGCGGAGCCGCGTGTGTACGAGGTGTATGGAGCGGAGCCACGTGTGTACGAGGTGTACGGAGCGGAGCCGTGTGGGTACTAGGTGTACGGAATGGAGCCCTGTGTGTACAAAGTGTACATAGCTGAGCCGTGTGTTTACAGAGTGGAGCAGAGCTGGGGGTGTACAGAGTGAAGCCGCTTGTGTATAGAGCGGAGCCATGTGTGTACGGAGCAGAGCCGTGTGTGTACAAGGTGTACGGAGCGGAGTCGTGTGTGTACGAGGCATACAAACTGGAAGCGTGTGTGTATGAGGTGTGCGGAGCTGTGCGCGTACGAGGTTTATGGTGGGGAGCATTCATACCTCCCAACTGTCCCGGATCCAGTGGGACAGTCCCGATTTTGAGAGAGAGACTGCCCCAGCTGAAGCTTACTTTTCCTGCGTGCACAGGAGTACACTGTGGAGCCCCAAGGAGCACTTTAAAACTCACACGTGACGTTCCACCAGAAGTGACGTGCTAGAAGCTGACCGGAAATTATGTAATTTCAGGAGGAGATTTTGACGGAACCATGGAGGCACTTCAGGGAATGCTTCAGATCCTTCACAGTGTTCTCCTCTGAAAGCGCAAACAGCAAGATCGCCTTGAAATCGGGGATGCCGGCCATGTGAGCGGATCATGATATGTCCTGCATCGGGAGGCTCAGGTGGGCACTACAATGGGAGCCAGGCTGCTATGGTATCTTTATAGAATATTTCTCTCTCTCTGTTCTTTCTTTCTCTGTTCTCTTTCGTTCCCCTCTTTCTTACTTTCTTTCTCTGTTCTCGCTCTCTCTCGGTTCTCTCTTTCCTCTTTCTCTCTCTCTCTGTTCTTTCTTTCTCTCTCTGTCTGTTCTTTCTTTCTCTCTTTCTCTATCTCTCTGTTCTTTCCCATCTTTCTTTATCTCTCTGTTCTTTCTTTCTTTCTCTCTCTGTTCCTTCCCCTCTTTCTTTCTCTCTACCATTCTGTTCTTTCTTTCTTTCCCCTCCTTTTTTCTCTCTGTTGTTTTTCTGTCCACTCTTTCTTTCTCTCTCTATTCTTTTTTTCTCTGTTCTTTCTTTATTTCTTTCTCTTCTGTCTTTCTCTCTCCCTCTCTGTTCTTTTCCCCCTCTTTCTTTCTTTATTTCTTTCTTTCTTTCTGTCTCTCTCTCTTCTTTTTTTCTGTCCACTCTTTCTTTCTCTCTGTTCTTTCTTTCTTTCCCCTCTTTCTTTCTCTTTCTCTCTGTTTTCTTTCGCTCTATTCTTTTTCTTTCTTTCTTTTTCTCTTTCTTTCTTTCTCTCTCTGTTCTTTCTTTCCTCTCTTTCTCTCTCTGTTCTTTCTTTCTCTTTCTTTTCCCTCTTTCTTTCTTTATTTCTCTCTGTTCCTTCCCCTCTTTCTAACTCTCTGTTCTTTCTTTCTCCTCTTTCTTTTTTCTCTCTCTCTGTTCTTTTTTCTGTCCACTATTTCTTTCTCTCTCTGTTCTTTCTTTCTCCATTATTTCTTTATTTCTTTCCCCTCTTTCTTTCTCTCTCACTCTCTGTTCTTTTTTCCCTTTCTTTCTTTCTCTTTCTTTCTCTCTCTGTTCTTTTTTTCTGTCCACTCTTTCTTTCCCCTCTTTCTTTCTGTTTCTCTCTGCTCTTTCTTTCGCTCTTTTCTTTCTTTCTATTTCCTTCCCCTCTTTCTTTCTCTCTCTAATCTTTCTTTCTCTCTTTGTTCTTTCTTTCTCTCTCTGTTCTTCTTTTCTTTCTATATGTTCTTTCTTTCTTTTCTTTCTTTCTCTCTCTTGCTGTTCTCTCTCTCTCTGTTCTTTCTTTCTTATCTTTCTTTCATACGTACGCTACTAATCAATAGCCTCCTTCACATGAACGTGTTTTGCCACAAAGCGTGTGTCCGTGTGGATCACATGTGTCCATGTGATCCACACGGAGACAAGTCCGTTTTTGGCAGGCACCACGGATGCCACATGGCATGAATCGTGGTATGTGTTAAAGGGGGGGCCCACTGAGACTCTTTCCCCTGGGGCCCTCAAAAACCTGGAGCTGGCCCTGATGGTACCCTTGGATACCCCGGTACCCAAAGCCCCTTTCTGCTACCATGAAAGGCTACAAACAGGGACTAGTCCTTCTTCCACTGACGGGAGGAACCTATGGAATATTTGCTCTCCTGGATTCCTAGGGCTATCACAAAAGGAGGGCAAAATAATTTCTTGGCACCTATGGAACTTAAGAGCCACTTTTGGAAGGTATGCTTGGTCAGGTCTTAGTACAACCGTATCTTCAAATATCTGCATATAGGGAGGGTATACTGACAGGGCCTGTATATCGCTCAGGGCTGATGTTAGAGCCACTAACATAATGTTCTTAAATGTGAGGAATTTGGCAGATAAATCCTATATGGGCTCAAATGGATCTTTATTTAGTGCCTCTAATACCAGATTTAGATCCCATGGTGGAATTTTTGGTTTTATAACAGGTCTGGACCTAACACAGGATTTAATAAGTCATGACACCCATCTGTTTGCCACCAGATTACAGTTATATAAGGTGCCTAGGGCCGAGACCTGTACCATGAGGGTGTTAGTTGCTAAACCCAGCTTAAGCCCTGACTGCAGGAACTGGAGTCTTATTCCCTAGAGGCTGCCCTGAAAATTCCAGAAATTTCTTCCATATCCTGCTGTAAAATTTTGATAACATTGCTTTTTTTACATTTTAACAGGGTGGAGACTAACCCTGGTGAAAAACCTTTCTGACTCAGTATTGCCCTCTCAAATTCCACGCTGCAAGATGGAAGCCCTTCACTTGAGATTGGCACACTAGACACTGTGTGAGAAGATCCGGGATCTCCGTCAAGATACATAGATCTGACACTGACATAAACCTTAGAAGGGAAAACCATAGTCTCTTTGGCCAAAATGGAGCAATGAGAATCACACTTGCCTGTTGGAATCATCGCTATTGGAGGGAAAGAATAGGCAATCCTAAATTTTCAGGGAATCTGAAGAGCATCTGCCGCAAATGGTCATTCTCTTGGGTCTAACAAACAGAAGTTTCTCACTTTCCTGTTCTGTAAATTTGAAAATAGTTCTATCTACAGCTGCCCCCATGTGTGAACTATCTTCTGAAAGATCTGTGAATTTAGATACCATTCTCCTTGTTTCAGTCTTTCATGGCTCAAGAAGCCTGACTTTGCATTGTCTACTCTCCTTATATGAAGTGCTATAAGGGACAACAGGTATTGTTCTGCTAACTGGAGTAGATTGCCTGCTGCCTTCATTAGTGTATGGGACCTTGTTCCCCCTTGGTGTTTGATATAAGCCACAGTCGCTCGGTTGTCCGACATGACCCGGATATGGCAACCCAAGAGGAAGGGAAGATAGTTTCTTGAATCCCTTTCCACAGCCCATAGCTCTTTCACGTTTGAGCCCTTGCTTCTCTCTAGAGAAGACAAGGTCCCTGAACTGTGGGATTCCTCGATTCCTCAGGTGTGTTCCCCAACCAATGTTGCTTGCATCTGTTGTAATTATATCCTGTACAGGCTTTACCCACTGGACCCCTGATTACAAGTTTTCCTCGTCTGGCAACCAATAGAGGGAATCTCTGACTGATAAGGAAAGAGAAGATCTACTTTTCCTTCTAAATGTCTTCTTAATAACCTCTGTGCAGAGAGAATTTCCCACTAAAGCTGCCTCAGGTGGAATTTGGCCCATCTTACTGCCGGGATGCAAGAAGTCAGGGATCCTAGCAGAAATATTGCTCTCCTTAGGGTCATCCTTGGATGATCTGTTGCTGACAGAGCCAAGTTCATTATTTTGTTTATCTTGCCCTTTGGTAAGAGACAGATTTGGAGCTTGGAGTTCAAAACCAGGCCTAGGAAGGACTGTATTTTTTTCTGGTTTTAGTCTTGACTTGAGGGCGTTCACCATCCAGCCGATCTCCTCCAGGACCATTGTTACTTCCTCTAACTGTTCTGCACAGTGGTATTCTGACCTTCCCACTATAAGAATGTCGTCCAAGTAAGTGACGATAATGGTGTTCCGAGTGCGAAGGAAAGCGTTCACCTCTGATATTAACTTGGTGAAAATTCTTGGAGCCACTGACAGCCTGAATTGAAGAACTGTGTATTGGTAATGTTTGGCCTGTCCCTGGACACACAGATCCACCCTCAAATATTTTTGATGGCTGTTCTGCACAGTGGTGTTCTGATCTTCCCACTATAAGAATGTCGTCCAAGTAAGTGAACATAATGGTGTTCCGAGTGTGAACGTAAGCGTTCACCTCTGATGTTAACTTGGTGAAAATTTTCAGAGCCACTGACAGCCTGAATTGAAGACCTGTGTATTGGTAATGTTTGGCCTGTCCCTGGACAAACAGATCCACCCTCAAATATTTTTGATGGTCTGGTTGGATTGTGTTCACTGATTCCATCTTGAAGGCGTGATTTATAATCCACCGGTTGAGCTTCCTCAGATTGTCATAGTTCTTAAGGAACCATACGGGTTTTTTTTATCAAAAAGAGGGGATAATTAAATCCCCTTCCCTTTTCTTGATTTTTCAAGAGTTCCATGATCTCAGCTTCCAGGGCAAGTTGTTCTTTTGGTGACCTTCTGAGGGGTGTCACTATGAAGATCTGACTTGGCAGATGGACAAGGTCAATCTTCAGACCCTCCTTCACAATATTCAAGACCAGCGACTGGGGGAGATGTTCACCCAGGCAGGGAGAAAGAAGGAGAGCCTTCCCCCTACTGCTGACCTAGCATCATTGGGAAGTTTTTTGGAAGGTGTAGAGGGCCTGCCGAACATAAAACCAGACTCATTTATGCCCTTGAACTCCCACTTCCTTCTTTCTCCTGACAAAGGCCCTCTACTAAATTTTCCCTTCCAAAAGAAAGTTTTCCTATCGTCAGTGGGGAATCCAGGAAAGCCCTTTTTTTGTTCCCCAGCTTTTTCCAAGATGCCCTCTAACTTCTTACCAAAAAGAAATTGTCGATCGTATGGAATGGAGCAGTCTATTTTTTGACTGAAAATCCACTGGACAGCTCATTAGCTATAAGGGTCCCGCTTCACTTAGCGACGCACCAGCGATCCCGACAACAATATGACCTGGAAAGGATCGCTGGTGCGTCACTAAATTGTCACTAGTAAGATGCCAAACAGGCAGATCTCTTCAGCGACGCAGCAACGATTTGGCGGTCCATGTAACGACCTCGCCGGTCGTTGGTACCTTGTCACACAGCAGCTTTTCAAATGATTCCCGCCTGCGTCCCTGAGTTCTGCGTCGCCAATGAGCGAGCTCATTGGCGTCAAACACAGCAATGCTCACTGGCCAGCGGGACACTGATGAGGAAAAAATGGCCCAGGACATTCGAGCACAATCAGCGATATCCAGCGGGGGGGCCGGTCGCTGTTGCGCATCACATGTAGCGAGATCGCTGGCGAGATCGCTGATGCATAACAAAATCGGTGACGCTTCAGTGATCTCACTATGTGAGAAGGGGGTTAAGGCTCGTCTGGCTGCATTTGATAGGCCCGCTGCCCTAGCCGCTAGCCTCACTGAGTCTGCAGAAGTGTCCAAAAGAAAAGCTGTCAATCCGTGTAATAGAGTCATATTGGCCAGGATTTTATCTCCTGGGGACTTGTTTCTAAGCTGCTGCTCTGTTTGTTGCAGCCAGATAATAAGGGAAAAGGCGGTACAGATTCCAGCTATTGCTAGCTTCAGACCCCCAGCAGCTGCCTCCCTAGTGTGCTTAAGAAACCCATCCGTTTTTTTGTTCAGTGGCTCCCTAAGCACTCCAGAATCCTTAAAGGGCAGAGACGACCTCTTTAAGGGTGTAGCCACTGCTCCGTCAATTTTATGGACTTTATCCCAGATCTCAGAGTCAAAGGGGTATCTCCTCTTTGAGGAAGAGGGCAAGGCACCAGACCTTTCTGTTTTTCTCCATTCCCTATTTATAAGTGCCTGTATCTTGCTATTAACCAGAAAGCTGCACTTTTTTTCTCCTCCAACACTCTGAACATTACATCCTCCAGGGATTTAGATGTTTTTTCTTCCTTCAGGCCCATTGTCGACCTAATGGCTCTGACTATCCTATCCGTATCCTCAGTGTGAGGACGTGGAGTCACTGCGACATTCTCCCTCTGATAGTGGAGAATCATCTGACTCAATACAAACCTATTTAGCTCTTTTCTTATCCTTTTTTAACAAGGTCTTTATGGAACCTTCAACCTCAGCATTAAACACAGACCTAAGGCTTGCGGTCAAGTCTGGGATCTCATCCATGATAGTTTTCTGGATGAAGTGTGAGCAGAGACTCTTCTGCCAGTGCACTGCTAGCAGGGTCTTACATAGGGCATACTCTCTATTCTTCTTCTTTATGGTAGCTTTCCTAGTTAGTGTTGAGCATTCCGATACCGCAAGTATCGGGTATCGGCCGATACTTGCTGTATCGGAATTCCGATACCGACTTCCGATATTTTTTCAATATCGGAATTCGGCATCGGAATCGGAAGTTCAGTTGATTGACGGCCTGACGTCATCATGATGCGCGGTGTGTGCGCATCATGATGCGCCGTCATTTCGGGCCTTCCGGGGGTCTCTGCCGGCCTGCCGGGGGGCTGTGCCGGCCTGCCGGGGGGCTGTGTGGACTGCCCGGGGTCTGTACCGGCCTGCCGGGGGGCTGTGCCGGCCTGCCGGTGGTCTGTGCACCCTGTGGGGGTCTGTACCGGCCTGCCGGGGGGCTGTGCCGGCCTGCCGGGGGGCTGTGCTGATGTCCGGGGGTCTGTGCAAGCATCGTCCGATGGGACTACAAGTCCCATCGGGCGATGCCTGCTACCATGACAGTGATTGACACATTAGCCAATGATGGGACAGTAGTAGTCCCATCATCCGGCTAATGTGTTAAATGTTAAAAAAAAAAAAAAAAAAATACTACATACATACTACATGCATGCTACATACATACTACATGCTACATACATACTACATATATACTACATACATACTACATACATGCTACATACATACTACATGCATGCTACATACATACTACATGCTACATACATACTACATGCATGCTACATACATACTACATATATACTACATACATGCTACATACATACTGCATGCTACATACATACTACATACATACTACATACATACTACATGCATGCTACATACATACTACATATATACTACATGCATGCTACATACATACTACATGCTACATACATACTACATATATACTACATACATACTACATACATGCTACATACATACTGCATGCTACATACATACTACATACATACTACATACATACTACATGCATGCAACATACATACTACATGCATGCTACATACATACTACATGCATGCTACATGCATGCTACATACATACTACATGCTACATACATACCACATACATACTACATACATACTACATACTACATATATACTACATGCATGCTACATACATACTACATGCATGCTACATGCATGCTACATACATACTACATGCTACATACATACCACATACATACTACATACATACTACATACTACATATATACTACATGCATGCTACATACATACTACATGCTACATACATACCACATACATACTACATACATACTACATACATACTACATGCTACATACATACTACATATATACTACATGCATGCTACATACATACTACATGCTACATACATACCACATACATACTACATACATACTACATACATACTACATGCTACATACATACTACATATATACTACATACATGCTACATACATACTACATGCTACATACATACCACATACATACTACATACATGCTACATATATACTACATGCATGCTACATACATACTACATATATACTACATGCATGCTACATACATACTACATGCTACATGCATGCTACATACATACTACATACATACTACATGCTACATACATACCACATATATACTACATACATACAATACATTCATACAATACATACATAGACATACAGTACATATAACATAGAGTAACATACTTACCAATACTTGTCACATTGTTCCCCGAAGCCATTGTCTTTTCCGGAATAAATATTAACATAACAAACCACAAAAATACTCACCCACGATCCGAAGCAGTCCACGAGTGTGTCCCACGACGATCTTGGGTAGAGAACTGCAGCATCAGATGATGCTGCCGTTCTCTACGGGCTGCAGGAATCCAATGACGGAAGGTAGGTATCCTTCCGCACTGTATTCCTCCGCCACTTAAAAAAAAAAAAGTCCCTAGTCTCACTTTATGCCATTGCTGCGTGGGAATTTCCCACACAGCAATGGCATAAAGTGAGACTAGGGACTTTTTTTTTTTTTAAGTGGCGGAGGAATACAGTGCGGAAGGATACCTACTTTCCGTCATTGGATTCCTGCAGCCCGTAGAGAACGGCAGCAACAGCTGATGCTGCAGTTCTCTACCCAAGATCGTCGTGGGACACACTCGTGGACTGCTTCGGATCGTGGGTGAGTATTTTTGTGGTTTGTAATGTTAATATTTATTCCGGAAAAGACAATGGCTTCGGGGAACAATGTGACAAGTATTGGTAAGTATGTTACTCTATGTTATATGTACTGTATGTCTATGTATGTATTGTATGAATGTATTGTATGTATGTAGTATATATGTGGTATGTATGTAGCATGTAGTATGTATGTAGTATGTATGTAGCATGCATGTAGTATGTATGTAGCATGCATGTAGTATATATGTAGTATGTATGTAGCATGCATGTAGTATATATGTAGCATGTATGTAGTATGTATGTGGTATGTATGTAGCATGTAGTATGTATGTAGCATGTATGTAGTATATATGTAGTATGTATGTAGCATGTAGTATGTATGTAGTATGTATGTAGTATGTATGTGGTATGTATGTAGCATGTAGTATGTATGTAGCATGCATGTAGTATATATGTAGTATGTATGTAGCATGTAGTATGTATGTAGTATGTATGTAGTATGTATGTGGTATGTATGTAGCATGTAGTATGTATGTAGCATGCATGTAGTATATATGTAGCATGTAGTATGTATGTGGTATGTATGTAGCATGTAGTATGTATGTAGCATGCATGTAGCATGCATGTAGTATGTATGTAGCATGCATGTAGTATGTATGTAGCATGCATGTAGTATGTATGTAGTATGTATGTAGTATGTATGTAGCATGCAGTATGTATGTAGCATGTATGTAGTATGTATGTAGTATATATGTAGTATGTATGTAGCATGTAGTATGTATGTAGCATGCATGTAGTATATATGTAGTATGTATGTAGCATGCATGTAGTATGTATGTAGTATGTATGTAGTATGTATGTAGCATGCAGTATGTATGTAGCATGTATGTAGTATATATGTAGTATGTATGTAGCATGTAGTATGTATGTAGCATGCATGTAGTATGTATGTAGTATTTTTTTTTTTTTTTTTTTTAACATTTAACACATTAGCCGGATGATGGGACTACTACTGTCCCATCATTGGCTAATGTGTCAATCACTGTCATGGTAGCAGGCATCGCCCGATGGGACTTGTAGTCCCATCGGACGATGCCTGCACAGACCCCCGGAGCCTGCACAGCCCCCCGGCAGGCCGGCACAGCCCCCCGGCAGGCCGGCACAGCCCCCCGGAGCCTGCACAGCCCCCCGGCAGGCCGGCACAGCCCCCCGGCAGGCCGGCACAGCCCCCCGGAGCCTGCACAGACCACCGGCAGGCCGGCACAGACCACCGGAGCCTGCACAGACCCCCTGGCAGGCCGGCACAGCCCCCCGAAAGGCCCGTACAGACCCCAGAGAGGCTGTACAAGGGCAGGAAAGGGTTTTTCTTATTCCGATACCGGAAGTCCCATAGACTTGAATGGGACTTCCGGTATCGGAATCGGCGATACCGATACTTTTTTTAAAGATCGGCCGATACCATCCGATACGATACTTTGAAGTATCGGACGGTATCGCTCAACTCTATTCCTAGTTAATGTCATGGTCATGTGTGTCTTGACGCAGCGAGTACCACAAGGCGAACCCATGACACGCGTGACCCTGGATACACCGCCTCTAGTAGGGCGAATTTAAATAATAAAACGTGCAGCTGGATACACCGCCTCCAACTGGCGAATTTAGGTAATGCACGTTATATATACAGTAGTCTGGAAATCCCGCCTCCAGTAAGGCGATTTTAAATAATAAAGGGGAAATCTGGGTAACAATAACAATGGTGGGCCCTGCGATGGGGAATAGAGATGTGGAAACCTCCTGTACTCCCCTGATCCAGTGTCCCTGCACTCTTAACGTTCCCTATGCCGGTTCCGCACCGGGAGACGCACGCGTACCTCAAACCCTGACTCGCCCTGCACCTAAACCCTCACTAGGGAATTGGTCGGTGCGAAAACTAATCCCACCACTGCACTAAACACACATAAGGGAAAATGACAATACAAGGGGAACACCACTTAGCTTTGCTTTGTTGCGTACGCTCCTAGCAACAGAGCCCACCACCTGCGTGCATCTTCTCCTCCAACCGGATCCATCACCATAACCGGATCCATCACCCTAGTGCAGCCTTGGAGCAGAGTCCACCACCAGTTGCAGCTACCCAGTAAACAGAGTCCCAAAGATGAGTCCAGCTTCTGCCAAAAAGTCCAGCATGCTTGAGTCGAACTTTTCTGCCAATAAGTCCAGCATGCTTGAGTACAGTTTTCAGGAACCAAGTCCAGCATGCTGAGTGCAACTCTCACCATAGTCACCACTCCACCAAGCCATGCAAGCCCCTCCTGCTGATACCATAAACTGCGACTCCACCATGCCATGCCAGCCCTTCCTGCAGACCACATCGTTGGACTCTGCCAATCCATGCCAGCACTCCTTGCAGACTCCAAAGTTGCCACTCGTCCCCTCTGGCTGGGCTGCCATTACTCTTGCTCAGCTCCATCATCACCCAGGCTTGCTTCCCAAATGACGAACTATCAATATCACCAACAGTGAACAAACACACCTGACACTCTTTTATAGAGCATCACACCTGATTTATAATTATGTGCACTTAACCAAAGAAACTAAAGTGCACTACCGCTCACCATCACCGGGGCAACTTAGAACAAACAACACCATGTGTAATAATTCTAATGGCCACCGGGGGCAATCAACCCACTTTGGTACCAAGCCAAAGGAAAAAAGTTCACTTTGTCCATTTACTTGTCAGATCCACCTTGGATCATTAACAGTACCCCCTCCTTAATGAGGGGCCTCTGGACCCTCAAGACCACTCCTCATAAGGGAAACACCTACAGCGGGGAAGCCCAGATCCAGAGTTCACCCCACCAGTACCTGACACTTCAGGTTTATGACAAACGCACCACTGGTATTGGCAATGAATGTTTTGGAGGCACCACACATCTCCACAGCGCCGACCTGGGGAACGAGTTTATGTATGTGTATGTTTGCTATGAGCTGATCAGACTCCACAACACACTTCCACAAGATGTTTTTTGGTGGCCACCGATACATGCTCGTTCACACACAGATCCGGACCTGAACGTTTATTGCCACACATTCGTTTGTCATATTTTGGTGAACTCATTCTGTACTCGACAACAGAGGCATCCCCCTGTGTCACCACACTCACACCCCCGCTATTCACCAAGGGACACCACCCTCCAACCCTTTCACCATGAGGTCTGCGCCTCCCAGGGTTGGTTAATGGCGAGGGGTGATTTTTGTCCCTACTCCCCAGCAGCACACCTGCTGCTCACACCTGGAGGAAAAAGGGACAGGAATATGGAGGAAATATACACTCGCTGGTCGCCTTCCTCCAAACAACCAGGAGGGGGCGGCCTCTTCTGTGGTATAGAATATTTGGCATCAGCGCCGTGGACTATAACACCAGTCTGCTCACTACAGGGACGTACCCCATTACCTTGGGGAACCCCAGACAGCACCATGGGGATCACCAACTCCACCCCCCTGTCTGGGTACGTCCACCTGAACAAGTCCCGCTCCCCAGCAGCGACTCTAGGGGGAACTTTGCCAGAGCCGCAGGAATATGGAGGAAAAATACACTCTCTGGTTGCCTCCACACGACCAGGAGGGGGCGGCTTCTTCAATAGTATGGAAGATTTGGCGTGAGCCCCGTGGACTATACACCAATCTGCTCACCACAGGGATGTACCCCTTCACCTCGGGGAATACCAGGCAGCTCCATGGGGAACCAACTATTCCCACCTGCCTGGGTACCTCCGCATGCATGAGCAAGTCCCGCTCCCCCGCAGCGACTCTAGGGGCTTTTTGCCAGACCACAGCTGCCATTTGATTTTCTGGTGAAGCCAAAGGGAAGGCCCCAGACCCTGATAACTACTGCTGCAGCGGCTCTAACACACCATGCCGCTTCTCACTCACCTCAGTGAGGCCCGGCAACAATTACTCAATGGTCTCCACATGGCCAAGGCTCACCAGAAAAAAAAAGTATGGTTGGTGATAATGTCATGGTCACATGTGTCTGGACGCAGCGAGTACCGCAAGGCGAACCCATGACACGCGTGACCCTGGATACACCACCTCCAGTAGGGCGAATTTAAATAATAAAACGTGCAGCTGGATACCTCGCCTCCAACTGGCGAATTTAGGTAATACACGTTATATATACACAGTAGTCTGGAAACCCCGTCTCCAGTAAGGCGAATTTAAATAATAAAGGGGAAACCTGGGTAACAATAACAATGGTGGGCCCTGCGATAGGGAATAGGGATGTGGAGACCTCCTGTACTCCCCTGAGCCAGTGTCCCTGCACTCCTAACGTTCCCTATGCCGGTTCCGCACCAGGCGACGCACACGTACCTCAAACCATGACTTGCCCTGTACCTAAACCCTTACTAGGGAATTGGTCGATGCGGAAACTAATCCCACCACTGCACTAAACACACATAAGGGAAAATGACAATACAGGGGGAACACCATTTAGCTTTGCTCTGTTGCGTATGCTCCAAGCAACAGAGCCCACCACCTGCGTGCATCTTCTCCTCCAACTGGAGCCATCACCATAACCGGATCCATCACCCTAGTGCAGCCTTGGAGCAGAGTCCACCATCAGTTGCAGCTACCCAGTAAACAGAGTCCCAAAGATGAGTCCTGCTTCTGCCAAAAAGTCCAGCATGCTTGAGTCCAACTTTTCTGCCAATAAGTCCAGCATGCTTGAGTACAGTTTTCAGCAACCAAGTCCAGCATGCTGAGTGCAACTCTCACCATAGTCGCCACTCCACCGAGCCATGCAAGCCCCTCCTGCTGACACCATAAACTGCAACTCCACCACGCCATGCCAGCACTTCCCGCAGACCACATCGTTGGACTCCACCAATCCATGCCAGCACTCCTTGCAGACTCCAAAGCTGCCACTCGTCCCCTCTGGCTGGGCTGCCCAGGACTCTTGCTCAGCTCCATCATAACTCAGGCTTGCTTCCCAAATGACGAACTATCAATATCACCAACAGTGATCAAACACACCTGACACTATTTTTATAGAGCATCACACCTGATTTATAATTATGTGCACTTAACCAAAGAAACTAAATTGCACTACCGCTCACCACCACCGGGGCAACTTAAAACAAACAACACCACGTGTAATAATTCTAATGGCCACCGGGGGCAATCAACCCACTTTGTCACTAAGCCAAAGGAAAAAAGTTCACTTTGTCCATTTACTTGTCAGATCCACCTTGGATCATGACAGTTTCCTATTGATTTAAACAAGAAAATGGCCCTATTAAAAATTGTGACATTCATGTAGATCACTTACTGCCCTGCTGTCAAATTAAGGGTACCGGATTCTGAGGCTGATCAAGGATACATACGATATCCCTCCTGGATACCGAGGAGTCCTACAACCTTCCTTTGACTGGGATGGCTGCCACTCCTAGCACTTGAGCGACTGCTCCCTTTATTATGTCCATGCTGGTGAGCTGGCAATGGTAGCGGTGGATGCTGCTGCTGTCTTCTCAAATCCTCCATGATGCAGTGAGCTGACATAAGTGCTATTCCATGGTTATCCTCACCTTTTTAAGGGGGGTACACAGCGCTCTCCTTGGTTCCCCCACCTCCGCCCTGAAAAAAGCCTCTCCACACTGCCAAACCCAGGACGTGCTGAATCCCCACATGTCCCAGCCGGCATTCTCACCCAGGGCATCACCATCTTGCTTCCGGGGTGCCCCCTCCAATATCACATGGTCATGCCTATTTTACCAGAGTGCCTTGCCCATGACATCAGCGAAGTGCACCCCCGGAAGTGCGACTCACTATGGAGCCTGTGTAAGAAGGAGGCATTTCTATTGACAGTAGAGACAAACTGTCACTTTAAGAGACAGAACCCCCTTGGCTAAAGCAATTGGACATTCCAATCTACCCTGCAATAAGACTGTTTTTGGTTTGTTCTGCCTGCTAGGAGAGGGGAGGGGCTGTGTTTCCAGGGAGTGTTCTTAGCTTGGAGTCTGAAGGAAGCTGGCATGCTTGATTCTGTGAGGAGAAAAATGTGCAGCTTAGAACTGACTGAACCTGTGGGATTGTGTACCCTTCCGGGGATAACAAAGGTGGTGTTTCCTGTGTTACTGCGAGGAGCCACGAAGATATACAAGAAAGGAACAGGCTCAGGATCTTCACACGAGACCACATTGCACAGAGCTTCTATGGAGGACGTCGCATCATCTTGCAGAGAACTGCAGGGGGCCCCCAGAAAGGAACTGCAACACCAACTTCACCGTGAGTGTTAACCCCGTGTGCGCACATGTTTAGGGATTAGGATAGGCTGCAATAGAGAGAGCATGGTAGCCGTGCGGCCAAAGTAGCAGCGGTCAGTCAGGCTAGAGTTAGAGTAGCAGCATACTGTATTTTATTGCATTGTTTTGCTTTTTTGAGAAATACACTGATCTGTAATAGTTGGTGCACCGTGCCATTTGTACAGCCCAGCTAGAGAATATCACTTTTGCAAATTGTTTTATGTCATTGCATTTACTCATTCTTAACACTGGATTCCTTGCCTGTAAATAAATTAACCCTTTCTTGCTTGCACCTCATCTTGTGTACGTAGTCTCCCTGAATTGTGGTGGTCCCCCAGCCATCGCTTCACCTGCAAGCGGAAAGATAGAGGAGGGAAAGCGGCTTGGTGGATCCAGACTTGTACGGCATAAATGTCTGTACCGCCCGCACCCGCACGTGCACTGAAGCCCCATCTGGCTCCTGAAGGCCGGCCCCACAGGCATACTGCCTGGTCTTCCAGCAGCGGGACAGGAGTGGGTAAGCTATAAGCAAAAAAAAAAAAAAAAAAACAACTCTTCACCACCGAGTTTCAGCATGAGGGTTCCCATCAAGGAACCCAACTGAAGCGGGGAAGAGATTCTGCCCTTTTATTTCAGCAGGTTTCCTGCCCTTTCTGGGTTGATCCCTCTCTCCGGTGTGCTGTCATAGGAGAAGAGAAAAATGAGATACATGAACTAACATAGCATAATCTTCTAGCTCATAAAATATTACTAGGGTAATGAGTGAACTACAAACTATATCCTATGAGGAACAGTTAACATATTGACTGCTGACGTCATTATTGCCCCCCCAATCAGTGACTATCTTCTGAAGACATTACTGAGATGCTAAGGGAAAGTCTCTAGGACACTAATATTGTTCATATAATACCATATAATTTTGATTCATTTGGGTACGTATATATCAGTAGGCAGCACTGAAAGAATCAACTCAGCTACTGATATATAAGTGTGCAGCGGCCAGTGTGTTAAAGGAATCTGGGAATGTTTAGCTTGCAAAAGAAAAGGCCAAGAGGAGACTTAATTGCAGTCTACAAATATCTGAAGGGATGTCATAGTGTAGAGAGATAATCCTTATTCTCATTTGCACCTGAAAACACAAGAAGCAATGGAATGAAACTGAGAATTGTAGTATGTGCTGTTGCCAGACTGTATAGCAAGATAGAGTTAATTTCTGCCTTGTAATGTTTTGCACTGTACTGTAAGGAAGCTTTGTTTTGCCCTGCAACAGACAATGAATTAAGGCCCCGTCTCACTAAGCAATCTCGGTAGCGAGATCGCTGCTGAGTAGAGTTGAGCGATACCGTCCGATACTTCAAAGTATCGTATCGGATGGTATCGGCCGATCTTTAAAAAAAGTATCGGTATCGCCGATTCCGATACCGGAAGTCCCATTCAAGTCTATGGGACTTCCGGTATCGGAATAAGAAAAACCCTTTCCTGCCCTTGTACAGCCTCTCTGGGGTCTGTACGGGCCTTTCGGGGGGCTGTGCCGGCCTGCCAGGGGGTCTGTGCAGGCTCCGGTGGTCTGTGCCGGCCTGCCGGTGGTCTGTGCAGGCTCCGGGGGGCTGTGCCGGCCTGCCGGGGGGCTGTGCCGGCCTGCCGGGGGGCTGTGCAGGCTCCGGGGGGCTGTGCCGGCCTGCCGGGGGGCTGTGCCGGCCTGCCGGTGGTCTGTGCAGGCTCCGGGGGTCTGTGCAGGCATCGTCCGATGGGACTACAAGTCCCATCGGGCGATGCCTGCTACCATGACAGTGATTGACACATTAGCCAATGATGGGACAGTAGTAGTCCCATCATCCGGCTAATGTGTTAAATGTAAAAAAAAAAAAAAAAAATTACATGCTACATACATACAACATGCATACTACATACATGCTACATTCATACTACATACTACATACATGCTACATTCATACTACATAAATACTACATGCAACATACATACTACATATATACTACATGCATGCTACATACATACTGCATGCTACATACATACCACATACATACTACATACATACTACATGCATGCTACATACATGCTACATACATAACACATATATACTACATGCATGCTACATACATACTACATGCTACATACTACATATATACTACATGCATGCTACATACTACATGCTACATACATACTACATATATACTACATGCATGCTACATACATACTGCATGCTACATGCATGCTACATACATACTACATGCTACATACATACTACATACATACTACATACATACTACATGCATGCTACATGCATGCTACATACATACCACATACATAACACATATATACTACATGCATGCTACATACATACTACATGCTACATACATACCATATACATACTACATGCATGCTACATACATACTACATACTACATGCATGCTACATGCTACATACATAACACATATATACTACATGCATGCTACATACATACTACATGCTACATACTGCATATATACTACATGCATGCTACATACTACATGCTACATACATACTACATATATACTACATGCATGCTACATACATACTGCATGCTACATGCATGCTACATACATACTACATACATACTACATGCTACATACATACTACATATATACTACATACATACTACATACATACTACATGCATGCTACATGCATGCTACATACATACCACATACATAACACATATATACTACATGCATGCTACATACATACTACATGCTACATACATACCATATACATACTACATGCATGCTACATACATACTACATGCATGCTACATACATACTACATGCTACATACATACTACATATATACTACATGCATGCTACATACATACTACATGCTACATACATACTACATATATACTACATGCATGCTACATACTACATGCTACATTCATACTACATATATACTACATGCATGCTACATACATACTACATGCATGCTACATACATACTACATGCTACATACATACCACATACATACTACATATATACTACATGCATGCTACATACATACTGCATGCTACATGCATGCTACATACATACTACATACATACTACATGCTACATACACTCACTGGCCACTTTATTAGGTACACCTGTCCAACTGTGTGTTAAGACTTAATTTCTAATCAGCCAATCACATGGCGGCAACTCAGTGCATTTAGGCATGTAGACATGGTCAAGACAATCTCCTGCAGTTCAAACCGAGCATCAGTATGGGGAAGAAAGGTGATTTGAGTGCCTTTGAACGTGGCATGATTGTTGGTGCCAGAAGGGCTGGTCTGAGAATTTCAGAAACTGCTGATCTACTGGGATTTTCACGCACAACCATCTCTAGGGTTTACAGAGAATGGTCCGAAAAAGAAAAAAAATCCAGTGAGCGGCAGTTCTGTGGCCGGAAATGCCATGTTGATGCCAGAGGTCAGAGGAGAATGGGCAGACTGGTTCGAGCTGATAGAAAGGCAACAGTGACTCAAATTGCCACCCGTTACAACCAAGGTAGGCAGAAGAGCATCTCTGAACGCACAGTGCGTCGAACTTTGAGGCAGATGGGCTACAGCAGCAGAAGACCACACTGGGTACCACTCCTCTCAGCTAAGAACAGGAAACTGAGGCTACAATTTGCACAAGCTCATCGAAATTGGACAGTAGAAGATTGGAAAAACGTTGCCTGGTCTGATGAGTCTCGATTTCTGCTGCGACATTCGGATGGTAGGGTCAGAATTTGGCGTAAACAACATGAAAGCATGGATCCATCCTGCCTTGTATCAACGGTTCAGGCTGGTGGTGGTGGTGTCATGGTGTGGGGAATTTTTTCTGGGCACTCTTTGGGCCCCTTGGTACCAATTGAGCATCGTTGCAACGCCACAGCCTACCTGAGTATTGTTGCTGACCATGTCCATCCCTTTATGACCACAATGTACCCAACATCTGATGGCTACTTTCAGCAGGATAATGCGCCATGTCATAAAGCTCGAATCATCTCAGATTGGTTTCTTGAACATGACAATGAGTTTACTGTACTCAAAAGGCCTCCTCAGTCACCAGATCTCAATCCAATAGAGCATCTTTGGGATGTGGTGGAACGGGAGATTCGCATCAGGGATGTGCAGCCGACAAATCTGCGCCAACTGTGTGATGCCATCATGTCAATATGGTCCAAAATCTCTGAGGAATGCTTCCAGCACCTTGTTGAATCTCTGCCACGAAGAATTGAGGCAGTTCTGAAGGCAAAAGGGGGTCCAACCCCTTACTAGCATGGTGTACCTAATAAAGTGGCCAGTGAGTGTACATACCACATATATACTACATACATACAATACATTCATACAATACATACACTACATAGACATACAGTACATATAACATAGAGTAACATACTTACCAATACTTGTCACATTGTTCCCCGAAGCCATTGTCTTTTCCGGAATAAATATTAACATAACAAACCACAAAAATACTCACCCACGATCCGAAGCAGTCCACGAGTGTGTCCCACGACGATCTTGGGTAGAGAACTGCAGCATCAGCTGTTGCTGCCGTTCTCTACGGGCTGCAGGAATCCAATGACGGAAGGTAGGTATCCTTCCGCACTGTATTCCTCCGCCACTTAAAAAAAAAAAAAGTCCCTAGTCTCACTTTATGCCATTGCTGTGTGGGAAATTCCCACGCAGCAATGGCATAAAGTGAGACTAGGGACTTTTTTTTTTTTTAAGTGGCGGAGGAATACAGTGCGGAAGGATACCTACCTTCCGTCATTGGATTCCTGCAGCCCGTAGAGAACGGCAGCATCATCTGATGCTGCAGTTCTCTACCCAAGATCGTCGTGGGACACACTCGTGGACTGCTTCGGATCGTGGGTGAGTATTTTTGTGGTTTGTTATGTTAATATTTATTCCGGAAAAGACAATGGCTTCGGGGAACAATGTGACAAGTATTGGTAAGTATGTTACTCTATGTTATATGTACTGTATGTCTATGTATGTATTGTATGAATGTATTGTATGTATGTAGTATATATGTGGTATGTATGTAGCATGTAGTATGTATGTAGCATGCATGTAGCATGTAGTATGTATGTAGCATGCATGTAGTATATATGTAGTATGTATGTAGCATGCATGTAGTATATATGTAGCATGTATGTAGTATGTATGTGGTATGTATGTAGCATGTAGTATGTATGTAGCATGCATGTAGTATATATGTAGTATGTATGTAGCATGTAGTATGTATGTAGTATGTATGTAGTATGTATGTGGTATGTATGTAGCATGTAGTATGTATGTAGCATGCATGTAGTATATATGTAGTATGTATGTGGTATGTATGTAGCATGTAGTATGTATGTAGCATGCATGTAGCATGCATGTAGTATGTATGTAGCATGCATGTAGTATGTATGCAGTATGTATGTAGCATGTATGTAGTATGTATGTAGTATATATGTAGTATGTATGTAGCATGTAGTATGTATGTATCATGCATGTAGTATATATGTAGTATGTATGTAGCATGCAGTATGTATGTAGTATGTATGTAGTATTTATGTAGCATGCAGTATGTATGTAGCATGTATGTAGTATGTATGTAGTATATATGTAGTATGTATGTAGCATGCATGTAGTATGTATGTAGTATGTATGTAGCATGTATGTAGTATGTATGTAGTATATATGTAGTATGTATGTAGCATGCATGTAGTATGTATGTAGTATTTTTTTTTTTTTTTTTTTTTTAACATTTAACACATTAGCCGGATGATGGGACTACTACTGTCCCATCATTGGCTAATGTGTCAATCACTGTCATGGTAGCAGGCATCGCCCGATGGGACTTGTAGTCCCATCGGACGATGCTTGCACAGACCCCCGGACATCAGCACAGCCCCCCGGCAGGCCGGCACAGCCCCCCGGCAGGCCGGTACAGACCCCCACAGGGTGCACAGACCACCGGCAGGCCGGCACAGCCCCCCGGCAGGCCGGTACAGACCCCGGGCAGTCCACACAGCCCCCCGGCAGGCCGGCACAGCCCCCCGGCAGGCCGGCAGAGACCCCCGGAAGGCCCGAAATGACGGCGCATCATGATGCGCACACACCGCGCATCATGATGACGTCAGGCCGTCAATCAACTGAACTTCCGATTCCGATGCCGAATTCCGATATTGAAAAAATATCGGAAGTCGGTATCGGAATTCCGATACAGCAAGTATCGGCCGATACCCGATACTTGCGGTATCGGAATGCTCAACACTACTGCTGAGTCACAACTTTTGTGACGTAACAGCGATCTCACCAGCGAGATCGCTGTGTGTGACAGCGATCAGCGAGCGGCCCCCCTGCCGGTATCGCTGATCGCTGGAAGAAATCTCTGGACATTTCTTTGGTCGCTGGTCTCCCGCTGGCCAGCACGCATCGCTGTGTGTGACAGCGGGAGACCAGCGATCAGGTGTAAAAAAATAATATAACAAAATAAAAAATATAGTTATTCTGACCTTCCGATGTCCCGCGCAGTCTTCCGGCCTCTCTCCACGCTCCGGTCCCAGTGATCCTTTGCATGAATGACCGCAAGACTTTGTTATCCCGCGAGACCGCGACATCTCGCGGTCATTCGTGCAAAGGATCACTGGGACCGGAGCGTGGAGAGAAGCGGGATGGCTAAACGGGACGTCGGAAGGTGAGAATAACTATATTTTTTATTTTGATTCTATTTTTTACAGGGATGGCCAGCGATGCCGGGCGCTCGGCATCGCTGTGCTGATCGCTGGTGAAGCTGTCTGTGTGACAGCTCACCAACGATCACATAGCGACTTACCAGCGATCCTGACACCTTCATATCGGTGTCGGGATCGCTGGTGAGTCGCTTAGTGTGACGGGGCCTTAAGGCTAGCCCAAAGTGGAAGGGGCTAAGCTGAAAGGACAAGAGACAATTACCTGTCAGAGAGCAAAGCCCCCGTCACACATAGCGATATCGCTGGCGAGATCGCTGCTGAGTCACAAGTTTTGTGATGCAACAGCGATCTCACCAGCGAGATCGCTGTGTGTGACACTTACTAGCGACCGGCCCCCCTTGCCGGTTATCGCTGATCGTCCTGGAATGGCCAGGACATTTTTTTGATCGCTGGTCTCCCGCTGGCCAGCACGCTTCACTGCGTGTGACAGGCGAGAGACCAGCGATCAGCAAACAGGAGCTGATAACTAAGTTAACCAGAGGGTTTCTAAGCAGTGCGCAGCGCTTAGAAACCCGATGTGTACCTTAGTTACCAGCGTGCTGGTGCAGGGAGCTGGTAACCAAGGTACACATCGGTTTTCTAAGTGCAGGGCGCCGCTTAGAAACCCGATGTGTACCTTGGTTACCAGCTCCCTGCACCAGCGCGCTGGTAACTAAGGTACACAGTGGGCTACTAAGCGACATGTGTCGCTTGTTACCCGCATGTCGCTGGTGCTGATCGCTGGTGAAGCTGCCTGTTTGGTATCTCACCAGCGATCATGTAGTGACACACCAGCGATCCTGACAAGGTCATAGCGTTGTCGGGATCGCTGGTGCGTCGCTATGTGTGACGGGGCCCTTAGATAGGGCCTGCAGTGAATGGAAAAAAAACCTCAGGTCCATTGCAAACAGTGCCACAATCTGGTGTGTCCCAAAAGTGCGAGGAGACCAGAGGAAAGCAATAGTGAGATCTAGAGCAGAAATATCTAAGAGACAGAGTGAACTACTGGAGAGGATGCCAGGCAGAAAGGCTCAGTTTATAACTCCTGCAGGTAATAGGCTAGACAGGACTGAGCACATAAGAAGAGTAGAAAGTCCTGGGCAGGAGTTCCAGAGCATCAGCATTAGAGAAGAAAAATGCTGGCCATACTGGCACCCTGAGGATAAAGAAGAGGCATAGCAGAGTCCTCTCTCCCCTCTGCATCAGTCTGTGATTGTTAGTTTGTTTACTGTAAGTGATATCTGCAATTTGTATGTAACCCCTTCTCATGTACAGCACCATGGAAGCAATGGTGCGATAGAAATAAATAATAATAATAATAAATAATAATAATAATAATAATAATAATAACACGAGTCAAGTTAAGGACTCTT
The DNA here is from genome assembly GCF_039654945.1 of Dendrobates tinctorius. Taxonomy (NCBI): domain Eukaryota; kingdom Metazoa; phylum Chordata; class Amphibia; order Anura; family Dendrobatidae; genus Dendrobates; species Dendrobates tinctorius. The sequence goes on from NW_027361712.1 coordinate 2,076,730, forward strand.
TCAAAGCAGGACTGTAGTGTCAAGCTGAGTTGTGGTGAAGTAGTGAAGAACTGTGAATACAGAGGACAAATAAAAAGAAAAGGTGAAGTTAGAGGACAAGAGGGTAAAGAGGAAGGAATCCGTGTGCGAAAAATGCTTCAAGTTGTGAAAGAAATGTACATGAGACTGTATATCCGCTATCTCTTGTACATATTCCCTACTAAGTTCCTTTACAGTAAAAAGTTTATTTTTGACTGGTGGTCTCCCACATTCAACTGTACAACAACATGTCCTGGCAAACCAGCAACATTGGTTACAAGTGGTCTTAATGGGCATAACGCCCTCAAATCACAAGTCCACACACCCAACCAGGACACCTACTTTAATGTGTCATGCCGGACATAAGGCACGAGTCCCTTGCCCATGGCTACTACCCCACACCACATTACAGGGGCATAAGGATTTTCTCCTGAAATCATCTAGGATGAAATCAGGTGTGTCAAATTTTTTGGTTCTGGGCAAAATAAACTGTGCTCCACTGGGAGCTGGAGATCTGAGATGTCTTGCTAGCCCATTCTCCGATGCTTCAGCAGTGTGGGAAATGGTGCTAGGCTAAGTTTTAATTTTTTTTTTTGCAAAGTGTGAATTAAATTTCAGGGAATACTACTAGAACTCAATCCTCTGTGGATCGATGTGCACATTTCTAGTGTCCCATCTTTTTTGTTTAGAAAGATCCTCTATTTATGCAAACCTCATTGTACTTATGTTTGATCAATGAATACCTTTTTAAATAATCTATGGGTTGGAGGTCACATATAATTGCATTAAAGGTTGGTAAGATAATTGAAATTTGACAGAAAAGAACAAGCTTGGTAATTAAGATTTCAGAATGACCCTGTGGTGTATTTTTAGACCCAATGAAGCTCTCATACAGATGCAAAGATCTATTAGAATATTTTAGCAGTCATTAATTGCAGGCAGACTTTGATAAACAGGTTCTGGGAAGTGTACTTGTGTCATGTCACTGAAGGCTCCAGGCTTTTCCAAAGCAATTTGCACTGAATCTGAGTGACTGATCAATAAATGTCAAGATAAGAAAAGCAAAGCAATTGGATCAGCCAATGCTGATGATATAAGAAAGACAAAACAGAGCTGACCTCAGAGTTAGACACTGAATTGTTATCTTTGGTCTTGTGATAAATAAAACCCTGTAAGTGACAGGAAAGCCAGGGATGTCAGCATCCAACCTATTCTGTTTGCTCCATCTTAAATTAATCATTTCCAACTTCTCTTTTCTTATGTAGATAATTACTTAGAGATGGGCGAGCACTAAATTGCTCGGGTGCTCGTTGCTCGAGTCGAGGAAATTGGAATGCTCTGGTGCTCGACCCGAAAAACGAGCCCAAAGTAAGTCTATAGGAAAACCGAGCATTGCTGCAGGTCTAAAAATGTCAGAAATCGATGGGAACAGTGCTCAAATGACATGTGAACATCATGGGGAAGACCCCTGGAAGCAATTCTGACTCCTAGGTCACTGCTGTGAACAATGTTGTCAGAGTGTTATGCCACTTTTACAGGCGCACACTAAAACATACAAAAACGAAACCAAAATGGTTTTTCCTGGGAAATAGGTTAAGGAACATCCTTTCCAGGGTAATGATTTGTATGTAAGGCAAAATAAATAACCCCCCCACCCAAAAAAAAATGTTCCTCCATCACTTGGGCTATGTTCACACGTAACATTTTTTATGGGTTTTTCAACTTTAGCATTGCTTTCAACCAATACAAATGTATTCACTGGGAAACGTCATTTTAACATTTAACAACCTTAGGCTAGTTTCACACTAGCGTTTATTCCACGCAGCGCACGGCACCGCTAAGCCCCGCCCCCTGCCGGCTCCCTGCCCACCCCATCCGGTCATCGCCGCCTACTATCGCACATGGACGCTTGCGATCTGCGCACCCTATCTTTAGCGCACCCAAGATCCTACCGAGCAGCCCCTCCTACACTTAACCCTCTATGAATATCCTATCAGCGATAACTATAGAGTCCACTAGTATACCCCCATCTAGTGGCCCATAACTGAAATATACTTCCCATTACTATGTAAACTAAATACTAAAGTGCCCTCCTCTAATGTTCCCAAAAAGATGCACTAACTTTCCCTAACTGTACATGCAATAATATAATACAGAAACACAAGACAATATGTCACAGCTTTCTACACAATGTTAACTGTTAGGCGTCGGGTTACGGGCGCTGCACAGTGGGAATCCCGAGCCTTGCCATCGATGGTCTCCCATTCCCCTCCGGCCCAGTGGAGCGCTCTACCCACACTAGCATTGTGGTTTCAGTTGCTGCTGCCGCCTCTGGTCCAGTTATGGCAATGCAGCCTGGCCAGCAGCAAAAGACTCCAGAGTCTAAGTCCTTCCTTCGGTCCACTGAGCATGACGATCTCCCATTGGGGATCGGGAGTCACAAGCTCAGGTCCTTCTCCAGTTCTGATTGGTCCATCTGTAGGATCAGGAAGGTCCCTGAAGGGCACAGCTATAAAAGGTTTGCATGGCCACCCCGCCATGTGCTATGATAGACTCTGAGGCTATAGCACTTAGTGTATGTGTGATGATGGATGAATAAGCCTGGTGACTGACGCATTATAATTCTCACTCCTTGGATATTACGCATGTGTTAGGGTTAGGAATTGGAGTTAGCACATCAGTTCTGAAACTGCATAGCGCCGCAGTGTTCCTCATCGTCTTCCTCTTGCACCTTGGGCGTCGGCCAGTACAGGCCTTCTGAACCACCATTACCGCAGCGTCTGCCTGAGTAACGCCGTGCGCCTCAGGAGCGCTTTCCAGCTCAGTTGGTAAGCTGGTTAGTGGCATCCATTAGGGCGGTCAGTGCACCCGTACTAAGCGGTGGTTCACACTACCGTGACCTGTGACGCTAACAGGTTGTGGTTGTTCGCCGGCTGGCACGCGCCTCGTGAAGTAACGGGGTTCGTGCCTGTTCGCACCGGGTTAGTGTTTTCCCACCGGTGTCTGGCTCTCTCCTACACGCCTTCTCCCCATTGTTTTATTTGGTCACCTCTGCACGGTGAGCCCTGGGCTGCATACACACCTTATATATTACTTCATCTTTATTATTTGGTGCGTTCCGCTAGCCCGTAAGACTTAGGCTAGTTTCACACTTGCTTTTTTTTGCAGCGCGTTTTTCCCGCAAAAAAACGCATTGAAAAAACGCATACATAAGCATACAACTGCTGCGTTTTTTTCAAGCATTTTTATGAGCATGCATGAAAAAAACGCAGCGTTTTTATGCGTTTGTATGCGTTTTTAGTGCGTTTTTACCGCGTTTGCGTTTTTTTCCAACATTTTTAGGTGGCCCCTCACACTACCCAAACCATGACTTTACTAACCCTAACCCTGACCCTAACCCTAACCCTAACCCTGACCCTAACCCTAACCCTTAACCAAATCATACTTAAACCTAACCCAAACCCTAAACCCTAACTAACCCTAACCCTAACCCTGACCCTAACCCTAACCCTAACCCTGACCCTAACCCTAACCCTAACCCTGACCCTAACCCTTAACAAAACCATACTTGACCCTAACCCTAACCCTAACCCTAACCCTGACCCTAACCCTTAACAAAACCATACTTAACCCTAATCCTGACCCTAACCCTGACCCTAATCCTTAACAAAACCATACTTAACCCTAATCCTGACCCTAACCTTGACCCTAACCCTAACCCTAACCCTAACCCTGACCCTAACCCTAACCCTAACCCTAACCCTGACCCTAACCCTTAACAAAACCATACTTAACCCTAATCCTGACCCTAACCCTGACCCTAACCCTTAACCAAACCATACTTAACCCTAACCCTGACCCAAACCCCAACCCTAACCCTGACCCTGACCATAACCCTAACCCTAAACCCCCTTAACTAACCCTAACTCTAACCCAAACCCCTAAATTCCATGGTTTAAAAAAAAAAACGCATATGCAAAAAAACGCATACATGAGCATGCCAGTGCGCACATATGCGCATCCATAGGCTATAATGGCCATTTTTAGCGCAAAACATGCGCATATGTGCGCATGCGCTTTTTTGCAGGGCCAAAAAATGCAACATGCTGCGTCTGGAAAATACCAACGCACACCCCAAAAAAACGCAGCGCATGAAAATCGCATACATGCGCTAACCAGCGCGCAGGTATGCGCACCCATGTTAAATATAGGGGAAAAAACGCATGCGCAGGTATGCGTTTTTTTCCAGCGCTAAAAAACGCAAATGTGAAACCAGCCTAACACATACATGTGGCAATACCATTACAGACAAGCGATAGAAATATGTACTTTATTATGTAGCAGTACCGCAGACGTTCATCATAAACATTATCACTTAGCAATAGATATACAGTAATATAGAAGGGACAATTCAAGGAAGGGAAGCAAGAAAGACCTCATATCTCACTCCCTTACACTATGAATATTTGCTTTTTGCTTTTCTTTTTCTTATTGTGAATCAAACAAGAAATCATGCAAAATAACTGAAAACTTCAGAATGCATAACTATTCATGCCCCCAAAAATAAGTACTTTCTAGAGCCTCCTTTTCCAGCAATTACAGCTGCAAGTCACTTTGGATAAGTCTCTATAAGCTTTCCACATTTTGCCACTGGGATTTTTACCCATTCCTCAAGGCAAAACTGCTCTTTCAAGTTAGAGGGAAACTTCACACTAGACCTCAAGCAGCTTGGATTGTCTGTCTCTCCACTCTTCCTTCAGACTCTGGGACCTTGATTTCCAAGATCTAGTGTGAAATATATGTAGGAGGAGGAGTCTCCGCTGTATGTCCAGGCCGGAACCAAGGGGGCCGTCACCAAGGTTCCTAGGGGGACTGTTTCCGGGGGACATAATTAGAGGTCGGACCACAGAGACTTCTAAAAAGATTGGGGAGGAGCTAATATAAAAAGGGCTAAGGATGCCAGCAGAGGGCAGTCGACGGTGCAGCAGAGAAGGAGCAAGGAAGCTAGAGGGCGCCGAGGAGCAAGAGCCAGTGCCAGAGACAAGAGAGGAGAGTAGCGTCAGGAGAGATGGAAGGGAGACTCACTGCAGGCAGAGGGTAGATGGCACCGAGCCGTCCAGCAGAGGTACACCGACCGCCCGTCCGTGCTCCCAGGGGCCGCCACTGCCCGACTCCAGCCCGCAGTCGTGTCCTGTTCACTGCCGCCCGTGTCCGCCTCCGCCCGACTTCAGCCTGCGGTCGTGGCCTGTCTGCTGCCGCCCGTGGCCATCGCCGCTCCACCACAGCCCACGGCTGCGTCCTGCCTGCTGCAGGCCGCCGCCTCACTTCAGCCCGTGGCTGTGGCCTGCTTGCAGCCACCTCACTCCAGCCCACGGCTACGGCCTGCCCGACGGCTACCCGCAGTCACCGCCGCTGCACTACAGCCCACGGCTGCGGCCTGTCCTTTGCCGCCCGCAGTCTTCACAGCTCAGCTCCGGGCTGCGACTGCGGCCAGCCCGCCGCCACTCGTGGCCGCCGCTGCCCATTCCCATCTTGGGGTTGCTGCCTCCATTCTCTGGCCCCCGGGCAACACCACACCGCCTCCGCCAGGGGGCACTATGCCGAGGGACTCTCCAGGGGCCTGCTGTGCCCCCACCTCGCCGGGGCATAGGAACACCCAAAGTCTTCGCCAAATCCTCGTCAGCTGGGCCTAGCAGCTGAAATGCCAAAGCTTCGCCAATTAGGACTCTGCCGGATGTCAGAGAGGATAAGTGACACATTGTAGTTAAGGATCCATAGTCGGCCATACCGCGGCCCTATAATGACCGGTCTTTGACGGGTTTGTCGTGTTTGCATTACCAGTGTATTCTTGTATTGATCCCTGCGAGGATAACTGTTGTTAGCTTGTTTGGTTGCTCAAGATAGCCCCTATAGGCATTTATATATATAAAAGTTACATCTTAAAGTTCAACCCGTCTCCCGCCTCGTCACTGCATCCCGCGTACCTGCGAATACTACATTTACACAATCAATGATAGTTTTGGGAGCCATGTCATCTTCTGTTGTAGGTCCAGTGTGTTTTATCAAGACCAAAGCGCAGCCGTATACCAGGTGATTTTAGAGCACTTCATGCTTCCCTCTGCTGACAAGCTTTTTGGAGATGGAAATTTAATTCTTCAGCAGGATTTGACACCTGTCCATACTGCCAAAAGTACCAATATCTGGTTTAAAAACAACAGGATCACTGTGCTTGATTGGCCAGCAAACGCGATTGACCTTAAACTCATAGAGAACCTATGGGGTATTGTCAAGAGGAAGATGAGAGACACCATACCAAACAATGCAAACAAGCTGAAGGCTGCTATCAAAGCAAGCTGGGCTTCCATAACACCTCAGCAGTGCCACAGGCTGATTGCCTCCGTGCCACCCTGCATTGTTGCAGTAATTGATGCCAAAGGACCCCCGACCAATTATTGACTGCAATTACTGAATATACATTTCAGTAGGCCAACATTTCGGATTTTAAAATCATTTTTCAAGCTGGTGTTAAAAGCAGAAATAAACACTTAACTCCTTTCTGACATTGGGCATACATTTACGTCGATGTTATACTCCCTCCCTTTTATGTGGGTTCCGGCGGTGAGCCCACATCTTTCCTGGGACATGTCACCTGTTTTGAACAGCTGACATTTGCCCGCAATAGCCGAGGGTGGAATAGCAAACCACCCACGGCTACTAATTTGTTAAATGCCACTGTCAAACTGACAGCGGCATTTAACAGGCTCTTCAGGCAATACGCACACCGGTGACCCCCGTAACATGATCATGGGTCACCGATGTGTCGGCATGGCAACCGGAGGTTTCTGGAAGACCTCTATGGTTGTCAGTGCCGGCTTGCAGTGAGTGCCACCCTGTGGTCGGCGCTCATATCAAGTGAGTAAATCTGCTCATATAGAGGTGATCTGATCATGGCCACCATCTAGCAGAGCCAATTAGGTTCAGGCAGCTTCTAACATCTCATGGAGACTATTGAAGCAGGCCAAAAGTAAAAAGAAAATGTTTTTAAAAATATTAAAATTAAAAAAAAGAGTGAAAGTTCAAATCACCCCCCTTTCACCCCATTCAAAATAAAAAAATAAAATCAAGCATACACATATTTTGTATCACAGAGTTCAGAATTGCCCAATCAATAAAAAAAGGATTAACATAACCTTATTGTTAAACGGTGTAGCGAGAAAAAAGTCAAAACGCCAGAATTACATATTTTTGGTCTCCGTGACATTGCATTAAAATGCAATAATGGGCGATCAAAAGATCATATCTGCACCAAAATGGTAACAAGCCCTCACATGGCCATATTGATATAAAACAAGAGGGGATTATAGGGAGAAAGATGGGAAGCGCAAGCTTCTAAGTGTAGTAGATAGTTATCAAAGGTATATGCTCAGTGTGAATACATTCACCTATTTGGTGTCTTGAGATACTGCATGTAGATCCAGTCCCTGGATCACTACATTCCTCTTTCCATTCAGTTTGCTGCAAAGATCTGGGAACTAGTGAGAGCACTGGACAGTTCTTTCATAGGTTATAACACTTGGTGTTTTTCCCAGCAATATGCGCTCCTGAAGGATGATGATGGAACTTGATATTTAGATTCAAGGATGATTTTTATTTTTAATTCAAAATAGAATACAACCGGTTTCGACTGCTAAGAGTCTTCCTCAGGTATAATGTCAAGAATATAAACAGATCTGTCTGAACACATTTTATAGCAGATCTCCCTGCATATGGTTTTGGGTGGGGGCTGAAAGGTCTATTTTCAGACACACCCAGATACTCAGATATGCAGGATTTTGCACTGTGAGGAATCGAACAAAACCCATATACCAAATAAATGTTACACAAAAAGTTTCAAACAAAAAATTTTCACATAAAAAACAATTAAAAAGTATATATATAAAAATATTCCAAACAAATTTTTCACACTAAAAATTTTTGTTTTTTTCCTTTTCTGAAAACACTATAAATATAATACTATATGTAAAATTTCTTTAAAATGTTATTAAACATACTGAAGTGTGATTTGATACAAAAATATAAAATCCTACAAACATGTACATTATAGCAAAATTTAAAACTCTTCCTCTTTTTTTTTTTTTCCATGTGATGACTGTTTCCAAAAACCAAATGGAAAATTTCGATATTTCATTCATACATGTATAAAACTCGTATTCAATTTCATACCTGTCGTTTTTTGTAAATTAAAATATCATATACCCTCTATAACATCATTTAATCCATAAGGGTATAATGTACCCAGACGGAAGATCCAATATGATTCTTTCTGGTTTAGCTTTTGTATCCTATTAGTACAATTCTCAGGTATTTGCTCCAGCGGAGTCACGGAAATATTGAATGTTTTATTATGCTTCAAACATAAGTGCCGGGATAAACTCTGCTTTAAAAAAACATTTTTAGTATTGTGTCTGTGGCCATTCATATGGGATCGTAAGGACCGAGTGGTCCGACCCACATATTACAGGCCACAGGTGATAACATATATAACAAAACATATATAACACTATCACACGTTAATTTTTGCGTGATTGCTATGGTTTCACCCGTACTATACGACATAATGTACTGAGTCATATGACTAATAGTGTTGAGCATTCCGATACCGCAACTATCGGGTATCGGACAATATTCGCGGTATCTGAATTCCGATACTGAGTTCCGATACTTTTTGCATATCGAATACCGGAATCGGAAGTTCCCATAATGCTATGAGCCAGTTTGATTTGATTCAGCCAATGCGGAATCCTCAGAAGTGTGGGCACATCCTGTTAGGCATGTAGGCATGTTAACTAATGGCATGGCTGTGATTGGCTGCTGAAATGATGTCATGATGCACTATAAAAGCCGCCGCCGCCATTTAGGGTTCACTCTGCTGTGAATTCAGTTAGAGACAGGCTGCTGTTCAAGACTCTGAGGGACAGTTAGAGATAGCAATTTGCTATATAATATTGTGCTTTACCCAGGCTACATTATCAATCACTGTAGCTTTCTTTTGCCTTGCAGCACTGTTCACAGCTGTCTGCAAGGTCTGTGTGAGTGCAGCTCACGCTGTAGTGTGTCCTGCACCACCTCTGGTTGTAGGCCGCTCAGCGTGCGTCATTACCTCAAACATATTTATTTTTGTTTTACTGATGCTCATTTTTCATTCTCCTATTAGTGTGCATCCATCCGTATCCATCTACATTGGTTGCAAACACTATAGGAGTAGACAGCAGAGCCTTTCTGCAGCCTTTCAGTGCTAGTTCCCAGTTCTCTGCACTGTTCATGGCTGTCTGTGAGGTCTCTGTGTGTGAGTGCAGCTCATGTAGTGTGTTCTGCAGCCACCTCTGGTTGTAGTCTGCTCAGCGTGCGTCACTGCCTCATACATAGTCCTTTTTTTGTTTTATTGCAGCCTATTTTTCCTGATTTTTTTCTCCTATTAGTGTGCTTCCATCCGTATCCATCTAAATTGGTTGGTTGCAAAGACTATATAGGAGTAGATAGAGGAGCCTTTTTTCTGACTTGTGCCCTGCAGCCGCAGCCAGATTAGTATTAGCCTATTTTTTGGAGCCTCATCTATTGCATTGTAGGTTACCTTCCTGCATTGTAATAGCTCCAAAAAGTTTGTGATACTATTGCTTTCACATCTTTGGTAAAATCCTTTTTGTTTTGTTTTTTTAAAAAAAACATGTAAATAAAGTTCACCAAACACTTCACTTGAGAGTTGTGTAGGCCACATTAGCTCATATTAAAGTGTAGTCCACACACTTTATAAAATTAGTGTTTCTTATACCTGTTAGCAGCTGTTCAGGAATAAGCACACTAAGCCCCCCCTTTGTACTTTTCTGCCTATCTTTATCAGTCTACCAAGATGAAGAAGGGAGGGAGTATGGCACGTGGTCATGGGCATGGAGTTTCAGCAGGAAGAGGATGTGGGGATTCTGTGCCCGCTGCGGGCACCAGTGACTCCGCATCCCCTGGTTTTACCAGGCAACAATCCTTTATGCGCAGCTTTGTAGGACCTCGCCGTACCCCACTGCTGCGGGACGAACAAATTGAAGCCGTAGTCGGATGGATGGCAGCTAACACATCGACTTCAATTACTTCCACATCCTCTCAGGGCCAGAGCACTGAAGAGCAACCATCTGTCTCTTCACCACCTGCCAAGTTGCCCAGGCAGTCAGAGAGCCCTGGACAGGAGCCATTTCTACTTCTGTTCTCTGAATCTCTTGGCTTGGAAACAGGGGCCCAGCCAAGCAGCATTCTAGAATGCGAAGAAGAGGGAGTATGCAGTGATGCACAACTGCTTTGTCCCTCTGAATCTGAAAAGGCGGGTGGGCCAGTGCCTATGGTCAGCACACCTCAGTACGCATCAGATGATGAGACTCAAGTGCCACTTTCTGGTGCATACCGTGCTGGCAAGACTACCCAGGAGAAGCATGTGTTTGAAGAGGAGAGTGTAGATGATGAGGTCCTTGACCCATCATGGTGTGAGGAACAGGAAGGTAGTGGGAGCAGCTCTGAGGAAGAGATTCCCCGAACGGTCAACACAGGAGGGAGAGGGAGGTGGCAGACTTGGTTGCCTGTAGCCTCCACTTCGGCACCCGTTAGGAGCATTCCTCTTCCAAAACCCAAACGGGCTCTCCTAGGACATGCAGTGTGTGGTCCTTTTTGACACAGTTGCAGATGACATTTGCTTTGTCAAATGCAAGCTGTGTAATCATAAAGTCAAAAGAGGGAAAAGTGTCAGCAACCTCAATACCACAAATATGTGGAAAGATTTGCGGACCAAGCACGTGGTGGAGTTACAAAGACACACTGAAGACGTAGGCCATCCTACAGCGTCACCTACCACCTCTTCAGCTGTTGTTGTAGCCTCTTCCTCCTGCTCACACACAGCTGGTTCGGCTTCCTCACAGGATCGCTATGGAAGAACCTCTGGCACTGTTGTCCAGAGACCCAGTGACATTCCACCCACAGCACCACGTTCCCTGTCATCCTCACACTCCCAGGCCACTCTACAGCCATCGGTAGCACAGGCGTGGGAGAAAAGGCAGCCATACTCGGCAAACCATCCCCGAGCACAGGCTCTGAATACTGGCATTGCAAAACTACTGGCCCTTGAAATGCTCTCATTCAGGCTGGTGGAGACTGACACCTTCCGTAACTTCATGACATTGGCAGTCCCACAATACACCGTGCCCAGCCGCTTTTATTTCAGCAGGCAAGCCGTCCCTGCCCTGCAAAAGCATGTGGAGGGAAAAATTAATCATGCGCTACTAAACGCCGTCAGTAGCAAGGTCCACCTGACCACCAATGCGTGGACCAGTAACCATGGACAGGGACGATACCTTTCCCTCACTGCCCATTGGGTCAATGTTGTGGAGCCGGGTACAGATCTTGAGAGTGGCGCTGTACGTGTTCTGCCAACTCCAAGGATTGCAGGATTCCAGTCTGTACACATTGACTCCTCCTCATACTCCAGTTCCTCTGAATCAGTGCTGCAGGAGCAGTCACTGTCTACCTCCACATGGACCTGTGAGCGCTTACCCGATATGAGCACAGCCGTGGCCAAACGTCAACAGGCCGTACTGAAATGAATTTCTTTGGGGAATCAAAGCCACACAGCGCAAGAGCTCTGGAATGCCATCAAGCCGGAGAGCGACGTGTGGTTTGTGCCAGCGAATCTCCAGCCGGGCTTGGTAGTGTGTGACAATGGCCGAAATCTGGTGGCAGCTCTGGGCCTAGGCAACCTCACTCACATCCCATGTCTGGCACATGTGCTCAACTTGGTCGTGCAGAGCTTTCTGAGGGACTATTCGGATCTTGATGCACTGCTGCACAAGGTCCTCATAGAGTGCGCTCTCTTGCAGCGTTCCAGCATGGCAAGATCGCGCATTGCAGCTCTGCAGCGCCGATTCCGCATTCCGGAACATCGCATCATATATGACCTACCCACCAGGTGGAAGTCAACGTTACAAATGTTGGAGCAGTTGTGTGAGCAGCAGGCAGCAGTAATGGAGTACCAGCTGCATCAGTCGCAAACAAGTCACACTGTGCGCCGGCCACACTTCAGCACCACTGAGTTGGCCTCTATGAAGGACATCTGCCACGTTTTGCATGCCTTCGATGATTCCACGCGGATGGCGAGTGCAGATGATGCACTAGTCAGCATGACTGTCCCCCTTATCTGCCTGCTTCAAAAAACACTGCGAGCACTAAGGGAGAAGGTTTTGGAAGAGGTGGAGGATGAGGAGTCACAAATGCCACCTGCTTCTGGACAGTCTGCGCAACATGGTTCCTCACAAAGGCCTAGGCAGGGGACACTTTGTGAGGAGGATGAGGATGAGTCAATGGAGGAGGAAGACATCTCTCCAGAGGAGGGAGGTACACAATGCTCTAGTAGTCAGTATGTAGAGCGAGGGTGGGGTGATGCAGAGCAGGCAAAGATGATGCCTCAAGCAGGGGACAGCATTTTTTGGGCAGTTGGGAGTCTGCAGCACATGGTTGATTTCATGCTGCAGTGCCCGAGAAACGACCGCCGCATCGCCCACATTCTCAACACGGCTGATTATTGAATATACACCCTCCTAGATCCTCGCTATGGGGACAACTTTCAAAGCCTCATAACATCGTTGAACCGGGAGCGTAAAATGCGGGAGTACCAAGACACACTGGTGCATTCCATCATGTTCTCCATTCCACCCGAGAGCAGTGCTGCTAGTGGTTTACAAAGCAGCTCTGTGCGTCGAGGCAGTGGAGGAATCTCTGCACAAAGAGGGAGCAGAGGCAGCGCCTCAGCACAAGGCAAGACCAGTATGGCCCAAATGTGGCAAAGTTTTGTGTGCCCGCCACAAATGTCTACACCATCACAGACGGCTCCATTCAGCAGGAGGCAACGTTTCCATCAGATGGTGACAGACTACATGCCTTGCCCTCTCAGTGTACTCCAAGACGGCTCTTCCCCCTTCAAATTTTGGGTCGCTAAGCTGGATACATGGCCAGAGCTTAGCAAGTATGCATTGGAGGGGCTGGCTTGCCCTGCTGCTAGTGTATTATCGGAACGCGTCTTTAGTGCCGCAGGTGGTGTACTAACAGACCGTCGCACGCGACTATCCTCCGATAACGTTGACCGGCTTACTTTTCTGAAAATGAACAAGGCCTGGATCTCGCCGGAATTTGCCAGTCCTCTTCCAGAATAAATAATTAGTTGGCAACAGTATCCAGGTCTCCTGTTGTGTTTATGCTTCTACCACCTGAACTGTAATCCCTGGGCTCCAACACCACCAGTTGTTGTTCAGAAGTGCCGTCTGCACAGAGAAAACACTAGCTCCTGTGTTAGTGGGGTTCAGTAACGCCAGCTGCTCCCCTGCTGTGTGTACGGCAATATATTCTGCTCCCTCCACATTCACCCCGCATCAGATATTAAACTAACTCCAATTAGGCCTCAGCCTACTCCTTGATTGACCCTGGGCTCCAACACCACCAGATGTTGCTCAGAAGTGCCGTCTGCACAAAAAAAAAACTAGCTCCTGTGTTAGTGGGGTTCAGTAACGCCAGCTGCTCCCCTGCTGTGTGTACGGCAATATCTCCTGCTCCCTCCACATTCACACTACTAATAATAATAATAATAATTTTTATTTATATAGCGCCAACATATTCTGCAGCACTTTACAATTAATTTTAAACTTGCTCCAATTAGGCCTCTGGCTCCACTCCGTCTCTAGTATTTACCCTGGGCTCCAGCACCGCTAGTTGCTGCTCAGAAGTGCCATCTGCACAATCGACACTTGCTCCTGTGTTACTGGGGTTCAGTAACGTCAGCTGATCCCCTGCTGTGTGTCCGGCAATTTCTCCTGCTCTGTCCACATTCCCACTAGAATGTGGACAGAGCAGGAGAAATTGCTGGACACACAGCAGGGGATCAGCTGACGTTATTGAACCCCAATAACACAGGAGCAATTGTTGACTGTGCAGACAGCACTTCTGAGCAGCAACTGGCGGTGTTGGAGGCCAGGGTAAATACTAGAAACAGAGTGGAGCCAGAGGCCTAATTGGAGCAAGTTTAAAATCAGTTGTAGTCTACAACAGATATTAATCTTGATCCAATTAGGCCTCTGGCTCCACTATATTTGTAGTACTAACCCTGGGCTCCAAAACTGCCAGTTGCTGCTCAGAAGTGCCTTCTGCACAGTCAACATATGCTCCAGTGTTATTGGAGTTCAGTAATGTCAGCTGATTCCCAGCTGTGTGTCCGGCAATTTCTCCTGCTCTGTCCACACTCACACAACTACAGATTTTAAACTTGCTCCAATTAGGCCTCTGTCTCCACTCAATTTGTAGTATTTACCCTGGGTTCCAGCACCAGCAGCTGGGTTTTCGGCAGTGTCTTTGGCACAGGAACTCCCTCCTGCCCAGCCTGCTTCCAGCACGCCTGCTGTTTCCAGGTAGAGTCAAGTCACTTTGCCACCAATACGTTGTCCTATCATGTTGCGGTCGGGTTAGCCGAGTCTATGGTGCCTGCAGTTTATGGGCTTCCTATGTGGGCTGTGGGATCTGGCAACAAAGGCTGGTTCTGTAGTGCCAATAGGACAAGCACCCCCTGTAGGACTGTGGGTTTCAGTAACTGCGGCCGGCTTGCGGCCTTGCAATTTTGTTTTTCATGGGTACCTTCTGCTACCCATCCGTGTTCCAGTACCATCAGCTGGTTCTCGGCAGTGCCTTTGGCTGAAGTGCCTCCTTCTCGGTATCCGAGTTCAAGCAACATCTGCTGATCCTTGGTAGTGCTTTCTAGCACAGGTACCTCCTGCTTAGTAACCGGGTTCCAGCACCATCAGCTTGTCCTCGGTAGTGCCATTGGCTCTTGTTCCTTCTGCTGCACCTCCGGGTTCCAGCACCATCAGCTGGTCCTCGCTAGTTCTATTAGCTCTTGCAGCTTCTGCTACCTGTTATGAATGGGTCACCGAGGAGAAAATAGCAAAACAAGCTAAGTCACAGAAAACCCAGAGAGGTTGGTAACTATGCAGATTGCAGATCCCTGATCCTACCACACAACTAGCAGCAGCCGTGGAGCATACCTATGATGTTCCTAGACGCTTCATCACAGCCAGAGGACTAAATAAGCCTGAAGCATGAAAAGGGGAAAACTAACTGCCCCAGAGCAGACCCCAAAGGAATAGATAGCCCCCACACATATATTGACGGTGAAACAAGATGAAGGCACAAACACAGGCAGGAAAATAGGCTGAGCAAATGATGGGGCCCAAACTAACTAGAAAGGAAAGGAAAGACACTGTCTGCAACCTGCAAAAAACCCTACAAAAATAATGTTCAACACTTCTGATAGCAAAATTAACCCTGAAGTCACTAGACTTCTCCCACTATATCAGCACTCTGAAATATTCTGAGACAGAGCAAAAAGAGGCCAAACTAGTAAGGGACAAAAAGTCAATTGGCAAAATACTGATAAATAAGAGTGGAAATTCAGCACAGCCCCCAGCCGGGGCTGGCTGACCACACCAAAAAACTGAATAGACCAACAAAATCAAGTGTGAACATTAGCAGAAAAACTTAGCTTTAGATGACTGGAACAGAGCTGAAAACCAAGAGCTGACAAGCCAGAAGGAATCACCAGCAACTGAATAGAGCGTCGGCTGTCTTAAATCCAATCTGAGACTCTTGAGGACCAATCATCATCCTCATTCTCAGATGGCAGATCTCCACCGAAATCAGCCTCACTACCTCCTGTTACCACCAGAGGGAGTCTGGAAGGAGAACTCACAACTGGTGAACCAGAGAATGAACTCACAACAGCTACCCATTCCTTCTGCTGCAAATTTGTGTTTATCTAGAGAGAACAATAAAAACAAGGAAGTGGAAGAGGCGATAACTAAAGGAGGAGGAGAAAAACCTGAGCAGATAATTAATGTAAACAAAAATAGGAATAAAGAAAGAAAAAAAGATGGGTAGCAGAACAATTTTATTACCGCTTTTAATCGTAGTAATACAGAGCTAAGAAATATTTTAAATAAATATTGGTACTTGTTGAAAAAGGATATATTTTTGAAAAAACTTTAACCAGATAGACCCAATATTACCTTTTGTAGGGCCAAACAGTGAAGGGTATAATTGCCCCTAGTAATCTCAGAATGACCAAAGATGAGGAAAGGGAATGTATAAAGAGAAAAGAAAAAATTAGGATAAATTAAACTGATGCTTTCAAACTGGGTATCTATCGCTGTGGTTCCCGAAAATGTTGTACCTGTGAAATTATTAGTCATATGACTCAGTACATTACGTCGTATAGTACGGGTGAAACCATAGCAATCATGCAAAAATTAATGTGTGATAGTTATTTTGTTATATGTTATCACCTGTGGCCTGCAATATGTGGGTCGGACCACTCAGTCCTTACGATCCCGTATGAATGGCCACAGACACAATACTAAAAATGTTTTTTTAAAGCAGAGTTTATCCCGGCACTTATGTTTGAAGCATACTAAAACATTCAATATTTCCGTGACTCCGCTGGAGCAAATACCTGAGAATTGTACTAATAGGATACAAAAGCTAAACCGGAAAGAATCATATTGGATCTTCCGTCTGGGTACATTATACCCAGATGGATTAAATGTTATAGAGGGTATATGATATTTTAATTTAAAAAAAAACAAAAACGACAGGTATGAAATTGAATACATGTTTTAGACATGTATGAATGAAATATCAAAATTTTCCATTTGTTTTTTGGAAACAGTCATCACATGGGAAAAAAAAAAAAAAAAAAAAGGAAGAGTTTTAAATTTTGCTATAATGTACATGTTTGTAGGATTTTATATTTTTGTATAAAATCACACTTCAGTATGTTTAATAACATTTTAAAGAAATTTTACATATAGTATTATATTTATAGTGTTTTCAGAAAAGGAAAAAAAGAAAAAAAAATGTGTGAAAAATTTGTTTGGAATTTTTTTATATATATACTTTATAATTTTTTTATGTGAAAATTTTTTGTGTGAAACTTTTAGTGTAACATTTATTTGGTATATGGGTTTTGTTCGATTCCTCAGAGTGCAAAATCCTGCATAACTGAGTATCTGGGTGTGTCTGAAAAATAGACCTTTCAGCCCCCACCCAAAACCATATGCGGGGAGATCTGCTATAAAATGTGTTCAGACAGATCCATTTATATTCTTGACATTATACCTGAGGAAGAGTCTTAGCAGTCGAAACCGGTTGTATTCTATTTTGAATTAAAAATAAAAATCATCCTTGAATCTAAATATCAAGTTCCATCATCATCCTTCAGGAGCGCATATAGCTGGGAAAAACATTCACCAATGGCCATATTGATAGAAATATAAAAGGTTATGGCTCTGGGAAGAAGGGGAGAGAAAACGCAAGACCAAAATAAGCTCCGGGGGTTAAGGGGTTAAAATATAACACTCTGTTTGTAATTACTCTATATAAGTTTCACTTTTTGTATTTGTAAGGAGAAGACCCGGACCACGCCTTCCTACTCTGTGACGGATCCGGAACTGTCAGGGCTGTCACCCAGGCTTCACAGGGGAAAGCTAAGGCCCCGGACTGACCTCTGCACCTAGGAGTAGGGGGCGTGGTGAAGATAAAAGGGCAACAGCGTGCAGAAAATCAGTTGGTTGCCGCAGGAACATGCAGAGCGCAAGAGGGCAGTTTTCAGGGCTTCTGCTAATAAACCAACTGCCAGAGCGGGCCAAAATGAGCAGAGGCAAAATGCTGCTAACAGAGACTGCCGACAACGATGTACCTGGTCCCGATAAGTGACAGGACGCCCAGTCAGGACATCAGCACGCACCAACAGGAGAAATGGGACACCCGCTGTGAGGGGTTTCCCTTGGAACCCGAGTTGAGTCGCTCATTGTCCCTGTATGCTGACAGAGAGAAAGGTTGTACTCTGTTCGGCTTCGTCATTTCCTAACACACCGATCACCGACTGGACCACGAGGAATCACCATTGCCGCCAGGAGCCAAGACGTCATCTTTTCCAGGACTACACCGGACCACGAGGAGTCACCGCCACTGTCAGGATGCCATCTTTTGCAGGACCATACCGGACACCTTACATGCCACTGCTTTGGTGCCAGCGTCCACATCCTGAACTAACTGCATTCTGAAGTCGTCTGACTGATTAGCAAACTTATCTTGAACTTCCTTCCCTATTCTTCACACCTGTTTCCCCTGGGTTATGTACCCGGTGTTCTTTTATACTGTTTTCCCTGTTTTCTCCCTGCGAGTAGACGATCTGTTAAATTAAATCCCACGTTAACTCTTGCTCTGCATCTTAGTACCTGCTCACATATTGAAGAACTGAAGTAAATTAACTTTTTGAGGATATTCGAATTTTGTGAGATGCACCTGTAGGTGTCTGGAATACCCCAATTGTCAGAGAATGTCAAACATTAATAAAATCTACAGGAAATTGAATATAACCTCTTTTCTGAAAGGAAAGGGAGAGATAGAAAAGATGAATGGAGTGCCATGGCGGTGTATACACCAGACCTGCAAGGAATTTGCACATTTTTATAAAAAACATGGCTTCCTTCTTCCAAAAATTACTGCACATCTGTCCATACTTAGTGTAGTATTAACGTGAATTGAACTGAGATGCTGTAAAAAGTAGCCATGTTTTTTTTCCAGCTCCTAGACAACCAATTTTAATCCCCATCATTTGTTTACTCTGTCACAGTATACACAGCAAAGCTGTCTTAATTTTTTTCTCCAATTAGAAAATTGTCATTATAGAAGAGTTTTTTTGTTTTTATTTAAGTAAAAAAGTAAAGCATGAAAGCATAGAAACATAGGAATATTGTACTGTAAGTTACAATTTACATTTCTTAAAAGGCTTGCTATACTTCTGCTTAACCCCTGGGCCTTTCCCCACTTTCATTTTTTGCTCCCCTTATTCCCAGAGCCATAACTGTTATATTTGTCAAAATGGCCATGTGAGGTCTTGTTTTTTGCGCGACGAGTTGTACTTTTCAACAACATCATTGGTTTTAACATATCATGTACTAAAAAATGGAAAAAAAGTCCTAGTGCAGTGAAATTGCAAAAAAGTGCAATCCCCCAGTTTTTTTTTTTTTTAACCAAGTTCACTAAATGCTAAAACTGACGTGACATTATGATTCTCCAGGACATTAGGAGTTCAAAAACACCAAACATGCATAGGTTCTTTTTATTTAATGAGACAAAGCAAAATCACATATGAAACAATTAGTGGCCTGCCATGAAGGCCCAAAACCCAGTGGATGGACCTCAGACAGGGCATTAGAAAAGGACACGCCAAGGTATATCAATGTATACGAAAGAAATGTGGAGCACTTCAGTCCAACTTGGCAATTAAAAAGATATAAATTTATTCAAATAAATCATAGTTACATACACATTTACAGCAAAAATACAAAAGGATCAAAGACACGGAAGATCAGGTAGAAAAAAAGCCACTGTGTCCAGGCTCAGGAAAGCAATCCTATCATAAAGTGCATAGTGCTAAATAGCCAGGGGTAGAATTTATGCTAAACACCACAACATTGCTATGAAGCAAATCATAAGTGTCAGTGCACCAATAGTTCATGACGGTATAATTCCCCCCTTAAAACAGGTGCCTACCCATGCTGATGTTAAGGACACATACCACACTGCCCCAACGCGCATTTCACGTTCTCTTCAGGGTGCAGTGTTGTGTGTGGAGTTCACTCATTTATATCCTCCATATCAGCGTTGTCAGTTTTCCTCATTCATGGTGCATCTATCCAGTAGTGGGCACCGAAACTGACATCATATCCGGCAGCAGGCATGATGATGCGGGTCAAAGTGGGCGTTACGATGACATTGCTGACCTGCACATGTCATCACTGTGCACCTTCAGCGATGCATCGGAACATCACAAACCAGGGACATCCACACACGGGAAACAAGATGGTATATGTAAGACACTCACTTACTATGCCGAAATGGGCCCGAAACTTATGACTAATCATAAGCATGAGAAGCCCATGAATAAAATGAATATATCTTCTGCATAGTGACCATTAAATAAATCTTTTTTATTTAAGTGGTGAAAAAAAATTCAAAAGTTTGTTTAAAAAAAAATGCACCATTTTCCGAGACCCGTAGCATCTCCATTTTTCGTGATCTCGGGTTGGGTGAGGGCTTACTTTTTATTTTCAAAGCTTGAAATTTGTAATGATACCATTTCGGTGCAGATAAGATTTTTTCACCGCCCGTTATTGCATTTTAATGCAATGTTGCAGCGTCCAAAGAAAAGTAATTCTGGTGTTTTGATTTTTTTCTTGTTACGCCATTTAACGATTGGGTTAATTCTTTTTTATATTGATAAATTAAGCGATTCTGAATGCGGCGATACCAAATGTGTATGGTATTTTTTATTGTTTTATTTTGAAAGGGGGATGATTTGAACTATTATTTTTTTTCTTTTTTAAAAACTTATTTTTCACTTTTGGCATGCTTCAATAGCCTCCATGGAAGTCTAGAAGTTGTGATAACCCAATAACCTCTGCTACAAACAGGCGATGATCAGATCACTTGTATGCAGCAGAAATGCTCACTTGTTATGAGTGCCGACCTCCGGGCGGCGCTCATCGTAATCTGGCTATGACAACCATGGAGGTCTGCTAGAGACCTCTGGTTATCATGGCAACCCATCAGTGACCCACAATTTTGTGAGCGGGTCACCGATTTTCTGGCGTGCTTGTCGGACGCATGAGTTAAATGCTGCTGTCAGAAATTGACAGTGGCATTTAACTAGTTAACAGCCACAGGTGGATCATGATTCCACCCATGGCTGTTGCGGGCACATGTCAGCTGTATATGTCAGCTGACATGTGCCCGGAAATGTGTGGGTTCAGCGCCGGAGCCCGCGCCAGACAGAGGGAGTCCGGCATCGGCGTGCTATTATATGCCTGATGTCAGAAAGGGGTTAACCTCTTCACCCCAAAGCCTGTTTTCACTTTCCTGAAATTCCAATTTTTACAATTCTGACCACTGTCACTTTATGATGTCATAACTCTGGAATGCTTCAATGGATCCCACTTGTTCTGAGAAAGTTTTCACTTAACATATTGTACTTCATGATTAGTGGTAAAATTTCTTTGATATGACTTGCGTTTATTTGTGAAAAAAACACAGTAATTTGGCAAAAATTTTGTAAATTTTGCAATTGTCAAACTTTTTTTATGCCTGTAAATCAGAAAGTCATATTACACAAAATCACTAACATTTCCAACACGTCTAGTTTGCAACAGCACAATTTTTGAAATTTTTTTAGGAAGTTATAAGGGTTAAAAGTTGACCAGCTATCTCATTTTTACAGCAAAATTTGCAAAACCATTTTTATTCAGAGACCACATCACATGTGATGTGACTTTGAGGAGCCTATATGACGGAAAATACCAAAAGTGACACCATTCAAAAACTGCACCCCTCAAGGTACTCAAAACCACATTCGAGAAGTTTATTAACCCTTCAGGTACTTCATGATTTTTTGGAATGTGAAAGGAAAAAATAAACTTACTTTTCTTTCACAAAAATGTTCCTTTAGACCTAATTTTTTTTTTTACTTTTACAATTATCTGTTCAATTTCTCCTTAGCATGCCGATACCCAACATGTGGGGGAAATCTACTGTTTGGACACACAGCAGGGCTCAGAAGGGAAGAAGCGCCATTTCACTTTTTGAATGTAAAATTTGCTGGATTAATTAGCGGATGCCATGTCGCGTTTGGAGAGCCTATGATGTGCCTAAACAGTTGAATCCGCAAACAAGTGACACCATTTTGGAAACTAGACCCCTGAGGGAACTTATCTAGATATATATTGAGCATGTTGAACCCACTGGTGCTTCACAGAAGTTTAACACGTAGAGCAGTGAAAATAAAAATTATAAAAAAAAACAAACAAAAAAAACACATTTTTCCCAGATAAATCTTTTTTAGCTCCAAATTTTACATTTTCATAAGAGTAACAGGAGACATTGCACAGAAACTCAATAAGTGGGGGAAAACAACTGTTTCGGCACATGGCAGGGCTTTGAAGGGAAGAAATGCCATATTATAGTGCAGATTTTGCTGCACTTGTTTGAGGGTGCCATGTTACATTGGCAGAGCCCCTGAGGTGCCAACCTCCCATAAATGACCCCATTATACAAACTAAACCTCTCAAGGAATTCATCTAGGGGTGCAGTGATTATATTGACACCACAGGTTTGTCACAGACTTTTATACCATTGGGCAGTGAAGATAAAATAATTTACATTTTTACCACCAAGATTATTATTAATAACATTTCTATAGTGCAAACATATTGCTCCAGCACTTTACATTTTAGAGGGGACTTGTACAGACAATAGACATTACAGCATAACAAACACATAGATCAAAACAGATACCAAGAGGAATGAGGACCCTGCTTGCAAGCTTACAATCTATGAGGAAAAAGGGAGACACGAAAGGTGGATGGTAACAATTGCTTTCATTGTTCGGACCAGTCAAAGTGTAAGAATCGGGTGTTCATGTAATGCTGCATGAACCGATTATTGGCCTAAGTATATAACAGTACAGACACAGAGGGCTATTAAATGCATAGAGCATGTGAGAACATGATATGAGGAGCCTGGATATGGTAAAAATTTTGAATGGGCCACACAGGGATAGTTAGGTTAATGCATGGAGACGGTAGGCCAGTCTGAACAAATGCATTTTTAGGACACGCTTAAAACTGTGGGGATTGGGGATTAATCGTATTAACCTGGGTAATGCAGTGTGTGTAAGCCACAAGTTTCACATTTTCATACTGAGAAATTGGCAAAAATGGCACTAAAATTTGTCCCACAATTTCTACTGAACGTGGCAATGTATATGGCTGCAACGTACTACTTAGCTACATCACGGAGAAACTCGGGAGGGACAGAAAGCCATTTGCCTCCTGGAGCGCAATTTTTCTAGAATAGTTTGATGACTTCATATACAGAGCCCCTAAGTGCTAGAGAGTGAAAATTATACCCCTGCCAAATATGTGGATGCTAAAGTTGGTTTGTGCACACTGGGGCTCATAAAGGAGGGGTGCATTTGGATTTGGGAGAGCAGAATTTGCTGAATTTCTTTTGGGGGCAAGGCGCCATTTTGCTTTTCCATAACCTTTGTGCTACCAGTAACGTGGAAGTAACTATACTCCCGCTAACAGATCTGAGTGCGGACTTGCCTTTTTAGTGGATTGAGTTGAAGCTTTTATTGGGAACACTTTGCATAATGTTTGGGATCACATTTATCCGGCGCTCTAGGCTGACCACTTACTTTGGGGTTTCCATCTAAGTCTCCGAGTGATGTGACAGATAAAACCACCAAAGGATCCATTCATTATAATGAATCAGCAGAGTTTCTCTTGACTCTGTGTGAACTCTGTTCAGTGGTTTTCTTTTCAAAATGGCAAAAAACTGTGGCCGATGGCACTTTTGTGCAATCCAACAAATACGGACACCACCGGATCACAGGTTCTATTGCATCCACAGTGCCTCAATCTGCCTCATTATAGGGAATCTTATGCTGGGGGTTCCATCTGAATTGCGCATTTCAGAGATTTACATGGAAACCCCGGTATAAGCGCTCAGCATAGAGTGCAGGATAAATTTGTGCCGAGCCTTACTGCAATCTTTGGGAGGCAGAATGAAAAATGCAACAGAATGTGAAGAATTTATTTTTATGCTGTTTATTTGATTAGGTGACTTTATTCAGGTCAGTGCGATTACAGAGATA
Source organism: Dendrobates tinctorius (assembly GCF_039654945.1). Classification (NCBI taxonomy): domain Eukaryota; kingdom Metazoa; phylum Chordata; class Amphibia; order Anura; family Dendrobatidae; genus Dendrobates; species Dendrobates tinctorius. Next base: position 2,100,590 of record NW_027361712.1, read on the forward strand.
CCAGATATAGATCGGGCTTTAATGTTTGGCTGCTGTCACACACTAAAAGACACTTTTTATTGCGAAAACTAGTTTTTGCGTCACCATAATTTTTCCATATTTGGCAGACAGTCATGTTATGGCTTGATTTTGTGGTACGAGTTGACATTTTTATTGGTACCATTTTCAGGCACATGCCATTTTTTGATCGCTTTTTAGTCTGATTTTTGGGACACAGAATGAACAAAAACCAGCAATTCAAGAATTGCTTTTTGTGTTTTTTTTTTTTTTTTTTTAAATACCGTTCTGTGTGTGGTAAAACTGGTAAGGCAGCTTTATTCTTCAGGTCAGTATGATTGATCTATTTTTTTTTATATTTTGACGCTTTTACACAAACTTTTATAGAAAAAAAATATTTTTGCATTGCTTTATTCTGAGAGCTATAACTTATTTTTCTGCTGATGGCGAGGTGTTGTAGCTTGTTTTTTGTGCGACAACATGATGTTTTCAGTGATTCAATTTTTATTTACATTTGTCTTTTATCGCATTTTTTTTCGATAGTATGATGATAAAGCATTGCTTTTAGTCTTTTTTATGGTGTTCACTGAAGGGGTTAACTAGCGAGAAAGTTTTATAGAGTGGGTCGTTATGGACGAGGCAATACCAAATATTTTTTTTACATAAATGTATTTATTGGAAAAATAGTATTTGTTTTTTTTTTTCATTTATTTGTGGATTTGGAAAAAAATATTTTTACACTTTTTTTTAAACTTTTTTACATTGTACCGTCCTGGAACATCACTATCGGAGTACAGCAGAGTATTGGAGCAGCATCTGACAGGCAAGGAAGGAAGCATGTCAGCACCTGCTCCTAGCATGCGCTCGCAAGCCACCTTCCCTACAGGACCCCGCGGCCATCTTGCGACCTCGGGGTCTCCATGAAGACCATCAGGTCAATGTGATCGCATCGCGTTGTCCTGATGGAAGCGCACAGGGAATTCATTCCCTGCGCGATGCTCCTCTATGCTGCTGTCACTAATGACAGTGGCATCCGAGGGGTTAAATGCCCGTGATCGGTGCTAGCACTGTGGGCATTGTTGCAGGGTGTCAGCTCACACAGAGCTGACACCCACAACCAATCACTCATGAAATGTGTCACTCTGGATTTGGTGGGACTAATTGACCCTGTTCCCACTATTACTGTCAGATATAGGTTTGCATGAAACCAGCCTCTTAGTTGTCACATCCAACCTCAGAGGCATAATAACTAGTGATGAGTGAATTGATTTCCATGACACAGACCCAGACCTGCATCAAAAATTCTAAAATGCACTCCTATACCAATTTTTATACTGTAAAAAATTTAATAATAGATAACTGACTCATGAGCATGGACTACTAGAAAAATCAAGTAGAGAATGAGTTAGAAAAGAACTGCTTTATTCTGAACTTTACAATTTTCAGAAAGCTTAGCAGTAAACTATACAGAATTTAAAACAAAAAAAACAGTTAAGAATGATTACAATTTTCTAAAAGTTTATGAAGAATAAAATCTCTTCGTAACAAAAGTGCCAAATTTTTCAATTGCGCCGATAAATTCAAAATTTGGTAAAGTTGCTTCTATAGGCAACATCATCAGTCCGATGCTAACAGCAGTAAGGATAAGCATCACAATAGGACAAGAAGACTTTGCCCTTCCTTTGGACTGCACCATTCGGATTTCTTCTTTATACTCATTGGATTCTGTAAAAAAAATAATATAAATCTAATAAATCTATGTATACACACACTCATTGCAATACAGAGACCACTCAATTACATGGAAATCACCAGGAAAACAAAAGCAAAAACAGCAATTGAAATCATATGGAGAAAAGTGGGGGCTATTTGCATAGATCACCAACCCTATGCTCTGAATAATGAGATGTAGGATTAGTAGTGTGCATGGTAGCTTAGGCAACAATGGTCAATAGAAAATCAAAGAAAAAAATCCCTTGTATGAGAAGAAACAGGATGAACTGTTCTTATTCTTTCCCTAAACATTTGCAGGAGACATGGGCCCTTTATGGGAGGTAAAAGGTGTTAAATGTCTGCCACTGATTTCTCCAGCTCCCTTTGTAGTCATAAAGGACTTTTGATAAGACAAATAGAGCCTTGTCATTTTCCTTCTATGAAAAGGGCATAAAATGCATGACAGCAGTGATTGCCTCCATATGCTCCCATTTTCTCACATAATCTAGTTTATCTGTCCATTTTAACCCGATCTGCTAGGTGACAAATGGAATTCCGGGCAGCTCATGGCTATCTGACATTTTATTGCTAGCAAAATTCTGGAGTAGGATCAGCCTGATAATAAAGAGGCCAATTTCACATTATTACAGTTTATTCAGCTTTCTGATTCTATCCTCTATAGTGATAATTATAACTCAGTAAAAATATTTCTACGAAAAAACTAACTAACTATATGGAAAAATGCAAACACAGGTCTTTGAGATATCCTCTTTTGGGGGACGGATACAATTCTTGTTCACTGTACCTGTATTTTTGTAATTCCAGATACTAACTCCCCCACTCTCCATCCCCACTCCTCAGCAGCATTATAGCTTCCGTTTGGTTGCCAACAGGCTATACCAGATGCCAAAATGGCAAGTCTGCAATAAGCAAGCATGGCAATATCACCGTATAGCTAAGAAGAAGTGACAATCACTAGCCGGAAGTGCATTTCATGTGGCCATTGAAGGTGTACTACCACGGATAAGGCATCTAACGATTATTTCCTCTATCATTGACTATTGCCCCAGGCTCAATGTAGGATACAAGTACAATTATTTGGTTATTGATTGGGCCAAGGGTGGGATGCAGAGAGACATTTTCACTTGTCTGGGAGCCTAAAGGGCTACTAAAGAAAATACCTTGTTATAAATTACACCCGATAGGTGAGGGAACACGTTTCAGATTACACCAGGACCCAGAAGCTTTGAGCACATCACATTTCATCTGTCAGGGTTTACGTCTAAAGCCCTGAGACTGAGATTTGAACATTTGCACATACAGGACAACCGTACATGTCATGATTCCTCTGCTCAGAGTATCTGGGACTCTGATGGGCGGCTTTGGCATCCTATCCTGTGCTGAGCTGCCGATGCTTTGACGGACAGCTTGGTTGACCTATCTGACTGGAAGGTGCAGAGACTTCCACAGGTGCTTCATATTCTTTGTAATTATTTAGGTGAACTGTCTGGCCCAGATCATTGCCAGTCAAAAGCTTGTTCTAAGCTGGTGCTCTCTGGTTTGTTCACCTGTACCCTGTGCTGTAAGTTCTGATCTTCTGCTGCTGACCTTTGGACCGGATTCAGACTACCCATTTGTTATTGCCCCTTTGCTTATCCACTGTTTCTCTGGCATTTTGACCCTGGCATGTGACCTGGCTTGCGACTTCGTATTTTCCCTTGGCTTACTACGTGATCTTTTGGTATTGACCCGGGAACGTTTGACTGCGCTTATTCACGGCCTAGCCGTGAATTGTGACTAGCGTCACAGTACCATTGATGTTAGTTGCTTAGTCAGCATAGGATAACATTTTTCGGAGCCCCAACAAAGCCACTGATGAGTGACTAAAATGTGATATAAACTGGGACCTGAAGTTCCAGCTGTAATGGTGTCCATGTTATTTAGACTGCAGTTTTCATCCACCTTGTTTGGCCATTGAATGGCATGATTATTTGTACTTGGGATGCTACATAATTAATCTAATAGGTGCTGAACATGGCATAATACAGCTTTAAGCTGGAAGTGCACATCCATCCCATTATAAACTGGTCACTATGGTTATTTCTATGTGGAAATTTACCAAAAAAAAACAAAACAAAAAAACAGGAGAGGTAAAGGGGATGAAAAAAGGATTAAAATTTTGGAGGGACACCTCAAGGACATATTTACTGCCCTTTCATGAGAATGTATATTTGTTAATGGGATTACAGGTTATAAGTTAAGTTAAATATCAGTAATAATTCAATTAATTTGTTAATTCTGCCAATATATATATGAAACCATATAGTGGCTGGCAACACTGCAGCCTTGACATGAGATACATTTACTTTTGTTTCCCCGCTCTTGTAAACCGTGCATGTATGTTTTGCGTGTTTGTGTTGCTTATCAAAGGCTAACATGCTCCCTCTAAACACTCTTTGGATTGCTTGGATTTTCGGAAATGGTAAAAGCAGAAGGCAATCATTTTCTGTTAAGCAGTGGAGATTGCCGTAGGCACAGTATAATTCCGGCAGCTTATTGCTACAGCTTCCCAAGAAACGTGTACTGATTTGTACACTTTGTTATTTTTATGTGTGTATAAATGGCCGCACTGTAAACTATGCCTTTGTTACATAAAATCTATTGCAACCTGGAGAGTCAATCATTTTCCATTGATTAAAATGGAAAGCATCTATACTTAGACTTACCACAGGCCCCAGATGGGAAGCAGTACATAACTCCATGAATACATCTGCATAAAGCACACCTCTTGGGCAGCCAGTGCTTGTGAGCTACAGAGCCACAATACCTTGATGAAAAAAAATAGAGCAGATAAAAGATCAGTCTTCAAAGATAAATGTAATGCATGGTGTATGGTTTGCTTGCATAACACGTACCTTTTCCGCAAATCAAACTCACAATGTCTTCCCGTGAAATGCTTAGGGCAGGCACAGAAACTGCCCAGCATGCAGGTTCCTCCATTCTGACAGCAATGCTTGTCCAGTGAACTTGCTGAAAAATATAAATCCATATATTACAAAAATGTGCATTAAATTGTAATCTGTCAGCGGGTTTTTCCATATGTAATCAGAGAGCAGCATAATGTAGCAACAGATACCCCAATTCCAGGGATGTGGCTGGGCTTTTCTCTTTCAACGCAATCAGTGTTAAGCTCACTAATTGACAGACCGCTGTATCTCATTTTAGACTCTTGTAACAGGGTTGGTGAAACAAGATTGGAGGATAGCTCAAGTGGTACCAATTTTTAAGAAAGGTTAAAGAGGGATACAGACAACTACCATCCAGTAAGTCTCACATCAGTGATGGCAACTACCATCCGATAAGCCTGACATCAGTAGTGTGAAAGATTTCTTAAAGCATTATAAGAGATGACCTGCAGAAATCCAGTATATTGCAATGAATATTACCTTTCTTGAACCTGTGCTGGTTGTCAGCTGTTGCAAGTCATGTTTAACTAATATTGGGTTTCTATGAGGTGGTAAATGCTAATCTGGATGATGGTGATTTATCTGGACTTTCCAAAGGTATTTGATACTGTAACATACTAAAGCTCTGGAAGCAGGGACTAGGGAACACTACATGCAGAAGGGTAAAAATCTGGTTAAGGGACAGGAAACAGGCGTAAATGATACATTCTGTAATTGCGATATAGTCAGCAGAGGGGTACCGCAAGGATCTGTGCTAGGACAGATTCATTTTACTCTCTTTATTAATGACCTTGTGAATGGGATTGACAGTAAAGTGGTTAAGCAATACCTGGCTGAAAAAAAATCATCTGTCTCTCTAATTCGTCTACAATCTTCAGCTTTTGGGTCTCAAAGCTGTACACCTGGCTTGAGCTGTCCCCATTTATGCCTTGGAGGTGTGGTGCTTCCCTGCCGCTAGGGTCTTATCCGAGTGGGTTTTTAATGTTGCCGGGTCGCGGTAGTTTAGAAGGAGGGGGTCAAAACAGACATGCCCACTCTGGATAAAAATGAAGAAAGCTTGGATAATCCCCAAGTTTTCCACACCACCAGATAACAGCAAAGCAGGGTTTTTAATCTTCAATATTTGAATGAGGCCCCCCCCCCACAAGTTGTTGACATTCAAAGGTCTATGGATGACCCTACTTAATTTTTCCAGGCTTTGCACTGTGGGCAGAGCCTTCATGAGTGTAGAAGTACCACAACAATTATTTTTAAGGCACTTCAGTTTGTTTAAGGGTGTATGAATGACCCTGGTTGTAATTTTTTTGCAGGCTTTACACTAAGTGCATATAGCCTTTATAAGTCTAGAGTACCACTACATGACAATTTGAACAGAATGTGTATGAGGCCCTACTTTATGTCTAACAGAGGGTGTATCATATTTTGGCAGTTCTTGCTTGTTCCTTCATAAATTACACTGAAATTTCCAATTTTAAAAAAAATTACAATTTTGGTTTACTTTAATTTTTTTTTAAATCCTTTTAAAATTTTGCCTTATATACAAATATTTCTACAGGAAAGAATGTTCCTTAACTTTTTTTTACTGGAAACTCCAATTTGTCATTTTGGAATGTTTTATTGTCAGTTCTTAACCCCTTTCTGACATCAGGCGTAAATTTACCCTGATGTTGGACTCCCTCCATTTGATGTGGGCTCCGGCGGTGAGCCCACATCTTTCCCGGGACATGTCAGCTGTTTTGAACAGCTGCTGGTGGAATCGCGATCCACCCGCTGCTATTAACACGTTAAATCTGACAGCGGCATTTAACTCGCGTTTCTGTCCATCGGGCCAGAAATCTGCCCACCAGTAATCTTAGTCACGTGATCGTGGGTCACTGGTGGGTTGGCATGGCAACCAGAGGTCTTCTGGAGACCTCTATGGTTGTCACGGCCGAATTGCTATGAGCCCCACCCAGTAGTTGCCACTCATAGCAAGTCAGCAATTCTGCTACATAGAGGTGATCTGATCATTGCGTGTATGTAGCAGGGCTGATTGGGTTATGGTGGCTTCTAGTCTCCCATGGAGACTATTGATGCATGCCAAAAGTAAAAAAAAAAAAAACAAAAAAAAAAAAAAAAAGCACACACCTTCAAATCACCCTCCTTTTACACCATTCAAAATAAAACAATAATAAAAAAAAACAAACACTCATATTTGGTATCGCCGGGTTCAGAATCGCCTGATCAATAACAAAATGGATTAACCTGATCGCTAAAAGTCATAGCGAGAAATAATGTTAAAATGCCAGAATTACGTTTTTTTGGTCACCGCAACATTGCATTAAAATGAGTGATCAAAAGATCGTATCTGCACCAAAATGGTATCATTAAAAACGTCAGCTTGGCACACAAAAAATAACCCTCAAGTGACCCGACAACATGAAAAATGGAGATGCTACGTGTATCATAAGATGGCGCAATTTTCTTAAAGTTTGGAATTTTTTTTCACCAGTTTACAATTTCACTGCACTTTGAATTTTTTCCCCCGATTTCCAGTACACTATGTTAAAACAAATGGTGCAATTTAAAAGCACAACTCACATGGCCATATTGACCAAAAAATAAAAAAGTTATGGGTCTGGTAAGAAGGGGAGCAAAAAACAAAAACACAAAAAGCGCCGATCATGAAGGGGTTAAAGCACACCGCCAGGGCAACGAAGGAGTGGCTTCGTAAGAAGCATTTCAAGGTCCTGGAGTGGCCTAGCCAGTCTCCAGAACTCAACCCTATAGAAAACCTTTGGAGGGAGTTGAAAGTCCGTGTTGCCAAGCGAAAAGCCAAAAACATCACTGCTCTAGAGGAGATCTGCATGGAGGAATGGGCCAACATACCAACAACAGTGTGTGGCAACCTTGTGAAGACTTACAGAAAACGTTTGACCTCTGTCATTGCCAACAAAGGATATATCACAAAGTATTGAGATGAAATTTTGTTTCTGACCAAATACTCATTTTCCACCATAATATGCAAATAAAATGAAAAAAAAACAGACAATGTGATTTTCTGGATTTTTTTTTCTCAGTTTGTCTCCCATAGTTGAGGTCTACCTATTATGTAAATTACAGACGCCTCTCATCTTTTTAAGTGGTGGAACTTGCACTATTGCTGACTGACTAAATACTTTTTTTCCCCACTGTACTTGTAGGGTCTGTTGGTAAAATGCTCGGATTTCCCATTATACTCTTCAATCGAAGTAAACATTAGAATTGCTTGGTTCGAGTAACAAGCATTTTAGTGCTCGCTCATCTCTAGTAACTAAATATGCAAGTGATTTTTCAGCAGGTGATTATAACTACAAGACAAATAATCTGGTGCCTCCTAGTCCAACCACACCCCCAGCAGTGATGCAGCTATCACTACACATTGTGTACAGAAAGTGGCTATCAATAATGTGGGCGTGGTTATGCACAGCTCCACATTCAGAGCTCTGCAAGATCTGTAAGACTGATTCTATCACAAGTGCTGCACCCAGTGAACTAAGTGATACATCGCTAGAATCAGGGCCTCTATTCCTACCTCATGCTGCTCTCAGATTACATAAAAACCTGCAGACAGACTTACTTTAATTAGTAATTGGCAACAGAAACATTAAATCCAAACTTCGACTCAATTTCCCCAAAGATTATAAACCATTAGGTGCAACCACTGCACTACCCCCTAAACCTGGGTAGTGAAGAGGCACTGCTGTATGTAAGGCCCCCTAAAACCACACGTACCCATTATAACCTATGGTGCTGCACATGTTCATGTGACACACAGACATGTCCGTTACACACAGAGATATGTCCATTTTCTTACCAGCAGCACGGATGACAAGGGTGAATATAAGTCTTTGGGTCTGTGTAAGGCTAGGTTCACATTGCATTATGGCAGTCCATTTAATGAATGCATTAAACGGATTGCGCTAACGCTAGTCTTCTTTTGATCGCATTTGTGCAATCACGTTAGCGCAGCTGCTCCTTCTGTGGTAGCCGAGATGGACCTTCGAACGTGGTAGACCGCGTCTGAGGGTCCGTCACAGCTTAACGGGACTTTGCTAACGCATGCCGATTTTGACATGCGTTAGTGATCCGCTAGGTTAGGCAGTCTATGGGTGCGTTAACGGATGCGTTACATCGCGTTAATGTCGCTTTGTAACACATCCGTTAGACGGACTGCCATATGCACTGTGAACCTTCCCTCAGACACATACAGCACACAGATGACATCGGTGTTTTGTACATGTTTAACATTAAATATAGAAGAATCTTTTGAACTAATTTTTCTTAAGCCATACTGGAAAAAAAACAGATGGCACAATGATAACACAAATACCATTTATACCCGGTACCGATATTATATGGATGTCTGAAAGGAGACCTATGGCAGTGATTTTATTAGCTTCCAAGTACAAAACTCTGGTATATATTCTGCTTATGGATTTGGAGTGGTCATTTAATTGCCTTGTCCCCAATGGTAATAGATACGCTGCAACTATCATCACTTTTAACTTGTATCAATAGTTATGAATGTGAAAAATCTAGAAATATAGAAATTTCCAAACTGGGCAGTTTATACAGTAATGCAAAAGAAACAACAGCACAATCTTTCTCAATGGGCTTAGTCAACACATTTGCTAGTTTCAGCTTGCCATAACTTACAGCGCGAGCCGTAACCTTGCGCACCTGGTGAATAAACCTGTTAAAGAACATAGTACACAGTCCCGGAGCCGTTACTACTTTTGTGATATTGTTTTGTGGCAAAGACTTGGCATAATCTCATTTTGGGATTAGCAGTCAAGAAGGCGGTGTCGATTAGTGATGGACGGCCTTCCTTATTCATGTCCATAAATACATTTTAGCACACCTTTATTTACTATTTTTTTTTTTTTTTTAAATATCTTAATCTTCTATTCTTGGTAGCTGACAAAAGGCAAGAGTAGGCAGTAGAGGAGGGAGATTTTATTTCTGAGCGTGTTTAAGGTAAGAGACTTGGTGCAGCATATAACACTGAAGCATCCTCACCTGGAAGACTTCATCTGTGGGGTTTCATTTAACACCGTATGGATAAAGGTTTTACACAATCTTTTTGGAAAAATGACAATGAAAAATAAATGGCATACAGAGATACAGCGTGACTTACTTTTTGTAAGCCCAATAAAGGGAATCGTTTCTCCGGTGCTTTTGTGCTTTCGAATCCCAGTGTGGTTTGTGTCCCTCATCGGCTTCTCTAAATAGGTTTCCAACAGCAGTGCAGACCTAGCCATGGTCATTGTTCCATTCTGAAAAGCTGACATCAGATATAAATAATGTATTTTAAAATACAGACTTTATTTCATATTGTTAATATAGACAGCACTGAAATAAGACCCCTACATGAAGTAGTAAAGTAAGCCTGATACAGATGGTTATAAGCCATGTTTCAAATCCTAAGACTGTACATTATACAATGAAATCTTTGCCACCTCTTTAAAATATTTATGCTGGTAAAACTAAAAACTCAAACATAATAAAAAAAGTTTTACAAGCAAATATCCATGTAAAATAGGCTGACCATACTTTTACTATGGGGTTCTTGGAAAGAAGGGGGGGGGGGGTGGGGGTGAATTTTGGGAAGAAACTCCAAAATGACCTGTCTCTCTTGATTTTTACATGCTTTGTTGTTTGTGAATCAAAACCAGTTATGGGGATTATTCCAATGAATATGGAAAGGAAGGCATGGTAAAACAAACCATGCCAGCTTCCCCAGTACCCAGCACCACTCCAGTCCTCTTTCCGGTGTCCACCAAAGCAGTGCTGGACACTGGAAAAGGTGAGTATATTAATATAACTATATTACATGTACATTCATACAGGTTTAGCCCATAACTTTTTTTAATGGGATGGCTTCTTTAAATCTTTAGTCACATCTGAAAGGTGTATTAACTTTACCTGTGGTGGGCATCCTTCCACTACTGCCCCAGATCTACATTTTGCATCTGTTCTTATGTGAGGTCCTAAAGGCCCCGTCACACTAAGCGATCTCGGTAGCGAGATCGCTGCTGAGTCACAACTTTTGTGACGTAACAGCGATCTCACCAGCGAGATCGCTGTGTGTGACAGCGATCAGCAAGCGGCCCCCCTGCCGGTATCGCTGATTGCTGGAAGAAACCTCTGGACATTTCTTTGGTCGCTGGTCTCCCGCTGGCCAGCACCCATCGCTGTGTGTGACAGGCGGGAGACCAGCGATCAGGTGTAAAAAAATAATGAAAAAAAATATATAGTTATTCTCACCTTCCGACGTCCCATTCAGCCATCCTGCCTCTCGCCACGCTCCGGTCCCAGTGATCCTTTGCACGAATGACCACGAGACTTTGTTATCCCTCGAGACCGTGACATCTCACGGTCATTCGTGCAAAGGATCACTGGGACCGGAGCGTGGAGAGAGGCAGGATGGCTGAACGGGACATCAGAAGGTGATAATAACTATATTTTTTATTTTGATTCTATTTTACAGGGATGGCCAGCAATGCCGGGCGCTCGGCATCGCTGTGCTGATCGCTGGTGAAGCTGTCTGTGTCACAGCTCACCAGCGATCACATAGCGACTTACTAGCGATCCTGACACCTTGATATCGATGTCGGGATCGCTGGTAAGTCGCTTAGTGTGACGGGGCCTTAAGACCTTGCACCAAGTCATGGGCAATGCACAGCAGACACAGGGAACTACAGTAAAGAGAGAGCACGTTTCCCAAAATGGGTTAGATGTTTTCCCTTCCCTAAACAGCTTAAAAAAAATTACTTATGGCAAATGCAATGCAAAAATTTGCTTGAAATTTATCAATTAGACAGTTTGCATTGCGGTTGCAAATTTCCCATTTGAGTAAATACATGGGGACGAACATGTGGAGAATTTTCACATTTTTAAAAAAATTTCTTTTTAAGGTTTTTGCTATGCAGAAAATGAGTATAAATGGATTAGTCCAAATAAATACGATAAATTGGTCATGTTTAGCACCCTATATTTAAATGCTGGAGGTAGAGAAAGATTTCATGAGGGTTTATAATGTACACTGCGCATTTGCATCTTAGTAGATGACATCGACTTAGCCTTTTCTTCGTGTGACAACCAGCAGGTTTTTTTTTTAAATGTGATTTCAAGTCAAATCACACATTCACTATGGTACGCCGCAGACACTCACCAATTCCCAAGTGACCGGCAATAAGGAGCTGAAAAGCCAGGTAATAAAAAAGTCTGGAGAATACAAAGAGAACATATTTAATTAACTCTCATGTTCAAGTGTCAGAGGTAAGCATTTGAATACATTAATTTGCCATTTTGAATCCCAAAGGCCTCACAGCTAAGTGGCCTTGTGGGGCTTTAATTAATGTTACCTACTAAGTAAACTAACCCTTCTGAAGTGACCTGTTCAGGCCTACTAATTAAGCCTATTACTGCGCTGTATTCAGTTCGCTGGACTATGCAACTTTATTACAATGATAATTGCCTGCTAATAATTTGCACTGGATAAGATTAATAGGCTTAGCTTCTCATTTTTTTGTAAAAAAAAAAAGTGATATCTGTACAGCTCTACATTTGGAAAGAAAAAAAGATTTTTCGCATGCACAACAATTTGCCATCTTACATGAATAGAGAGAAAATAAAAATATTTCTTAACCACTTGTGGTGCATGAAAATGGGACATTAAACAGCTGATATGCAAGACATTATGAATAATAATATATGCACACTGCCATACTACAGATTGGTATGGCAAGGCATTCTTCTACGGCACTCAGTCTGCTTTTGGCCTATTCTGTGCCTTTAATTTTAAAAAGGAGAAGCACAGAGGTGCTTTATCACATACGTCATCTATTGTAGAAAACAAAATCATCATGACACGCTTAATCACATTTGTACATTATTTTCTCTGCTGCAAGTGATACATCCTGCAAAGACAAATTATCCTACAGGTTTTAAATAACCCATAGCGATTGTGTAAGGACACAGACGTTCATGCTTCTCACATGCGAAAAAAAAACAAAAAACAGACAAATAACAGATTGATCAAAGTTTGAGCAGTTGTTCTAAAAAAAAGCAAATATACTGTATATTATCTACATTCTCCTAAGTGACAGTCATAGACTTGCTCCGACACTTGGATCAACATTGGATAGGTCTCCGATTTTGCTAGGACTGCTGGTTCCGCAAAAATAAAGCAACATGTGAATAGCCCCATAGACTTTCGCCGAAAGGATTGTCATCATGACAAATCACAGATAGCGCTCATAAGGGAACATCGGAAAGAGTCAGATGGCCGCATAACTCAAGAGAGGATTGCAATGTGCTTGGACTGAACATCAGAGCCAACAGCAAGTTTGAGCATTGTGTTGCGATCTTTGAGTTATTCAGCCGCCTGACTCTTCCCCAAGGCTGGGGTTGTGTTAATATTGGCTACCACAGCTTTCGTTGCCAAAAATTGTTCTCTGCTGACACTACATTGCAGTGCGATGCTGGTAAATGAAGTTACATTGCAACCCACAAAGTGCTGCAAACAGAAAATTCCAACTATTTGACTATTTTCGACTTGGTGTCACAGTACCTTTTCGATTGCATTGAGACTTTATTCACCTGCATTATGCCGTGATGTAGCAGCATCAGGTTTTGGCCAAAATTGTAATCTGGCATCAGTCTAAAGCTTTCCTTATGAACCCTAAGGCATGATGCACACAATCATATTGGAGATCCTTTTAGCACAAATTCCACTTACAGCTCCGATAAGTGTGCATCTCATATATAGCTCCCATAAATGTGTATGGACCATTAAAAGATGGGGCTCCTTAGGTTTCAGAGGCTGAATCCAACGATTACAGATGAATGAGCACTAAAATGCTAGGGTGCTCGTTGCTCAAACCGAGTAGTTCCTAATACTCGCATGCTAGTTTCTAGTAACGGGTATGATGGGAGTTAATGGGAAAACAGAGCTTTTTTTACAGCAGATCCTACAAAGCTGTGGAAGAACAGGGACAGGAAAGTATGGCAAATGCTCAGTGCCCCAGCACTTAAACAGGTGCTCTGGGTGGTGACACCTGCCCTGTGCGGGTGAACAATACAATACCGATAAGGGTATGTGCATGTGTTGAGAAAAATTTCTGCATCCCATGGCAGGAAAAAGGCAGCTGCAAAAATGCACTTTTTGGTTCATTTTTGATTGATTTTTTTTATTGAAGTCAATAGTGAAAGACGCAGGGCAAAAACGCACAAAGAATTGATGTGCTGCAAATTCTCTTCTGAACCAAATCTGCAAGTCAAAAATATTCAGCGTATGCATAGCATTTTTAGTTCTCATTCTCTTTACTGGCATCAGGCTTTATCACAAATCCGTGCAGAAAAAAATGCACCAAATCTACAATGTGTGCATACAGCCTAACATTTTTAACACTTTTTTTTGAGGCTTATATAGCAACAAAATCTACCCAAGAGCATATGGCTGAGCAATATAATACAGATAAAATTTTGAACAAGGTTCTGCAGTGCGTATCCCTGGCTTCTCCTCCTTGGTTAGGCAAGAAAGCTTGCCCCCTGCCACTAGCATTGTCTGATGAAGTTTTTTTCCAACATATTTTCTGCCACAGCCTTCTGGTATAGCACCATTTTAGAAGACCTCTCCACCTCAGGAATAAGTGATGTAAAGTTCTCCTTGTAACGTGGGTCTAGCAGGGTGAACAACCAGTAATCTTTTTTTTGCCAAGACAAATGTAACTCGAAGGTTATGGGAAAGGCAGCAGACAGCAAAAACACTTCCTTGACTCCACCAGTAGGACATATCATCTCTTCCTCCTCTTTCCCATCGATGTAGGAGAGATGGGAGGAAGTCTGTTGTGCTAGCAAACAGCTCCTGTTCCTCCTCCTCCTCATTATTACCCAATCCATGCTAAGCAGAGGAGATTAGGCCAGGCTGGCTGTAATCTGTTATGTCTTCCTCTATCCCCACCTTGTCCACATACAAACCCTCATGATTATTTGTGAGCAGTGACTGTTGAAGTAGGCACAGAAGCAGGATCGTTGTGTTTACTATAGCATCATCAACTATCACCATCCTTGTGATTCCCCCCCCCCAACCCCCCGTGTGGTGCTGATGCGGCACACGGACATCTCGGGTACCGTGTTTTCCGGTACCAGAAATATCTGGACGTATGAAACCGCCCTTAGGCCACATTCACAAATTCTGTATTTTACCTCAGTATTTGCAAGCGGAAACCAGGAAAGGAACAGTCAGAGAGAAAAGTATTTTGGAATCGCGTCACCACTTCTGTATTTATCACACACACTCGGTTTAAGCTAAACCTCACCAAATACTCAACGTGTGCACATGGCCCAAAGTCAAGATCCCATGATAAGTTTTGACCTTGCATTAATATTTTCACATGGCTGGTCCATTTTTAAAATCGCTAATAAGAACATACAATCTCAACAACATCACTGTGTGCTGTCCTTGCAAATTGTTGTTGCTGCGGTTACTAATGCTTTCAAAGGAAAAAAAAACCCTCAGTATGGTGCTGTATGGGCATGTGAAGGTCAGTATGGTTCTAGTGGCTCAGACAGGCAGGAGCAGGAGCCAAAGTCAATCATTTTGGTGACGATCATTTCACAAGTATCCCTGTTCTTACACAACACCTGCAGAAAACCTGCCAAAAAATGCCATTTATTCAAGTTTTTTTTTTTTAATTAACATTTTCCTGCTCTCTTTTCCTCTCCAGAAAGCAGTAAAAGGAATGGTAAAATAACTGCATCAAAAACATTACATGTGAAAAAAAAATATGAATACAAACCCTATACATATATCCGGTGTAAAAATTACAGATACATTGTACAGAAACAAACCTATTCTGAGAGTTGGAACCTAAATTACTGCAATGTAAAACACTCTTAGGCTGCATTCACACCTCTTTTCACATCTGTGTAAAACGTGCCACTTGCATCGCCTCCTTTTAAAAACTGAAGGCAGTAAACTGAGCTATCAATTATCCATTGACTTTTAACAATGGATCCATTAAAATTGATTGGAAAATCTGAAATAAAAAGATGTCCTTTATTTATTCACCCTTAGTATATGGTTCCCCGAATATTTTAATGGACAAATTTGAGACACAAAATGGTAGGACATGCTCTGAGTGTCCTGGACTGGAGATATGGAGCCATAAAAAAAAAAAAACACTGTGTGCATGGATAAAAACAAATTATGGGTCAATGTGCTGTCTCACAAAAAAACAAACTGCACAAAGGCATGTAGAGCAGGTGTGTAAAAGAGGCCTTGGACTGGAAGCACATTTAAGTTTTTTTTAAAGCCATGCCAGGGGTGGCTCCAAAAGTCATGAGAAATATAAAGGATGGTCTTAGATTTCCTGCTAGATCTAAGTCTATTTTTGGGTTAAAATAACTGCATATACAATGATCTATACTGATGCCAACTGAGAGAGTTAATGTTTTAGGTTAAAAAAAAAGGTTCCATTTGAGCTATGAAAAGTAAAATTTAAAGTTGCAGAAAGGAATCTTACCTGCTGCAGCCCATCCTTTCCTTTCCTATCCAAATCCACTTCTAATCTGAAATTCAGTAGCACCATGCAGTTAAAAAATAAAGGTGTCTCAGTCTTCTGCATATCAATTAATGAGACATTCAAATTCAATCACACTGTGTCTCACTTCAGGGCACACCCAGGAAAGAAGGAAAGAGACTGACTGTGCAAATCAATGGATTTTATTCACAGAAAATCTGGTCTACTGTCCACTAACTAGGTACAGGCAATTGCCTGGAATAATACAGAACCATGGTGTTATGAAATAGTTAGACATAAATGGGAATGAATTTTTACTAAGATGATCTACAAAATTAAAAAAATGACTTTTAAGAAAATTAGAGCAACCTGAAGGCATTGAGCATGCGGTGTTGCAATATATATATATATATATATATATATATATATATATTGTGTATATAGTAAATATATATGGTAGAATTGTTTCTTTTAAATCCATATTCCAAAATGTATTAATGATGGCATTTGCGCTATGTGCACCTGTCTTTTTGTCTGCTGCCATGATTTACCACATTAGACCAGGGCTTTATTAAGATTATATGCATGTAATGAAATTTACCTATAGTCTAGCAGAATTGTCCAGTTTGGTGTATAGGAAACCAGAAAATAGATTTAGTTTATATGTACAGAGGAGCTGATTCTTAAGGTCCCCATATTCATTAAACTGATGCCACCCAAACCAGCCAATATCAGAAAGTAAAGAGAATGGTCTAATGTTTATGGGAAGGCCGGCTGACTGATGGTCAGGGGAAGATGTCAATCACACATGTTTGATTTTGGGCCATCAATCTAATTTTTTTCATGAAGATATGCCACTGGCCGACATGTCAGCTGGTTTCTTTCTCATAGAGAATTCATGAGCACTCGGAGAATGAACGCTCCTATGTATGGGAGAGGCGGCTGACATGGCTGCTATTCATCTGTTCCCTCCTTTGATATCTCTAAGGCCGGGTTCACATTTCGTTTTGGCAGTCCGTTAGACGGACACCATGGCATAATGCGGTGAAACAAAGCTCGTTAACGCTGCCATTGCCCTCCATTGTCGGGTGCATAGCGACGCATGCCGTAAAGCGGCACACATTCACGATGTGCCGTCATTCAGTGACGAAGCCTCGGACGCGGGCTGCACCGCCTAAGGGTCTGTCACCGCTAGGGCAAATGGAGCATCTGTGCTAGCGGTATAGCATAACGCATATCGCGTTATGCTATAGTATTAACGCAGCCTGTCAACGCTATGCGACATGTCGGCTGGTGGCTTATCTTTGGGAGAATAATGCAATTATCTTCTCATTGAAAACACGAGTGCTCAGCCAGCCAAATGACCATTCCTTTGTATGGGAGAGTCAGCTGAGATGGCTGTCAGCATCGTTCAGCTGAAAGTTATCTGGAAGTGTGGCCAAAAGTGATGAGCGACCATGCTCTGATAAGGTGTTATCCGAGTTTGCTCGTGTGCTAATAGAGTGTCTTCAGCGTGCTCTGATACTATGTTTGAGTCCCCATAGCTTTCAAGACATGCAGCCACAGCGACTCAAACATAGTATTAGAGCATGCCGAAGACACTTTATTAGCGCACGAGCAAGCTCACTCATCACTAGTGGACAGCTTTAGTTTGCAATTTTTTGTCCTATCTATACTCCTTTGACTGCCGCAGTTTAATGAACTAAGAGAAAAATATATATAAAAACTGGATATCTCCATGCACAGCATACTTTAGATTCATTAACCGAGCCCACTTCCTGTTGAAAATCTGTCACAGGTTAAAAGCAATGGTAGGTTCGGACCTGATGGTGTAGAACTAGAAATTTGGCATCAATTGAACCTTTTTTTTGGCACAAATTAGTTTAGGCATATGTATCATTGGTTTGCAGCAAAAAGAACAGATATATGCTCCTCACTCGAAAAATGTTAAAAGCATCTAGAAAACGGGGGTAGACTTTGCAAGACTAAAAATGCTCCATTTTTAGTATGGAGATGCACCAGTTTTGGGGCAAAAATAAATGGTTTAAAGTATCCCAAATAAAGGTCCTCATATATGTTAAAATCAAATCAGTCAAACCAGCCAATTTCAGCAGGATATTGAAATTTGTATTTCCAAGGGAGCATCCTTTTCTTCTCCCTGGAGGTATGCACTTGCGAATCTGCTCTCTCATAAAGAACACAGGAAGTCTTGTTTGTGGGGATTTGTATTTTTCAATTTGTCTCTTGACAAAAACCGTTTGTTGTCAAAACATCTCCTTTTTTTGTTCTATAGTACAGGATTTCAATAATAAAGAATATAATTGAGTAAAATCTCTGGTGCTTTGGATGTGTCTTGTTGTATCTATTGCCATTGTAATGGTGAGTTGTCCCAAGAGAGCAGGGAGCCAAGGGAATAGCGCTTATTAAACTTCTTTTACAAGTTGTTTGTGGAGGAGTTGGAAGAGATAGCTGTTTGTCGACCAATCATTTGGGGGTCCTGTAGAGTTGGTGGAAATTGAATTGTTTAAGCAGCACGCACCATTGCAGTAAATTTGTCACATCATTAGATTGCTTGGTCTAAGATTGTGCTAACTATTAAAAATTGTTATTGTTAAAAATGGCAGCAGCTTTTCATAAATTACTTTTTTCAGATGATCTGCCTACTTTTCACAATATATATTTATATTAGGAGAATTTGTACAGGGTCCCCAAATATGTAGCATTTGGCCAGAATGCCTTTTTTAAACTATATTTACAAAAGAAAACTAGATAAATTTGCCTAATGTTCTTCCAAATGGCCTTTTAGGAGTTACATAGCATGCTGTTTGCCATGTGTTGTCATATTCACAACATAACAAGACCGAAAAAAGACATTTGTCCATCCAGTTCATCCTATATTCCATCAGAATGAACTCCCAGATCTACGTCCTTCTAAAGAACCTAATAACTGTAAGATGCAATATTGTTACGCTCCAGGAAGCCATCCAGGCCTCTCTTGAACCCCTTGACTGAGTTCGCCATCACCACCTCCTCAGGCAGGGAATTCTAGATTCTCACTGCCATAACAGTAAAGAATCCTCTTCTATGTTGGTGGAAAAACCTTCTCTCCTCCAGACGCAGAGAATGCCCCCTTGTGACCTTCACCTTCCTTGGTATAAACAGATCCTCGGAGAGATATTTGTATTGTCTCCCTATGTATACTTATACATGGTTATTAGATCGCCGCTCAGGCGACTTTTTTTTCTAGAATAATCCTAATTTTGCTAATCTCTCTGGGTATTGTAGTTCCCCCACCCCTTTTATTAATTTTGTTGCACTCCTTTGTACTCACTCTAGTTCCATTATATCCTTCCTGAGCACCGGTGCCCAAAACTGTACACAGTAACCCATGTGTGGTCTAGCCAGGGATTTGTACAGAGGCAGTATAATGCTCTCATCCTGTGTATCCAGACCTCTTTTAATGCACCGCATGATCCTGTTTGCCTTGGCAGCCGCTGCCTGGTACTGGCTGCTCCAGGTAAGTTTATCATTAACTAGGATCCCCAAGTCCTTCTCCATGTCAGATTTACCAAGTGTTTTCCAGTTCAGTGCTTAATGGTGATATTGATTCCTTCTTCCCATCTGTATAACCTTACATTTATCATTGTTAAACCTCATCTGCCACCTTTCGGCCCAAGTTTCCAAATTCATCTGTAGCAGAATACTATCATCTCTTGTATTGACTGCTTTATATAGTTTTGCATCATCTGGAAATATCTATATTTTACTGTGTAAACCTTCTACCAGATCATTAATAAATATTTGTTGAAGAGAATAGGTTCCAACACTGACCCCTGCGGTACCCCACTGGTCACAGCGACACAGTTAGAGAATATACCATTTATAACCACCCTCTACTTTCTATCACTAAGTCAGTAACTTACCCATTTACACACATTTTCCCCCAGACCCAGCATTCTCTTTGGTGTACCAACCTCTTGTGTGGCACGATATCAAACGCTTTGGAAAAATCAAGATATACCACGTCCAATGACTCACCTTGGTCCAGTCTATATCATCATATGGAGGAATCAAGAAGTCATATCCCCATAAAATTACAAATTTTATTTGAAAAAATTAGTACAGTATAGTAAACCTATTAAAATGAAAAAATGAGGACAAACAAAGCAAAGAAAAAACGGCTTTTAGAGGAATGAAGCAACCAGAAAAAGATGCACTGATAAAGAAATTACAGACCATATGTATCAGCCTCACAAAGTGGACAAAGTTCATAGATGAGTATATTAAAGAGCTTAAAAGGTATGCATTTAAAAAGCGCGCAATAGATAACTCGGTCAATAGACAGTTTTTATACTGCTCACTAGAGATGAGCGACTTTGCCTTTTTTTGGGTCGAGTCGGGTTTCATGAAATGGTATTCCGTGTTTCACTGTCAGGAAACACAGAATACGTCATGGCGGTGGAGCAGGGAGAGGTAA
The DNA here is from genome assembly GCF_039654945.1 of Dendrobates tinctorius. Classification (NCBI taxonomy): domain Eukaryota; kingdom Metazoa; phylum Chordata; class Amphibia; order Anura; family Dendrobatidae; genus Dendrobates; species Dendrobates tinctorius. Next base: position 2,121,292 of record NW_027361712.1, read on the forward strand.
GTATTTGAACTTTGCAAGTGCTGTGATCCTGAGCAAGCAGGGGGGCCCACTCGTTGGCGATGGCAGTGGCACAGGGCCCCTCTAATAGTACGGTGGTGTGTGGCGGTGTGACTGACTGCGGGTGGGCCCTCCCCCTCCCCCTCCCACCGGCACCGGCAGAGACCTCCCACCGGCAGAGACACTTTTGCATACTATGAGGGGCCCTGTGCCAGTGCCATCGCCCATGAGTATGCCCCCCCACCAGCTCAAAGAACCTGCACTTTCATCTGCACCTTCCTCTTTGTCACCGTGTAAGGTGGTATAGTATGTGGGAAGGGGAACCTGAGTTTCCTCTGGGTCAGATTCTGGCTGTGTAGAGTGTGAGGGGAATGTAGTGGTCTGGGTCAATGTACCAGCAGAATCATCTAGCAGTGGCTGGGCATCAGTGCACTTGTGGCGTCCCCAGGAGTACGGTCGCCACAGTGGCATTACCTTCCTCCTAGGGAGTGTGATGTCATTCTTGGGAGCAACGAAGGATCTCTCTATCAGTTAAACCAACACACAACACATTTCCCACTCCACGCCAGCAGGGAGACCTCTGAACATGACTGCTGAGGAGCTGCTCTCTGTGGCCGGGAGGAGGTAAGTTAGGCCATTCTGTGCAGGGAAGGGGAAGTGTGTGGACTTGAGAAGGGGAGCTGGAGGATGTGCAGAGTTAAGTCTCACTCCTAGCTGGAGTGCAAGGTCCGGATTCCGGTCTCCGATTTTGTAGGGACACTGACGTTCCTGCAGCAGAATTCGGAGGATGTAGCAGCTGTAAATGCTCTGTACCCAACTGATTCTCGGAGGCCCCAGCATCGACGTGTGTGAGCCAGAAGGAAAAGGCTACGGCTGCCAGCCATACGAGAAATTTCCAAAAGAGAGTCAACAGGGGGAACTTCATTGAACTCAGCACTGCGAGTACCTCAGATAAGATAAGATAAGATAAGATAATCCTTTAATCATCCCACCATGGGGAAATTCAGAGCATTACAGCAGCAAGGCAGGAACAAGTACAGATACAGATGCATAAAGGCATTACATTGACAGTAGGTAGGTACATATAGGAAAAAAAAAGATATAACCGGACTATCACAACTTTGGATCTATCAGTTCACTGTTTGGGTCGTTCTCTGTTTTGGACAGTGCTAGTTATACAGCCTAACTGCAGCAGGAAGGAAGGACTTTCGATAGCGCTCCCTCTCACATTTAGGATGAAGTAGCCGGTCACTGACAGTACTGCACATCTTTGTCACAGTCTCATGCATGGGATGGGAATCATTCTGCACCATGTAGCTCACCTTGGCCAGTATCCTCCTGTTGCCTACTTCCTAAACTGGATCAATGGGGCATCCCAGGACAGAGCTGGCCCTTCTAATCAGTTTGTCCAGCCTATTCCTGTCCCTGGTTGATATGCCACTACCCCAGCATGCCACACCAAAGAAAATGACTGATGCTACAACAGAGTTGAAGAAGGATGCAAGGATTGCCCCCCTAACTCTGAAGGCTGTCAGCCTTCTGAGCAGATAAAGCCTACTGTTGCCTTTCCTGTACACTGCATCCAAGTGATGGGCCCAGTCAAGCTTATTATTGAGGCTCACACCAAGGTACTTATAGGTGTCGACTATCTCAATGTCATTTCCCTGAATGTTCACCACTACTGGTGGATTTTTTCCCTTGCGAAAGTCCACCTCCAATTCCTTGGTCTTCCCGGAATTAATCCTAAGGTGGTTCCTCTGACACCACTCTACAAAAGCTTGGTTAGTATCTCTCTACTCTCTTTCATTTCCTCCTGTGATGAGGCCTACTATTGCAGAGTCATCAGAATACTTCTCAACTAGCAGCTAGATGAGTTGCACTTAAAATCTGCAGTATACAGTGTGAAGAGAAACCTTGAGGTGCCCCTGTATTGGAGATCACCGTGTCTGACACACTGTCCCGAACCTTTACAAACTGAGGTCGGTTTGTGAGGTAGTTAAGGATCCAGGTGGAGAGTTGGAGGTCCACGCCAACAAGGCCCAGCTTGTCTCTCAGTAGACCTGGCTGTATGGTACTAGAGAAATCGAAGAACATTATTCTCAGATAAGCGCTAGAACGGAGGCCACACTACCTATCTGCAGAGAGAGAAGTCCAAATTGGCTTCCAGGCTGACCAACTCCTTCTCCATCTGTACTCTGGGTCCTGGACAGCACCTACCAAGTACAGGTAAAGGAACTGCATGACTGTGTCTGTCAACTTTCTCCTGTGCCTGGCGCATGGCTCAGCTACATCCTGCACTGCACACCATCTCCCAACTCTTTCATCTGCCCTGCGACTACGGCCCTACCTGTGCAGGTCTTCTCCATCTTAGCTGCACCACAACATCTGTCCCACAGAAGTGACACTGCAGCGCTGGTCAATCTAATCAGAAACCAGAGGTGGCGTCACATACCATTCACCTATAAATGCAATTCACCACTTTGCATGGTCGCCCAGGGCCACGGAACGGGTCACCACCACCGTGACACATCCCTGTGAGACACCGGCCCGGTACCGATTAACCCCACTGCCCTGGCTGGCCACCCACACTCCATGTCAGATTCATCTTGGACTGGGGAATTCACGATTTGACTTGATAACCCAGACATGGTATGATAGAAAGAGCTACATGGACTAATGTGAAGTGTGGCCTGCTGCCTCATTCAGTTTGGGTGGGGGTAAAAGACACAAGGAAAGGGGTTCTTCCTGACCAGGAGACAGCACTTGACCAATCAGTGCTTGTGTGGCACCCCTGAGGCCTAGAGAGAGGCATTCCAGGGTAACTAAGTACTGGAGTGCTTCGCACCTAAAGGCGCATTGGAGGAGTCGTTCAGTAAGGTACATGTTGGCGGAGTGTGGAAGGGAGAATCCTATCCTGCCTGGAGGTTGGCTGGAGCCTGGAGAACACAGTACGGAAGCAGGCAGTTGTGTGAACTGCAAACAGTGAGTAAAGCTTTGAAACCGCATACTCTGGTGTCCTCCAGTTATTCCCGCACCGCTACATCTGGGTAACAACATCTATACCATTCTGTGCCTCTCCTCATCCATTGCTCCTACACTGCCCTGGGACTACAGCTCCACCTGTGGGGAGCTACACCATCTTTGCTGCACCACACCATCAGTCCCAGCGGATCTGCATGCAGCGTTGGCTCAACACCTTACTTGCCAAACACCATGGGTGACGCCACGAACTATTCTAATAAACTTTAACACCATTAACAACATCACCGCCACTGATATTGGGCGCCCAGGGCCACGGACCGGGTCACAGCTGCCGTGAAGCTTTCCCTCCACCTGACACCGGCCCGGTACCGAGTACCCCGCTGCCCTAGGTGAACGAGGGCGACCCAATTTTGGCGCCACGAACAGGATGACGACACCCGATGCCATCGGGTTCTGTGTGCCTTGGATTTACAACTGTTGAAAATGTGCAGAAGACCAAATTTAATAGACTGTAAAATGGACATTAGAAATGGCCACTGGCACGGAGAAGAAGGGCGTGAAGAGATGGGAGGTCCTAAGAAAAGACCGCGAAGAGTCTTGGGCTGTCCCTGCCTGAATTACTATGTGACAGATGCATGGCCCACCCCCCGAGGGTTTCGTATACTGGCTTGGTATGGAGGCGCTGGAAGAAGACGCCGCCCCTGGAAGGAGGGGCAGAGAAAGCCAGTGGCGAGCAGAAGGGCGGAGCAAGAAGAAGAACGCCAGAACGCCATGATGAAAGCAGATGAGAAGACAGAAGAACGTGGGGGAGAAGCCACTCACCTCTAGGCCGCCCCTGCGGAGGCTGCGACCGCTGATTCACCCTGAGCTGTGGCCGCCACCGCCTCACAACCAATACTGTCATTGGGTGAGCCCCGTCCGGAGGAGATACATGAGGGCTCTGGAACAGAATGGAGGACCAGGACCGCGTCTCCGCCTGGACCGGGCCCGGTGGCAGCGGCCTCTGCCGTCAACCCCAGCTGAGACCGGCCTGGTCCCAGCACGGATCCAACTACAGCCTACTCTACCAGTCACTCCTGGAGTTGCGGCTGCTGCCATCTACCACCAGGAACCGGAGCTGGAACCGCGGCTGGAAACGGCAGGTATGATTGCTACCCCCAGTCTGACCCTGGTTTTGGGGGCAGAACCCACAGATAGGAACGGGCCCACTGACCTTTGCCGACGATCCCCAGCTGCAGTGCCTATGGGGGGAGATGATCAAGTTGTTCCTGGCTGGCGGCCTCGGGCTGCGGCACCATTTCCTGAACTTCCTATGGAACTGGAGGGACCCATATCCCCGCAGACAATGGAAATCTCCATGGCCCTTTCCCTGGGCCCCACCAGTCCCTATCCCTCTCTATGGGAGATTGAATATATGCGGCTAGCCAGTAGTCAACGGGACGAAGATACCACCTCTGAGAACAATTCCACTTCAGCTTCCAGAACCCCAGGAGGGGATCAGCACTAAGAATTACACTTTACAATTTACTAAATCTCGTTACCCAGGAGGGTTATTTGCACCAGTTGTGCCTTGTTTGCTATCATGTTTTTACGGTAGCACTTTTGTTGCCTGCTTTTGATTGGCAGTGTTTTTCTACAAATGGAACTGTGGAGATCATGAACGCTGTATGATCCAAAACTTTCTTGTAAATAGTTTGCACCTCTTTAGGTGCCTTTCTTGGTTTTACATATGTGACCTCTTTGTGAAGATAATGGTTACATAAAGACTCTTTACGAAGATAATGGTTTTGCATGGACACTTTTCGAAGAATGATGTCTACCTCAAGGGACATTGCAAGAAATCCCAGCTGGGAGCAGTGTTCAGCACTTTGCAAGAATTTTGAATGTTTTATGATAACGTATTTGATAATGTTGTGTCTTATGAAAAGAAAATGTCTTTTATAGAATATTTGATACAGAGAATTAGAAAAGTTTTGAGATAGAATGTGAGAACTAAACAAAGACAGAAGAATTGAAAGTGACAGGTGACAGGCCAAGTACAGATGGTCAGTGTCTTGCGTCCAGTAGAGAAAGAGAAAAAGAAAAAGAGAAATGTAATAAAGAAAACGTGTTGAGTATAGTACTTTGAATTAAGAATTGCACTTAAGTAAATTTTTGATAATAAGATAGGAAGTTAGCCTGTTTGTAACGTTTAAGAAATGTGCCTCCTACATTAGGAAGATTAGATAAGTATTGTTAAACAGCATTTTAATTTTTTTGTGTGTTCCTGTATTGTACCTTTTGTTGTCTTACAGCCAGCGGACGAGCTATGTTTAATGGGGGGGTATGTGGCACCCCTGAGGCTTGAGTCGCCACAGAGGTACTGCACCTTCTCCTAAGGTGTAGTGCCTCACCATCCTGGTAAGGTGTGAACTCCTGACCACGCTCCACACCTGCATTCCACACACAGGATAGTTCAGTGGGACCACCTAACAGCTTCAGGCTGGGGGTTAGCAGAGCACCCCTCGTGGGACCCTGCTTCGTAACACGAGATGTGCTGGGAGGCGGGTGGAGTGAGATGATATAAAAGAGTGGGAAGAGTGAAAGTTGTTGGTTAGTTAGTGAGAGGAGAGAGAGGAGAGAAGATGGGTGTCTGAGGGACGTGCTGCAGCAGGTCCCAGTGATCTGGGCTGCTGGCACGAGAAAGACCAGAGAAAGAGACTGATAAGATTGATAACCTAATCTTCCATAAGAGAGAGAGAACAGATCTGAACGAAGGAGAATAGAAGGATGGTGGGAAGCAGGTTGAGAAAGAGAGAGAACCCTTCCAGTCCAGAGAGCGCAAAGGCCGGGGCCCGATCCCCGAGGTTGATTGGAACTTTATGTCCGGCAACAGACACCGGAGTAGTGAGCCGCTAACGCCTTGCTCTCATCATAGACTTGGGACACAACAGCAACTGAATAGAGAGCCGGGACGCAGAGTGGAGTCCCCGAAGCAGGCTACAGCTGTCTGTCTTACAAGTAAAGACTAGGAACACCTAGAGAGAGGCATTCCAGGGTAACTAAGTACTGGAGTGCTTTGCACTAAAGGCGCATTGGAGGAGTCGTTCAGTAAGGTACATGTTGGCGGAGAGTGGAAGGGAGAATCCTATCCTGCCTGGAGGTTGGCTGGAGCCCTGACCTGGAGAACACAGTATGGAGGCAGGCAGTTGTGTGAACTGCAAATAGTGAGTAAAGCTTTGGAACTGCATACTCTGGTGTCCTCCAGTTATTCCCGCACCGCTACATCTGGGTAACAACATCTATACCATTCTGCTCCTCTCCTCATCCATTGCTCCTACACTGCCCTGGGACTACAGCTCCACCTGTGGGGAGCTACACATCTTTGCTGCACCACACCATCAGTCCCAGCGGATCTGCATGCAGCGTTGGCTCAACACCTTACTTGCCAAACACCATGGGTGGCGTCACGAACTATTCTAATAAACTTTAACACAATTAACAACATCACTGCCACTGATATTGGGCGCCCAGGGCCACGGACCGGGTCACAGCTGCTGTGAAGCTTTCCCCCCCTGACACCGGCCCGGTACCGAGTACCCCGCTGCCCTGGGTGAGCGAGGGTGACCCACTTGCATTTTTTGAAACTTCAGAAGAGGCGGGCATATTTTATGGAGTCTGTTTTGGCAATGTAAGCCAAAACCAGTTCCTCATGCTACGCCTCTAAAAGCGGTTAACCTACTCCCAGAAAAGGTAGCCTTCCAGGCGTTCCGGAGCCAGACCATGACACAGGCTCAACACCTCCTGCCTTAGCTGCTATTGTGCTTTTGCCAGTACCAGCAGATGCACCACCACCATCAGCACCAGTTGGCCCTCCAGTGCCCACGTCCGCGACCTCTTCCACCAAACTTCAACATTTTGCAAAAAATACACACAAAATAACATCAGATATATGGCACTGTATCAGAAGCGTACAGCTCTATTCAGTCAAAGGATAATTGTCAATCTCCATATATATTCCATCAGTCACACAGAGACGCTCACAGGCTCAGTATGGATTAGATAAGAATATAAAAAGTAGACAAAGTGTACAGTATCATCAGATAGCAGGTATATATAGCATAGTTTAAACATTAACAATGTACGTCTATATATCAGGAGTAGTGTTGAGGCACCAAGCTAGTGTTTTGTTTCGTCAAACAGGAGGCAAGTTTGTCGATTGTTCGTCGAACCCCTTTGAAAACAACGGCAGGCAAACACAAACACATACAAACACATAGAAAACAATTACAAAACACCTTAAAAGCAGAGAAAATGCTCAGAAGACAAAAATTACATATGGAAAAGGGCAACTACATTTAGAAAAGAGGTGGAGGAGTAAAAGGAGGAGGTGGATGAGACAGAGATATAGGCTTGTCACTCCCTTATGAAGTCAAGAAAGGCTGGAATAAAAATGTAAAATACCAACCAAAAAAAAAAAATCCGGAAATCGAACACGATCATATATCGTCGGACTTCCCACCAATAAAATATGCCAACTGGCGATCGGGCGGTGATATTCCCACGAACCTCCAAACAGCGTCCATGAAGGCAAAGTGTTTGCTTTCCGGGGGCAGTATGATTGCAAAGCTGAACCTTAAAGGAATGTCCAAAAGGGCACCACCAGGAGTGGAGCCTGTGGCTTAATTGGACTCCACCCGGGAAACCACAACCATGCAAGCTACAGAAAAGATGGACAGATTGCAAGCTTTGTCGATTCTGTGTGTGGTGTGGTAGGTCCGTTTGTAGTTGTGCTAGCGATTTCTCAGCTTTATTCAGTTAACGACCGAGACTCCAGCATGCCCCCGCGGTACGCGTCAAGCTTCCTAGAGGGATACGCGAGGCTCTGGCACGCGAGGTCGAGCAATAACAGGTCTATCATGCCCTTCCATGTCCGGGGCTGCATGCGCGCTACACTGAAAGGACCAGCTTTTGTCGCTTACAGGTGCAGATAGCCCGCTGAAAACCATTAGTGATGGGGATCTGGGATTCCAATTATTTCCCGTGAAGGCTGATTTCCCAGTAAGTGCAGGTCAACCGCAATTACGGAATTAGGCCTAACCGGCATTCCTGAAAAAATGAAAAAATTACGTGTCCAAACCACAGGTGCTGTAGCTTGCTTAACAGATCGGCAGCCGTTCTCAGGCCCAGTATGGATTCAACAACATTGTAGAAAGTTGATAAAGGGTACAGTTTCACCGTATAACACTTATATATGTAGCATAGTTTACACATTAAAAACCTATGTCTATAGCTCAGGAGGCAGGCTCAGACGGTCTCAGGCCCAGTATGGATTAGACGTGATTGGACAAAGGTGAGAAAGGGTAACGTATCACCGGATAACACGTATATATGTAGCATAGTTTACACAATAAAAACCTATGTCTATAGATCAGGAGGCAGGCTCAGACGGTCTCAGGCCCAGTATGGATTAGACGTGATTGGACAAAGGTGAGAAAGGGTACCGCATCACTGGATAACAGGTATGTATAGCATAATTTATACATTAAAAACATAGGTCTACATATCAGGAGGCACGCTCAGACGGTCTCAGGCCCAGTATGGATTAGACATGATTGGACAAAGGTGAGAAAGGGTACCGTATCACTGGATAACAGGTAAGTATAGCATAGTTTACACATTAAAAACGTAGGTCTATATATCAGGAGGCAGGCTCAGACGGTCTCAGGCCCAGTATGGATTAGACGTGATTGGGCAAAGGTGAGAAAGGGTAAAGTATCACCGGATTACAGGTATGTATAGCATAGTTTACACATGAAAAACCTATGTCTATAGATCAGGAGGCAGGCTCAGACGGTCTCAGGCCCAGTATGGATTAGACGTGATTGGACAAAGGTGAGAAAGGGTACCGTATCACTGGATAACAGGTATGTATAGCATAGTTTACACATTAAAAACCTATGTCTATAGATCAGGAGGCAGTCTCAGACGGTCTCAGGCCCAGTTGGATTTGACCAGCTTGTACAAAGTTGATAAAGGGTACATTTTCACTGGCTAGCAGGTATATATAGCATAGTTTAAATATTTAAAATCTCCATGTTCTCAGTATGGATTACACAACAATCTAAAAAGTAGAAAAAAGGAAATGTATTTGATGCGTACACCAGTATACACTTTTGGTGGTATTTTTAAATCTTCATATATATTTCTGCCTCAGTAAGACAGTCCTGACTCTCCGCAATAGGAAATGAGATGCATACAATTACTGACATAAAGTCTAGTGATTGCAGAAAACTAGGAATTCCTATTCACGGGATAAACTTCCATCACAAATCTCAGAGGCGATGCAGACCCTCAATTAATTAGTGTGTGGAGACAACGAAAACCTTTCTTTGTGAAGAAAGTGTTGCTGTATCGCAGTACCTTTGATCCCATTGCATTACTTATATCCATCCAATTTTGATCACAGAGAGAGATGTAAACATAGTGCTCACTGCCTATCATGCTCTGTCACGTAACTTTGGAGTGCAAAAGACCGAAACAACAGGCCGTAGACGATTCATTTGGATTGGCATGAGAGGGCACATTTAAAAATGTGCGCTGGAATGTCACACGTCTGTGGGTAGGAAAACTGCGAAAGCTGATGAGACACCACCACTGCATCTCATTGTGAGTCGACGTCCATAAGAAGTGGAAGTCATTGATCATCTGAAGCTAGATCCCGGCCAGCGGGACAGGGCATAGCTACGTCTTAACCATCTTCTATCGGTTCACTAAATTTGTAGTGGCAGTCCCAGTGAAGGATTTGACAGCCCAGACTACACAGTGGAGGAGCAGGGAGAGGTAAACATTGCAAATGCTGGGGCCCTGCCCAAGCAAGGGGGGCCCACTCATGGGTGTCGGTACAGGCACTGGGCCCCTCATAGTACGGCAGTGTGTCTGATGGCGGGTGTGCACCACCACCGTCAGAGACACTTGATTGCACTATGAGGGACCCTGTGCCAGTGCCCGCGCCCAAGATTTGGCCCACCCACCTGTCTAGGGCAACGGCACTCGCACGGTTGCGTGCGCTAGATGGTGACCCCGGCCATGGGGGGAGGAGGTAGCCCAGTTAGGGAGGTTTACAAAATGGCATATGTTGATGTGGGACATTAACCTGCTGCTAAAGGCGAAATTGGTCAAGTCCCAGGAAGAGGCAGACCAAAGAAAGACATTTTTCTGTCAACCTTTGTGTCATCAGGGTAAGGTGTGACAAAATCCTTGGAAACCCATGCATGGTTCATTTTAATGAAGGTCAGATCATCCACATTTTGGGTCGACAGACGGGTCCTTTTTTTCTGGCAGGATTGATCCAGCAGCACTGAAGACTCTTTCCGATAGCACACTTGCAGCTGGGCAAGTGAGCTCATGTAAGGCATATTGTGCCAAATCAGGCCAGGTGTCCAGTTTAGCTGCCCAATAGTCAAATGGGAATGACCTATGAGGGAGAACATCGATATGGGAGGAAAAGTAGTTTGTAACCATACTTGACAAGTGCTGTCTCCTGTCACTTTCAATTGATGCAGTATTACCAGTCGTTTGAGCGGGACTTGAGAAATCAGTCCACAACATGGTCATGAAACCCCTGTCTCCAACTCCACTTCTGATGTGTGCACCACCAACACCTCTTCCAAGTTGCCCCCGGCCCCTACGGCTCGTGTGAGAACCATCATCGCTGCTGTGTGCTGGGAATGCCTCAACCAATCGGTTTACCAGAGTTGCTTGTTTGTTAGCCAATATTAGGTCAAGGTTCTCCTGTGGCACGATGTTTTGGAATTTGCCTTTATAGCATGGATCCAGGATGCTGGCCAACCAGTAGTCATCATCGTTCATCATTTTGGCAATCCGGGGGTCCCTTTTTAGGATCTGCAAGGCATAATCTGACATGTGGGCCAATGTTCCCGGTGTCAATGATGCACTGCGAGTGCTGGGTGGAGAAGCACTTTCAGGCAAATCCACATCCCTCCAGTCACGCACAAACCCAGTACCAGACCTTGCCACGTCAACATTTTCTCTTGCCCCACGAGAAGCATCCTCCTCCCCTAAATAATCATCCCCATCATCATCCTCCTCCTCTTCCTCCACCTCGTCCACGACAGTTCCCTGACCAGACAATGGCTGACTGTCATCAAGGCTTCCCTACTCCTCTTCCTCATCATCCTCGTCTGCAGACGCCTGCTCCTTGATGTGCGTCAAAGTTTGCATGAGCAGACGAATAAGTGGGATGCTCATGCTTATGATGGCGTCGTCTGCGCTTACCAGCCGTGTACATTCCTCAAAACACTGAAGCACTTTACAGAGGTCTTTCAGTTTCAACCTCTGCACACCTGTCAACTCCATGTCTGCCCTCAAAGTGCCTGCCCGTGTATCCTCCCACAAATGCATTACGCCTGCCTCTTTTCGCACAGCCGCTCAACCATGTGCAGGGTGGAGTTCCACCTTGTTGCAATGTCGATAATTAGGTGGTGCTTGGGAAGGTGGAGCAATCACTGCAGCTTCTGCATACGACTGGAGTGTACCGGCGACTGGCGGATGTGCGAGCACAGTCTTCGAACCTTATGGAGCAGGCCTGTTAACTCTGGATAATTAGTAAGGAAGCTTTGCACCACCAGGTTCAAGGTGTGAGCCAAGCAAGGTATGTGTCTGAGTTTTGAAAGGGCTATGGCTGCCACAAAATTCCGGCCGGCCGTTATCACTAACTACCTTGCCTGCCTCAAGATGTAGACTGCCCAGCCATGACTCAGTATGTCGCTGAAAGTAGTCGGCCAGTACCTCCGTCGTGTGTCTGTCGTCCAAACACATCATCTGCAACACAGTCTGCAGACGCTTTCCACTAGCTGATCGATAGTGGGACACCTTGTGTGCAACACTGTCAGCTGCGGATGCAGTGCTCGTGCGACTGCGCTCTGTGGACGAGCTTTCGCTTCTGGAGGAGGAGGAGGAGGAGGGTCGAACGCCTACAGCCAACTGTTTCCTATACAGTGGGCTAGGCAGCACTGTGCCACCACCACTGTCCCCTGTGGACCCTGCATCCACCACATTAACTCAGTGTGCAGTGATGGACACGTAACGGCCCTGGCCATGCCTACTGGACCATGCATCAGTTGTGAGGTGCACCTTTCCACTCACTGATTGCTTGAGTGCATGGACAATGCGGTCTTTCACATGAAGGTGGAGGGCTGGGATGGCTTTGCGAGAAAATAAGTGGTGACTGGGTAGGTCATAGCATGGTACTGCGTAGGCCATGAGTTCGCGGAAAGCTGCGCTTTCAACCAACCGATAGGGCATCATCTCTAACGAGATTAGTTTGGCAATGTGGGCGTTCAAACACAGTGTACGCGGATGAGAGGATGAGTACTTTCTTGTCCTACTCATAGTCTCTGGTAGGGTGAGCTGGACTTGAGAGCTGCATATGGTGGAACTAGCGGTGGACATGGCGGACTGGGAGAGGGTTGATGATGGTGATGGAGTTTGTGTTCTTTCTGAAGGTCTAGATTCAGTCTTTCGTTGCAATAACATTGTGATTCCCTGACTGCTTTGGCCTTGCAACGACACCTCAACATTTGCTGCTGGTGGTGTGCTAACCGGTGGGCTTACAGTGGGGGAAACAATGTAGCACTGCTGACTACCTTCTCTGGGAGCAGTAGCACATGTGGTACGTGAGTTTTGGTAGTCCATCCATGCTTGCAAGTGCATGGTGGTTAAATGTCTTAGCATGCAACTGGTATTCAAATTTCTCAGATTTTTCCCTCGGCTAAAGGTCTTTGCGCACTTCTTACAGATAACCTTTGCCTGATCATTAGGATTTTGTTCAAAAAAGTGCCACACTGCACTCTTCCTACTATGGAAGACATTTTGAGGCCTTGCACGCTGTGCTATTTTGACCGTCTGGCCAAGCTGTCTTGCAACTCTTTTGGTTTTTGTAATCCGTTTTTGGACTGCTCCGGGCCTGCAAGATAACAGCTGTTGCGATGTTGATGCCCGCTGCCGAAGCTCCTCCTCCTCTTCTGAGCGGCACCCTCTACCCCCAATGGATGCCAATCTGGGTCAACACCTGTGTCATCCATCATCTCCTCTTCAATGTCATGTGCACCTTCCTCTGTGTCACCGTGTATGGTGGTATAGTATGCGGGAAGGGGCACCTGAGTTTCATCTGGGTCAGATTCTGGCTCAGTACACTGCGAGGCCAATGTAGTGCTCTGAGTGAATGTACCAGCAGAATCATCTATCAGTGGCTGTGCATCAGTGCACTCCATGTCAGATTCATCTTTGCCTGGGTAATTCACGATTTGACTTGATAACCCAGGCATGGTATGTGAAAACAGCTCCATGGAGTAATCTGTAGCGTGGCCTGCCGCATCCTTCAATTTTGGTAGGGGTGAAGGACACAAGGAAAGGTGTGGTTCATGACCATGAGCCTCCAATGATGACTCAGTGCTTTTATTTTTTAAAACTTCAGAAGAGGAGACAATAGAGCTGGAGGCTGAGTCAGCAATGTAAGCCAAAACTTGTTCTTGAAGCTCTGGCTTTATAAGCGATTTACCTACTCCCAGAAAAGGGAGCCTTCGAGGCCTTGTGGAGCCAGTCGATGACGCAGGCTCAACACCTCCTGCATTAGGTGCTATTTTGCTTTTGCCACTACCAGCAGATCTACCACCAACACCATCATTGCCAGCTGCCAACCCCCGCCCACTTCCACGGACTCTTCTACCACACTTCCTCATTTTTGGGGAAAATGTACCCAAAAAACCACCAACTATATGGTACTGTAAAACAAGGTACAAGGTGTATATAGTAGTGGGGAGAATTTGAATCTCTCTAGACTTCAGGACACAGTTGGATTCTGTCAGGCCCTGTTTATTTTACACCGCAATGTGACAGGCAGATTCTGGATGTTGTAATAAAGGTGGATATAGGACTGTGGAGAATTGGAATCTCTCTAGACTTCAGGACACAGTTGGATTCTGTCTGGCCCTGTTTATTTTACACAGCAATGTGACTGGCAGATTCTGGATGGTGTAAGAAAGGTGTATAGAGGACTGTGGAGAATTGGAATCTCTGTAGACTTCAGGACACAGTTGGATTGTCAGGCCCTGTTTATTTTACAACGCAATGTGACAGGCAGATTTTGGATGGTGTAAGAAAGGTGGATATAGGACTGTGGAGAATTGGAAACCCCAGTTTTGGACCCAGGTGATAATGCGGGTCACCCCGGACCACCAAAAGAATTGTAAATTTTTGGTGTTGCACAATTTGCATGATATTATTGTACTGGGTTTTCCTTGGTTGCAAACCCATAATCCTGTTTTAGATTTGAAATCTGTGTCTGTGGTGAGTTGAGGTTGTCAATGTGTTCTTAGTGACACTCCTGTTTTCTCCACCTCTCCCCAGTCTCATGATATTCCTGACTATTTGGCTGATTTTTCTGATGTATTTAGTGAGAGTAAGTCCACGTCTTTGCCTCCTCACAGGAGTTATAACTGTGCAATTGAGTTAATGCCCGCTTGTAAATTTCCCAAGGGTCGGATTTTCAACTTATCGGTACCTGAACATGATGCTATGCGATGTTATATCAAGGAGTTGTTGGAGAAGGGTCATATCAGACCATCCTCTTCACCTTTAGGTGCTGTTTTTTTTGTGGCCAAGAAAGATGGCTCATTAAGGCCATGTATTGACTATCGTTCCCTTATCAAAATTACTGTTAAATATCAGTACCCGTTACCCCTGGTTTCTGATTTATTTTCCAGAGTTAAAAGTGCTTGTTGGTTTACCAAACTTGACCTCAGGGGGGCATATAATCTTATTCGCATCAAGCACGGGGATAAATGGAAGATGGCGTTTAATACTCCGGAGGGACATTTTGAGTACTTGGTGATGCCTTTTGGGCTCACTAATGCCCCTTCCATCTTCCAATCTTTTATGAACGATATCATCCAGGACTTTGTGGATAAGTTTTTGATCATTTATCTGGATGATATTTTGATCTTTTCCAGTGGTTGGGATTCTCATGTGGAACATGTCCGGACTGTGTTCCGGATTTTGAGGGAAAATACTCTGTATGTTAAGGGATTGAAATGTCTGTTTGGTATACAGAGGATTTCGGTTTTGGGATTCATTTTGCCCCATCTGCTATTGAAATGGACCCAGCCAAGGTACAGGCCATTTATGATTTGGTTCAGCCCACTTCTCTGAAGGCTCTCCAGAAGTTTTTGGGTTTTGCTAATTTCTACCGTAAATTTATAAGTAATTTTTCTGGTATTGTTACACCACTGACGGATTTGACCAAAAAGGGTGCTGATGTGGTGAATTGGTCTCCTGAGGCAGTCTCAGCATTTCAGGAGCTTAAGCGAAGATTCACTTCTGCTCCGGTTCTACGGCAACCTGATGTTTCACTCCCATTTCAGGTGGAGATAGATGCTTCTGAGATTGGTGCATGAGCTGTTTTGTCCCAAAGAGATCCAGTAACCTCTAGGATGAATCCCTGTGCCTTCTTTTCTTGAAAATATTCCCCATCTGAACGTAACTATGACGTGGGGAATCGGGAATTGTTGGCCATGAAGTGGGCATTTGAAAAGTGGAGACATTGGTTGGAGGGAGCTAGACATCAAGTTGTGGTCCTCACTGATCACAAGCATTTTATTTATCCTGAATCAGCCAAGTGCTTGAATCCTAGATAGGCTAGGTGGGCCTTGTTTTTCACGCGCACTAAGAATGTTAAGGTGGACGCCCTTTCTAGGAGTTTCTTTGCAGATTCTCTTGATGTGACCGAGCCTACTACCATTCTAAATGAGGGTGTAGTTCTTTTCACCATCTCACCCGATTTGAGACGTGCCCTGGGGGAATTTCAGGAGGACAAGCCTGAATGATGCCCTATGGGATAATTGTAAGTCCCTGACCAGTGGAGGAGAAGAGAAATGTCTGAAATTCATTGTTCCGCGTTGGCTGGTCATCCGTGTATTTTTGGTACCAGAGATTTGGTGAGTCAGTCTTTTTGGTGGCCTGCCTTATCTCATGATGTCAGGAATTTTGTGCAGTCCTATGGACCCATATTTCAATGGATTTTATTTCTGATCTCCCTGTCTCTCAGAGAATGACTGTTATTTGGGTGACCTGTGATAGATTTTCTAAAATGGTCCATCTTATACAACTCCCAAAGTTGCCATCTTCTTCTGAGTTGGTGCCCTTGTTTTTACAACAGGTGGTTCGTTTGCACGGGATTCCTGAGAACATTGTGTCAGACAGAGGAGTCCAGTTATCTTTCTCCTCTGCATTTCATCCTCAGACCAATGGGCAGACTGAGAGAACAAACCAGACTTTGGAATCCTTTTTGAGATGTTTCATATCTGCTGATCAGGATGACTGGGTCTCATTTTTGCCCTTGGCTGAATTCGCGCTAAACAATAGGGCTAGTTCTGCCACATTGATGTCTCCTTTTTCTGTAACTTTGGGTTTCATCCTCAATTTTCTTCAGGGGAAGGTGGAAGCTTCGGCCTGCCCAAGTGTGGATTCTGTAGTAGAGAGAATTCAGCAGATTTGGGACCAAGTAGTGGATAAGTGGTCCCACTCTCAAGAAAAGGCCCAACGGCTTTCCAACCAGCATAGGACCATTGGTCCCTGGTTTAAAGTGGGTGATATGGTTTGGTGGTCTTCAAGAAATATTCCAATGAAGGTTGCGTCTCCAAAATTCAAGCCAAGGTTCATTGGACCTTATAAGATTTTGGAAATCCTTAACCCCTTTTCTTTCTGTTTGGCTCTTCCAGTTACGTTTAAGATTCATCATAATGTTTTTCATAAATCTTTGTTGAAAAGGTTTGTGGAGCCAGTAGTTCCCATGGCGGCGCCCCCTGACCCTGTATTGGTTAAGGGTAATTTGGAGTATGAGGTAGAGAAGATATTGGATTCTCATCTGGCTAGATGGAGACTCCAGTACTTGGTAAAGTGGAAAAGTTATGGCCAGGAGGATAATTCTTGGGTCTCTGCTTCTGACATTCATGCCAAGAGATTGGTTCGTGCTTTTCACCGGGCCCATCCTGATCGGCCTGGTGGCATGGATGAGAGTTCGGTGACCCCTCCTCAAGGGGGGGTACTGTTGTGAATTCTCTTACTTCTGAGTCGGGGCTCCCTCTGGTGGTTACTGTGGGTAGTGGAGCTGGCCAGATTGACAGAGGTCTGCCACCTGACGATGATGATTGGAAATCTGGGGTTACTGCTTGGGAGTATTTAATTGAGCAGGCTTCCCTCAATTGTTGCTGGTGATTAGCTCTTCCTGTGCAACTTGAGGTCTGCTGTCTCCTGCCTGAGCCTGCATTTTTCAGCTAAGTTGTTCATTTGCTAATCCTTTGCTTCTGATCTGGTTTTGCCTCTTTCTGCTTTGCTGTGCGGGTTCAGCGTGCTCCCTGCTGGGGCTGCGCTGAACCCCACTCCATATGTTACAGCTTGTGTCAGTTTTTCAGTCCCCTGTTATATTAGTCTCTTTTGCTTTGCTGCCAGTTTAAACCAGAATGCTGATATAGTGAGGGAGAGGTCGTGAGACCTCAGTGCTTTTTGCACATCAGACATGTTGGATTTTTTAAGGTTTTTGCGTGATTGCAGACAGTGTCTTTTCTTTCCTATCTTGACAGTTTGGGCCCCATCATTTACTCAGTCTATTTTCTGCCTGTGTTTGTCCCTCATCTGGTCTCATCAATAATATATGTTTGGGGGCTATCTATTTCTTTGGGGTTCTACTCCAGGGCAGTTTAGATTTCACCTTTCTTGCTTTAGGCCTAGATAGTTTTCCGGTTGTGTCGAGGCGTCTAGGGCATCGAAGGTACCCTCCACGGCTACTGTTAGTTGTGTTGCTAGGATTAGGGGTCTGCAATTCGCTAAGTGACCAAACAACCTTTCTGGTTTCCTGCTGGTGGCCTAGCCTATTCCGGCCATCCTCCTCGGTGACCTGTTCATACCAGACGTGTATTAGATATTTTTATACCCACACTAAGTAAGAAGCAAACAAATCTCTCCCTTGCTCAGCAGCAACTCTCTCTACACTGACTGATTCCGGAGCAGACTGTGACGAGCGTGGCGGTGCCAGGTCCGATATGGACCTGATGACACTGTGCAACACCCAATCACTGTTATGCCACAACCAACATGGCTGCAACAACCAACATGGCATTAAAGAGCGAAAAAAATGAAGGGAGGGGACCCAAGCTCCCGCCGAGCAACCCTGGAAATACTCGGCAAGCTCCAAGCATCTCGAGCAGTGAGATGCTCGGGTGTGAACTAAGCAGTGGCGAGCATACTTGCTCATCTCTACTCATTAAGTCTATACTCTATAAAAAACTGCTTTAGGGTATATGATCATACATGTTTTTTAACTGGTTTTTTTACACAGCATATTTGGTATATAGAATTCGCACCATGTTATAGTAACAGCACAATCAAGAAGATTTTTGAAATAACTTGCTGTTTTTTTACATGTATTGTGAGCCCTGATGCATTTTTCCTGAGATGCAGCATGACAACTTTATCAGTGTCTTTGCAACATTTTTTACCCATTCCAGTGAATGCGTGAAATACACAAATAAAAACACTGCAAATTTGTGCAAGTAAAAAGACAACAAAATATGCACACACTGTATACAGCAAAATGCCATACAGTGAAGGAAATAATTATTTGATCCCTTGCTGATTTTCCAAGTTTGCCCACTCACAAAGACTTGAACATTTTAAGGGTAGGTTATTTTTAACATTGAGAGATAGAATATCAAAAATAAAATACAGAAAATCACAATGTATAAATTATATACATTTATTTGCATTTTGCAGTGAGAAATAAATATGTGATCCCCTACCAACCATTAACAGTTCTGGCTTCTACAAACCAGTTTGACAATCCTAATGAACTCCTTACCTGCATTAAAGACAGCTGTCTTACATAGTCACCTCTATAAAAGACTCCTGTCCACAGACTCAATTAATCAGTCAGACTTTAACCTGTACAACATGGGCAAGACCAAAGAGCTTTCTAAGGATGTCAGGGACAAGATCATAAACCTGCACAAAGCTGCAATGGGCACAAAACCATAAGTAAGACGCTGGGTGAGAAGGAGACAACTGTTGGTGCAATAGTAAGAAAATGGAAAATATACAAAATGACTGACAATTGACATCGATCTGGGGTGCCTTGCAAAATCTCACCTTGTGGAGTATCCGTCATCATGAGAAAGGTGAGAGATCAGCCTAAAACTACACTGGGGGAACTTGTTAATGATCTTAAGGCAGCTGGGACCACAGTCACCAAGAAAACCATTGGTAGCACATTACGCCATAATGATTTAATATCCTGCAGTGCCGCAAGGTCCCCCTGCTCAAGAAGGCACATGTGCAGGCCTGTCTGAAGTTTGCCAAGGAATACCTGGATGATACTGCAAGTTATTATGAGAAGGTGCTGTGGTCAGATGAGACAAAAATTGAACTCTCTGTCATTAACTCAAATCGTTGTGTTTGGAGGAAGAGAAATGCTGCCTATGACCCAAAGAACACAGTCCCCACTGTCAAGCATGGAGGCAGAAACATTATGTTTTTGAGGTGTTTCTCTGGTAAGGGCACAGAACTACTTCACTACATCAATGGGAGAATGGATGGAGCCATGTACTGTAAAATCCTGAGTGACAACCTCCTTCCCTCTGCTAGGACATTAAAAATAGGTCATGGTTGGGTCTTCCAGCAAGACAATGGCCCAAAACATACAGCCAAGCCAACAAAAGAGTGGCTCAAAAAAAGCACTTTAAGGTCATGGAGTGGCCTAGCCAGTCTCCAGACCTTAATCCGATAGAAAACTTATGGAGTGAGTTGAAGATCTGAGTTGCCAAGCGACAGCCTCAAAATCTTAATGATTTAGAGATGATCTGCAAAGAGGAGTGGACCAAAATTCCTCCTGACATGTGCGCAAACCTGACCATCAACTATAAAAAATGTCTGACTACTGTGCTTACCAACAAGGGTTTTGTCACAAAGTATTAAGTCTTGTTTGTCAGATGGATTAATACTTATTTCTCACTGCATAATGTAAATACATTTTTATAATTTATACAATGTGATTTTCTGGATTTTATCTTTGATATTCTTTCAATGTTAAAATTAACCCATCCATAAAATTATAGACTGTTGATGTCTTTGTCAGGGGCCAAACTTACACAATCAGCAAGGGATCAAATAATTAATTCCATCACTGTATGTGTTTTCCTGTTTTTGTAAGATGCAACCCATCTATAGCAAGTAGTCCATCATACAGGTAATTCACTCCATCGTCAAGAAAAGTTTAATATCAAAACTATGCCATATTCATTTCTATTTTTGGACATATGTTAAGTCTTTTCAGTGACTTTTCTGCTTCTGGTATTACAAAATGCCTGGTGCGAAACAAAAAAGTGCCTGAACTACTCTGAAACACATTCAATCAAGAACTGCTTCAAACTATAAACTGTCCAATTAAAAAGCTGTAAAAAAAACTATCCAAAATGCTGCAAAAACGCATAAAAACCAGTTCAGGAAACGCTTCTGGAAATTAAAAACTCTCCAGAGTGTTCTTGATGTAGTTCACACTGGAAAACTAGTTTTGATTGCCTAGAAAGAATGTGCACATAGCCATAGGCTGTGTTCACATGTTCAGTATTTGTACACCAAAGTCAGGAGTTGAACCATCAGAGGAAAAGTATAATAGAAACACATCACCACTTTTGTATTTATCACCCACTCTTGGTTTTGGCTTACAGATACTGAGGTAAATAAAATACCGAACGTGTGAACATAGCCTTATTGTTTCTGATGCTGCTTTAAAAATTGTAACGCACAATCACAATACCATACCTATATAAAATTTGAAAACTCTGCTATCAGGCAATTTCAATTATAGCACCTCATGCGCATGTAAAAGATCATTTGTTTCCATTAACAGGACAATCAGGTGGTTTCTAAGGTAATATTTCACACTCTAATGAAGACTTTCTTTGTCAAATTCTGCTTAGAGGAGGAGGTAATGATGCACAAAATTAATTTACCTTGTATGTGTAAAAATAATAGGCTGAAATAAGAAATGGACAGATTGTCATAGAAGTTGTGCGCAGGAAGAAGGCAATCTGCTGTGCATATACAGTTGTTCTCAAAAGTTTACATACCTCGGCAGAATTTTTGCTTTCTTTACATTTTTTCAGAGAATATGAATGATAACACCAAAACTTTTTCTCCACTCATGGTTAGTGGTTGGGTTAAGCCATTTATTAGCAAACTACTGTGTTTTCTCTTTTTAAATCATAATGACAACCCAAAGCATCCAAATGACCCTGATCAAAAGTTCACATACCCCACTTCTTACTACCGTGTATTGACCCCTCTAACATCAATGACAGCTTGAAGGCTTTTCTGTTAGTTGTGGATGACGTTCTTTTCTCAGATGGTAAAGCTGCCCACTCTTCTTTGCAAAAAGCCTCCAGTTCCTGTAAATTCCTGGGCTGTCTAGCATGAACTGTGCGGTTGAGATCTCCGCAGAGCAGATCAATCATATTGAGGTCAGGAGACTGAGATGGCCACTCCAGAACCTTCACTTTGTTTTGCTGTAGCCAATGACAGGTCAACTTGGCTTTGTGTTTTGGATTGTTGTCATGTTGGAACGTCCAATTGCGTCCCATGTGCAGCTTCCGGCTGATGATTGCAAATTTGCCTCCAGAATTTGCTGATAACATGCTGCATTCATCTTTCCTTCAACTTTGACCATGTTTCCTGTGTCTTTGTGGCTCACACATCTCCAAAACATAAGCGATCCACATCAATGCTTTACAGTAGGAATGGTGTTCCTTTCATCATAGGCCTTGCTGACCTCTCTACAAATGTAATGTTTATGGTTGTGGCCAAAAAGTTAAATTTTGGTCTCATCACTCCAAATTACCTTGTTCCAGAAGTTTTGTGCTATTTTGTGTATTGTAGGTGAGATACTTCATGGCATTTGTGCAGTAAAGGCTTTCTTCTGGCGACTCGACCATGGAGCACATTTTTCTTTAAGTGCCTCTTTATTGTGCATCTTGAAACAGCCACATCACTAATTTTCAGAGGGTCCAGTATTTCAGCTGATGTTATTTGTGGGT
Organism: Dendrobates tinctorius; assembly: GCF_039654945.1. NCBI lineage: Eukaryota > Metazoa > Chordata > Amphibia > Anura > Dendrobatidae > Dendrobates > Dendrobates tinctorius. The sequence goes on from NW_027361712.1 coordinate 2,143,413, forward strand.
TTTTCTTTGCATCCCGAAAAATTTTCCTGGCAGTTGTGGGCGAAATTTTTGTTGGTCTACATGACCGTGGTTTTGTTTTTGCAGAACCCCTGATTTTTCATTTGTTAATCAAATTTTGAGCGCTGTTGACTGTCATTATCAATTCCTTGGATATCTTTTTGAATCCTTTTCCTGTTTTATACAGTTCAACTACCTTTTCCCATAGATCCGTTGACAATTCTTTTGCTTTCCCCATGACTCACAATCCAGAAATGTCAGTGGCTGGAGGAAAGATGCAAAAGTTTGTCTGGATCCCAGAAACTCACTCAGGTTTTATGCACACACTGATTACAAGAAAACAGGTCAAAGGTGAGGATGTTACCTTTAGTAGCCATTCAAACCCATTTGTGTCAACTTCTGTACATGTTATCAGGTCAAAATCTCCAGGTTATGTGAACTTTTGATCAGGGTCATTTGGATATTTTGTGTTGTCATTGTGATTTTAAAAAGAGAATACAGTAGTTTGAAAATAAATGGCTTCACCCAACCACTAACCATGAGTGGAGAAAAAGTTTTGGTGTTATCATTCATATTCTCAGTCAACTGAACCACCGCTCGACCAGCTCTACCCTATCCTAGTGTATCCTCACCCATCCCCTGTAGACTGTGAGCCCTCGCGGGCAGGGTCTTTACTTTTGTACTTGTGCGTGCCTTGTCTTGGTCATGTCTATTGTGCTTGCTTTTGTATGCCCCTTTTTCACATGTAAAGCGCCATGGAAAAAATGGCACTATAAAAATAAATAATAATAATAATAATATTCTCTGAAAAAAGGCAGAGAAAGCAAAAATTCTGCCAGGTTATGTAAACTTCTGAGCAAAAAAATATATATATATATATACAGTGGGGAAAAAAAGTATTTAGTCAGCCATCAATTGTGCAAGTTCTCCCACTTAAAAGATGAGAGAGGCCTGTAACTGACATCAGAGGTAGACCACAACTATGAGAGTCAAAAGGAGAAAACAAATCCAGAAAATCTTGTCTGATTTGGCAAGATTTATTTTGCAAATTATGGTGGAAAATGAGTATTTGGTCATTAACAAATGTTCATCTCAACATTTTGTTATATATCTTTTGCTGGCAATGACAGAGGTCAAACGCTTTCTGTAAGTCTTCACAAGGTTGGTACACACTGTTGGTGGTATGTTGGCCCATTCCTTCATGCAGATCTCCTCTAGAGCAGTGATGTTTTGGGCCTATTGCTGGGCAACACGGACTTTCAAATCCTTCCAAAGGTTTTCTATGGGGCTGAGATTTGGAGACTGGCTAGCCATTCTAGGATCTTCATATGTTTCTTATGAAGCCACTCCTTTGTTGCCTTGGCGGTGTCCTTGTGATCATTATCATCCTGAAATACCCATTCACGTTTCATCTTCAATGCTCTTGCTGATGGAAGGAGGTTTGCATGCAAAATCTCACAATACATAGCCCCATTCATTCTTTCATTTCTATAGATCAGTAGTCCTGGTCCCTTTGCAGAGAAACAGCCCCAAAGCATGATGTTGCCCCTCCCATGTTTCACAGTACGTAGGGTGTTCTTTGGCTGCACTCAGCATTCTGTCTCCTCCAAACACGACGAGTTTTGCTTCTACCAAACAGTTCTACTTTGGTTTCATCAGACCATATGAAATTCTACCAATACTCTTCTGGATAATCCAAATGCTCTCTAGCAAACTTCAGACAGGCCTTGACATGTACTGGCTTAAGCAGAGGGACACGTCTGGCACTGCAGGATCTGAGTCCCTGGCGGCGGCGAGGTGTGTTACTGATGGTAGCCTTAGTTAAGGTCATCCCAGCTCTATGCAGGTAATTCACTAGGTCCCCATGTGGTTCTGGGATTTTTACTTCCCCATTCTCGTGATCATTTTGACCCCACGGGGTGAGATCTTGCACGAAGCTCCAGATCGAGGGAGATTATCAGTGGTCTTGTATATCTTCCATTTTCATATTATTACTCCCACAGTTGATTTCATCACAACAAGTTGCTTGATTCAGTCTTCCCAGCCTGGTGCAGGGCTACAATTTTGTTTCTGGTGTCGTTCAACATCTCTTTTGTCTTCATCATAGTGGGGTTTGGAGTGTGACTGTTTGAGGTTGAACCAGGTTGTCGAGAAAGCCTTTGAGTAACCCGGTGTCGCTATTTCCCCATATTGGGATACCCAAACTAGAATAGAACCACAAATAGTGGGTGTCCCAATCCTGCTGAAGGGTCCCCTAAGTCTATTATGAAGGATGTGGTCTGTTGGCGCTGTCACAATCCTGGACATGTCACCACCCGGTGTCATATGTCTCCTGAACCCATTGACTGCAGCCTAGGTAGGCGCTGCTCTTATTATGCTTATCCAGTTTGCAGTGAGAACTGTCAACCCACCAAGGGTCCCCAGTTCTGTGCCCTGTCCGTCAATGGAGTATTCTTTCTGGGACTGTTGTACTCTGGAAATCTGATGACTCTAATCAGCACTGCACTGCCCCACCAGTTAATCCCTGACAAGTTTGTGGATGTCCACAGCATACTCGGAAACACTAAGGACTACCCTGTAGCCAGAGAAACCATGGGAACTGACTGTGGTGATAAGTCCCATGAGGTTGGGGTAGTAAAAGACTGAATCCATCCTATCATACTGGGGAGGGATTTTTCTCTGTTTTGGAGCTTGTGGCAAAAGGGTGCTGTACATAGTGTCCTGGTAAAAAGTCATGCCCCTCCGAAGATGTCTCCATCAAAATTAAAGATGGAGTTCCCCCTATGTGTCCTTGTTGGAGAGGAGGATGAGACAGTGAGGCTAGTTTCACACTAGCATTTTGAGGCGCAGCGCATGCTTGCCGTGAAGCTCCGCCCCCTGCCGCACCTCCTCCGGTCAGCTCCGCCTATGGGTGCATGACGCTGCATGCGACCTGTGTACCCTATCGTTAGCATTGGGTACACAGGCCGTGCGCAGGTATGCTTTTGCCGGTGCATCCGTCCTTTTGACGGTGCGCCGACCTGCGCCAAACGCATTGTGTTGCATTTTGGTGCAGCCGGCGCACCGTCAAAAGGATGCAGGTGCTGGCAAAAGCATACCTGCACACAGTCTGCATACCCAATGCTAAAGAAAGGTTATGCAGGTCGCATGCAGCGTCATGCACCCATAGGCGGAGCTGACTGGAGGATACGTGGCAGGAGGCAGAGCTTCACGGCAAGTCCGCACTGCACCTCAAAACGCTAGTGTGAAACTAACCTAACAGAAGAACCCAGCTTCACTGGTTTAGAGGTGCCTGAAGAGAACTTTGGGACTGCTCAGCTTCAAGACCTCTCATTAAAGGGGGCATTTGAGAATGTGACTGTATGTAATGGCATTGCTCAAGAGCCAGTGGCTGACTCCAGGTTCCATCACTTTGGAGTCGATGGCAAGTTATTGTATCAGGTGACCAATCTAAAGGGAGGTGAGATAGTGGAGCAGCTGTTAGTTCCAATACCCTACCGGTGGAGGATTTTAGACATGGCTCATTTGCATGTTTTGGGGGGACATCTCAGGGTAGAGAAAACCCAGAAGAGAGGGCTACAGAGGTTCTATTAGCCAGGGTGTTACCAAAAGATCCTAAATTTATTTATATCCTGCCCCATTTGTCAGATAACTGCTCTTACTTATCACTTACCTGGAATAGAGATCCACATTGAGAGGATTACTATGGACCTGGTAGTTCCCCTTGTTAAATCTGCACATGGCCATCAGTACATCTTAGTGGTCATGAACTACGCGACCCGGTACGCAGAATCGGTGCCACTGATGAACTCTTCAGCTAAAAGTATTGCCCAGGAGCTTGTCCATTTCTTTGCCTAGATTGGTCTGCCCAAGGATATCTTAGTGGACCAGGGTACCCTGTTTATAAGCAAAGTAATGCGGGAGCTGTATAGAGACCTCCAGATCGCCCAGCTGTGAAACTCCATGTACTATCCATAGACCAATGGCCTGGTGTAGCACTTCAACAAGACCTTGAAGGCCATGTTCAGTAGAGTCATGGAGAATGACTGATGAGACTGGGACCATCTGCTCCCGTTCCTGCTCTTTTCTATCAGAGAAGTACCCCAGGCCTCCACTGGCTTCTCACCGGTCGAGAGCTTCTGGACATCGCCAAGGAAACCTAGGAAACCGATGTCATGCCGCATTGAAGTGTTATTGAGCATGTTAACCAGTTGCTGGAAAGGATGGCACATGTAAAGGAACACCTTCTCGAGGCACAGGAGGCACAAGTGAGGGTATACAACCGATCAGTGAGGCTAAGGCAATTCCAGCCTGGGGTCCACATGCTAGTTCTTATCCCTACGGTGGAGAGCAAGTTCTTGGTCAAGTGGCAAGGCCTGTATAAGATCATGGAAAAACTTGAGGACGTTTACCCAATGCGCTGCATGGATGAGCTCATTGAGCGACTGGGGCCTGCAAGGTGCATCACAACCCTCAACCTGAGAAAGGGGTACTGGCAGATCCCCAAGTCCTAGAGCACCAAGGAGAAGATGGCCTTCTGGATGCCGGGTGGGTGTTTTCAGTACACCAGAATGCCCTTCGGACTTCAAGCGCCCCAGCTACCATCCATATGGCTATGGATCGAATCTTGGCTCCACACAAGAAGTATGCCGCAGCCTACTTGGATGACATTGTCATTTTCAGCCCTGACAGGAGTTTGCACCTGCCAAAAGGTACTGACAATCCTCGATGCATTGAGGAACAGCATTCACCATAAATCCAAAGAAGTGTGCCTTAGGGAATGAAGAGGCCAGGTAGTTGGGGAGGTACTTGGAAAATACAAAATCAAGCCCCAGTTGAATAAAATAGAGGCAATTCAGAAGTGGCAGCAACCACTCTCCAAGAAGCAAGTGAGGGCGTTTCTTGGGATTGTGGGGTATTACCCCATGTGAACTTTTATCCCGAACTTCACCATAATTGTCGCTCCGTTAATGGATTTCCTTGTGGGTACCAGGTCGATGATGGTAAAATGGGCTCCTGACACAGAGATGGCATTTCAAGAACTCAAGCGTTCTCTGTGTAAGCATCCTGTTCTGGTTGCACCAGACTTTAGCAAACATATTGTGGTTCAGACTGATGCTTCAGAATTGGGGTTGGGAGCTGTGCTGTCACAGAAAATAAATGGAGAAGAGCATCCCATCCTTTATCTGAGCCGGAAACTATTCTTGCGAGAAGTATGCCATAGTTGAGAAGGAGTGTCTAGCTATAACATGGGCCATAGACACACTAAAGTACTACCTGCTGGGACACAGGTTTATGTTAGTGATAGACCATGCCCCTCTGAGGTGGTTGAGAGAGAAGGGTAAGAACATCAGGGTGACTAGATGGTTCTTAACTCTTCAAGACTTCAGTTTCCACAGAGCATAGGCCAGGAAGGTTACATGGTAATGCTGATGCTCTCTCCTCAATTCCCTGTTTGATATATGAAGGTGCCAAAACCCCCAGCTTTGGGCAGAGGGTGGGGAATATGTGACAGACACTGGCATAGTATGTGAAGGGAGATATGCATCACTGAGCATACTGCGGTCAGCAGGGCTTTTTTTTTGTAAAAAAATATTTGCCGGTACGCAATATTTGCCCCCGACCTCCTCTGTGCAGCCCCCGACCTCCTCTGTGCAGCCCCCGACCTCCTCTGCTCAACCCCTGTCCTCCTCTGTGCAGCCCCCGACCTCCTCTGTGCAGCCCCCGTCCTCCTCCTTCATACTCACCCTGCTGTGCCGTCGCTGAACGTCCCTGAATCCTCCATTGTCCAGCGCTGACAGCTTCTTCCTGCCTTCAGTGGTCACATGGTACCACTCATTAAGCTCATGAATATGCTTCCATGTCCACGGGCGTCCATATTCATGAGCTTAATGAGCAGTACCATGTGACCACAGAAGGCAGGAAGAAGCTGTCAGCGCTGGGATGAGGAGGATGCAGGGGACATTCAGGGAGGTAGAGGAGGGGTGAGTATGACTTCTCAGCCACCGGCTCCTGCCGCCGCTCCCCCTCCCCCGCTGAAGCACCTTCAGATTTCCGGTACGCCATACCATCGCGTAGCGGCGCAGAAAAAGCACTGGAGGTCAGTGATGTAAAACCAGTGTTTTTGCCTCCAGCATTCTAAGTGCTGAGAGGGTTAATAGGAACCTATGTTATGGGCTGGTTTTAGTGGACCTTCATAAAGCGGGTGGGAGGAGGTTCACCTTATCTCTCCACCTGCAGAGTCTTGACAAGACCTGTGTGAGGTCAAGGTCATGTGACCATCACATGGGATATTAAATACCTGGACATGAGTGAGGCAGTGTTGTCTCTTGGGAGAGCAGGACTCCCACATAGCTCCAGGAGGAGCTCAGGACTGTAGGGGTTTACTGCAGGTGAACCCTGTGGGGACAGACTCATATGGACTGTGTTTTGTTTGTTTTACCATTGCGCCAGCAAGTCTCTGTTTATTTTGCTGAAACCTGCCAAGGTTTATGCTATCCACAATAAACCAGCAGGTGATCTTCTACCAGAACGGTTCATGTGTCTACCTTGGAAAGCAGCTGAGTGTGCCAACCCAGCAGTCTTTCAATGCCAAGCATGAGTTAGGTCTGGCTATACTGCATGAAGTAGGATCAATAATTAATATTTACAGTTGTAATAACTTGCAGTAAAAGTTATAGGCACCAAAATTAATAATGAAGGTGCCAATGACTGTGAGGTGTTAATGTTTTTGTGAAAAGGATGAGTGCAGTTTTTTTCCATAGTTGAAGAGGAGAGACAGAATTGGTTAGGAAGGAAGAGGGCGGTTTATGAAGCGCTATGGAAAAATAGCCTCCTTCTTCCCATTTCATGCTTTTATTTTGATGTTTTTGCATCCTTCCTTGAATGGATGGTTCTTTTTAAGTCAGGCACGCCATCGGTGGTTCACGATTTGGATGTATTCCTGTTCATTGGCCCAAAAAATGATGTATTTCAACAGATGATGACACACATAGAGGTTCCCATTGCTGATGGTAAAACAGAAAGATTTCATTTTTAGGCATTGAATTGGATACAGTCACAATGGTTTTTCATCTTCCTGAGGATAAGTTTTTAAACGCTGGGGGTTCTTATTGATAACTTTGTGTAGGCTAAAAAAAAGCTCAAACAAGTGCAATTCCTGCTAGGTTTGTTGGCTGGCTACTCAGAGTATTCTAATGCCAAATCACTTAATCAGAATTTAGAGATCCATAAAAGAATATTTACGAGTATGTCAAATTTTTCTACAGGATTCTAACAGATGTCTGGTATGTCAGGAGCACGAAGTACAAAACAATGTGTTACAGTTGTTCACGGATGAATTGGGGTCCTATGGTTTTGGGGCCATACTGGGCTCACATTGGTGACAGTCTGCATGGCCTGTTTCATCTTCAATTGAAAATCTATGCCTACTTGAGCTTTTTTACAGTAGTGGTTGCCATAAAACTTTGGGGTAATGTACTAGCTAATAGGCATATATTGGTGAGATAAATCTGTCTGTGGTGAATGAGATTAATTCTTTGATTATTCTTTACTGGTGTTAGTGTTGTTAAGACACTTAGTTTTATTTTGTCTTAGACTAAATATCTGGCTTAGGGTGCATCATGTTCCTGGAGCTGACAATAAAATGGCGGATGCTTTGTCTCATTCGCAGATGGATCTTTTCAGAAAGCTGCATCCAAACGCGGCGGAAATTGGTTTCACCTGCCCATCTCACTTATGGGCTCTGGTAAGGTTGAGCTTATACAATTAGAGGAATCGGTAAAGTCCACTTGGCACAGTCATAGTGCGGCTTAGGACACTTGGTTAAGTATAGCCGATGGAAGTTTCCCTTGTTGTGCTGCACGACATTAAGAAATAACTTTATCATTATTGGAATACTGGAGAAATAAGGGTAGATCTGCTTCCAGTGTACCATAATCTTTTGGTGGAATTGCTGTTATGTTAAAGCTTTGGGGTCCTTGGGATGTTACTAAGGAATTTGTTGTCAAACAAATTGTAAAAGGTTGGAAGAAAGAGTGATCGATCATCTCGGGATAGCAGGTGACCATCGTCTTTTGTTTTGTTAATGTGGATTATTATCTACAGCCGCTGGTATCCAGCCTTCCCTCTTTCCTCAAGGACACTGGGGATTTGTTGTGCAAGGTCGATGGATTATGCTTGGAGAGTGATACTGTGGCGCCCCTGCGGGTCCAGTCGCCACAGAGGTACTGCATCTCATCCAGAGGTGTGGTATCTCACGACCAGGTAAGATGGGGTCACCTCACCACACTCTTAACACTGCATTCAACACACACACACTAGCTAGTCAGGGCACCTGGGCGTACCCTACGGGAGGAGGGCCTCATCCCAGACTGGTTAGGAAAGGGTGTTGGGAGCTAGTGGGCAAGGTAGGAAAATGGGAGGAGCTTAGAAAGTAAAGTGATGTAGAGCAGCCAATGGGAACAGTGAGTGGGTGGAGCTTAGAGAAAGAGTGGCAGATTTGAAGTGAGTGAAAGGAGTTCCCACAGGGGAAGAGCGTTGGAACGATGCGCTTGGAGCAACTCCTGTCAGGAGGAGCTGCCAGATAGATTGGCTTTGAGGAGAAGCTCCCGGGAGGAAAGAGTGGAATTTCTAGAGTCCCACGCTGATTGCTGTCAGGAGGGAGAAGAAATCAGGTCGCAGAAGGGTCTCAGCCCCTAGCCTAGCGAAGTAAACAATGAACTTAACTAGCAAGCTGACAGTTGTGGTCACTGTATGGGCCACAGCGAATCCCACAGTTACCTTCTCAGAAAGGCAGCCACATAGGATCAAGGAACCGCCTGAGTGACGAATTCTGACAGGATCTGCGGCAGCTATCCTGGGACACTGACTGTGAAGGTGCTGGAAAGGGAGGAGAGGAAACCAGTACAGTGAGACAGCCTAGGAAGGAACATACTGAAGGGGAGTGTTGGAGGGGTGTACTCATCTACCTGGATGTTTACTGGACCCCTGACCTGGAGGACTCAGCACTGAAGCGGGCATCTGTACTGCAGACAGACTGTGAGTAAAGCCCATTGAACTACATGCGACTGTGTCCTCCATTTTATTCCAGCGCCACTCCTCCACTCCACACCAAAACCCTACAAACAACTTCATCTATTCTGCCCTGGGACTACAGCCCTACCTGTGGAGGGCTACAACATCATAGCTGCACTCAACATCCATCCCAGAGGAACAACACCGCAGCGCTGGTCACCTCTGACCAGAATACCACAGATGGCGTCAAATATTTAACCAACCATAAACTTTATTCCCATCTCCGTAAATACCACACAAGCAATTGCCTTTGACCGCCTGGGGCCACGGACCGGGTCCCAGCCTCCGTGACACCGTCCCCCATTGAAGTCGACAGGCCCGGCTCCAAGTACCCCGTGGCCCCCGGGGCACGTCAATACACTATTAGCTTCAGTTGATGTGGAGTCCCTCTATACCAGTATACGACATCAATATGGTATTAGAGCCGTACGGTTCTTTTTGGATACATCCTCACTATCTGTAGGGTTGAGGGACCTCATCCTGGAGCTTTTAGAGTTCACTCTCACTCACAATTTTTTTGTTTTCAAAGGGTCCTTCTACCTGCAGCTTACCCTGGTGTGGGACCAAGAGAGAATTGATTTCTTGGACGTCACCATCAGAAGGCACAGAGCCGGTTTGATTCAGACTGATATTTTTCGTAAGAGAACTGCGACGAACACTCTGCTCCATGCCTCCTCCTGCCATCCCCGCCACATGATTAAGGCTATCCCTGTAGGCCAATTCCTCCGTCTGCACCGCATTTGCTCCACAGATGAGGATTTTAAAATGCGGGCGGATGAATTGAGATCATGGTTTCTAGCGCGTGGCTATAGTGGGCGATCAATTAAAAAAGCTTACCATTGGGCCAAACACTCCAGTCGCAATAATTTATTATATAAAAGTACAGATCGTAAGTTTAAAAATAATGATGTGGCGAGATTCTTTACATCCTATCATCCCCAACATGGGAGAATGCGATCGGTCAAAAAGAGGGCTTGGCCCATACAGAAGGTCGATCCCATTATTCAGAAATTTCTTCCAGACAATCCATCTATCGCATTCAGGCGGGCCAGGAAATTTCTTGATGAAATTCCAGGCAGGGGTCGTTGTGTGCCATGCGGCAGATGTGTCGCCTGCCCCAACATTGAGCGGTGTACTACTTTCTCCAACTCTGATGGTTCTAAATGCTTTGCAATAAAACAACGTATAACTTGCATTTCTAGATACGTGATATATTATGCCACTTTCCCTTGTGGCCTAATATGTATAGGACTAACGACCAGACAACTTAAAGTCCGCATCAGAGAGCACGTGTTGGGGATTCTGGTGGCATCTGCCTACATAGACAATTCCACACTTAGAACCTTGCCACGACATTTTAGAGAATTCCATCAATGCGATGGTTCCCTTTTAAGGGTACGGGGCATTGACTCTCTTAATATCAATATCAGGGGAGAGGGTCTATCCAAGCACCTGGTCCAGCTTGAAACGAGGTGGATTTGGACGCTTAAGACCATCCACCCAAATGGACTAAATGAGAATATGTCTTTCATCCCTTTTCTGTGATGCCCACCTGTTTGCTTATCGTGCACAGCTTTATGATCGCACATTTTGTTTTTATGTGTTTTTAATTGTTTTTTATTTTTAGTTTGTCAGATAATATTCTGTTTGTTATTACTATGAAGCATTACATCGGGACTTTGAATATGATGTGGAGAGCGCCTTGAATTACGCAAGCTGTTTACCTTTGCAATACTTCATTTATTGCAGCAATTATCAGACTGTATATTCTAGTTCATCACATTTATTGTTTCTGTGGTGTATAAAATATCTGCATATTGCATCTGTGTATCATGTACATACTGTTTTATGCATAGAATATGATTGTGTATGATTCTTCTATGCGTGATATTATTGTGCAGTATCTGTTCTCTCTCTCTCTCTCTATATATATATATATATATGGATACTCTTTGCAATATTACTATTTATGGCTATTATTTCTTTTTATTTATATCTTTATTCGTCTAAATTGTGTATGCGGCAAACATAGCTGTAATTGTTTATGCCTTTTCCTATTCCTTCTGTCTACTGGTTACAGCTGCCCTCTTTCTTGGCCTTACTTAAAATGGCTGCTAGAATTGCCGGCTCTACTGCGCATGCGCCCTCCGTCTTCTGTGCTGTGGCCGACACTTTTCCTCCTGACGTCTGGCAGCTGGTCATGTGGGGCCCCGTGGGTTTCCTGTGTGAGCATCTGGGGGAGGCGCTGGCTGTGGCGCTGATTGCGGGCAGCACAGTAATGTAAGAGCATTTCCGGCTGGCACCATATAAAGATATGGTGGTCTCGGTCTTTCTCCATGCTCCCGGAGGAAGGAGCTTTTGCGCTTCGAAATGTGCATTGGGGAGGGCTGACGGCCTTTCAAATCTGTACCATCTCCTGCATTACCCAGGTATTTATGCTCTACTATGATGAATGGCTGCTTTTCAGTGTCATTAACTCTCTGTTGGTCATGCGAGCACTTGCTCCTAATATGCTGCAGCCTGCATTATGTGCTATAAGTATTATGGGGTATAAGCAGATTCAGAGGTGTTTGGTCCTGATGCCCATATTTGATGTGTGACCATCTGGTGTGTGCGTTGTTCCCTGCCCTTACCATTGTACCTATATATCTTTTTATATTGTGTATCTAATAAAGCGTTTACTTTTATTTGGACCCTATGGCTGTTTATCAGTTTTTCATAGCATGCTCTTTGCAGCTGGCCCTTTATTTGTCCTATATATACACATGTTTTGAGTGGCAGGTGGCATTTGCCCTGCTATTATTGTTACTAAATCTCCTCTTACTGTTCGATGCTTACTACAATTTGTTCATAATGTGGCTTATGAGTATAATATCGGTATAGACTAACAGTTTAATTGAAAGCTGTCTTTTTGCAGCAGCCATTGTATTGGCATTTTTCGCTTCTTTGTTTGTAGGAGTACTGGTAGTGCTGAGTGTCAAAAGAAATGGGGTTTGGCATCCAATGATGTAATTGCATTACAAACATGCATGAAGGTTTGTCTACGTTGCTCAAAAACATGCCATGTAGGATTATGTTGCTGGTTGACTATAAATGGCCCCTTATGCCATGTGCAAGTGATAAAAAGATATATGGGAGTATATCCACCGAGCTCTCAATTTTTAGTGAATCTGAAACTGTTTTAATACATTGCCAGTTAAAAGCTATTTTCAAATTATGTTTGAGGAAAGTTGGCGTGGATGCTGCATAGTGTTACGGTTCTGCAGCACAGGACTAGAGTAGGAGGGGGAAAACTGACCCTGCACTGTGGCTAGGCTGGTGCCCTACGATGGAGTGGGTGACCCATTCCTTGTGAATAGACCCACTGACGATCCTGGGCTAAACTCAAGCGAAGACCTACAGATAGGGGGAAGGGGGTCCCTGAAAGATATAAGGGCTGGGTACAAAAACGGGTCACCTCCGAGCAGAAAACACAAAGAAGGCTGCAGAAGCAAACTGAAAACAGAAACTGAGGCTAATAGAACCAGAGGTCCCAGAACTGCACTAATTAAACACTCAGAAAGCAAAGCCAGACTTCAAGCGGATTAACACTGTTGTCCAGCAAGGAATGGGAGACAGGTGCAGGTTAATAAAGGGTGATACAATCACCTGACCCAAGACAAATCCAGCACCAGGGATAAAAGACCAGAAGCCAGAACGCTACAAGAAAATGGCGGATAGTCACAAATTGAGCAGATTCTAACACATAGTTTGGAATACATTCATTTTGTATTGGGGCTGATATAGAAAGGTGAATGGTTTGACTTTAAATGCCTTTAACTTCCTTTAATTCTCCAATTGCCTTTTGCCTTTCATTGCTAGAATTTATTCTTATGACGCAGCAGTTTTGCCTGTCTCCTCTTCAAGGAAGATATGCTTCTTATCATATATATTCTCAACAGTCAGCCACAATGTGTTCTGAGTACATGGTAAACAAGGTATTGACCCTGAGGTGATGGTGGGGGCCACATGAGCTCCATAGAATTACATATTGTTGTAAATGGTATAAAAGATTGCCTTGTGTTTCATTACGACAGATAAAGTGACTTGCTCACAATTCAGTGTGCAGATTTCTTTTTCTCCAAGTTCATGTAAATTAAGGGTGTAAACTCCTAATTTGGCCTCACTGGTGATCTGGCATATCTGACTCTGAGTCAGAACGAAAACAGCTGCAACAGGGCCGCAACAGAAGCTAATGCACCAAGACTCAGTGATAACGCAATAAAGAAGTTAAAATTATGGAAATCTTCATAATTTACTACAAATGTTCATCCCGATTTGGTGTTAGAAAGATCATTTTTACAGGTTTAACTGCTTTTTTTTCTCATTTTTTTATATTCCATAGGTGCAACAATGCCACATATACTGTATGGACTGTTGGCCAATATTTATTTTGGGGTGAAAATCAAGCACAGGTTTGACCAGATGGAATATGTCTAGGTCAGAGGGTTGGCAGGGTTATCGTGGGCTATGCTGAGTGCAGGTATTTGATCACATAAAAGCGATAAGCAACATATACAATCATCCTGTTATTCATGACAGAAGTAACGACTTGGGTAAAATAAAACAAGGAGAGCTCATTTCTATCGTAAAGTCAAATTTAAATAGATTTAGGAATCTGTTTGAGAAAAAGGCATAATAGTATGGTCCGAAGTAGTCCCCACCAGGTTTGGAAAGAGGCTTGTAACTTAGCAGTGCTAGAAAGAGTTTGACAATTACTAAATGAGTCTCCCATTTCATAAGAGCATATGGTGGTATTGTAGTGCATCATGGAATGATAGAAGGAGATAATGGAAATTTGCAGTTGGCTGATGGCGTGCATCTAAATGCAATTGGAAACGATATACAGTATTTTTATCTGGTCCACAAGATGGAATCGAAAGTGCCCTAGTGTTGTTTGGTGGTGGTGGTCAGAGGGTCGAATCGGTTTATCGACCTCCTCCCTTGACAAGAAAATGTTGACCCTGCGGATTACATGCTCACTGGCTTGCACAGTGGCTTGGCATGGTGCAGTGATTTTGAAGCAGGGCCAATAATGATTTTATATGAATAATTGAAACAATAAAGCTGTGGCCACTTGTTTTACCCAACACAATGGTATTGTGCATTTAGTTGTCTGTTTTATGTTGGCAGCAAACCAACCTGGGAATCCGGATACTGCTGAAATTGTGATGACTTGGGAAGGAGCAGGAGCCGAGTTGCATCTGCCCCCCCCCCCCGAATCATGGGCGTCACAGCAGCCACGTTGGCTCCCACTATGGACAGTATGCCCTTAGGAGACATTATTATAAGTAGGTACAGTTGGGGGCCTCATTATAAGGAGGACATTATTAAAAGTTACAGCAGCAGCAGTATGATGACAAAGAGGCATGAGTGAAACAGTATTACTATAGGAAGACTGTATAAATAAATGGATACATAAGGAGACATTCTTATTATAAGGAGACATTAAGGGGCTGCTGTTGTTTTGTGGAAGTACATCCCATAAACTACAATGACAAAGAGCAAGGAGTGCATCATCATTGAGCATGGAAGATGGGTGAGATGACTATTAGATTATTTGTATTTTTGGCCAGACAGTCGAGGATATATTATACTGTAAAGGGACAAGAGGACACAATGGGGCTATTTTAAAGCACAAAGCGATGCGTTATTACAATAAAGAGCCACAGAGGACATTATTATGTGTGAATAGCATAAGGGCATTAATAAAATGGAACACAATGGGGGCATTATTACAGTGACGCAATGGGGGGCATTATTATAATAAAGTACATGTGGGACTTATTATAAGAAGGTCAATTTGAGGAATTATTATAAAGAGCCACAATATGCGGCATTATAATAAAAAGGCACAATGTGTATAGGTGGGTGAATGTAAGAAGGGATCTGAAAAAGAGATAGACGAAAGATGTCTGTGTGTTACAGTATATTCTGCAAAGTCGAGTTACGGTTGGAGCAGTGATCATGGTGGTCTGAGCCAAATGGAGAGCATTGGACATGCCGTACACATGAAAGAAATGTATGAGAATATGGAGTTACTGTTGACCCACATTAATTATAGAAATTATAACTGGAACATATGTGGTGATCTAAAAGTTGTTGAATGCAGTTTCTACTTTCTCACTTGGACTTTTTTCTAGTCAATCTTGGTGCCGTTAGCAACGAACACAGTGAAAGATTTCACCAAGGCATTGCACTGATGGAGAAAAGGTACCAGGGAAAGTAGAGTACGTCAGTGCTGGCTGACTATTGCTGGAATCTTATTCGAGAAACATCTGACACAGATTATAAACGAAAGTCGTCTGCAAAACACTTTTGAACAATTGCTTTTGCTACTGACATCGATGCACATGTATGTAGTGTCTCTGATGTCAAAATGTAGACTATAAACTGTTGTCTCTTAAAAACCTTAAGTGACACAGACTTTTGGAGCACATATTCGTGTTCAGCATATCAAAATCTATAAGATACAATACAATTTTCTCAGGGGACAAGAACTTCCCTGAAATTTGTTGCACGGTGTTATTTAACCTTAGAGAGCAGTATTATTGGTATAATTTGTCTTGTAGTAAATCCTCCAAAGTCAGTCAGTCATAATTTGTGTTAAAGACTCCTATCTGCTGAAGGAGGGAAGAGGGGTGATCAGCATGTGCAACGCCAGGCCTTGTCTAGCTGTATGGGCTTGGTGCTAACTAGAGATGGTAAAACATAAAATACACTCAGTTTTTTCCACCTGTTTTGTCTTGGCTCATAGTATCAGAAGTTTATCAACTGTAGTGTGAAAACTTTGAGGATTGACAGTACACATTCACCTTGAGTACATAGAGAAGAGCATTGAATGCAGGATGGACTTGAAACACAAGGTGACCGTAATTTTGCCTCAGGTTCAGTTGTTACAGTGCTTCTGAATAAATACTACCATGCACAAGTTTGGAATCTCTAAGAAACCTCTTAGTGTCTGAACCGTCGGACATTTTTTTTAGCCATAGTTTATTATTTTCATATAACTTTTGTTCATAGTACTTTTTTAATTCTAGGTTCATCCTCCATTTGCAGATGTTATCTTTATTCTGATACTAGCTGAAGAGTCCAGCGTTGCCCGGTCATAGTAACTTCTTGTGGTTACTTATAGCAAATTATAATGATTATATTGCACATAAAAACATTTCTCATCATATATTCAACACTATAGATTTGCAAAACAAACTAACTAAATGATTACCCAAGTATTGATAGTATTTTATTTTCAACTCATTCAAGAGCCTTTCGATAAATAACATTTTTGCTTTTTCCTTTCGATGTGAAGATGAACAGATTTTTGACAGTTCCAACTCTTGAACAGGCCACGTAAAGTTGACCATGAGAAAAGCATGAAGATTGCAAATCATTCCCTACTACTTTCAAGGACTGTCCCTGAGCATTGCTAATGTACATTGCAAATGCCAAATGAACTGGAAATGGGAGGCTTTTAAAATGAAAAGGCAAATCAGATGGAATGAGTGGAATTCTTGAAATGAAAATGTTCTCTCCTTTGGCACATCCTGTTGCTAAGCTGTGTATCTAATCCTATCCTGTGTGATACTGCCTGCTGAGCTGTGTACCTAATCCTATCCTGTGTGATATTGTCTGTTGAGCCATGTATCTAATCCTATCCTGTGTGACACTGACTGCTGAGCTGTGTATCTAATCCTATCCTGTGTGATACTGTCTGCTGAGCCGCGTATTTAATCCTATCCTGTGTGATAGTCTGCTGAGCTGTGTATCTTATCCTCTCCTGTGTGATACTGTGAGCTGAGCTGTGTATCTAATCATCTCCTGTGTGATACTGACTGCTGAGCTGTGTATCTAATCCTATCCTTTGTGATACTGACTGCTGAGCTGTGTATGTAATCCTCTACTGTGTTATACAGTCTGCTGAGTCAAGTATCTAATCCTATCCTGTATGATACTGGGCTCCCCCTGCAGTCTGCGTCAGAGGGTGGTCTGTGTCGGCACAGTAATTGTGTTATTTATAGCTTTACAGAAGGACGATAACACCATAGAAATCATAAGAATAATAGGCCTCAGTTACCATTATGGTCTACAAGGAAAACTGTTGCTCATAGCAACCAATCACAGCTCAGCTTTCATCTTTTAAACAGCTCTGGTGAGATGAAAGAAGCTTAGTGAATGGATGCTATGTGGAGTGGGCGTGGCTTGATACATACATACACTCAGTTTTCTATATATTTCATGTTCTATTGGCCAGTTTTCCAATATATTATGTATCATATAATATATATCATATATCATATTTCCTTTATATAGGGGAAGATCATC
Source organism: Dendrobates tinctorius (assembly GCF_039654945.1). Lineage (NCBI taxonomy): Eukaryota > Metazoa > Chordata > Amphibia > Anura > Dendrobatidae > Dendrobates > Dendrobates tinctorius. The sequence continues at coordinate 2,160,846 of NW_027361712.1, forward strand.
CCACAAGAGTTCAATATGGTAGAGGTCTATTGATTTGACTTTGCTGTCTATGAACAACAACATGCTACTTTTTTGATTCATTACTAAGATTTGGGGCTTTAGAAGGAAGACTCAGCTATGGTCATTTCTGGATCAGGGAGTGGCATGACAGTGTAAAATACAGTGTTAACCTTCTTTGTTTCTCGTGCACTTACACATTGTAAATCTACAGTAGGTTAGAATATAGGGGCGTAGCTACAGCGGTCGTAATGATCGCAGCTGCGATGGGGCCCGGAGCGCTTAGGCTGTGTGCACACGCTGCGGATTTTGCTGCGGTTCCGCAGCGGTTTTGGCCGCTGCGGACCCGCAGCAGTTTCTGCTGCGGTGTACAGTACAATGATTCCCTATGGGAATCAAAAACCGCAGTGCAGACGGTGCGGAATTTTCCGCGCGGATTATCTGCGGTTTTCAATCCGCAGAAAGAATTGACATGTCAATTCTTTCTGCGGATTCTCCTGCGGTTTGCCATCTCCTCCATTGAGGAGATGAAAAACCGCAGGGCAAAACCGCAGAGCAATCCGCAGGTAAAACTGCAGGTCTTTTGACCTGCGGTTTCACCTGCGGATTGTACAAAATCCGAGCGGATGAATCCGCACCTTTTCCGCAGCGTGTGCACACAGCCTTAGGGATCCGCCTGTCTAGCCCAGAGCTGCACGCAGAATGGCACTCATCCCTGTGCCTGCATACTACACTATTTTCCCCGGGTCTGCAGAATGAGCTGGAAACAAAGCAGGCTCCTCCTTTACCTGTCACATGAGTCTCATGTAGAAAGTTTAGGTGCAGGGGTGTCAGAGCGTGGCTGAGGGGGAGCTCAGCATGGCCCCATCACAGCAGGCAGTGAGTGCTGTGCTTAGCGCTCTGCACCAACAATCAGCCCATTCACTGGAATGCGAGGAATGTGCGAGCGGTGCTGGGTCCTAGAGCCGACTGTTCATGTGGCCGCCTGCTGCCCCGGGTCTTAGTGCTGGCGAGATGTATGTGGCTGATGCTAAGCAGAGTCCTACTGCTGAAAATGTGCTCATTGTTACATGCTGCTCTAAACAAGATTTTCCTATTATCTTATCACTCCAGAAAACCATTTTTTTTTCCGTGATGTAGATTACTTTATGCAGAACCAACATGGGGGCTAAGTAGCCGAATTTTGGAGTACATGTAACTTACTGGATAGTAATTATTTAGAGATGAGCAAATTGATATATATTACCTGTCATTACAGTAGTCTGTGGGCACCGGACGGGAGCCCTGCTGACTGCCTCTTCCTGCCGGCGCCTCTTGTGATTCGTTTGCTCGATGTGATGTCATGCGAGGGTCACGCTACAACAATGGCGTCACATCCGAAGATGCTCCGGGGATGCTGAGAGGTAGGAGGTGGTTCACAAGGCTCCCGTCCGGTGCACACAGACTACTGACATGGCCGCTGGACCAGAGTCCTGTTTTCTACTATTAATGACTATTTTTAGGTAAAGGAATGGACATTGTGTGATGTCTAGTGACTACGCCTTCCCTGATGCCATGATGTTGTAGTACCTGGTAAATGCAAAAGGAGTCCAGGATGGCGGGGCACAGAAGTGATGACCGGCTGCCACGGAGGACCGGACCAGAACAGTGCAAAATTAATTGCTCCTTTTTTGATCACTGAGTCAGTATAATTAAAGGGGATGTCCAGTCGTGGAGTACAAGTCTGCACCTGCTCTAAGTGACTGCACTCTTATGAATCCACACATTGAATAGGTGGTCATGTGACCACAAGTATGCCATTTGCATACTCCCGGCCACATTCCAACTAGACCTTTCCAGCTTTGTTCAATATATTTGTATAGAGTGAGGCCATGCACATCTAGTCAGCACGTGACTGCACGTAGGTAAATCACATCGGAGAATCCTCATAGAACGTACAGTACAAAAGAGTGACTGCAGTCTTGTACTCCAAGCCTGAAAATCCCCGTTAAGATTAAACTTAATATGTAAAGGTTTTTATGTTGTGTCACTTGCTAAACAAAAACTTGACTTGATCACTTTTTTATTCTATTTTTTAAGAGATCAGGATAAAAAAGAAACAATTCTGGATATTTTTTATTAACAGCATTCACCTTGCTTTATTGATGGAATTGGATTTGGCTGGAAAATATTTTGCCAATGGGGGCCCCATTTGAAAGACTGCAGTGGGGCCCATAGCTTTGTAGTTACGCCACTGTTAGAATAGGTATATTGTTGCAAGGCATTCATAATACACAAGCTAGTGCTTAACTCTTTGCTGAATAGGCCATTTTACGCACCGTGGGGGGAAAATTCATCATAGCTTTTTCACTAGATTTCGGCCAAAAAAAAGTCTTAAAAAATGCAGCTTAGAGTGTATTTATGTCCTTCTCACCCCAGCTTTGACAAAGTGGGCGGTACTGGGTGTGGCGACCCAAGTTCATCAAATTAAAGGGGTTGTCTGGTCCAAATCCATGAGTCTGCAGTCACTCTGTGTGACTGCAGACTTATGACTCCCTCTCAGCACACGCAATGTGCACTGCAGGGATTCACAGGTTTCTGAGCGGGTACTGAAGGATATGTATAAGTTGTACATACTTCTGGGAAGTGGACACGGCCTCACTTCCATACACTTGTATGGAGTGAGGCTGCGCCCTTTAGCTGGCCACGTACATTAAATGGTACACGGCCACGCCCACTAGATGGGCTCTGGAGTGACCGCAGGCTTATCAATTTGGACCAGACAACCACTTTTACAATGAACGGCAATAACTATCTCCAAGTATTTGATTTGTGAGGATGATCATTACTGCCAATTATAATTTTTTTTTCTGGTCCTCTCCCACAATTTTGTATATGTGATTGTTATGTTGGATTTTTTTCACCCTTTTTTATTAATTCCATTAATAAAGCTTTCCAGTACTACTTGTATTGATTTTTATCCCAGCACAATTTTTGTTTTTTTGCTTTTCACATTCATTTGGGACAATCAACATGCCTAGGGTTATAATCCGTTTTACTCATTATAGGACTAGTAAACCTGCTGCCAGGTAGTCAACCATATTCATAAGCTGTTCAACGCTGCCATCCGCCACTAATTAACAGCTTTCTGACAATGTACTGTTAGATGCTAGCAGGAACGCGGAATGTAGTGACGAGCAGAAGGCAGAGCTAGAGTTAACGTACACTTTTTGCAAAGTAGTATGCAGTCAATACTCCACACAGGGAGATTGAAGTAATGATACAGTACAAATGCAGGAAGGGGAACAATGGTTGAAACAATGTTATCAACAAATAGCACGAAGCGATTCAACTTACCAGTCTGGAGCTTCCCGACGGACGAGGTTGAAAGATCCCACAATGGCGCCGCAGGTGCCGTGAGACGTGTCTGAAGCAATGCCAGTTGAAGTTAAGGCACTGTCTCTGTACCACAACAGCGTGACCTGGCTCATCTCGACGTAATCCCTCAGTCCTGGAACATGGTGTTGTGTGACAGATAGGAGTTGGCTCAGCGCGTGTAAAGCAAAGTCCCAGAGTGGAGGCCAAAACAGGACCCTGTGGACAGGCGTGCACTGTAGGGTCAGCACGGTATGTCATGTCAGTAGTCATCAGGGGTGCTGACCAGTCAGGGCTCTCAGGTACCAGAGTCTGTGAGGTGCTCATTCTAGTAGGTGTGCTATAAGTGTGCAAAGGGGCTGACAGGCTGCAGAGTAATCCCGCTGGTTGGTCAGAAGCCGCGGAGATGGAGTCAACCTTCTCCTTCAGCGTGTATTGTCTTCCCGCAAGAAGCCCCGTTTTTGTGCGCTCTGCTCCTTTTATATCCACCCCGCCCTCCATAGTCAGGTGCATAGGTCTGCGTTGGTCAGAAAGTCCTACAGGAAGCCCTTCCCCCGGCAACACTGGTGACAGCCCCGATAGTTCCAGCCCGGGCACGCAAGAAGCTGCCCTAGCCCGGTCCATCCTCCTACAGTACAATGCAAACCGAAGCTGCCAATCAGTGGTGTGGGCGGGATATAGAGAGCTCAACATTCAGAGAACTGCTAGATTTGTGGCAAATAAAACAATGATTTTATCAAAATGATTCAAGCTGTCCAGTAAGTGACACATCACTGGAATTAGGATCTTTGACCTTTGCATTAGGCCTCCTTCACTCATCCTGATGATTCCTGGACTGGAAAGCTAGTACTGGTGAGATTCATGGTTTGTTATGTTTGTGGATCATACCACTGTTTAGCTTGATATCCAGATGAAGCAGGGATGAAATACAGCGTGGGACAAATGAATAATCTGCACACAGGTGAGGAATATGTTTTTTTATTTTTATTTTAACAGTGATAAATTTTGAAAATGAGGGTTGGTTGTGCATTTTTCAATTAAAGGACTTTATTCTTGCTGTGTCTTTTTTTGCAATAAGACTGGGTGTAGTAATGGGGGCATCTTACAGACACCTCTCCATTACTAACACCTGAGCTTGATATCATCTGACAATATAAACCTGACATCAACCCAAACCCTATTTCCCCACTTGCCATCAAAACATGGCAAGTGTGAAGAGTGAGGGTAAGCACCAAATTTGGCACATTTTATGGATGGGATTCATGTTGGTAGCCTAGGATGGGGGCAATATCCATGGCCCCTTCCCAGGCTATTAATATCAAACCACAGCTGTCTGTTTAGCCATTGCTGGTAGGGATGGGCGAGTCTACTAGCTAGGACTCGTTACTCGGCGAATAGTAAGGGACTCGCTGGACTCGTTACTTGGCGAGTCTCCCAGTGATTACTCGCACAGTAACGAGTCCAATGCAAGTCAATGGCAATCCTAGTTTTGTCAGAGTTTTTTTTTCTCACTCGCTAGACTCGCTATATCACATCGCTGTCAACAGCGAGTCTGAGCGAGTCTACGATTCCGAGTCCTGTATACTGGATTCGGGACTCGCTTATACAGAATCTGTTATGTTCCTACAAGTTTCCAAGACAGCCTATGTCAACACACAGTGATTGTGAGCGAGTCTGAGCGAGTCTACGAATCCCGAGTCCTGTATACTGGATTCGGGACTCGCAAATATAGAATCTGTTATGTTCCTACAAAGCTTCTGAGACAGCCTAGCGTGTTAGGTCAGAAAACTTTTTTAGATGGACAAGCATGTTAGCCAATCATATTCAATAATGTTGGTTGTGGCAGGACTATGATTGGCTTCTGTCCATCGTGATGCCTATGTCATGTATGAGAGGCGAGGCTGTATATAAGCCTTTTCCACCGCCATTTCCTCTACATTCCTGAGAGATCTGAGATAGAGCAGGGTGAGGTAGATGCTTGAGCAGATCATAGGGATTGTCAGTTAGTGTAGGGAAACTTCAAGATTCCTTATATTAAACCCAAACAGCTCTTCTGAGAGCTACCAGGAGGACAGAGGAGTACTGTGTAGACTGTAGGCAGGCAGGCAGGGAGGATCAAGCCTTACAGTGCAGTGCACAGTGCAGGGACTAGTGTTCAGCTTCACTGCTAGGTGTCAGCACACACACTTACCCCGCCAGCAAGTGACGCCTACAGCACCACCTAACTCCATCTCGGTGACTGTGCATTTGTCAACAATGTCACAAAAACCACAATTTCCCAAAAAAGAGGTTGCAAAGTCACGAGGTCGTGGCCGTAGCAGTCGTGCCAAAGAAGGCACAGGTACAGGTAGACAGATGAAGATTGATAGAGCTACCTTTCTCCTGTCTAGAATTCCCAGTACTCAACAAAAACGTGTCTTGAGGCCGGAAGAGCATGACCAGATAACATCTTGGATGGCTGATAAGACCTCGACCACTGGTTCTGGCAGTACACAATCGTCCTTGCCAACACAGTCTTTGTTTGTAAATCGCACATTACTCGCTAAGACTCACTTCCCCATTCATTAACATTGGACTCGCTAGACTCGCAACGAGTAGCGAGTCCCGGGCTCGGACTCGCTAGAGTCAAGCGATTCCGAGTAATTTAGGACTCGCCCATCACTAATTGCTGGTTAAAATTTTTAGGTGGACCCTACAGAATTTTTTGGGGGGGATCCCCAGTAAACTAACCAGTAAATTCTAAGCTAAATGCTGATTATCAGAATTAAGTGGGCCTGCCCGATTTATTAAAATTAATTCTTTATTTTACACACGATGTACACAGCAGGTGCTGCATACAACTCCCATCATTGTCACCTGGTCACGCTAATCTTCAGCACCCGGTTTCTTTGAACAGCTCAAACTGTATGGATTTTTTCCCAGGTGCTGGTATGTGTCATGCTGATGACGCATGGATGTCATTAGTGAGCACATGTGCGGCTTTAATTTTGCTTGTGGTGTACATAAAAAAACTGACATGTTTGCGAGTCCGTGTGAAAAACCTGACATGTGCACACCGCTTTTGAATACAGTGGGTGTGCGGGTGCATGTGTCCAAATTTGCAGTCCTTACTAAACGGACCGCATATGGACACAAAAAACTCATGTGAAGGGGGCTTTAGCAGATCTAAGATGGGGTAGCATAAACCTTGTGACAGATCCCCATTAATAGCAATATACCAAATCATGGCTTCAATTTATCATAGATTCAAAAGTATTCCCTATTGAATAATACAGTATATACTCGTGTATAAGCTGAGATTTTCATCCCACTTTTTTGGGCTGAAAGTCCCCCTCTCGGCTTATACGCGAGTCATATACCGGGGGTGGGTGGTGGAGGGGGAGCGTGGGTGTCAGAGACCATACCCACCCCTCCTGGCACGTCTCTGCAGCCCCTGCTTGTCTGCTTCCTGCGTTCAGCGGTCATGTGGTACCGCTCATTAAACTCATGAATATGCGCATATTTATTAGTTTAAAGAGCGGTACCACGTGACCGCTGAACGCAGGAAGCAGACAACAATGGAGAAGCAGGGGCTGCAGAGAAAACCATGTGCCAGGAGGGGGTGAGTATGATGGGGGCAGAGCAATATTCACCTGTCCCGGTTCCATTGCCTTGCACCGCTGTGTCTCTGGGTCCTCCTGCTGTGACATTCAGGTCAGAGGGTGCAATGACGTAGTCAGTGCGCTCCCTCTGCTGAAGTCATTGCAGAGACCCGGGAAACACAACAGTGGACGGTGAAGGAACGGGGACCGGTAAATATCGCCGGTGCCGGGGACTCAGGACACCGGCACCTGTCCCCTCAGCGACGGAGATGTGAGTATGTCATTTTTTTTAATTGCAGCAGCAGCAAATAAGGGGTATTTATGGAGCAGCATTAACCCTTGTGCAGCAGCATATTATGGGGGGTATTTATGGAGCATCTTATGGGGCAGCATTAACCCTTGTGCAGCAGCATATTATGGGGGTATTTATGGAGCATCTTATAGAGCAGCATTAACCCTTGTGCAGCAGCATATTATGGGGGTATTTATGGAGCATCTTATGGGGCAGCACTAACCCTTGTGCAGCAGCATATGGGGGTATTTATGGAGCATCTTATGGGGCAGCATTAACCCTTGTGCAGCAGCATATGGGGGTATTTATGGGGCATCTTACGGGGCAGCATTAACCCTTGTGCAGCAGCATATTATGGGGGGTATTTATGGAGCATCTTATGGGGCAGCATTAACCCTTGTGCAGCTGTAGGGTCGAGCAGGTCCTCAGGATGCAGTGACAAGACACGAGACAGGGTATGACTTATATAATAAACTTTTATAAATTGGAGTCACTGGGGCTATGCTGAACAGGCAAAAAGGGGTAGCACAAATCTGTCCTCGCAGGGACTCTATAAAATAAGCAATACTTTTCTCAGTAACTGGGAGTAACCCGGCTAGTCCAGGTGTCGAAGGCCGGAATATGGTCAAACTATGGTACCTATTGCTATAGTCCACTTATCTCTTCATGCGTCACTCGGGATCGCAGATGCGGCCGCTTAAAGATCGCTGATGTGGCAGCCTTGAAGCCACGATATTCCGGGAAGATTTAGGCTCGACAGGACCTGAAGAAATGGTGCCGGTGGGGCACAACAGGCCCTGAAGAAACGATGCCGGGGGGGTGCAACAGGCCCTGAAGAAGCGATGCTGGTGGGGCGCGGTAATGACGCAGTTCCCCAAATGGCCGGTGGCCATCCTCCGCTAAGGGTACCTCCGTAACCAGGACATGCGCCTCTAACGTCGCCTATGGTGAAGTGGCCTCCCCTGAGGCCGGTGATGACGGGGTCACCGCAGTGGGAGAAGGCCGGGGGCAGTGTCCATGCCTCTGTAGCCATTTTATCTGTAGTCACAGCCACGACCTGAGGTAAAGGATCTCTCCCACAAAGGCGGGGGAAGGCGGGCGTGGCTCTCTGAGAAAGTGGGTGGGAAGCGGCCTCCGGTAAAAGTCTCTCACGTCTCACTTGTCAGTGAGTGCGCAGTCTCCTCCTCACAGGCTGCTGTCGGTGTCCCCTCCAGTCACCCAGCTTCCTGCCTCCTGTCACACTCTCTCTCAACTGCCAACTGAGCGTGCCCCCTGCTCCTTTTATCCTCGCCCCGCCCCCTGTTTCCCTGACAACTCCGGGCATGTCTCTCCCTTTACTGTTCTCCCAGTATTGTTCCTCAGGAACCCTGATGGCGGTCCCCTGGGTACCGGCCCGGTCACTGTCTGGGAGTCCTCCTGCCCACACAGCAGCATATGGGGGGTATTTATGGAGCATCTTATAGGGCAGCATTAACTCTTGTGCAGCAGCATATGGGGGGTATTTATGGAGCATCTTCTTGGGCCAGCATTATCCCTTGTGCAGCAGCATATGGGCGGGTTATCTATGAAGTATTTTCTTGGACCACCATTAACCATAGGTTTATACGCGAGTCAACCAGTTTTCCCAGTTTTTTGTGGCAAAATTAGTGGGGTCGGCTTATACACAGGTCAGCTTATGCACGAGTATATGCGGTATCTGCTTTATGTCTCCTCCTTGGCTAGACAAATTCTAAAACCTTCTAAATACCAATGAAACAAAAATACAAAGTGTCACCTTTATGTTGCTAAAAAATGTTTTCAGACAGCTGAGGGATGTGTAGCTTTGGCATTGTGACGGTCTTATAGATATTTACTGATACTCACCTTTTATGAATCAAGAAGGACATTCAATGTATTGAATTTCGCAATGTATGCATATTAAATCAAAGAAATGAGCTGGAGCATAAGCTGGTATACGCGCAATGTGTAGGATCACACTCAAACTGTGGATTTTCACTGACAAATTCCAAGAAAAAACAAAATGACCATATAACCAATAGTTAGTAGCCTAACAGAAACATACAGTATGCACCAATTCTATATCTTTCACCCACTTCTGGTTTTGGCTTAGAAATACTGATGTAAAATAATGGCCAAATACTGAACATGATAACATGTCCTTAGGCTATGTTCCTTCGATGACCTTTTCATGCATTCTGATGCTGGGTATTTTTACTGCGTCAAAACGCAATGTCTTACAGTTTCAGTAAAGTGGGTGGGATTTACAGAAATCTCGTGCCCACTGTGCTTCTTTCTAACGCAGTGTAAACGTTTTTCAAAGCCACAGCATGTCAATTTCTCTTGTGTGTACACTGAGTTTTCTGTGTGGAATTTCCCCATAGATTTGCACGAGGCCGGAAAATCCACAGGTAAAATACGCACATGCATTTTTATTGCATTTCCATGGTGTAAACTGCAACCTAAGTATGTCAATAATTTTTTGTTAAAAACAAATACCACAAAATATCAAATACAAAGAAGCTTTATTTAAAGCATGACACACCAAAACAGGACAAATACATAGCGTCAAAAACTAGATAAAAACGTATGGTAAAAGAACGGACACAAAAATGTGTTAAAAAATGCAAGTAACCTAATTTAAATAGGTGGAAAAACTTTGCAACATAAAAAATGAACAAAAAGTGCCAGCAGTGACATTAGTAAGGTGACCATAGTTCATCAGCTATGAACTTAAGTAATTTTACTCAAGTCAGTCCTACACACTGCAGGAGCGTTCTCATATTGTTGTCTCAATGTGTTCCTGCTGGCTTGCTGAGCAGTCAAACAAGCCACCACTCAACAAACTATCCAGATGTAGCATAGCTGGAGTTCTTCATGGAACAGTATCACACAGGGATTATCTGCGGACAGGTGAGGATTACTTTGTGTTTTTATTTTGATATTAATAAATGGGTAAAATTGAGTCAGGGAGTTTTTATTTCAAATAAAGGACTTTACTCTGTATTTATCTTTATTACATTTCACTATGGGGCTAGTAATGGGAGTGTCTTATAGACAAATTTACATTACTAACCCCTGGGCTTGATGTCAGCTGATATTACAAAGCTGACATCAACCCCAATGCTATTCTCCCACTTGCCACCGCACCAGGGCAAGTGGGAAGAGCAGAGGCTAAGTGCCAGAATTAGCTCATCTAATGAATGCACTATTTTTGAATCCCATCCACTTTGCCATAACCATAAGATTCTGCGGGTTTGCGAAAAAACGCAGCATGAAAAACTCACCAAAAAATAATTGTGACCACACAGCGTGACGGCCTTTTCTGGAACATAATATGTAGTGCTATGATTAAGACTGATAGGTTACAAGGCATTGTCTTCTTCCATGGTCCTAAAATAAGGACAAAGTTTACAGTCTAGAATTGAAATGCTCCACTCCATCTCTTCCTATACAAATTCCATGCTCATGGAACCGTTCTACGGAGTAAAGAGGGAATATTCATTATGAGAGCAATGAGTGGGCTAGACATAACCTTTGATATAGGGTAAATTTGTTATAGCAGCCTTGAATACATGACTATTTGTGTACAGGTTTGGATATTGACTAATATAAAAAACTAAAGTGGTCCAAACGTCCATAGAATGAAATAAATACAGGTGCTTCTCACAAAATTATATCATCAAAAAGTTTATTTATTTCAGTTCTTCAATACAAGAAGTGAAACTCATTACAAACTGAGTGATCTATTTCAAGTGTTTATTTCTGTTAATGTTGATGATTATGGCTTTCAGCCAACGAAAACCCCAAAGTCATTATCTCTGTTAATTAGAATACTTTACAACACCAGCTTGAAATAATGATATTAAATTCTGAAATGTTGGCCTACTATAATGTATGTTCAGTAAATGCACTCAATACTTGGTTGGGGCTCCTTTTGCATCAATTACTGCATCAATGCGGCATGGCATGGAGGTGATCAGCCTGTGGCACTGCTGAGGTGCTATGGAAGCCCAGGTTGCTGTGATAGCAGCCTTCAGCTTGTCTGCATTATTCGGTCTAGTGTTTCTCATCTTCTTTTTGACAATAAGGTCAGAGTTTGGTGGCCAATCAAGCACAGTAATACTGTTGTTTTTAACCCCTTAACGACCAGGGGTATTTTTGGTTTTGCATTTTCATTTTTCCCTCCCCTTCTTTCCAGAGCCATAACTTTTTTATTTTTCCGTCTATATGGCCATGTGAGGGCTTATTTTTTTGCGGGACGAGTTGTACTTTTAAATGACACCATTGGTTTTACCATGTCATGTACTCGAAAACGGGAAAAAAATTCCAAGTGCGGTGAAATTGCAAAAAAAAGTGCAATCCCACACTTGTTTTTTGGTTGGCTCTTTTGCTAGGTTCACTAGATGCTAAATCTGACCTGCCATTATGATTATCCAGGTCATTACGAGTTCATAGACACCAAACATGTCTATGTCCTCTTTTATCTAAGTGGTGAAAAAAAATTCCACATTTTGCTAAAAAAAAAAAAAAAAAAAAAAAAAAAATTGCGCAATTTTCCGAGACCCGTAGCGTCTCCATTTTTCATGATCTGGGGTCGGATGAGGACTTATTTTTTCCGTGCTGGACTGACGTTTTTAACGATACTACTTTTGTGCAGATACGTTCTTTTGATCGCCCGTTATTGCATTTTAATGCAATGTCTTGGTGACCAAAAAAACGTAATTCTGGCGTTTTGAATTTTTTTCTCGCTACGCCGTTTAGCGATCGGGTTAATGCTTTCTTTTTATTGATAGATCTGGTGATTCTGAACGCGGCGACACCTAATATGTGTATGTGGGTTTTTTTTTTACTGTTTTATTTTGATTGGGGCGAAAGGGGGGTGATTGGAACTTTTAGGTTTTTTTAATTTTTTTTATTTTTAAACATTTTTTTTAACTTTTGGCATGCTTCAATAGCCTCCATAGGAGGCTAGAAGCATGCGCAACCCGATCGGCTCTGCTACATATGGGCGATGAGCAGATCGCCCATATGTAGCAGATTTACTGCTGTGCTTTCAGCGCCGACCACCGGGTGGCGCTGAAAGCCATATGCCTGGAACAACCATAGAGGTCTCATAGAGTCCTCTGGTTGTCCAGGCAACATGACGCCGACCCCCGATCACGTGACGGGGGTCGGCGATGACGTCATTTCCGGCCCGGCGGCCGGAAATGCTATTTAAATGCCCGCTGTCAGATTTGACAGCGGCATTTAACTAGTTAATAGGCGCGAGCGGATGGCGATTCCGCTCGCGCCTATTGCGGGCACATGTCAGCTGTTCATAACAGCTGACATGTCCCTGCTTTGATGCGGGCTCAGCGCCGGAGCCCTCATCAAAGCAGGGGAGATGTCCAATGACGGACTGTGTCCGTCGTTGGACATTAAGGGGTTAAACCATGAATTGTTACTTTTGGTAGAGTGGACAGGTGCCAAGTCCTGCTGGGGAATGAAATTTCCATCTCCTAAAAGCTTGTCGGCAGAGGGAAGCATGAAGTGCTCAAAAATGTCCTGGTAGACAACTGCGCTGACTTTGGTCTTGATAAAATACAGTGGACCTACAGCAGCAGATGACACGGCTCCCGAAACCATAATTGATTGTGGATACTTCACACTAGACCTTGGAAATCAAGGTCACAGAGTCTGGAGGAAGTGTGGAGAGACAGAAAATCCAAGCTGCCGATGATGCGAACAATGTTGTCAGTATTACTCAACATTTACAGACTGACAATAAAACACATAAAACCAAAGAGGAAAAAAGATTTTCCAGGAAAAAATGTATACCCGCCACCTCAACTCCTTAATCGTTGGGCTATCTTTCACCGTATTTCCCGTTCACCTATGCACCCACTAGTAGTCACCGGTAAGTATAATTTTAACATTGTATTACCTTATCTGGGAATGTGGGATGTGGTCAGATACATCCTGTTTAATTTATGAAGGAGAGACTCTGAAACTTGCAAAGCCTATGTGTACAATGAAAAAACTGCCACAAATTAGAAGGAAGATGGACTCAATACTCCCTATATTTGATATAAAGGAGGGCCTCATACACATTCTGTTAAAATTGTTAGGTAGTGTGACTCCTAGCCTGATAAAGGCTACGCGCTAAGTCCAATGGCTTCCAAAAATTAGAAGAAGGGACTGCAATACACCCTAGAAGACACGTATAGGAGGGCCTCCAAAATTTTTGCTTCCCATTTTTAAGGAGTGGGACTGATTGTTTGATTATGCCTTGTGAGGATAGGCTCATTTTTGATATACTAACATAAGATTGTATGTGTCATTTTACAATCATGATTGTGCCTAATTAGTAATATATGCAAGCTGAGCCCTTCTCCCACCTCTAACTATTTTTGTTATTAATCCTTTAAGAGAATATATGGGACATGGGGCTATAGCAAATTGCTCATAATTATTTTGGGCATACTACTTGGACCTTTTTAGTAGCCAATTATGGTGGTCATTCTATCTTTTACCATGCAGCAATATATTTAATAGTTTGAGTCCTACATCCCTCTTTTTGCTTATCTTGTATCTTTCTTATTTTATTGTATATTATTTTTTAATATTTGTGATTTAATAAAAAGTGATTTTGTGATGGATATTTTGTTTTTGCTCCATCTTTTCTGTGCTAAACCGTTAGCAGGTATGTTGTCGTGATATTTAACAATGCCTAAATCTCTGCTCTAATCTAAGCTCTCCCGCCTAAGTCAACTCTTCCTTAGGTTGGTTTCACATTTGCCGATGTCAGAGCTGCGGAGGGCTGCGTAGTTCCTTTGTGAAGCTCGGCCCACTGCCGCACCTCCGCCTATGTCTGCATGCGGCCTGCGTACCTATCTTTAACATTGGGTACGCAGGCCATTCGGATGTATGTGGATGCATCCGCATGTGTCGTTTTGACGCCGATGCGACATGTGTCGAACGCAACGTGTTGCATTTTGTTGCGGTGGCCGCATCATCAAAACTACGCATGCGGACACATCCACATACATCTGCACGGCCTGCATACCTAATATTAAAGATATGTACATAGGCCGCATGAAGACGTAAGTGAAGATGAATAGAGGAGATGCAGCAGTGGGCGGAGCTTCATGGAGGAACTACGCAGCCCTCCGCAGCTGTGACATCCGCAAATCTGAACTTAGCTTTAACTGCATCCAGAGGAGAGTGTGCCAAGTATCTTGTCACCAGGTCTTATATAAAGATGCGGCCAGCCAATCACAGTAATGCCAGTAGCTAACATGGCATTACAGTGTATGGCAGGCATTCCCGCAATATTTATTGGCTGTCTAACAACTGCAAAACATGCGGGGCAGAGACTCAAGCATGACGCTTCAACAATCGAGTAACGAGCAAATCCGAGCACCCCGATGCTCGATTGAGTATGGAAGAGTGGTGAGCATACTCTCTCATCACTAATTATAAGATAACATATACCATGTTTTACTTTGTGTTTACATTTTTTAAAAACAATTTGTTGAAAATGTTGATATTATTTGATATTGACGGATTTTATATGCTAGAAGTAACTGCTTAGTTTAGCTTTATCTAAGATCTAATATAGCCATTTATACCAAGTGTAAAAAAATCCTAATCCTTTTCTCAGAACTAAACATTAATTTCTATTCAGTTTCCATTTTTCATGCTAATAATAACCTGACCTCTAGTTCTTCACTATGCTTTTGCCTTGACCCAACATTTCTCTTTCTGGTGCATCAAAATTCCTTTCCTCTCTTAGGCAGAAAGGGCAATTGCTGCAAGACTTGATACATCCTAATGTTCAGAGCTGTACATCAAAAGCTACAGATCCCAAACCTTCAAATACCGCTCTGTTCTTTGAAACAGCATCTGAACGTGTAAGCAACTGGAAGTATTTTCTTACACTCAACATTTTGCTTTGGTTGAAATTTTAATTAAACATTGTAATCATGTTTTGCAAAAGCAAACTGTTTATATCTGCTAAGAAAATATCCTAGCTTTGATGTAGAAGAATCTGAAACAATAGATCCTCAGTCTGAAAGAACATTAAAAAACCCTAAGTTACTAATATTTATTGAATATAAAACAAAATTCTGCAACTAGTTACAGCAGAAACTATTAGGGGGTTGTACAGGTACTCTCCCCTCTTATGTGACATCAGGAGTAAAGAAAAATGTATCTAAATGCTGGAAAGTGCATTGCTTAGCCAACTGTCCATGAGGCCGTGAATGATATACATCGGGCTTCACAAGGTTGCCTCAATTTAGCTGAGGGCTCCTCTCCGCATCCAATGTCAGATATGATAAGAGAGTTTGTCTGGATAATCTCTTTACCAATTGTTGAATTGCATCTTATTTGCAGCTGAAAAATTTTCAATGAAAGATTATCATGAATGCACGTTTATAAGGGTAGTTTCACGTGAACGAATAAAAAGTGTTCAGTTTCATCCAGAAAATTGGGATGCTTTTTTGGTCATTTGTCATCCATCCATTTTCAATTCATGTGCAGTCCAATTTTTTTCATAACAGCTATTAATCATTTATAAGAACATTTACAGCTTCCTAGGTTACAGATTTGTAATGTATCTGCGAAAATCGGAAGCTATACTGTGTCTCTGTATGGCATACGATTTTTATTTGCCCACCGATAGAGTTGAAAGGGCGAGTCTCATCGAATTTATGGAAGAAACTTGTGCATGCTGTTTAAAAAAAATGCTTTTCTATACTTGCCAATTGAAAAACATTGATATGACTGCTGTCTGTTTTTTTCATGGACAGCATATCAACCGAAAATATGGTTGTGTGAATGAGCTCTAAGAATGTTCTGTATCTTTACACCATCATCTTTCAGTGTAAACAGGTGGGTGAAATAATCTTTTGTACAGTGCAAATGATTATATTTCTCGGTGGTGCATTGATTCGTGTGCACAGGACATGCATTTCCGATGACCATGGTATACTATGTTCTATCTACTATAGATCGTTCGGTGCACATCGTTTATCACAATCTGCCTGTTTAAATAGGCCGTTGAACAACTCTTATTCGGTAAATATTTAATATTCTGCAATTGTTTAGTGCTGCTGGTTGGTCAAGTTAGAAATCCAGTGCTCAAAATCTCCACGCAAGAGATGGCGCTGTACAACGTTCCATCAGCTGTGCTCTCCTTTTGGTATTTGTTTTCATAATTTACATTTTTACTCATTAAATTGTGCATTTTTTTATTAGCTCGCATCAAAATTTTTCTAATCTCGCCCCATCATGTATGGTCAACATATCAAGAGTTACATATAGTGAGGTGTTCGTTCCTTTAATCAGACATTCAATTTTTTTTTACTGAAAGAATTGAAAGTAAATCCCAATCCGTGAAACTTGGTGTGCAAAGATGTGTATTGATTGGAGAAGTGAACATCTTCGGCCTCCACTCCATTCAATGTCTATGAGACTTCTGGAAAAGTCAAACTGTATACTCAGCTTAAATGGACGTAGAAGTTTATTGATCACATTGAAAAGACAAAAAAAGACAATTTCTGAAAGTAGATTTTGCATTAATCTGCCTCCCTGTTTTTCTCTGATTCCATAGGGAGGCTTTTTTTTATTGAATTGATATAGAAAAATCTATAGCCTGCATTATTTATCACCTAGAAGTCAGGCTGCACACAGATATGATATTGCCACTATGTGACAGAAGCAGGGCTGCCACTAGAAACTTCAGGGTCCCATACTGGCAAAATTTTCAGGCCCCCTTGAGACTCCACCCAGGCTCCACTCCAGATCCACCTCAACTCATTGAACCTCACATAGTCCCACTGCCCACTTTTGGAAAAACTCAACTTCTGCACCACGACCTCACCAATCAGATATTAACCCCTTAAGCCCCAATGGTGGTTTGCACGTTCATGACCGGGCCAATTTTTACAATTCTGACCACTGTACATTTATGAGGTTATAACTCTGAAACACTTCGATGGATCCCGGTGATTCTGACAATGTTTTCTCATGACATATTGTACTTTGTGTTAATGGTAAAATTTCATTCATATAACTTGCGTTTATTTGTGAAAAAAATGGAAATTTGGCGAAAATTTTGAAAATTTCGCAATTTTCCAAATTTGAATTTTAATGCCCTTAAATCACAGAGATACAGCACACAAAAAACTTAATAAATAACATTTTCCACATGTTTACTTTACATCAGCACAATTTTGGAACCAAAATTTTTTTTGTTAGGAAGTTATAAGGGTTAAAAATTGACCAGCAATTTCTCATTTTTGCAACACCATTTTATTTTTAAGGACCACATCATATTTGAAGCCACTTTGAGGGGTCTATATGATAGAAAATACCCAAAAGTGACACCATTCTAAAAACTGCACCCCTGAAGGTGCTCAAAACCACATTCAAGAAGTTTATTAACCCTTTAGGTGCATCACAGGAATTTTTTGAATATTTCAAAAAAAATGAACATTTAACTTTTTTTCACAAAAAAAATAATTCAGGTTCAATTTTTTTTTCACCAAGGGTAACAGGAGAAATTGGACTGCAAAAGTTATTGTGCAATTTGTCCTGAGTATGCTGATACCTGATATGTGGGGGGGAACCACTGTTTCGGCGCATGGCAGACCTCAGAAGGGAAGGAGTGCCGTTTGACTTTTCAATGCAAAATTGGCTGGAATTCAGATCGGACGCCATGTCGCGTTTGGAGAGCCCCTGATGTACCTAAACAGTGGAAACCCCCCACAAGTGACCCCATTTTGGAAACTAGACCCCCCAAGGAACTTATCTAGATATGTGCTGAGAACTTTGAACCCACAAGGTCTTCACAGAAGTTTATAACGTACAGTGGTACAATTAAAAAATCATATTTTTTCCACAAAAATGATCTTTTCACCCCCAATTTTTATTTTTCCAAGTGTAACAGGACCCTAAAAGTTATTGTGCAATTTGTCCTTAGTACGCTGATACCCCATATGTGGGTGTACATGACTATTTGGGTGCATGGCAGAGCTTCACAGAAGTTTATAACAACGTACAATTAAAAAATCATATTTTTTCCACAAAAATGATCTTTTCACCCTCAATTCTTATTTTTCCAAGGGTATCAGGACCCTAAAAGATATTGTGCAATTTGTCCTGAGTGCGCTGATACCCCACTTGTGGAGGTAAACCACTATTTGGGCGCATGGCAGTGCTCGGAAGGGAAGCAGCGCCATTTGACGTTTTTGGCTGGAATTGAGATCGGACACCATGTCGCGTTTGGAAAGATCCTGATGTACCAAAACAGTAGAAACCCCCCACAAATGACACCATTTTGGAAACTAGACCCCCTAAGGAACTTATCTACATGTGTGGTGAGCACTTTGAACCCACCAGTGCTTCACAGAAGTTTATAACGACCGGGCGTGAAAATAAAAATATCGTATTTTTTCAACAAACATCATCTTTTAGTCCCCATTTTTTATTTTCTCAAGGGTAACAGGAGAAATTGGACCCCAAAATTGTTGTCCAATTTATCCTGAGTACCCTGATACCTCATATGTGGGAGAAAACTACTGTATGGGGACACGTCCGGGCTCGGAAGGGAAGTAGTGACGTTTTGGAATGCAGAGATTGATGGATTGGTCTGCGGGTGTTATGTGCGTTTGGAGAGCCCCTGATGTACCTAAACTATTGAAACTCCCCACAAGTGACCACATTTTGGAAACTAGACCCCCTACAAAACTTATCTAGATGTGTGGTGAGCACTTTGAACCCCCAAGTGCTTCACAGAAGTTTATAACGCCTGGGCGTGAAAATAAAAAAATCATTTTTTTCCACAAAAATGATATTTTTGCCCCCAATTTTTTATTTTCCTAAGGGTAACAGGAGAAATTGGACCACAAAAGTTGTTTTGCAATTTGTCCTGAGTAGGCTGATACGCCATATGTGGGGGTAAAACACTGCTTGGGCGCATGGCAGAGCTTGGAAGGGAAGGAGCACCATTTGACTTTTTCAACTCAGAATTGGCTGGAATTGAGATCAGACGCCATGTTGCATTTGGAGAGCCCCTGATGTGCCCAAACAGTGGAAACCCCCCAATTATAACTCCAACCCTAACCCCAACACACCCCTAACCCTAATCGCAGCCCTAACCCTAGCCCTAATCCTAGCCCTAACCCTAACCCTAACTCTAGCCCTACCCCTAGCCCTACCCCTAGCCCTAACCCTAGCCCTAACCCTAACCCTAATTTGAAAATGGAATTAAATCCTTTTTTTATTTTATTATTTTTACCTAACTGAGTGGGTGATAACGGGGGGTTTGATTTACTATTTATGGCGGTTTTTATGTTTGGCAGCTGTCACACGCTAAAAGACGCTTTTTATTGTAAAAATAGTTTTTGCATCACCACATATTGAGAGCTATAATTTTTCTGTATTTTGACCCGAGTCATGTGAGGTCTTTTTCTTTGCAGGACGAGTTGACGTTTTTATTGGTACCATTTTTGGGCACGTGACATTTTTTGATCGCTTTTTATTCCGATTTTTGGGACGCAGAATGAACAAAAACCAGCGTTTCATGAATTTCTTTTGGGGGTTGCGTTTACACCGTTCCACATGCGGTAAAATTGATAAAGCGGTTTTATTCTTCAGGTCAGTACGGTTACAGCGATACCTCATTTAGGTTTTTTTATGTTTTGGCGGTTTTACGCAGTGAAAACTATTTTATATAAAAAATAATTATTTTTGCATCGCTTTATTCTGTGAGCTATACATTTTATTTTTTTGCGGATGATGTTGTATGGCGGCTCATTTTTTGCGGGACAAGCTGACGTTTTCAGCGGTACCATGGATATTTATATGATTCTTTTTCATCGAGCGTTATTGCACTTTTTGTTCGGTGGTATGTTAAATCATTATTTTATGCTTCGTTTTTTATTTTTATTTTTTAAGGGGTTTGCTAAAGGGGTTAACTAAAGGGACAGTTTTATAGGGCGGGTCGTTACGGATGCGGTGATACCAAATATGTGTACTTTTATTGTGTTTTTTATTTTCAAAAAATGAATTTATTGGGGAATATTTTTTTTTCTAAATTTATTTAGCGATTTTTTAAAAATTATTTTTACGCTTTTTTTTTAATTTACTTTATTACATTGTCCCAGGTGGGACATCACTGTCCTGTGACAGATCGCTGATCTGTCACATCACAGATCACTGTGACAGATCAGCGATCTGTCACAGGCACTGCTGCAGACTTCCTCATGCCTGCGCTTTGCAGGCAGTGAGGACGTCAGCTCTCTACAGGCCCCCGAAGGTCCCTGTCGCCATCTTGGATCCTTGGGCCTGTAGGGAAAGAGCCTCCCGCAGCAGCGCTGCACATTGCGCTGCCGTGGGGGGCTCAGGGAAGCACGGAGGGAGCCCCCTCCCTGCCGATGCTTCCCTTTAACCCCGGTACACTGCGATCGTGTTTGATCGCAGTGTACAAGGGGTTAACGTGTCGTGGCCGGTCCCTGACTGCCCCTGACACATTGTGCCGGGTGTCAGCTGTGATAATCAGCTGACACCCAGCCGCGATCAGCGGCGCTCACCACGTGAGCGCCGCTGATCGCTATGACGTACTATCCCGTCCCTCGCAATTAAGTCCCAGGGCACATGGACGGGATAGTACGTCTCATGGCAGAAAGGGGTTAACAGTTCAAACCAAACACAATATCACATACATAGCCAGCAGCTTTTGTTTTGGCCAAAAGATTTTTTAAGAAACCACCATGACAAGGCAGACTCTTTTGGCAGGGTCTTATTCTACTCTAACCTATTAAAATTTTCTTAAAATATCCAATACTCTTTTTAGGCATATTTTTTATTTATTTTTCATTAAAGGAATGAGTCACATACTTTTTTTAGAATGGCCATTAATACCACATACAAGGGACTAATATCGTCACACCATCACCAGATCACATATTACCACCACATAGTAACCAAATAGTACCACATACAAGGGAGAAATACCAACACACCATATCCTGGCAACATAGTGACCAAATACTACCACATACAAGGGAGAAATGCCACCACACCATGACCAGACCACATATTACCACCACATAGTGACCGAATACTACAATACTGATCATTAATAAAAAAAACACAATAATAAGTGCCATTAAACACAGGAGCTCTGTATTTACTGTCAGTGTACAGACAATACAGTGTTCACTGGTGACATTGTACACAGGAGCTCTGTATATCGTGTATAGTGTACAAATAATAGTGATCATTAGTGATATAATACACAGGAGCTCTGTATATACTGTCAGTGTACAGATAATACAGGGATCACCAGTGACATTATACACAGCAGGGAGTTCTGTATATAGTGTCCGTGTACAGGTAATACAGTAAACACCAGTGACATTATACACAGGAGCTCTGTAAATAGTATACAGTGTATAGTGTCAGTGTACAGGTAACACACTGATTCAACTTATAGCAAAGCCACAAAAGAAGACTAAAGCCTCCAAAAATTTAAATCACACAGCAGAAAAAAAGACCGCACTGCTTACCTGCCTAGATCTTAGAACAAATGCACTGCAGGGTGCAGCCAGCCCATATAGCAAGATATTAGCAACACACGCAAAATAATAAATTAACAGCCACTCTCCACCTCCCCATTCCTGAAGGGGATGACTGCTTAGTATACATTTGCAAAATGAAGGCCCGCATAGGGCACTGTTCACATAAGGGTACTGCACAGTGCCTGGTTCACAGCCTATTCGTCATGCCCCTACTATTCGATTAGGCAGGCTGGCCTGCACACACTCAGTGCATCCCAGTGTGAACACCCCTCATACGAGACCAGACGTGTTTGGGCTTGGCTGCACCCCAAAAAATACAGTGCACAAAATACATGAAAATAGTGAGGTATTGGTTGATATTTTGGCCAAAATACGCCAGCTCGCAATCCACGTCAAGGATCCCCGCACTTGCGAGTATCTACACTAAACTAATAGCAAAGTCACAAAAGAAGACTAAAGCCTCCAAAAATTTTCAGGGTGCAGCCAAGTAGCACTCCGTCACCAGCGGTATACACCGCACGCTGAAGGGGCTATTGATACAGTGCAATTCTATAGCGATGATCTTTGCCACCTACAGGCACGCTATTTTGCTCATGTTCCCCCGCACAGCATCCAGGCAAATCATATAGCCAATCCACATGTATAATAAGCACATTAATAGACTTAATAATAATAATAATAAATTTTATTTTTATAGCGCCGTCATATTCCGCAGCACTTTACATTTCAGAGGGGATTTGTACAGACAATAGACATTACAGCATAACAATAATCACATACAGTAGATTATAACAAATACCAAGAGGAAAGAGGGCCCTGCTCGCAAGCTTACAGTCTAAGAGGAAAGAGGTAGACACGAAAGATGGGTGGTAACAGTTGCTCTGATTGTATGGACCAGCCATAATGTTACGTGTGTGACAGTACAGACACAGAGGGCTAATGGATGCATAAAGCATGTGGGAACATGATGCGGGAAATCTGGTTATGGTAAAACTTTTGGCTGTGCCACACAGGGATAGATTAGGTTAATGTGTTGAGGCGATAGGCCAGTCTGAATAAATGTGTTTTCAGGACTTCTCTGAACCAGCATTCTTAAGAATTCTCTGATGAAGGTCCGGTGTTAGACCGAAAATATTCAGTAACTTTTGTGTCTGGATGCCAATAAATGGAACTCTTCTTTTCACTATTTTGAGTACCAAGTTCATTATTGCTTGTAAACGGGCTGGATACCCTACTTGAGCACCAATTGCAGACTTATTTATTTTGAGTGCCTTGTTGTTTCTATTACTATGCAGTGAATGCAACACCTGCCCCAAATTTGGATGCACCCCAATAACCCTTTGAAGAGCCATACAGGAGGGCCACCTGAAAGCAATGTTCCCATTGTTAGGAAGTTGGTCCTCCCATACTGTTTCAAACACAAACAGAGTGCACAGAATGACAATTGTGCAGAAATATCCTGCAGTAAAACATATACCAGTAGTCAGCAAGTGCTGATAAAAAGATGATAACAAATACAGGGTATTTAGTCGATACTTTTTTTGCAAAAAAATGTATACCAAGCTGCTCCACCGCGTCAAGGTAACCCCTATTGAAGCAGTCCCTATCTAATGTATTTAAAACCTGAACATGTGAACAGTGTCTAAATGAACAGGATGAAGACAGGCGCTTCCTGGTATGGGCACGTGGTGTGAGCCAGCTCTTTATGTGCAAGTCACACAAGAGAGGAGTGGGGTCTCTCAAATCATGCATAGGCATGGAGAAAACTGGATTAAAAACACATGTGACATTCACACATATGAACAAGTCGGTTTGCCTATGCAGTGAATTGCTGTGTTGAGGCTGAAGAACCGGCAGTGGAGAGCTGCAGTGTTGAGGCTAAAAAACCTGCATTGGAGAATTGCAGTGTTGAGGCTGAAGAACATGCATTGGAAAATTCCAGTGTTAAGGCTGAAGGACCTGCATTGGAAAAATGCAGTGTTGAGCCTGAAAAATCTGCATTGGAAAATTGCAGTGTTAAGGCTGAAGAACCTGCATTGGAGAATTGCAGTGTTGAGCCTGAAGAACCTGCAGTGTAGAATTGCAGTGTTGAGGCTGAAGAACCTGCATTGGAGAATTGCAGTGTTGAGCCTGAAGAACCTGCAGTGGAGAATTTCAGTTTTGAGGCTGAAGAACCTGCAGTAGAGAATTGCAGTGTTGAGGCTGAAGAATTTACAATGGAGAATTGCAATGTTGAGGCTTTCCTGACGGTGTTTGAAAGTGTTGCCGAGTGGGAGAAACTCCTGTCAGAGCAGTGGGCAGAGGTACTGGCACCATACTTGATGGGGGAAACCCAGAAAGCATACTATGATTTAGCTTTGCAGGATGCTAAAGAGTATGGCAAGCTAAAACCAGAAATTCTTACACGCTTGGGGGTAACAATGACTCTCATGTCACAGCGGGTCATCATTGGGCTAATCACCGGGACAAACCACTGTACTCCAAATTGTTTGACCTGTTGCACCAGGTCCAGAAGTGGCTGCATCCAGAGTCCTCTATGCCTGCGCAGATGGTAGAACGGGTGGTGATGGAATGGTTTGTGCACTCCCTCCTGAGGCTCATGCATACTTGAGTTGTCCAGGGTGATCCCTGGAATGCCGATGAACTGGTTGGACTGGTTGAAAGATACCAGGGGATGGAAAGTTCCATGGGAAAGCAGCCTACTCCATACTGGGGGATCCAACAGGGGGTGGAGGCCCAAAAGGGGGTGGGGCGCCAATACTCTTTGCTTACCTATGCAGTGAATGCAAGAGCTGCCACAAATGTGGTTTGCACCCCAATACCCCTTTGAAGAGATGTGGAGGAGGGCCTCATAAAACAATTTTCCCATTATTGTGAAGTGGGTCTTCCATACTGTTTGCCTATGCAGTGAATGCAAGAGTTGCCAAAAATTTGGACGTACCATAAAACCCTTTTGAAGAGATGAACAGCAGGACCTCCTGAAAACAATTTTCCCATTATTATTAAGTGGGTTTCCCATACTGTTTGCCTATGCAGTAAATACAATGGCTGACAAAAATTTGGATGCACCCCAATACCCCTTTGACAAGACGTACAGAAGGGCCTAATGAAAACAATGCTACCATTATTAGGAAGTGGGTCACCCACAGTGTTTGCCTATGCACTGAAAGCAAGTGCTGCCAAAAATTTGGGCGCAACCCAATGCCCATTTGACGAGACGCGGAGGAGGACCCAATACAACTTTTCACATTAGAAAGGAGCTGGTCTCATATACTTGTAATGTCCATGCCCTAAGTGTATGGGCTGACAAACATTTACCCCTGGGGGGTACATGAACATACTGTAGAACCATTTTATTGGTACGGGCATCATAAACACCCTTTCAAAAAATGATGTGGGTGTTGCATTATGGACCACAGTCACCCTGGTGATCTGGTGGTGTAGGATGAGGAGAAGGAGGAGGACAACAGCAAATAGCCCAACACCAGGAAGCGTATACCCATGTGTGGGTGTAAATAGGTGCATGGGAATAGACCTCCCATAAAAAGACACTGGATTTGAGTTTATGGTATGCTGCTCTCATTTGGTGGTGTTGAGAAGTCAGGCCCAATCCAGCCCTTGTTCATTTTTATGAGAGTCAGCCTGTCAGCATTTTCAGTTGTCAGGCGGATGCGCTTATCAATTATAATTCCACCAGCGACACTAAAGCCCCGCTCTGGAGAAACGCTAGCGGCAGGGCAGACCAGGACCTCCAAGGCATAGAGAGCCTCGTGTCCAGCTTGGATACTCAATAATTCTACGGCACAGAGGAATCACGGAGGACGTTGGTACGGTCAGCAAGGTACTCCATCAGCATCTTCCCAAACTTTGCACTCCTTGTGAGAGTACCCACGTCTCAGGGCCAGTGCTATGGGAGGGTCTCATAAAACTCTCCCAGAACTTTGCCAGTGCTCCCCTACCTCTTCTGGATTGGAGTTGCATCTCTCTCGCCTGTACTCCTTGGTTGTCCAACTAACTGTGATCTCTGCCGCCAGCGTTTTCAGATGAGAATTTTTTTAATAATTCCGCAACAAGGGCCATCTGCTACTGCCCCATTTTAGTAGGCCTGTCCACCTCTGGAATAAGAGATAGAAAGTTCTCCTTGTAGCGTGGGTCTAGAAGTGTCACCAACCAGTAATGACTGTCACCCAAAATTTGGAGAATATGATGGTCACGGGAAAGGCAGCATAACATAAACTCAGCCATGCGTGCCAGACTGCTGACAGACAACACTTCTGTGTCCTCACCAAGGGGATGACTGACCATGCTCTCGTCCTCCTCCTCCCTGTCCTCAGGCCATCCACACTGATCAGACAGTATGACAATTGTGCTCGTAGTACTGTCTATAGTGCATGAAAGTAGCTCCTGTCCTGTCTCCCCCTCCTCTTCCTCATTGTCACCCAATCCACGTTGGGATAACATGAGGCTGGGATGTGTGTAATCACCCTGTATGTTTCCTTGCTCCATCTCATTGTGCTCCGCCTGCAATGCATCCTCTTTGATTGTGAGAAGAGAGTGTTTCAGAACACACAGAAGCGGGATGGTGATGCAAATTATGGCGTCATCGCCGCTCACCATATTGGTGGGGTCATCAAAGTTTGAACTAAATACCGACGGCCTTGTTGATTCACGTAGTCAACAGCTGCCCTCTTCTGCTCTCAAATCCTTTTCAACATCTGCAGTATAGAGTTCCAACGCATGGGGACATCACACAACAGTCAGTAAGCCAGAAGCTGCAAATGCTGCTGAAGCACGACAAGGGCGGTGGAAGCTGTAACTGACATGGGCACACAGGTGGGGTACTTTCACAAGCAGATCCGGCAGCTCAGGGTAGGTTTTGAGAAACCACAGAACCACAAGGCTATGCACATGGGCCAGGCATTGTACATGTGTGAGCTTGCCTCACCTCAGAGCAGCCACCAGGCTCCGGCCATTGTCAGACATGACCATGCCTGGTTGTAGGTTCAGCAATGTCAGTCACAGATCTTCCTTCTCTTTCAAAGCTGTCCACAACTCTTCAGCTTTGTAAGGTTTGACTCCTAAGCATATTAGCTTCAGCACAGTCTGTTGCCACTTGGCTGAGGCAGTGCTGCAGTGCTTCCAGCTTGTGATGATGTGGTCATTTTGGAGATGGAGGCTGAAGAGGAGGATACGGTGCAGGAGCTGTAGACTGTGCGGGAAAGCCAGATTGATGTAGGGCCCGCAATCTTCAGCGTCGGGAGGACGTGCTCCAACCAAAGATCTGACTGCATCCCGGCTTCCACTATGTTAACCCAGTGTGCTTTCAGCAAGATCTACAGTCCCTGCCCACAAGCACTTATCCACGTGTCTGTGGTTAGGTGGACTTTCCCAGTAACTGTATTGTTAAGGGCTCAGCTAATGTTGTGGGACATGTGCTAGTGTAATGCAGAGAAGGCAGACAGAGAAATAGTGATGGCTGGGTACCGAGTACCGAGGGATGACCGCCACCATCGGGTTGCAGAAACCTTTGGTTTCCACAAGCCTAAAAGGCAACATTTTGAGTGCAAGCAGTTGCAAAATGTGTGAATTTAGTAGTGTGGCCTGTGGGACATTCGCTGCATATTTGTGCTTGCGTTCCAAGGACTGGGGTATGGACAACTGAACGCTGCGCTGGGACAAGAAGGTGGACATGCTTGCTTACGGTGCTAGTTGAGTGTTTGTAATGACAGGGCAGGGCAGGAGGCATCTTTGCATGCACCACGGACAGGGGATTGGACTGCACACACAACAGTGGAAGAAGCACTGGTGTCATGCGCAGACACACTGTTCCTGGACCCTGGAGTTTGGCCCACAAAGTCTTGTGCTTTGCTTTCATGTGCCTGATCATGCTGGTGGTGGTAAGGCTAGTAGTTTTTCTACCTCTGCTGATGCTGGCTTGGCAGGTATTGCAAATGGCCTTATTGGGGTTATCAGCAGAGTCTTTAAAAAACGAGACTCGGGAAGACCTAACAGTTGGAATGGCAACTTCCATCGTGTTGGTGTTACGGGGAGCGGTTGACTGCCTTCTGTCTGTGGCCACCACACTGCTTCTTCCTACCTGTTGGGATGCTACTCCTCCCTCCCCCTTTGTGTTGCTGTCCTCGCTCTGCATGTCCTCCTGCCAGCTTGGGTCAGTTACTATATCATCCACCACCTCGTCCTCCACTTCCGCACCCTGGTCCTCCTCCTGACTTTCTGGCAATTGTGTCTCATCATCGTCGACTTCTTGTGAAACTTTCCCACTGTTGCCTTCATATGACGGTGGCTGCTCAAATATTTAGGCATTGCTACATGTGATCTCCTCTTGCCCCACTTCAAGTGGACCCGGCGAGAGGCCCAAATCTAAAAATGGAAAAGTGAACAGCTCTTCGGAGTGTCCAAGTGTGGGATCAGTTGTCTCCAGGCACTCAGCATGGTGGGAGGAAGAGGAACAGGGTGAGGAATATGCGGTCCAGACTCATGGCTACTCAGACTTGACTGTATGGAAGACAGGGTGTTGGTGGTGGTGGCGGCAAAGTGACTGGAAGCATTATCCGCTATCTAACCAACAATCTTTTGACACTGCTCTGGGTTCAATAGTGGTGTGTTTCTGCGGTCCCCTAGTAATTGGGACAAGAAGGTCGGGCGAGAAGATGTGGGTGTTTGCTGTGGCACAATTTCATCTTGCCCATGGCCTCGGCCACGGCCTCTGAATGCACCATCACCATCAAGTCCACTTCCCTTGCCACACACCTTGCCCATATTAAATGGAGTACAATGTTTTCAATGTTCACGGCAAATGGCTGAATTTGGAGCAAACTTAAATTTAAATTAATGCCTGAAATGGCACAATTTTGATCACAACGAAATGTGATACGTGTGGCTAACAAACCCCAGTGTAAAATATGTGACTTGTAGGTAACTTTTTTTAAGCAAACTGATGTTAATAACTTGCCTAAGACACTGCAACTAAATTTAAATTGATGCCTGAATTGGCACAATTTTGACAGCACTGATATGTGATCTATGTGGCAGACAAACTCCAGTGTAAAATAGCTGTTTTTTACCTCTGTAATATGGAAAGTATCTGGCTGTATTCTGCAGTGCCAACAAGCAAATGGAGCAGAAAATGATGTTTTCTGGATTGCTTTAAAAGCAAATAATCAGGATTAAGATCCAAAACAAATTATTCCTTGCTCCTGATACCTGGGGCTATGTCTATAACTATCTGTGATAGGCAGCAGCAGCAGACATAGCTGGAATGGACCCTATTGCTATATGCACTGCAGTCTCCACATATACTGCCTACCTGCCTAGCACTGATATCTATGCAGCTATTAGTCCTCAGAAGGACTGTTAGTTGAGATGGATATGTGTATTATATGTGGTATACCCACACTAACTACGAAGCAAACAAATCTATCCCTAGCTCAGCAGCAAGTCTCCCTATACTGCGTGATTCCGGAGTTGACTGTGACGAGCAGGGCGGCACCAGGTTTGATATAGACCTGATGATGCTGTGCGGCCAGACAATCACTGTAATGCCACAACCAACATGGCTGCAGCATTACAGTGTGTGGCAGACAATCCCTGCATGTTCATTGGCTCTCTAAAGAGTGCCAAACATGCAGGGTGGGGACCCGAACTCCCTCAGAGCAACCCTGGAAATACTCGGTGATCTCCAAGCCTCACGGGCACTGAGATGCTCGGGAAAGCACCGAGTAGTGACGAGTAGAGTTGAGCGACTTTAGTCGGATCGGGTTTCATGAAACAAAATTTGTTTCAGATGAAACTGGTCCGACTAGGGCAAAAAAAGTCGGAGTTTCGTCCGAAACCCGACCCCAATGCAAGTCAATGGGAAATAAAAGTCGGCATTGAGCGGATGAAATTCATCCACTCAATGCCGACTTTTATTCCCCATTGACTTGCATTGGGGTCGGGTTTCGGACGAAACTCCAACTTTTTTTGCCCTAGTCGGACCAGTTTCATCTGAAACAAATTTTGTTTCATGAAACCCGATCCGACTAAAGTCGCTCAACTCTAGTGACGAGCATGCTCGCTCATCACTAGTTATTATACTTGGGGTTATTTAGTTTGGAAAAATTAAAGCCTAGGGGTGATCTTATTATAATGTATAAATATATGAGGGGACAGTACAAAGACCTTTCTAATGATATTTTTACTCTTAGACCTGAGACAGGGACAAATGGGTATCCTCCACATCTGGGGGAAAGAAGGTTTAATCATAATCATAGATGCGGATTCTTTACTGTAAGAGCAGTGAGACTATGGAACTCTCTGCCGTATGATGTTGTAATGAGTGATACACTACCAAAATTTAAGAAGGGACCGGATGCCTTTCTTGAAAAGTATAATGTTGCAGGTTATATGTACTAGATTCTTTGATAGGGCATTGTTCCAGAGAACTAGTCTGATTGCTGTATGTGGAGTCGGGAAGGAATTTTTTTCCCCAATGTGGAGCTTAGAGTTTGCCGCATGGTTTTTTTTTTGCCTTCCTCAGGATCAACATGTTAGACTATGGGTTGAACTAGATGGACATCAACCTTAAGTACTATGTTACTATGTAGATGTAATGTTTGTTTTTCTTACCTGTATGTAGAATCTTGTATTTTTCCCTGTTAAACACCATTCTATTAGTTGCTGCCCATTCTTCAAGCTAATCTAGATCTTTCTGAATCCTTTCTTTGTCTTCTCTGGTATTAAGGCCCCGTTACACATAACGATGTCCCAGCGATTCCACCAATGATCCGACATGGATGGGATCATTGGGACATAGTTAGACTGATCACTGGTGAGCTGTCACAAAGACAGCCCCTCCAGCGATAAGGACCAGCGAGCAAGCTGGTTTCCAATGTAAACAGCGGGTATCTAAGAGCCGCACGGTTCTTGGTTACCCGCTGTTTACCTTGGAAACCAGTGTGCATGCTGGTTTCCAGGGTAAACAGCAGGTATCTAAGAGCCGCGTGACTCTTAGATACCCGCTGTTTACCCTGGAAACCAGCGTACACGCTGGTTTCCAAGTTAAACAGTGGGTAACCAAGAGCCGCGTGGCTCTTAGATACCCGCTGTTTACATTGGAAACCAACGTCCAGCGTCGCTGATCGCTGGTCTCTCGCTGCCACATGACAGTGATGCGTGCTGGCCAGTGGGAGGCCAAAGATAAAAAAACGGCCCAGGACGATGGAGCGCGATCAACGATACCCGGCAGGGGGGCCGTTCGCTGATCCATGTCACACACATCGCTGTGGCGTCACAAAATCAGCAATCTCGCTGGCGACATCGCTGTGTGTGACGGGGCCTTTAGCTATCCCTCCTAGCTTTTAGTCATCAGTAAATTTGATCAGTTTACCTTCAGTTCCCTTATCCAGATCATTCATAAAAATGTTGAACAACATTGGAGAAAAACAGAACCTTGTGGTACCCCACTTGAAACATTCTTCCAATTGGATGTGCAGCCATTTATTACCACTCTTTGAGTACGATCACTGAGCCAGTTAAAAATCAACCCAACCTTGTCAATCCTATACTTGGTCATATTGAGATACTTTATCAAATGCTTAGCTGAAGTCGAGGTACACTATATTTACCGCATTTCCCTGACCCACCCAGTCAGTGATTCCATCATAGAAAGAAAATATATTAGTCTGGCATTACTTGTTTGTTACAAACTCATGCTGACTTTGGATAATTACTGTATTTTTATCCAAGTATTGCATACATGCTGTTTAATAATTTCTTCAAATATCTTTCCTGGTATAGAATAAGGCTCACTGGTCTATAATATCCTGGCTCCATCTTCTTTCCTTTTTTCAATATAGGGACAACATTTGCCCTTCTCCAATCTTCTGGGACTTCTCCTGTCCTCCAGATTTTTTAAAGATTCTGGCAAGTGGCTCTGCAATTTCTTCTGCTAACTCTTTCAGTATTCTAGTATGTAATTCATCTGGAACAGGAGATTTAAATTTATTTAAATTGTGTTCCCTCATCATCTCTCTGTTTATAGATGTGGATTCCTTTATTCCTTTGATGGCACTGTGAAGATCAGTTGATGTTGCAATTGCTTTCTTAGAGAACACAGATGCAAAATAGGAATTTAAAAGTACCGCATCATTTTTGACCACTTCAACTTTTTCATCCTGTAAAATTCCTATAACATCGTTGACTTTTCTTTTGCTTTTGACATACCCCCAAAATCCTTTTTTACTGCTTTTGGTCTCCCTTGCAAACCTTACTTCATTACTGGCTTTAGCTCTTCTAATGCTTGCCCTGTGTTCCCTGCAAACAGCATTGCAGTATATTATTCTTTAGATATGACTTCCTCTTTCCATTTGATATACATACACATATACAGTGATTAAATTCTGTGTTCAAACACCCTGGTCTCTTTAAATGCTTCCAATTCTTCCGTCTTTTCGGGATTGTTACCGATTGTTCAGTGAGAATTTCATGTAGCAAAATCTCTCATCCTTTAGAACATCCAGTCATTGAATATTTCCTACTCTTTTTCTGAGTCTATTAAAGTCTGCCTTTCTGACGTCCAACTTTAAAGTCTGAGTCATTGCTGGTCTTCCGCCTCTTGTAATCCAAAATTCAAGAATAGCATAATCATTGTCTCCTAAATTCCCAGCTACCTTTACTTCCTCAATCATTTACCCCCGCTGGTAATAATTTTGTCCAAGGTTGCAGATCATCTTGTTCTCTTTTCTACCTTTTGAAAGATAAAGTTGTCAGCAAGAGAAGATAGGAATATTCTAGACCCATTACTTTTGCCTGGGAGAGATTCTCCACAAATATCTGGATAGTTAAATTCTCCCATGATCATGTAGGTTTCTAGCAGGTGCGTAGGATGCAGTGATGAGCAGGAGGCAGAGCAAGTGTTAACGGGGTTTTTATATAACAAGAGTAAAAGATGACAATACTATCTCCACACAGGGAGTTGATGTATACAATTTACACAAACAGTAATGCGTGGGAAAAGATGCAGAGAAAAAAAACTGAATAATGAGGTGACAGCCTGACTTCGGCTGTCAGCAAAAGTAAGAAAAATGTAAGGTTCAACTTATCAGACTCTGGCGTCCGGAGGGAGGTGGTTGGAAGATCTCACGATGGTACCGCACATGGTGCATCATGTTGAGGAAGCGGTCCTGGATGCACCGGAGGCACTTTCTCTTAGCGGAGCTGAAGAGTCTGGGTGCTTTTGGTGGTCCGCTGTATGTCCAGGTACTGGTGGCTGTTGCTCCAGAGTATGAAGCAGAGGGATCTGGTATGAAGGCAGCAGCCATAGAGGTTTAGTCTCTGACGGGAGATGTGCACCCTACGCTGTCAGTGGTCAAGCGTTGCATGGTACGGTCAGCGTTTCCTGCCTGCTGTGGCGTAGGGTCGGCATCCAGCAGCGGTAAGCAGTCACTGGTGCTGTTGCTGGATGCTGGAGAGGATGCACTAAAGAGTAGTCTGCCGTATCAAGAAGTACCCGCAGGGAGGTACCAAACCTTCCTCTGCCTCAACTCCTGTCTTCCCGCCAAAATCCCCTGCTTCCTGCGCATAGCTTCTTTTTATACAGACCCTCCCCTGGCAGCATGGGTCACAGGTTTATCCAGGTCAGGTCCTCTGTCCCTCTCCAACACTAGTGGCAGTCCCAATGGTTCCGGCCCAGAGACACCGCAGCCTCTAACATTCCAGTCCTTCCTCCCACAATCACTATGTCGTACCTTTTTGAGAACAGAGACAGGTGGCCTATAGTAAACACCTACAATCATGTCCATTCTGTTCTCCTCTCCTTGAATTCTTGCCTAAACAGTTTTTACAGAGCTACTAGTCTCTGAAGTTTGAATCTCTGTGGAGATTTACGTTTTCCTAATATACAATGCAACACCTCTTCCCTTCCTGTTAGGCTGAGTTCACACGTGGCGTTTTTTTCGCGTTTCCGCGGCGGTTTTAACCGCGCGATTTTGCTGCGAAAACGTGAAAAATAAGCATCCCATGCATTCCTATGGGATTCCGCAATGCTGTGCTAATGCTGCGGTTTTTACCGCGGCGGAATCGCTTCACGGTAAAAACCGCAGCATGCTCATTAATTTGCGGAATTGCGGCGATCCCGCACCCATAGGAATGCATTGTTCTGCGTATTTCCCGCATGTGGCTGTGCACACCATGCGGAAAGTAAGCAGAACAATTGCGGATGGTACCCATGGTCCGGAGGAGAGGAGACTGTCCTCCAGGCTTTGGGTACCATATCCCTGTAAAAAATAGAATTTAAAATAGAAAATATTGTTATTCTCACCCTCCGACGTCCCGCGCAGTCTTCCCGCTTCTCTTCACGCTCTCGTTCCCAGTAGTCCTTTGCGAAAATGCTCGCGATGACGTCCGTTCTCGCGGGATCGCGAAGTCTCGCGGTCATTCGCGCGACGTCATCGTGAATTACCGCGAGACGTCGCGATCCCGCGAGAACTGATGTCATCGCGGGCATTTTCGCAAAGGATTACTGGGAACGGATGCACGGGACGTCGGAGGGTGAGAATAACACCCTTTTTTTTTTTTTTTTTTTTTTTTACATTCTAGATTTTACTACTGATGCCGCAGTAGTAAAAAGTTGGTCACACTCGTCAAACACTATGTTTGACGAGTGTGACCAACCTGTCAATCAGTTCTCCAAGCGATGCTACAGATCGCTTGGAAAACGCTAGCATTCTGCAAGCTAATTACACTTGCAAATCGCTAGTTTTTCTGAGGGAAAATCGCGGGAATTTAAAATGCGTTTTTCCCGCGGAATGGAATTCCGGAATTCTCGCGGTAATTTCCGCGAGAGTTCCGGTACGTGTGCACTTAGCCCTAATCCTGAATCTAATAAATAAGTTGTAGCCTTCAAAGTTTGTATTCCAATCATGTGTGTCATCCAGGGGCGTAACTACTGGGGTAGCAGCCGAAGCGGTTGCTTTGGGGCCCAGCCCATGTAGGGGCCCGCATGGGTCCCCGGCTCCGATCGGCGCTACCCGGTAGTGCTGTGCTGCCATTCCCCCGTGTTGCGCGTTATTACGGGGCTGCTCCTCAACTTCAGCTGCTGCTGTGAATCCCCTCACCTCAGTCACTAATCCTCCTAGATGCCGGCAGTGAGCCCGTGCTATTACACCCAGTCACCAGCAGGGGAGCTCTCTCCTCCCATCTCCAGCTGCAGTGAAGCTCAGGGGCAGTGTGTAGGAGATGATGCATGCGCAGTACACGTGCCTTAGGCTAGTTTCACATTAGCGTTTTTTTGCGCAGCGCATCGTGCGCATAAAAAACGCAAAGAAAAACGCAAAACAAACGCGCGTTTTTTTTCGTCATGCGCACGCTGATGCGTCAAAATAACGCAGCGTTACTTGCGTTTTACATGAGTTTTTGCATGCGGTTGCGTTTTTTATGCGCATGCGTTTTTAGGTGTGACATTTCACAATAGAAAAATCCTTGAACACCAATGGGTCACCAGTGGGCGTGTGTCATTGGAATGTTTTATAGACCCTGTACTGCTGAATTCATCAGATTTTGCTGCTGTTTCCGGTGTCAAGATGGACCTGCGTCTGGATAATTTCCGCTTCAAGCTGGATCTTGACATCGCGCTGTCTCAGGCGTATGCCTTTTGTTGCCAGCAAGAAAGGGAGAGGGAGAGACAGCAGAGACGGCAGCGGCATCGGTTTTGGAGGCATCCAATCATCGAACTCCGGGCAAGCCGTGGAGCATATCACACGCTGTACAGCGAGCTACAGGAAAACCCGGAGAAATTTGCTGACTATACACGGATGTCCCAGGAAAGCTTCCTTGACTTGCTGGGTATGGTTGAAGGAAACATCCGGAGACGGGACACTCAGCTCCGGCGTGCCATTCCTCCCGATGAAAGGCTCCTTGTCACCTTACGGTATGTATGTTGTTATGTTTGCATAATTTTTTTGGCTTTTTCCATTTTTTTTTTTTTTTTTTTTTGATCCAAAAAATTAGGTTTTTTTTTGGCTATTGAATTTTAACATTATTTTTGGGAAATTGCTTTTTTGCATAATGGTTTTTCTTCTGGCATGTACTAATCCCATTTTTTTTTTTTGATCCAAAAAATTAGGTTTTTTTTTGGCTATTGAATTTTAACATTATTTTTGGGAAATTGCTTTTTTGCATAATGGTTTTTTCTTCTGGCATGTACTAATCCCAAGCCTTTATAAAATGTTTTTTTTGCTATGTTGTATTAAAAAAACATGCAAAATAGTTAGGCCATGTACTTTTTTATTTTCAGTGTTTTTAGTAATACCCAAGACAGAAATATAATTATTTTTTCTTTTTATGTTTGGCAGGTTCCTGGCAACTGGAGAGAGTCTTTCATCCCTGCATTTCCAGTACCGGCTGGGAATCTCTACTTTATCCGGGATTGTTGCCGACACCTGCAGGGCTCTGTGGGATGTTCTGTGTCCGGAGTTTCTGCCATTGCCCACTGCCGAAAAGTGGCTTCAAATATCGGAGAAATTCTGGGCAGTCTGCAATTTCCCGAACTGCCTAGGAGCGGTGGACGGGAAGCACATCCGCATCACAAAACCTGCAAGAAGTGGCTCTGAGTACTACAACTACAAGAAGTACTTTTCCACAGTCCTAATGGCCATTGCGGATGCAGACTGCTGGTTTGTGGCGGTGGACATAGGGGCATTCGGACGGGGCAACGATTCACAGACTTTTAAGAACTCTGATATGGGCTGGAGGTTGTACGGCAACCATTTCAATTTTCCACTGGCACGGCCTCTTCCCCAAACCCAAACTCCACCACTGCCATTTGTAGTGGTTGGGGATGAGGCATTTCAGATGTGCCCAAACCTGCTGAAGCCGTACTCCAGCCGTGACTTGGACCACCCCAAGAAAATTTTCAACTACAGGCTTACGAGGGCTCGCAGGACTGTAGAGTGCGCCTTTGGCATTCTAGTGTCCAGATGGCGAATTCTCAGCACCGCCATCAATCTCAAAATGGAAACAGTGGATGAGGTGGTGAAGGCATGCGTGGTTCTGCACAATTTTGTTATGGCAAAGGAGCGGCCGAACTTTGACATGGATGAGCCTGCTGCCAACCCTTTGCCAGATTTTACTCAGCACCCTCTTCGGTCCTCAGTCGAAGTTGCCCAAATGAGGGACCAATTTGCGGACTTCTTTTTATCCGATGTGGGTCGTGTAGCATGGCAGGATCAAATGGTTTAATAGTTTTGTTGTTTGTTAAAAATAAAATACATTTTTTTTATACCTGTACCCAGTGTACTGTGTCTTAATAAACTCCACTACTCACCTGCCCAGGTTAAAGTAAAGAAAGGGAAACCACCATAAAAAAAATATATATATAAATATATATAAATATATATATATAAATATACACTCACTGGCCACTTTATTAGGTACACCATGCTAGTAAGGGGTTGGACCCCCTTTTGCCTTCAGAACTGCCTCAATTCTTCGTGGCAGAGATTCAACAAGGTGCTGGAAGCATTCCTCAGAGATTTTGGACCATATTGACATGATGGCATCACACAGTTGGCGCAGATTTGTCGGCTGCACATCCCTGATGCGAATCTCCCGTTCCACCACATCCCAAAGATGCTCTATTGGATTGAGATCTGGTGACTGAGGAGGCCATTTGAGTACAGTAAACTCATTGTCATGTTCAAGAAACCAATCTGAGATGATTCGAGCTTTATGACATGGCGCATTATCCTGCTGAAAGTAGCCATCAGATGTTGGGTACATTGTGGTCATAAAGGGATGGACATGGTCAGCAACAATACTCAGGTAGGCTGTGGCGTTGCAACGATGCTCAATTGGTACCAAGGGGCCCAAAGAGTGCCCAGAAAAAATTCCCCACACCATGACACCACCACCACCAGCCTGAACCGTTGATACAAGGCAGGATGGATCCATGCTTTCATGTTGTTTACGCCAAATTCTGACCCTACCATCCGAATGTCGCAGCAGAAATCGAGACTCATCAGACCAGGCAACGTTTTTCCAATCTTCTACTGTCCAATTTCGATGAGCTTGTGCAAATTGTAGCCTCAGTTTCCTGTTCTTAGCTGAGAGGAGTGGTACCCAGTGTGGTCTTCTGCTGCTGTAGCCCATCTGCCTCAAAGTTCGACGCACTGTGCGTTCAGAGATGCTCTTCTGCCTACCTTGGTTGTAACGGGTGGCAATTTGAGTTACTGTTGCCTTTCTATCAGCTCGAACCAGTCTGCCCATTCTCCTCTGACCTCTGGCATCAACAAGGCATTTCCGGCCACAGAACTGCCGCTCACTGGATTTTTTTTTCTTTTTCGGACCATTCTCTGTAAACCCTAGAGATGGTTGTGCGTGAAAATCCCAGTAGATCAGCAGTTTCTGAAATACTCAGACCAGCCCTTCTGGCACCAACAATCATGCCACGTTCAAAGGCACTCAAATCACCTTTCTTCCCCATACTGATGCTCGGTTTGAACTGCAGGAGATTGTCTTGACCATGTCTACATGCCTAAATGCACTGAGTTGCCGCCATGTGATTGGCTGATTAGAAATTAAGTCTTAACACACAGTTGGACAGGTGTACCTAATAAAGTGGCCAGTGAGTGTATATATATATAAAAATATATAAATATATATATATATAAAAATATATATAAATATATATATATAAAAATATATATAAATATATATATATAAAAATATATATATATATATATATAAATATATATAAATATATATATATATATATATATATTATTTTTTTTTTATGGTGGTTTCCCTTTCTTTAGTTTATACCGGATGGTCAGCCATCCAACTCTGAAAGGGATACTATATTTCATTTATTTTTTTATTTATATATTTATATATATATATATATATAAATAAAAAAATAAAAAAATGAAATATAGTATGGCTGACCATCCGGTATAAACTAAAGAAAAACAAACCATAGTGTACGGCGCAGTGTGTGCAGGCGGCGAAAGACACAATAACCAAACATTATTTTGAAATAAAAATATAACATTTATTTTACTTATTTTTTAGTTGGTGGAAACTGGGGGGTGTGGAGGGATGAGGAACGGCTTTGGGTGGAGTAAGGGGTTCTAGGGGAAGGAGGAACCAAAGAAGTGGGGGAAGGGAGCCGAGGCAAGGAAAGTTGTGAAGTGGGAGGTGAGGGAGGAGGGAGGGTCAGAGTCCTCCTCTTTGTTTTTTTATGACGGTGGCCCGTCGTCTTGCTGCTGTCCTCGCTAGAGCCTGAGGACTGGCTAGACCCCGGGGACCGCCTTGAGCCTCTGGACCGCCTTGAGCCTCTGGACCGCCTTGAGCCTCTGGAACGCCTGGAGGCTGTGGACTGGCTGGAGCTGGGGGACCGCCTGGCGCTTGTGGACCGCCTGCCAGGATCTTGTACCTGCTGTGGCATGCTGGTGGTGGTGGATGTCCTGGCAGGGGCCGTAAATATTGAATGCGGGTCCCCCAGCTGATGCTGCTCTGAGGTGGTGGTGCTGGTGGTGGTGGCGGTCCATGCAGGCGTGGTGGCTGTGGCGGTCCATACCGGGGTGGTCCTCCCGCTGGTGGTGGTGGTGGCGGCGCTACAGGCAGGGGTGGTGACGACGGGCCATCCAGTGGTGGTGGCGGCAGCAGTGGTGGGCCAGGCAGGAGCAGCGCTTGGCATGGTGTTGGCGGGTAAGTGTCCAGCTGCACTCGGACTTGGGGCGGTATATTGGTGTCCGGCGAGGCTTGGAAGTGTGGTGGCTGTGCAGTGATATGCAGCAGAAGTAGGTAATGCTGTAAAACGAGTCAGGGGTGGCACCGGTGGAAATGCCACCGCTGACTGCTGCATAATCCTACTCTGCTGCATAGCCTGCATAAAAGCATTGTTGCAGGCCTGCATGACAGTCAACTGGAGGTCAGGGGTAAGGTGTTCCGCCGTGTCCCGAGCTATTTGGGTATAAAAATGATGCGCTGGTCTGGCGAGGTCGACTTCCAGGCGACCCTCGATAGACTTGTAGCGTTGGTCCAAAAGGAGGAAACCACTCTCAAGTCTATCGGAGAGTGCCTTGCGGCTACTCTGAAAGACCGAGCTCAATTCAACGAACTCGGGCATGAGAGGCCTGTCCGAGGTCCTCTGCCGCTGCTGGCGGGAAGTGCCCGCAAAACCAGTGGCAGAGACCTGGGACAGGGGAACACCTGAGCGACCAGCTTCCTGGTCTCCAGATGACTGTGGTGCAGACCTGCAAGGTGCTTCCTCGCTGATGGAAGGCTGGGAGGGGTCCGGGGCAGCTTGATGAAGGACCGCTTCGGGCCCAGGTTGCAGGGTGCTGCTCCAGGTGCTGTGAAAAGAAAAGAAAGAAATTACTACCATAAATTAACAATCGCCAACTCCTGTGGAATAGAAAAGCACAGAATAAAACACAATACAACTAGAAAATACTTACGTTCGGGAGGCAAGGACCGGTCTTAAAAATGCCAAGGCACGATGGTATCTGTACTTCGTGCCGGTCCTTGCCGCAGCACCACTGCGAACCTGATTCTCCTTACGGATATCCCTGTTGAAGCGGTCCTTCATCGAGCGCCAACGGGTTCTGACTTTGTTCACTGTGGTGGAAAAAAAAAAAAGAAAAAAAGTAAGACTATGCACTGGAGGCTGTGATCATCCAACTGTGTGTGATGATAGAAACTCCATGGAGTTAATAGCATCACACACAGTTGGGTGATCCCGGCCAAGATCACTGCTGCATCACACTGCATTTAAATACTTACGAAAATCCTTGCGGACCCGGGGAGAGGCGTTGTCCCAGCCATCCATCAGCGATGCGGCCACCTCGTTCCAGAGCCGCCGGATCACCACGTTGTCCGAGTGCAGTTGGTGACGGGTGTTCCACAACGGGACTCGCTCCTGGACTAGACGGATGAGCTCGTCGTTGTCCAGGGCGAGGTCCTCCTCCCGCTGTGGAGCCTAGAAAAGAAAGACTAACATTAATCTTTGGAAGATTTTAAAATAAAAAATCTCAAAAACTAGCTGAAGAGCCCGGCGCTGCCCGGGCATAGTAACTAACTGTGGTTAGTTATAGAAAATTATAATTATCCTCCATCCCATAGTCCCGTGCCCATATACCATCATACATATCCTCCATCCCATAGTCCCATGCCCATATACCCATCATATATATCCTCCATCCCATAGTCCTGTGCCCATATACCATCATACATATCCGCCATCCCATAGTCCCGTGCCCATATACCCAAACAAACAAACATACACACACACACACACACACACACACATACATACACACATACACACTTTGAGCTTTAGATATTGATACACAAGCCATGAAAAAAATTTTTGTTTTAAATGAAAATAAATGCAAAAAAAGCAACAAACATCGAAAAAAACAACGATGAAAATTTAAAAAAAATACTTTAAAAAATACCAAAAAAAAAAAAGAAAATAAACCAGCCTAGAAATTAAGTTTAAAAAAAAATCTGTAACCAAAAAAGCAGCAAAAAATACAAGGAAAATTACCAAAAAATACTAACAAAAATTTACCAAAAACATAAAAAAAATAAACACCTGAAAGAATTTTCAATGCAGTTCAAAAAAAAAAAGAAAATAAACCAGCATAGAAATTAAGTAAAAAAAAAAAACAGTCCGTCTGTACTTACATCACGTCTTCCCGCCCGCACTTGGCCTTGCTGCTCCTGCCGTTCCTCCGGTGGTGGTGGCGTGATGGAGGATGAGGTCTGAAAATTAAACAAAAAAAATTAACCACATGTGTTTATTTTTTCCAATCCATACGGAAGCATGGTACTCACTTCTTCTGCCTCTTGCCCTGTCCCGGGGACATATTCCTCACCAGATGAAGACATGCTGCAATAAAAAAAAGAGACATAAGTACATAGAAATGTATTGAAATTTCAGCCAGACATTAGGTTTTTCATACTTACATTGGTGCAGCTTGTGCTGTGTGTCCACTCGTGAGCAATCCTTAAAGTATTGTGGAATCCCAGTGCAGTGCCCACACCATTTTATCACCTTGGTTTAATTTTTTTTTTTACTGTCTAGACCACATTTCAGTCGTGTTTATCTTAAAAACGCATGCGCATAAAAACGCAAGCGTGCGCAAGACCATGCGCACGTATGCGCTCCCATAGGCTCCAATGTGGTGTTTTTGCGCATTCCGTGCGCAAGCGTGCGCATGCGTTTTTTTGACGAGACAGGGCGGAACCAAAAATGCAACATGTTGCGTCTGACGCGCCTGGCGCGAAAGACAAAAAAACGCATGCGCACGAAAGCGCAAGTATGCGCAAGACCATGCGCACGTCATGTTAAATATAGGTGCGCAGTGCGCATGCGCACTGGTGCGCACGATGCGCTGCGCACAAAAGCGCAAATGTGAAACCAGCCTTATATCATTTTTTTCTCTCCTGTGACTCGTGCGTCGCATCTCAAGGCGGGAAACACGACACGGGAGTGGACGGTGAGCACTTGCGGTTACATCACTGCACTGTGTGTACCGTGTATGTCCTGTAGTGGGGCTGCAGGGCATGCTGACACTTGTAGTGTCCCCTCCTGTATCACAGCGCTATATCCTGGCGGTGCATTGCTCTGCAGGGAGTCGTCCGTCACATGCTCTGATGACACCTGTACATGGGGTTTATGTTATCTGCGGGTGGGGTGGAAGTGCAGATAGCAGGCTGTGTGTGCATTGTTCCATTGTACCCTCACCCCACAACCACTCATACAATGGGGTCTAATCTTATTGACAAGTTCCACTGAATGAAAGGCAGAGATCAGGGTGGCTGGCAGCGGAATGGAGCTGTGGACACCCCACATAATGGCGTCAGGACTTCACTGCAGGACACAGCCATGGGATCGGAGGCTTGATCTTTATCCAGCCTGGACAGTAATGTCTGCACACACCTCCTGTCTGGTGCCGATCCAGTCTTCATATGCCCGCATCACAACACTTCACATGGAGCTACTAATGGTAATGTCAGCTCTAGCTTTCTACTTCTACCCAGGGCCACTTTACACTCACATCGGGCTTAGAACTCCGCTTTTGGAGATGTCAGGCGCAAACAGGCACTCTAGTATGTCTCTCCTGATGCAGATGGAGGTCTCTGAGCTGTCACTTCCCCTCTCTCTTCCCAGCAGACTGCCAGCACATGGGGAGTGGCAGCCACCTCACTGCGACTTTGATCGCCAGGATCGCAGGC
Organism: Dendrobates tinctorius; assembly: GCF_039654945.1. NCBI lineage: Eukaryota > Metazoa > Chordata > Amphibia > Anura > Dendrobatidae > Dendrobates > Dendrobates tinctorius. Next base: position 2,203,880 of record NW_027361712.1, read on the forward strand.
ATCGGGCACTGCTGCCAGCCCCAGCCCCATGCCCCACACATGCCACCCTCACTCTGCTTGCCCTGCAATGCTGCTATTAAGGGTCTCTGGGACTCTGGTGGGACTCTGGGTAACACTCGGGGAGACATCCTCTGCTCCACAACACGGAGCACCCCGCACAAGGCGCTGGAGGATTGTAAACCTTTGATTTAGTGCCGATGTGACAAGATCCAGCAGAGTCTAGAGGCAGGGAGAGCAGCCCGCACTGGGGATGGCTCTGTATACGAGCCGCTGGGCTCTAACCTTCTTGTCCTGACACTGAGCATCCTGAAAAGTGCAGAGCAATAACTCCAACCAGCAGCGCCAGCAGCTCCATGGTGAGGGCACTCATGTCTGTCTTCACTGCCACTGAGTTATGTAGATGGGGCAATGCTGGGCTTCAGCATGTGCACAATGCCAGTAAGGTCCTGGGTGATGTCGGTGATATTCCGTGTATGGGTGTAATATCCGCACTCGCCAGGGATACAGAGGAGTTTCCTGCCCCAGACACAGGGGATGGAACTAGTGTCCAGTGACGGTGGCTCCCGGGCTAGAGTGGCCAGTGCAGTCCGTGGCTGTCTGTGGTGAGCACTTGCACTGCTGCCTATGAGGATGGTGCGGAGTGTGCGCTCAGAGCTGGGCTCCTGGAGTCTGCTCCCACCAGCTCCTCTGCTGCCTTATACAGAGAGCAGCATGTGCAGAGAGGCAGAGCTACAGCACTCCACACAGCCCGCCACTCACCCTGTCACCAATCTCAGCACGGCGCTGACACAGCCCATCAATCTGCCAGCAGCGGAGAGAGCAGGGCGACTGCTCCCCACAGCTACCTGCTGCCCCATCTACCTGCTCTCCACAGCTACCTGCTGCCCCATCTACCTGCTCACCACAGCTACCTGCTTCCCCGTCTACCTGCTCCCCACAGCTACCTGCTGCCCTGTCTTCCTGCTCTTTCTAATTCTGTTACTTATGTGACTCTAGTATGCATTATTGGTCAGAGGGTGTGTCTTGATGGGGGTGTGTCTTTGAGGAGGCCCCGTTTAAAAGTTTGCTATGGGGCCCAATCAGTTCTAGTTACGCCCCTGGTGTCATCCCACCAAGTCTCAGTGATGCCTGTGACATCATATCTCTCTTCTTGTGTTAGAAGCTTCAATTCACTTCTCATGCTCTGTGCATGTGTATAGACACATTTTAGTTTGTATTAAATATCTCTTGCTCCTGTTTTTACATTCAGAGTTTGCTGTTTTTGCTCCTTATTTCCACTTGTAATAGCAGAATGGCAGGGTTCTCAAAACAATTCATTAGCTGCATATTTTTTCTTGGCCGTATATTTCCCATCCCATATTGCTTTAGTTTAAAGCTCTCCTGATGAGTGTAGCAAGGCGCCCAAATATGTTTTTCTGATTTCGTAAGATGCAACCCATCTCTAGCAAGTAGTCCATCATACAGGTAATTCACTCCATGGTCAAGAAACTCAAAATGTTGCTCATAACACCATCAACGTAGCAAGTTGTTCTCCTGCAGAATCCTGTACAATCTCATTGGTCCATGTCCATCCACTGGGAGGATGGATGAGAAGATGACCTGCACTCCTGTTTCCTTCACTTTTCAGCCTAGGTCTTCAAAGTGTATGCATATAATTTCCATGTCCTTATTGTTTTGAGATATTTTTGATTTCCCCCTGATGACATTCTCTTATATGTAGAGCTATCAGTGTATCCCTTTTGTACCTTATGTCCCCTAAGTGTTCCCCAATCCATCTTCTGAATTTGCACTTTGTTTTCCCAACATAGTTGTGAAGACAGGGGCATGTGGCTAGGTAGACAAGACCTTCCATCTTGCAATTTGCACAATCCCTGCAAAAGTACAGTTTACTTGTGGATGCACTTATAAAAGATTTAAAAGGTTTTATCTAGGGACAACAATTACAGTCCCCGCATATAAAGGTCCAGACAGTGCTGTGCAAACAAATTGGGACAAAGCATTTTTTTAAGTAAAATCGTAAGTTGGTTACCAGTCAGTGATTAAAAACAGTTTTAACTGCTTTGAACTGGTGTGAGTGCCTGTTGAAAGCAGTTAAAACTGGTTTGAATCACTGACTGGTAACCAACTTACAATTTTACTTAAAAAAATGCTTTGTCCCAATTAATTTGCACAGCACTATATGTCCTTTCATCAAGTCATGTGTCACGCTTACCGCCTCCGCTGGCTCGGCGCTCACCGCTCCCACCTCGTGCTCGGCTCCTGCTGTCGCCTCCCTACCAGGCTCCACATCGCCCGTGGCCTCTGGGAGCGCCCGCCACCTTCGGCGCGCGCCTGCAGCAGGCGCGCGTCCACCTGCACTCCTGCCCTCTGCCCCGCGCTCAGTCCCGACGCTCTACCCGGGGCGCATGCGCACCTTGCGCCTCAGATCCCAGTACAGGCCAAGCCAGGCCTTCTCCCCGCCTCCCTGACCCTGCTGACCTGACCCGGAACTCCTGGCTCTATAAGAGGCAGCATCTTCCTCTGAATCACCGCCTGATCGTCACTTGTCTCTCTCTGTGACTCTGGCCCCCAGTCTGACTGTCGTCTCCCTGTTCCTCCTTTCCTCGTGCTCCCTGTTTAACCTGGTCCTTGTGTTCCTTCCAGTGCCCGCCATCTCGTGTCCACTTCCAGCCTGTGTCTGCGTCTGACCCGTGTTTCACCGTTCCTGCCTTGCCTGCCTGTACCCTTCAGCCTCCGTTCCTGGGTTCCAGTCCTGCCGGTTCTGGTCCAGCTCATTCATCGACCTGCCTGTTTCATCTCTTGTTGTGCCACTTCGTCCTCCTCAGGTACCAGCTGCCGTGGTGAGTAGTTTCCCCTGGGCCTGTCCCTAACGCTCCCTGTATAGAGGGTGGTCCACCTGGCCCGCTCGCCCAGGGGAGGTTCGCTTACCGCGGTCCAGTGGGTTCACCCTTGGGAACCATCACAGAACGATCAGGCCATGGACCCCGCTGGTACTTCGACCCCAACCCCGACCCAAAAGGAACTTCTGTTCCTGCGGGAAAATCAAGCGAGGATCATGTCGTTCCTCAAGTCCATGGAGTCTCGTCTCTCGTCATTACAGGCCTCAGATCCAGGGAGTGCCACCCTGATCACCGGCCTCCAGCAGGAGCTTGCCCAGCAGCGCGACACTCAGGCTCATATCCTGAACTACATGGCCTCGGTGGACAACCGCTTGCTGGCCCTCCAGACCGCGGCCGCAGCCCCGGCACAACCTGCGGTTCCGCTCCCATCTCCTCGTTTGGCTAAACCCCCGCGATATAGTGGTGACCCAGAGACGTGTAGAGGGTTTTTAAATCAATGCCAGCTGCATTTCGAGTTGCTGCCACAACAGTACCCCACCGACCGTGCCAAGGTTGCCTTTATCGTGTCCAACTTAGAAGGAGAGGCTCTAGCCTGGGTTAACCCCCTCTGGGAACGAGACGACCCCTTGGTCACCCAACTCTCCTTTTTCCTTGACACCTTTCGTAAAGTGTTCGATGAACCTAGTCGCCTTGCCTCCACCACCGAAGCACTATTTAAACTTCATCAGGGCATGCTCTCTGTAGGTCAGTACGCCAATCGGTTTCGCACCCTGTCCTCAGAGTTGGGTTGGAACAATGAGGCCTTGGTGGGAGCCTTTTGGCGGGGTCTTTCGGGTCGAATCAAGGACGAGTTGGCGGGTCGTGATACCCCCACCTCCTTGGAGGATTTAATCTCTTTGGCTACCCGCATCGATCTCCACTTTCAAGAACGTTCTCGAGAGCTCGCTAGGGACAGGAGACCTCCTCGCGCTCCTCCGGCCGCTCGGAGTCCACCTCGAGTCCGTTCAACACCAGCTTGCACTCTCCCGCTACTGGAACCCATGCAAGTGGATCGCCTTAAACCGGTAGAGGAGCGCCGGAGAGAGAGGGTCGAACAGAGGCTCTGTTTCTACTGTGGGAGTGCATCCCACTTTCTTCGCGCCTGCCCCACTGGGCGTTTTTGGACGTCTTTGACAAGAAGGAAGCAGAGACCCTGCGCCCGCATCGTCCTTATGACTGCCCCATCGATCTGCTCCCCGGTTCTACGCCGCCTCGTGGTCGAATCTACCCGCTGTCTCCCTCCGAGACCCAGGCTATGTCCAAATACGTTCAGGAAAACTTGGCCAAAGGCTTCATTCGCAAGTCTTCCTCACCTGCAGGAGCTGGGTTCTTTTTTGTCAAGAAGAAGGATGGGTCCCTGCGTCCCTGTATTGATTATAGGGGGCTTAACGACATCACCATCAAGAACAAATACCCTCTTCCCCTCATTCCAGAGCTATTTGACCGTCTACGGGGTTCACGGATCTTCACCCAATTAGATCTTCGAGGGGCCTACAATCTGGTCCGGATCCGCTCTGGTGATGAATGGAAGACCGCCTTCAACACCCGTGACGGCCATTATGAGTACCTGGTTATGCCCTTTGGCCAATGCAATGCCCCCGCGGTGTTCCAAGAATTTGTCAACGACATATTCCGGGATCTTCTCTACTCCTGTGTGGTGGTTTACTTGGACGACATTCTGGTGTTCTCCCCGGATTTGTCCACACACCGAAAAAGACGTGCGTCAAGTCTTACGTCGTTTGAGAACACATCGTCTCTACTCCAAGCTGGAGAAATGCGCCTTCGAACAGTCGTCTCTGCCGTTCTTGGGTTACATCTTTTCCGATTCTGGCTTGTGCATGGACCCGGGAAAAGTGTCTGCTGTACTCAACTGGCCGCGTCCTCAGGGAATTAAGGCAATCCAGCGGTTCCTGGGATTCGCCAACTATTACCGGCAGTTTATTCTGCACTTTTCCTCTCTGACCACTCCCATCTCTGCTTTGATCCGAAAGGGAGCTGATCCTCGCCACTGGCCTCCTGAGGCCAAGAACGCCTTCCGAACCTTGAGGCAAGCCTTTGCCGCAGCCCCTGTGCTACACCGTCCAGAGGCTAACAAACCATTTGCCTTAGAGGTAGACGCCTCTGCCACCGGAGCCGGTGCGGTTCTCTCTCAGAGATCTCCTTCTGGTCACTTGGTTACCTGCGGCTTCTTCTCCAAGACATTCTCCCCGTCGGAGAGAAACTATACCATCGGGGACAGAGAGCTGCTTGCCATTAAACTAGCCTTGGAAGAGTGGCGGTATCTTCTGGAGGGAGCTGTACACCCACTCCAGATCTACACCGACCACAAGAATCTAGCCTACATTCTATTCTATACTAATGCACAAAGCATGGGCAACAAACAAGGAGAATTGGAACTACTAACACAGGAAAAGAAATATGATGTCATTGGAATCACTGAAACTTGGTGGGACAATACACATGATTGGAATACAAGACTAGAAGGATACAACTTATTTGCAAGAAACAGACTTGATAAACGAGGAGGGGGTGTCGCATTGTATGTTAGAAATGCGTATATCTGCACAGAGATTGAAGCTTCAGAGACTGGGAGTTCTGTGGAAACTGTTTGGGTAAGAATACAAGGACAGAACAATGGAAAGGACACCATTGTAGGCATTTACTACAGGCCGCCTGTGCAAGCTGAAGATATGGATGAACTCTTTATGCATCAAATGGCCAAGTTCTCCAAAAAATATGACATAGTTGTCATGGGAGATTTCAACTATCCAGACATTTGTTGGGAATCTCTCTCAGGCAAAACTAACAGGTCAAGGAAATTCTTATCCTCTCTTGCTGACAACTTTATCTTCCAAAAGGTAAAGGAGAAAACAAGGGGAACTGCTACCTTGGATCTAATCCTTATAAACAGGGAGGAAATGGTTGAGGAGGTAAAAGTGACTGGGACCCTAGGAGGTAGCGACCATGCTATTTTAGAATTTTGGATAACTAGAGGCGGAAGACCTATGAAGACTCAGACGTCAAGGTTAGATTTCAGAAAGGCAGATTTTAAGGGATTCAGAAAGAGAATTGGAGGGATCCAATGGCTGAATATCCTTAAAGACAAAAATGTCCAGGAAGGATGGGAAATCTTGAAAAATGAAATTCTCAAAGCACAGTTGTTAACAATTCCGAAAAGAGGGAAGAATAGGAAGCATTTAAGGAAACCAGGATGGATGAACACAGAACTTAAGCACATGCTAAAAAGGAAGCAAAAAATGTTTATAAAATGGAAAGAAGGAGGCATATCTAAAGAAGAATATAATGCTGTCTGCAGAACCTGCAAGGCACAAATCAGATTAGCTAAAGCTGAAAATGAATTGAGGCTTGCAAGAGATGTCAAAAGCAATAATAAAGGATTTTGGGGATATGTCAAAAGTAAAAGAAAAGTCAAAGATGCTATAGGATTTTTACAGGATGAAAATGATGAAATGGTAAGACAGGATGTTGAGAAGGCTGAACTTTTAAATTCCTATTTTGCATCTGTTTTCTCTCAGAAAGGAAATGTAACATCAACTGTTATTCATTGTCCTATTAAGGGAATAGAAGAATCCAGGATATCTATAAACAGAAAGATAGTGAGGAAACACTTAGCTAACCTAAATGTATTCAAGTCTCCAGGTCCAGATGAATTACACCCCAGAGTACTGAAGGAGATAGCAGAAGAAATTTTTGAACCCCTCTCCATAATCTTTGAAAATTCTTGGAGAACAGGAGAAGTGCCAGAAGACTGGAGAAGAGCAAATGTTGTTCCTATCTTCAAAAAGGGGAAGAAGGTGGACCCAGGCAACTATAGGCCGGTGAGTCTGACTTCTATACCAGGAAAGATCTTTGAACAAATTATTAAACAACATGTATGTCAATACCTGGATAAGAATGAAGTGATTAAACAGAGTCAGCATGGGTTTGTAACTAATAAGTCATGTCAGACTAATTTAATTTCCTTCTATGATGGTATTACTGATTGGGTGGATCAAGGAAATGCTGTAGATATAGTATATCTTGACTTCAGCAAAGCATTTGACAAAGTCTCTCATACAATCCTTATTGAAAAAATGACTAAGTATGGAATGGACAAGGCAACTGTTAGGTGGATTCATAACTGGCTTAGTGATCGGACCCAAAGAGTGGTTGTAAATGGCTGCACATCCAGTTGGAAGAATGTCTCAAGTGGGGTACCACAGGGCTCTGTCCTGGGCCCTGTATTGTTCAACATCTTTATCAACGATTTAGATGAAGGAATTGAGGGTAAACTGATTAAATTTGCTGATGACACAAAGCTAGGAGGGATAGCTAATACTAGAGAAGAGAGAGAGAGGATTCAAAAAGATTTAAATAAACTGGAGAAGTGGGCAGCAACTAACAGAATGGTTTTTAACAGGGAGAAATGCAAAGTACTACATCTGGGCAATAAAAATGAAAAAAGCATATATAGAATGGGAGGAATAGGGCTAAGTGACAGCACATGTGAAAAAGACTTGGGTATACTAATAGATCACAGACTGAATATGAGTCAACAGTGTGATGCAGCAGCAAAAAAGGCAAATGCAATTCTAGGATGTATTAACAGAAGCATACAGTCTAGATCACGTGAAGTCATTATTTCCCTCTACTCCTCTTTGGTCAGACCTCATCTGGAATATTGTGTCCAATTTTGGGCACCACATTTTAAAAAAGACATCAACAAACTGGAGCAAGTTCAGAAAAGAGCGACCAGAATGGTGACCGGTCTGCAAACCCTGTCTTATGAGGAAAGGTTGCAGGATTTGGGAATGTTTAGTTTGCAAAAGAGAAGACTGAGAGGAGACTTAATAGCTGTCTACAAATATCTAAAGGGCTGTCACATTGTAGAAGGATCAACTTTATTCTCATTTGCACAAGGAAAGACTAGAAGCAATGGGATGAAGCTGAATGGGAGGAGACACAGATTAGATATTAGAAAAAACTTTTTGACAGTTAGAGTGATCAATGAGTGGAACAGGCTGCCACGAGAAGTGGTGAGTTCTCCTTCAATGGAAGTCTTCAAACAGAGGCTGGACAGACATCTAACTGGGATGATTTAGCGAATCCTGCTTTGAGCAGGGGGTTGGACCAGATGGCCCAGGAGGTCCCTTCCAACTCTACGATTCTATGATTCTATGATTCTATATGATTCAATCAGCACAAAGGCTTAATCCCCGGCAGGCCAGATGGTCATTATTCTTTAACCGGTTTGATTTTGAGCTCCATTTCCGTCCAGGTGATAAGAATCTCAAAGCGGATGCCCTATTCCGATCCTTTCTGGTCACCGACAACGAGGAGGAGCCTTCACACATTGTGGAGCCAAACAAGCTCATCGTAGTCGCACCTGTTAACCTGACCTCCTTGCCCCCCGGCAAGACATTTGTCCAAGATGATGACAGGAGGCGAGTTCTACATTGGGGTCATGCTACCAAGTTAGCAGGCCATGCCGGCCTCAAGAAAAGACTCTTCCTCATCTCTCGTTTTTATTGGTGGCCTTCTTTGTCTCAAGATGTCCGAAGTTTCATCCTCTCCTGCCCATCGTGTGCCAAGAACAAGGTCCCACGATGGCCACCCTCCGGTCTTCTGCATCCACTTCCGGTTCCCTCGGCTCCGTGGCAGCATATCGCGATAGACTTTATTACGGATCTGCCTCGGTCCTCGGGTCACACAGTCATTCTGGTGGTCGTGGACCGCTTCTCCAAGATGGCCCACTTCATCCCTCTGCCGGGTTTACCTTCCGCTCCTGACCTGGCTAGAATTTTTATATCTCATGTCTTCCGGATTCATGGCTTCCCCAAGCACATTGTCTCGGACCGAGGGGTTCAGTTTACCTCGCGTTTCTGGAGGGCTCTATGCAAGCTAATGGAAGTAAAGTTGGACTTTTCCTCCGCTTATCACCCTCAATCCAACGGTCAAGCGGAACGCACAAAGCAAATTGTCGTAACATACCTCCGACATTTTTCCAACGCCCACCAGAACAATTGGTCCAGCTTGCTTCCTTGGGCCGAATTCGCTTACAACAACCGTACCAGCGAATCCTCCGCCAATCGCCTTTCTTTACTGTCTACGGTCAACATCCTGGTATACCTCTGCCGGTACTCCCGACCTCGGGTGTGCCGGCGGCCGATCTTCTGACTGAGGAATTCTCCAGGGTCTGGCAGGAGACCAAAACCGCACTTAACCGAGCACGTGACGGGGCCAAAAGGCACGCCAATAAGAGACGCTTGGATTCCCCGTTGTACCGCCCTGGGGATAAAGTCTGGCTATCCTCAAAATTTGTTCGTCTCAAAATTCCCTCTTATAAACTAGGTCCCCGTTACATCAGGCCCTTTGAGGTTTTAGCTCGTATCAATGACGTTGCCTACAAGCTAAAACTCCCCACTTCACTACGGATTCCTAACTCATTCCATGTTTCCCTCTTGAAACCGGTCATACTCAACCAGTTCCATGCTTCTACTGGCAGTACCCCCGCGCCCGTGTCTGCACAGGATGTCTTTGAAGTTAAGGAAATTCTTGCTATGAAAAGATCTAGGGGTAAAACCTTTTTCTTAATTGACTGGAAAGGTTTTGGCCCAGAGGAAAGATCCTGGGAACCCCGGGAGAACATTCAAGCCCCCCAGATTTTAGCTAAGTTTCTTTCCGGTCTTGGGAAGAAGGGGCGCAAAAGGGGGGGTACTGTCACGCTTACCGCCTCCGCTGGCTCGGCGCCCACCGCTCCCACCTCGTGCTCGGCTCCTGCTGTCGCCTCCCTACCAGGCTCCACATCGCCCGTGGCCTCCGGGAGCGCCCGCCGCCTTCGGCGCGCTCCTGCAGCAGGCGCGCGTCCACCTGCACTCCTGCCCTCTGCCCCGCGCTCAGTCCCGACGCTCTACCCGTGGCGCATGCGCACCTTGCGCCTCAGATCCCAGTACAGGCCAAGCCAGGCCTTCTCCCCGCCTCCCTGACCCTGCTGACCTGACCCGGAGCTCCTGGCTCTATAAGAGGCAGCCTCTTCCTCTGAATCACCGCCTGATCATCACTTGTCTCTCTCTGTGACTCTGGCCCCCAGTCTGACTGTCGTCTCCCTGTTCCTCCTTTCCTCATGCTCCCTGTTTAACCTGGTCCTTGTGTTCCTTCCAGTGCCCGCCATCTCGTGTCCACTTCCAGCCTGTGTCTGCGTCTGACCCGTGTTTCACCGTTCCTGCCTTGCCTGCCTGTACCCTTCAGCCTCCGTTCCTGGGTTCCAGTCCTGCCGGTTCCGGTCCAGCTCATTCATCGACCTGCCTGTTTCATCTCTTGTTGTGCCCCTTCGTCCTCCTCGGGTACCAGCTGCCGTGGTGAGTAGTTTCCCCTGGGCCTGTCCCTAACGCTCCCTGTATAGGGGGTGGTCCACCTGGCCCGCTCGCCCAGGGGAGGTTCGCTTACCGCGGTCCAGTGGGTTCACCCTTGGGAACCATCACATCATGTTCCTACAATAAGGTCTTTTGTATAGGCTGTGGACTAAATGGTCCCCTGGTTGATCCTCCATTTCTACAGGTAATTTGTGGTATATGGGGAACAATGACTCCTAGATTGGGGATAGCAAATAAAATGATCCAGTGTCTTTTAATAGCCTGCTGAACCCTGTCAGTTTGAGTATCAAAGGTGCTGATAATGTGGATCTGTCCCCCTTCAGGTCCCTTTTTTGCCAGATTAAGGAGTAAATGTCTATTTCTGCCCAATGCATAGTTGAAGGCTGTAGTCAAGACATCAGATGGATATCCCTTAGCCAAAAATTGAGTTTTTAAGTCTCTAGATTGCGTAAAAAAATCTTCTATTTTTGAGCAGTTGCAACTCATTCTCAGATATTGTCCCTAAGCAGAGTTGAGTGACTTTATTCGGATCGGGTTTCAGGAAACAAAATTCGTTTCAGATGAAACTGGTCCGACTAGGGCAAAAAAGGTCGGAGTTTCGTCGGAAACCTGACCCCAATGCAAGTCAATGGGAAATAAAAGTCGGCATTGAGTGGATGAATCTCATCCGCTCAATGCCGACTTTTATTTCCCATTGACTTGCATTGGGGTCAGGTTTCCAACGAAACTCCGACCTTTTTTGCCCTAGTCGGACCAGTTTCATCTGAAACGAATTTTGTTTCATGAAACCCGATCCGACCAAAGTCGCTCAACTCTTTCCCTAAGGTATTCCTTTTTTAAGAGTTCTAGGATGTTGACTGTACCAATTCAGCAAGCTATTACTATTGAGAGTCATCCTGTATTAAAGAATCCTTCTCTCTTAGGCTACTTTCACACATCAGGTTTTCGCCGTCAGGCGCGTTCCGGCGTCGTGCTGGAGCGCCGGATCCGGCAAATGTTTTGTAAAACTGGATGTGACGGATCCGGTTTTCTGCCGGATCCGAGTTGCGCATGACAGCCAAAACCGGATCCGTCGCATCCAGTTTATCCGGTTTTCGATCCGTTTTTCGACGGATTACACCGGATCCGGTTTTTAAAAAGGCCCCTTGTGGCCTTCCGAACGGGATTGGCTACTGAAAAACTATATATACCGTGTTCCTACAGCCCTTCTTTGACAGGTTGTAGAGGAGAAAGTGCAGGTTGGAGAGAAGAGCAAGTGACTGGCGAAGATGGATGTTGTGATTGGAAATATTTTGAAGAATTTAGCGGATTTTACAGCACAGGCGAATCGTTTGAGGGTGATTGTTCTGGAGAAGGAGAGAGCGAGACAGCAGCGCATCAGTCATCGTAGACGACGTTTGTGGATCCACCCCATCACAGCCAAGAGAATGACGCGTGGGGTCTATTCTACACTCTGGATTGACCTTAGACGAAACCCGGAGAAATTTTTTGGATATGTTCGGATGAAAATGGAGAATTTTGATTACTTGGTGGAGCGCATTGCACACCTCATAAGAAAATCGGACACCTATTGCCGCTTCTCTGTTTCACCCGCAGAGCGTCTGATGGTGACTTTAAGGTAAGCCACATTTATTGGATATGCTCGCATCAGAGCACACTTTCACTGCAATCTTGTTGGTGGTAGTTTGTATCTCCAAGTGTTATAGTTGAGTTTTGGTATGTAATGCTGTTATTTTAAACTAATTGATTGTTTTTTAATTCCCCACAGATTTCTAGCAACTGGAGAATCCCTTTTGTCACTGCATTTCCAGTACAGACTCGGGATTTCCACCATATCTGGAATAGTGACGCACACATGCCGTGCACTGTGGGACTCCTTAGCTGACGAGTTTTTACCAGAGCCCACAACAGAGAGGTGGATTGAAATTTCTGAAAAGTTTCTACAGATATGTCAGTTTCCGAACTGCTTGGGCGCTGTGGACGGGAAACATATCCGCATTGTAAAGCCAGCAGGATCGGGATCGGAATATTTCAATTACAAGAAATATTTTTCAATTGTCCTCATGGCCATAGCTGATGCAGAATACAAATTTATTGCTGTTGATATTGGGGCCTATGGCCGCTGAAATGACTCTCAAGTTTTCAAACTGTCTGCCATGGGGCGTAAACTGTATGGAAACACCTTCCAGTTCCCATCCCCTAGACCGCTGCCGCAAACATCTGGTCCACCTATGCCATTTGTCTGTGTAGGGGATGAAGCCTTCCAGCTGTCAGAACACCTTTTGAAACCGTACGGTAGCAGAGGATTGTCAAGAACAAAACGCATTTTTAATTACCGCCTCACAAGAGCAAGAAGAATGGTTGAATGTACCTTTGGTATTCTGACAGCCAAATGGCGGGTCCTATTGACTGCGATCAACCTCAAGACAGAAACTGTTGACGAGGTGATCAAAGCTTGCATGGTACTCCACAATTTTGCTATCTGCAAGTAACCCATTTCCATTGAGGACACCTCTGAAGAAACCACCTTGCAAGATTACCAGAACACTACCACTAGAAGTTCTGTGACGGTTTCAGTAATGAGGGACAATTTTGCACAATACTTTATGTCGCCTCAAGGCAGAATAGACTGGCAGGATGACAGAGTGTGAAAGATTTGTGCCCTAACCAAACTTGTGTACCTTCTGTACCAACAGTATATACCTTTGCCAACCAAAGTTGGCTATCTTGTCCTGGTTTAACTATTTTTACCTTTAGGCCACAGGTGTGTACCTGGTTGTGTTTTATGCAAAGTATTTCACCTTTTAACAAAAGTTGTGTACATTGTTAGGAAATCACCAACAAGATACACAACTTTTTTGGTGAAATACTTTGCTTCAAACACAACCAGGAACACAACTGTGGCAAAAAGGTAAAATGTATTTACCTTTTACCTACAGTTATATACCTGGTTTTGAAAACCTTTTTACCTTTTAAATACCCTGTATTTAACCTTTTTTTTACCATATTTCGCCGCAGAAAGAAATGACAGACAACCAGTGTAAAACAATAATTAAACTTTTATTGAAAAATTTTTTTTTTATAAAACTTTTTTGAAATGTAACCCCTTCACCCCCAAGGGTGGTTTGCACGTTCATGACCGGGCCAATTTTTACAATTCTGACCACTGTACCTTTATGAGGTCATAACTCTGGAACGCTTCCATGGATCCCGGTGATTCTGACATTGTTTTCTCGTGACATATTGTACTTCATGTTAGTGGTAAAATTTCATTCAAATAACTTGCGTTTATTTGTGAGAAAAACGGAAATTTGGCGAAAATTTTGAAAATTTTGCAATTTTCCAACTTTGAATTTTTATGCCCTTAAATCACAGAGATACGGCACATAAAAAACTTGATAACTAACATTTCCCACATGTTTACTTTACATCAGCACAATTTTGGAACCAAAATTTTTTTTTGTTAGGAAGTTATAAGGGTTAAAAGTTAACCAGTGATTTCTCATTTTTACAACACCATTTTATTTTTAGGACCACATCACATTTGAAGCCACTTTGAGGGGTCTATATGATAGAAAATACCCAAAAGTGACACCATTCTAAAAACTGCACCCCTTAAGGTGCTCAAAACCACATTCAAGAAGTTTATTAACCCTTTAGGTGCGTCACAGGAATTTTTTTAAATATTTAAAAAAAATTAACATCTAACTTTTTTTCACCAAAAAAATACTTCAGGTTCAATTTTTTTTATTTTACCAAGGGTAACAGGAGAAATTGGACTGCAAAAGTTATTGTACAATTTGTCCTGAGTACGCTGATACCTTATATGTGGGGGGAATGACTGTTTCGGCACATGGCAGAGCTCAGAATGGAAGGAGCGCCGTTTGACTTTTTCAATGCAAAATTGGCTGGAATTCAGATCGGACGCCATGTCACGTTTGGAGAGTCCCTGATGTACCTAAACAGTGGAACCCCCTACAAGTGACCCCATTTTGGAAACTAGACCCCCCAAGGAACTTATCTAGATATGTGGTGAGAACTTTGAACCCACAAGGGCTTTACAGATGTTTATAACATACAGCGGTACAATTAAAAAATCATATTTTTTCCACAAAAATGATCTTTTCACCCCAATTTTTATTTTCCCAAGGGTAACAGGACCCTAAAAGTTATTGTGCAATTTGTTCGGAGTACGCTGATACCCCACATGTGGGGGTAAACCACTATTTGGGCGCATGGCAGAGCTTGGAAGGGAAGCAGCGCCATTTGACGTTTTTGGCTGGAATTGAGATCGGACACCATGTCACGATTGGAAAACCCCTGATGTACCAAAACAGTGGAAACCCCCCACAAATGACACCACTTTGGAAACTAGATCCCCTAAGGAACTTATCTAGATGTGTGGTGAGAACTTTGAACCACCAAGGGCTTCACAGAAGTTTATAACATACAGCCGTACAATTAAAAAATCATATTTTTTCCACAAAAATGATCTTTTCACCCTCAATTCTTATTTTTCCAAGGGTAACAGGACCCTAAAAGTTACTGTGCAATTTGTCCTGAGTACGCTGATACCCCACATGTGGGGGGTAAACCACTATTTGGGCGCATGGCAGAGCTCGGATGGGAAGCAGCGCCATTTGACGTTTTTGGCTGGAATTGAGATCGGACACCATGTCGCGATTGGAAAACTTCTGATGTACCAAAACAGTGGAAACCCTCCACAAATGACACCATTTTGGAAACTAGACCCCCTAAGGAACTTATCTAGATGTGTGGTGAGAACTTTGAACCCCCAAGGGCTTCACAGAAGTTTATAACATAAAGCCGTACAATTAAAAAATCATATTTTTTCCACAAAAATGATCTTTTCACCCTCAATTCTTATTTTTCCAAGGGTAACAGGACCCTAAAAGTTATTGTGCAATTTGTCCTGAGTACGCTGATACCCCACATGTGGGGGTAAACCACTATTTGGGCGCATGGCAGAGCTCGGATGGGAAGCAGCGCTATTTGACGTTTTTGGCTGGAATTGAGATCGGACACCATGTCGCGATTGGAAAACCCCTGATGTAACTAAACAGTGGAAACCCCCCACAAATGACACCATTTTGTAATTTAGACCCCCCCAAGGAACTTATCTAGATGTGTGGTGAGCACTTTGAACCCCCCAGTGCTTCACAGAAGTTTATAACGCCCGGGCGTGAAAATAAAAAATTCGTATTTTTTCCACAAACATGATCTTTTAGTCACCATTTTTTATTTTCCCAAGGGTAGCAGGAGAAATTGGACCCCAAAAGTTGTTGTCCAATTTGTCCTGAGTATGCTGATACCCCATATGTGGGAGAAAACTACTGTATGGGCACACGTCGGGGCTCGGAAGGGAAGTAGTGACGTTTTGGAATGCAGACTTTGATGGAATGGTCTGCAGGTGTCATGTTGCCTTTGGAGAGCCCCTAATGTACCTAAACAGTGGAAACCCCCCCACAAATGACACCATTTTGGAAACGAGACCCCCTAAGGAACTTATCTAGATGTGTGGTGAGCACTTTGAACCCCCAAGGGCTTCATAGAAGTTTATAATGCCTGGGCATGAAAATAAAAAAATCATATTTTTTCCACAAACATAATCAATTAGTCCCCAATTTTTTCATTTTCCCAAGGGTAACAGGAGAAATTGGACCCCAAAAGTTGTTGTCCAATTTGTCATGAGTACGCTGACACCCCATATGTGGGAGAAAACTACTGTATGGACACACGTCAGGGCTCGGAAGGGAAGTAGTGACGTTTTGGAATGCAGACTTTGATGGAATGGTCTGCGGGTGTCATGTGCGTTTGGAGAGCCCCTGATGTACCTAAACTATTGAAACTCCCCACAAGTGACTCCATTTTGGACACTAGACCCCCCACGGAACTTATCTAGATGTGTGGTGAGCACTTTGAACCCCCAAGTGCTTCACAGAAGATTATAACGCTCGGACGTGAAAATAAAAAAATCATTTTTTTCCACAAAAATGATATTTTTGCCCGCAATTTTTTATTTTCCTAAGGGTAACAGGAGAAATTGGACCCCAAAAATTGTTTTGCTATTTGACCTGAGTAGGCTGATACCCTACATGTGGGGGTAAAACACTGTTTGGGCGCATGGCAGAGCTTGGAAGGGAAGGAGCACCATTTGACTTTTTCAACTCAGAATTGGCTGGAATTGAGATCAGACGCCATGTTGCATTTGGAGAGCCCCTGATGTGCCCAAACAGTGGAAACCCCCCAATTCTAACTCCAACCTGAACCCCAACACACCCCTAACCCAAATCTCAGCCCTAACCCTAACCCTTGCCCTAGCCCTAACCCTAGCCCTAACCCTAACCCTAGCCCTAACCCTAACCCTAACCCTAACCCTAATGGAAAAATGGAAATAAATACATTTTTTTTATTTTATTATTTTTCCCTAACTAAGGGGGTGATAACGGGGGGGTTTGATTTACTATTTATGGCTGTTTTTATATTTGGCAGCTGTCGCACGCTAAAATACGCTTTTTATTGTAAAAATAGTTTTTGCATCACCACATATTGAGAGCTATAATTTTTCCGTATTTTGACCCACCGAGTCATGTGAGGTCTTATTTTTTGCGGGACGAGTTGACGTTTTTATTGGTACCATTTTCGGGCACGTGACTTTTTTGATCGCTTTTTATTCCGATTTTTGGAACGCAGAATGAACAAAAACCAGTGTTTCATGAATTTCTTTTGGGGGGGTGCGTTTACACCGTTCCGCGTGCGGTAAAATTGATAAAGCGTTTTTATTCTTCAGGTCAGTACGGTTACAGCGATACCTTATTTAGGTCGTTTTTTTATGTTTTGTCGGTTTTATGCAATGAAAACTATTTTATATAAAAAATAATTATTTTTGCATCGCTTTATTCTGTGAGCTATAACTTTTTTATTTTTTCGCCGATGATGTTGTGTGGCAGCTCGTTTTTTGCGGGACAAGATGACGTTTTCAGCGGTACCATGGATATTTATATGCGTCTTTTTGATCGCGCGTTATTACACTTTTTGTTTGGCGGTATGATAATAAATCATTTTTTGCTTCGTTTTTTATTTTTATTTTTTAAGGGGTTCGCTAAAGGGGTTAACTAATGGGACAGTTTTATAGGGCGGGTCGTTACGGATGCGGCGATACCTAATATGTATACTTTTATTTTATTTTTATTTTTTTATTTCCAAAAAATTGATTTATTTGGAGGAATTTTTTTTTTTTTTTCTAATTTTTTTAGCTATTTATTTTAATTTATTTTTACAAATTTTTTAAATTTTTTTAACTTTATTAAATAGTCCCAGGTGGGACATCACTGTCCTGTGACAGATCGCTGATCTGTCACATCACAGATCACTGTGACAGATCAGCAATCTGTCACAGGCAGTGCAGAAGGCTTCCTCATGCCTGCGCTTTGCAGGCACTGAGGAAGCCAGCTTCCTGCAGGCCTCTGAAGGCCCCCGTCGCCATCTTGGATTCGGGGGCCTGCAGGAAAGGAGCCCCCCCGCAGCAGCGCTGCACATTGCGCTGCCATGAGGGGCTCAGGGAAGCACGGAGGGAGCCCCCTCCCTGCCGATGCTTCCCTTTAACCCCTGGTACACCGCGATCATGTTTGATCGTGGTGTGCAAGGGGTTAACGTGTCGGGGGCGGTCCGTGACCACCCCTGACACATAGTGCCGGGTGTCAGCTGTGATAATCAGCTGACACCCGGCCGCGATCAGCGGCGCTCATCACATGGGCGCCGCTGATCGCGGTAGACGTACTATCCCGTCCATGGGCATAGGGGCCCAGGTCCCATGGACGGGATAGTACGTCGGATGTCAGAAAGGGGTTAAATAAACTTTTTTATTAAACCTTTGAAACCATAAAATTGGTCATTTATTTAAAAACACACATTTTTATAAATTTGTGTAGTGTGGGGTGGAAATACTGCTGGAGGGGCTGCGGGACACTTCGACACTGGGAGTGTGGAGAGAGGACTGGGATCGTGGTGGGGAAGGAACAGTTAGAGGTGAAGGTCTGGAAAAAGCTAGAGAATGGGTGGACATGTGGGAGGCAGAAGAGGTGGTGGGTGGTGGAGTGGAGGGTTGGGCAGGGACTGTAGGAGCAGATGATGTGGATGGAAAGTGGTATGGGGAATGAGTTTGGTACGGGGAAGGAGTTTGGTATGGGGCAGGTTGCTGGAAGTGGGGACATGTCTGGTAATGGGGAGGTTGCTGGTACTGGGGAGGTGGCTGGTATGTAATAGGAGGGGGAGGAGGGAAAGTGGCTGGAGGGGGTGCAGGTTGAGGAACTACTGGGGTGGGAGGAGGAGGAGGTTGGGAGGTAACGTGCTGGAGAGCACCGTGGCACAAATGCATTACATGCATTTGCTGGCTAGGAGAGAGCGTTTCCATGCGCTCCACAACAGACCTGAAAAAGGTGTGGTTTGGCAAAGATTTTGCTTCTGAATGCATGGTTTGCAGAAGTGTCTTCACCTCCAGAATGCTGGAGTTGATCTGCTGAAAGCCTGCGGAGATTTGCTCTGACAAGACTTTTAGACAGTTCTGGAAAGATGCATTCAGATGCAAGAACTCTGGCGCATAAGTCTTTTCCTGACCCCTCTGCCGCTGCCGCCCAGTACCCGCAGGTGTACTAGAGGTGGCAGGGGCAGAAGGGTGGGGTAAAGGGAAAGCGATCTCCTCACCAGCAGCTCCATGTAATGTTGTCGGCCATGATGCTCCTGCGCTGGCGGATGGGACAGATGGGTCTAATGTGTGGGAAGGCTGGGAAGGTGCAGATGTACCGGGGCGGTCGAAGTGTCCCTCTGTGCCTGTCTCCTCAGGGTTTGCCTCAGAAGGGTCCAACCGTGCAGGCTCCCGAGTGCTGCTCACCGTGCTGTGGAATAAAGAGAAAAAAAACAATTAAAATAGTGACAAGGCATGGCCCTGGCTGAAAAAAATTTTTTACATCTAAACATTTTTTTTTACATGTGGTGTGTAATATTTACCTTCTGGTGACCATTGTATCCCGGAAGAACGACAGGGCTCGTGCGTACTTGTACTTGTTCCTGCGTCCTCCAGATCCACTCGGGGCCCGCATCTCTTTATTGATCTCCTTCTTGAAACGATCCCTCACAGACCGCCACCGCTTCACAATTCTCTCCCCTAAAACGAGAAAGGACAAAGTGGTTAGTATACAACATCAGTGTTTCCCAAACTCCAGTCCTCATGGTCCCCAGGGGTCATGTTTTCATGATTTCCATAGTAAATAGAAATCCTGAACACATGATCCGTGGGGACCACGAGGACTGGAGTTCGGGAGACACTGGTTTACATCAAGCAACCGGTACTGTATATACAGTACTTACGCTCTTTAATCTGGGCCCGAGCATCGAGGTCCTCCCAGCGGTCCTCAAGGAGCGAACAGATTTCCTCCCAGAGCCGTCGGGTAACTATCAGGTCAGCATGGCGGTGGTCAGCCATATTCCATAGCGGCTCCCTTTCTCTGACGAGATCGATTAGCTGGTCAACATCAATTCCTCCATCCTCACCGTCAGAGTCGGGAGCACGCTGTGAAGACTGCTAAAGTAAAAGGGAAAAATAGCAAAATTAGGCACCACACTTTAAGACATGAAATAAAAAGTGGACCAAAATTTAACTTAAATATTATTCTTACACACTGGTGACCGCCGCGTTGCTGACGCCGATGACCCTGGGAGGCAGTGCGAGGACCTCTTGGCCGAGCACCAGATTGGGAAGACTAGAGAAGAAAAGAAAAAAATTTATGTGTTTGGATGTTGGCATATTTGTTTGCTGTGTGATGTCTGCGGTACATTGTTTTCTATGTGTTGTGTGTAGTGTGATGTTGTGTTTCTGCGTTTGATGAAAAAAACTTACCAATTGTGAGCCCACTCCAGGTGTCTGTCCACCCCTTCCTTCTTCTTCTGGGAGCTCCTCTGCAGCTTGTGATTCCTGTTTTGAAATTAAAGCCAATGCATAGACATATATTACAGAGATGATGGATTTTGGAAATAAAAACTTACCGTCAAACGCTGATGATGCGAGGGAGGGCTCCCAGAAGAAGATGTGGTGTCCTCCTGCTGGCCAGACTCCATGCCTGTGGGTGGTGCTGCTGCTGCTGCTAGTGCTGCTGCTGCTGCATCTCTTGGGCGGCTGTTGAATAAAGAGAAACAAAGGGCCAATGAATATCTTGATATTCCATGGCCCTAGTTTTGAGGAATGGGGGATTTGATAATTATCATCTGTCATCTGCTGGTGGACTCCCCTCCGGTTGTTCTGCATGGTCGCTTTGCTCCATTTGGGGTGGTGGTGCTGGTGGTGGTGAAGTTCTCTCGTGCCTTCTCCTGCACCTGGTTCCTGTCTTGGGTGGCATGTTGGGTGTGGCTGAGGGTCCCACTGTCATGGTTTTATATATGTGTGCTGTGGGCAGAGCTACTGAGCATGCTCAGACCCAAAAAAACGGATCCGGCCACCGGATCCGGCTTTCGCCGGATCAGGCACATTGCGGCGCTCATAGACTTTCATTGTGTGAAAAAACCGGACGTGCCGTATCCAGCGGGTCTGGCTTTTTAACCGGAGACAAAAAACGTTACAGTAGCCGTTTTTTCCAGACGCCGGATTGCGACACATTGCCGGATCCAGCGAAAACCAGACGAAACGCATGGCCATCCAGCGCGATCCGGCGCTAATGCAAGTCAATGGGGGGGAAACCGGATTGCATTTCACCGGATCCGGTTTTTGTCAAAAGAGCCGGATCGTGCCTGACAGCGAAAACCTGATGTGTGAAAGAGGCCTTAAGGAGTCGCCGAAGCAAAAGCATTCATTAGTATGTAGTCTCCCCTACTAGTGAGTTGTTCGGTCCCCTGGTCTTGGTGTGTTCAGTGATCTGAATTGAATCCCTGGTCCCAGTGTGGCCAAGTGATGGAGAGTAACGGAGGGGCCGGAGAGGTGAGCAGTGAGGTGAATATAAGGATTTTATTTTTTTAATATTTTTCATCTATTATACTCTGTGGTCTTGAGAGCCTAACAAAAAAAAACAATAAGGTACATCAAATTCCCAGGAAAATCCTCACAAACAGACCAATTTGAATTTTGTCTGATCCACTCATCTCTTTTGCCTGATCCATTAATCTCTAGTCAACATACCCTTAGGAAACGATATCTTAAATCCCGATTACAACTCTTTCTTTTCCATTAGGCTTATATTTATAAGAAACTAGCAGATGTTCCACTTTAACGTGCACCTGGTTTTAAAACACAATATATAGATCAGTAATTCCAGAACACTATGGCTTTTTTTTATCATACAGCATGTAAATGTCAGATACTTTCATGAGAGTAGAAATTTTATGTACTGGTTTTAGCACAAATATATTTATGCCTGTTTCAGACTAATCTCACATGTCAAGAGTAGATATTTTGCAAAATCACATCCAATTACTGATGGCAATAGAAAGAAATGCATAGCATATACCAATGTGGCATTCACTACAGCAGTAATCACCAATGGATATTTCTGTTAGGATAGAAAAATGAATATACTTTACTGACAACAGATGTAAAATCTGCTTTTGACATGTGACTGATAAATATGATAATATGTTAGAGTACCTATTTTTATTATGGGTTTTAAATGTCATTGGCTTAGAAGTACAGTCATCCCTTTTGGGCTCCCACATGGCATATACTATAGATGCATCTTTGCAATAAAAGACTCACTGCTTCTGAAAGCCCCAAACAATACATTTTATATTAAAATATTTAATCAACTTGAAATTAGACAGAAAATTGAAAACAGTTAAATGACCTCATATGCTTTTAGTTTCCTCATTTCGCAATGCTTAACATGTCACTCTCCGCAGGGAGAAACGTTACTCCTTGGATACCGGTCAGACGCCTCTCACACAGCCAAACCAGATCCCGAACTTTGCACTGATGAGGGGCAGTCCCCCTGAAACAGTGTCTGCAAATTGAGATTCTGGTTTTGCCATTTATCCTAAGTCTTGTGGCAAAGCTCGTTAAAGGGTCGACAATGACTTTTAGGATTACTACTTCCTATAGGTGGCACTAGAGTTCTAATTATCTTCCTCTCTGAAGAGAATATTTGCATATTTCACAGAGGAGCATTCCAGCTTTAAATCTCCTTATCTTGGCATACTTAACATGTCACTCTCTGCAAGGAGAAACGTTACCACTTGGATACTCATGTGTTTCTGAATCCCTCATCCCTTTTGACTGTACATTTACTGGACAAAATTTGGTCAGAAAAAACAAATATAAAAAACCTCAATCAAAGTGAAAATCCCCAAGTTTTGCTGCCCTACTGTCATTGTTATGTCAGAAGCTGCAGACAGTCGCAGTGCATCTAGCTGCAGAAGGTCTCTGTGTTTGGTTTTGCAAACACCTTCTTAACCCTTCTGACTCTTTGACCCAATGGCAAACTAATTGACACACCTGTTATGAATGGGTCACCGAGGAGGATAACAGGCCCAGGCTAAGCCACAGAAAACCGGAGAGGTTGGTAACTAAGCAGATGCAGACCTTTGATCCTGTCCACACAACTAGCAGTAGCCGTGGAGCGTACCTACGATGATCCTAGATGCCTCTGCACAGCCGGAGAGCTAACTAAGCCTAAAGCAAGAAAGGAATAGATAGCCCCCAAACATATATTGTTGGAGAGACAAGATGAAAACACAAACACGGGCAGAAAAATAGACTGAGCAAACGATGGGGCCCACACCTACTAGACAGGATAGGAAAAGAAAGACACTGTCTGCAATCATGCAAAAACCCTGCAAAAAGTCCAACACGTCTGATGCACAAAAACACTGAAGTCGCACGACTTTGCCCCCACTATATCAGCACTCTGGTTTATTCTGAAAGCAAAGCAAAAAGAGACCAATATAAAAGGGGATAAAACAAACTGGCACATGCAGTAACATATGGGTGGTGATTCAGCACAGCCCCAGCAGGAGCTAGCTGACACGCACAAAGCAGAGATAAAAAAAACCAGAGCAAATGCAAGCAGAATAGCAAATTAACCACTTAGCTGAACATGCAGGGAAACAGCAGGAGAGATCAGACCTCATAAGGCACAGGAAGAAAATCACCAGCAGGGATAGAGGGAGGCAGCTGTCTTAAATCCCAATCAGAAACCCCAGATCTCCAATCGCCTTCCTAATTATCAGGTGGCAAGCCTCTGTCAATCAGATCAGCTCCACTACCTCCAGTAACCACCAGAGGGAGCCCAAAAAGAGAACTCTCAATCTGACCAGCTCCGCTATCTTCAGTAATCACCAGAGGGAAGCCAGAGAGAGAATTCACAACAGTACCCCCCCTTGAGGAGGGGTCACCGAACCCTCATCAGTGCCTCCAGGCTTGTCAGGATGGGCCCGGTGAAAAGCACGAACCAATCTTTCGGCATGAATGTCAGAAGCAGAGACCCAAGAATTATCCTCCAGGCCATAACCCTTCCATTTGACCAGGTACTGAAGTCTCCGTCTAGCCAAACGAGAATCCAATATTTTCTCTACCTCATACTCCAAATTACCTTTAACCAATACAGGGTCAGGAGGCACCGCCATGGGAACTACTGGCTCTACAAACCACTTCAACAAGGATTTATGGAACATGTTATGAATCTTAAACATAACTGGAAGAGCCAAATGGAAAGAAACGGGATTAAGGATTTCCAAAATCTGATAAGGTCCAATAAATCTTGGCTTGAATTTTGGAGACACAACGTTCATAGGAATATTCTTTGAAGACAACCAAAACATATCAACCACTTTAAACCAGGGACCGATGGTCCTATGCTGGTTGGAAAACCGTTGGGCTTTTTCCTGAAAGTGGGACAAAATATCCACCACTTGGGAAAAAGAGGAGAACATAGAATCCAAATCCATTTGAAGCATATACATATTTATTTATCGAAAAAGAAGACACATATCAGAGATACAGGATAGTGAAAAAGCAATAAAATGGGTAATCACATAAATGGCCCGATACTAGAAAGAACAAGTAGACAGCCTGTGATATGCATGAATGCCCAAACAAATCCTCCAGGGAATTTTTTAGAGAAAATATATATATATACTTAGTAGTAGTGCTCAAAAGAGCTTTTACTACACAATATTGTATATTGCACTAAACCCGGGTAGAGACTGTACATAACAATGCCAGTGGGTAATAGAAAATAAACTAGGTATAAGTAACCAGTGTTGCAATGAATTGTATAACCCCCATATGTCAAAGAAAAGTCCGGTGGAAAATGTGATAATCCATTATATATAATTAAACGGGGGAAAAAAAAACAAATTTCTCATACGGCACTGGCTGTGGAGTAGCGTTAGAGTGAACACTACACCATTCAAATGGCATGTAATAGATTATGTTGCTCAGAAGTCGCTCAAAAGGGCTTCTCCTGAGCAATGTTATGTATTGCACTAAACCTGGGTAAAAAATGACAATGTCAATTAGTAGTAGGCTGGATGTGAGTCAGCCAGTGTTGAGATTGATGGTGTAACCCCCGTGTGTTAGAGAGTAAACTGATAATTAACACAGTTGTCTATTAATATTATATTAGAGCGGGGAAAGCAACCTTCATTCACAGCACTGGCTGTGGTATAACATAAGACTGAGTCTATTCAGAACTCAGCAGTACACCATCCTAACAACATGGGATGAGGCATTTAACATCCCTGGAGGATAAGAAAAGGTAAGCTTAAATAAGCTGGGTGAACATACCCATCATGTCCTGGTGTGTAGCAGGTGCCGACTTGTGTACCCCATATCCACCACTTGGTCCAAATCTGCTGCATTCTCTCTACCACAGAATCCACACTTGGGAAGGCCGAAGATTCCACCTGCCCTCAAGAAAATCGAGGATGAAACCCAGTGTTACAGAAAAAGGGCGACATCAAAGTTGCAGAACTAGCCCTACTGTTTAGCGCAAATTCGGCCAAGGGCAAAAATGAGACCCAGTCATCCTGATCAGCAGATATGAAACATCTCAAATAGGATTCCAAAGTCTGGTTTGTTCTCTCAGTCTGCCCATTGTTCTGAGGATGAAATGCAGAGGAGAAAGATAACTGAATTCCCAGTTTAGAACAAAAAGCTCTCCAAAATCTGGAAACAAACTGGACTCCTCTGTCTGACACAATGTTCTCAGGAATTCCATGCAACCGAACCACCTGTTGTAAAAACAAGGGCACCAACTCAGAAGAAGATGGAAACTTTGGGAGTGGTACAAGATGGACCATCTTAGAAAATCTATCACAGATCACCCAGATAGCAGTCGTTCTCTGAGAGGCAGGAAGATCAGAAATAAAATCCATTGAGATATGAGTCCATGGCCTCCTGGGCACCAGCAGGGGCATGAACAACCCACTTGAACGAGAACAGGGCTTGGACCGATAACAAGTCCCACAGGACTGCACTAAATTCCTGATATCACGAGATAAGGCAGGCCACCAAAAAGACCGACTCACCAAATCTCTGGTACCAAAAATACCTGGATGGCCAGCCAACGCGGAGCAATAAATTTCACACATTACTCTTTTCCTCCACTGGTCAGGGACATACAATTTTCCCATAGGGCAACGTTCAGGTTTGTCCTCCTGAAATTCCTCCAGGGCACGTGTCAAATTGGGTGAGATGGCGGAAAGAACTACACCCTCATTTAGAATGGTAGTAGACTCGGTCACATCAAGAGAATCTGCAAAGAAACTCCTAGAAAGGGCGTCCGCCTTAACATTCTTAGTGCCCAGAAGAAAAGAGACCACAAAATTAAAACGTGTGAAAAACAAGGCCCACCTAGCCTGTCTAGGATTCAAGCGTTTGGCTGATTCAAGATCAATCAAATTCTTGTGGTTGGTGAGGACCACAACTTGATGTCTAGCTCCCTCCAACTAATGTCTCCACTCTTCAAATGCCCATTTCATGGCCAACAATTCCAAATTCCCCACGTCATAGTTACGTTCAGATGGGGAGAATTTTCGAGAAAAGAAGGCACAGGGATTCATCTTAGAAGTCACCAGATCTCATTGGGACAAAATGGCTCCTGCATCAATCTCAGAAGCATCTACCTCCACCTGAAATGGGAGTGAGGCATCACGTTGCTGTAGCAGAAGTGAATCTCCGCTTAAGCTCCTGAAATGCTGAAACTCCTTCTGGAGACCAATTCACCACATCAATGCCCTTTTTGGTCAAATCAGTCAGTGATTTAACAATACCAGAAAAATTACTTGTAAATTTACGGTAGAAATTAGCAAAACCAAAAAACTTCTGGAGAGCCTTCAATCAAGTGGGCTGAACCCAATCATAAATGATCTGTATCTTGGCCGGGTCTATTTCAATAGCCGACGGGGACAAAATGAATCCCAAAAATGAAATCCTCTGTACACCAAAGAGGCACTTCGATCCCTTAACATACAGAGAATTTTCCCACAAAATCTGGAACACAGTCCGGACATGTTCCACATGAGAATCCCAATCACTGGAAAAGATCAAAATATCATCCAGATAAATGATCAAAAACTTATCCACAAATTCCCAGAAAATATCGCTCATAAAAAACTGGAAGACAGAAGGGGCATTAGTGAGCCCAAAAAGGCATCACCAGGTACTCAAAATGTCCCTCCAGAGTATTAAACGCCGTCTTCCATTCATCCCCGTGCTTGATGCGAATAAGATTATACGCCCCTCTGAGGTCAAGCTTGGTAAACTAACAGGTACTTTTAACTCTGGAAAATAAATCAGAAATCAGGGGTAACGGGTACTGATATTTAACAGTGATTTTGTTAAGGGAACGATAGTCAATACATGGCCTTAATGAACCATCTTTCTTGGCCACAAAAAAACAGCACCTAAAGGTGAAGAGGATGGTCTAATATGACGTTTCTCCAATGACTCCTTGATATAAGATCACATAGCATCACGTTCGGGTACCGATAAGTTGAAAAGCCGACCCTTGGGAAATTTACGCCCGGGCATTAACTCAATTGCACAGTCATAACTCCTATGAGGAGGCAAAGATGCAGACTTACTCTCACTGAATACATCAGAAAAATCAGCCAAATAGTCAGGAATATCATAAGACTGGGGAGAGGTGGAGAAAATAGGAGTGTCACTAAGAACACATTGACAACCCCAACTCACCACAGACAGAGATTTCCAATCTAAAACAGGATAATGAGTTTGCAACCAAGGGAAACCGAGAACAATAGTATCATGCAAATTGTGCAACACCAAAAATTTACAATTTTCTTGGTGGTCTGGGGCCACCCGCATTATCACCTGGGTCCAAAACTGGGGTTTATTTTCCATCAAGGGAGTAGCATCAATACCCCTCAAAGGGATAGGAGTCCGCAGGGGTATCATGGGAAAACCACAACGTTTAGCAAAGTCCAAATCCATCAGATTCAAAGCTGCTCCTGAATCAACAAAAGCCTTAGCGGAAAATGTAGACAAGGAGCAGATCATGGTAATCACCAAAAGGAACTCAGGCTGTACACTACCCACCAATGTGTGAGCAAAATGCTTTTTTCGTTTAGGGCAGACAGCAATAGTATGAGTGGCGTCCCAGCAGAAAAAACAAAGCTTATTACACCGTCTAAACTCCTGACGTTGCGCCCTAGACAAAACCCTATCACATTGTATGTGTTCAGAAGTTCGTTCGAAAGGCGGCAACGCCTCTCGTGTAGTTTTACGTTCACATAAACGCCGATCAATTTGATTGGCCAATGACATAGAGTTGTCAAGACCAGAGGGAACAGGAAATCCCACCATAACATATTTTATGGTTTCTGCCAAACCCTTCCGAAAGAGAGCTGCTAGGGCATCGTCATTCCATTTAGTAAGGACCGCCCACTTTTGGAATTTTTGACAATATAACTGCAGAATCCTGACCCTTGTTCAATGCCAATAAAGTTTTCTCAGCTTGATCAATAGCATTAGGTTCATCATACAAAAACCCCAAGGCTTGAAAAAACGCGTCCACATTAGCAAGAATAGGATCTCCGGGTGTCAAAGAAAAGGCCCAATCCTGGGGATCGCTGCGTAGCAGGGAGATGACAATTTTAACCTGCTGCACAGAGCTCCCCGTTGAGTTAGGTTTCAAAGCAAAAAATAATTTACAATTATTCTTAAAATTCAAAAATTTTGACCGATCCCCAGAAAACACATCAGGAGTAGGGATTTTTGGTTCAACAGCAGATGATTGAGTGAGATAGGCAGAAATTCCCCGCACTTCAGCAGCGAGCTGCTCAACACGATCAGACAATTGCTTAGTCTCCATTTAGACAATATCCTCCTCTTTAGATATCCTACTACAGCCCCAGAAAAAAAAGAGGAAAAAATATATGAAAAAAAATTCTGACACTTTTTTTTTTAAATTCTTTCCTTCTTTAGAGTACCCTATAGTTTACAGTAAGGCTGGTGATTCTGTTATGAATGGGTCACTGAGGAGGATAGCAGGCTCAGGCTAAGCCACAGAAAACCAGAGAGGTTGGTAACTAAGCGGATGCAGACCCCTGATCCTGTCCACGCAACTAGCAGTAGCCATGGAGCGTACCTACGATGATCCTAGATGCTTCGGCACAGCCAGAGAGCTAACTAAGCCTAAAGCAAGAAAGGGGAAATCTAAACTGGCCCGGAGCAGACACCAAAGGAATAGATAGCCCCCAAACATATATTGTCAGTGAGACAAGATGAAAACACAAATGCAGGCAGAAAAATAGACTGAGCATAAAATGGGGCCCAAACTGACTAGACAGGACAGGACAGGAAAGACACTGTCTGCAATCACGCAAAAAACCCTGCAAAAAGTCCAACACATCTGATGCACAAAAACACTGAAGTTGCACGACTTCGCTCCCACTATATCAGCACTCTAGTATATTCTGAAAGCAAAGCAAAAAGAGACCAATATAAAAGGGGACAAAACAAACTGGCACATGCAGTAACATATGGGCGGTGATTCAGCACAGCCCCAGCAGGAGCTAGCTGACCCACACAAAGCAGAGATAAAAAAAAAACCCCATATCAAATGCAAACAGAATCACAAATGAACCACTTAGCTGAACATGCAGGGAAAGAGCAGGAGATATCAGACCTCAGGAGGCACAGGAAGAAAATCATCAGCAGGGATAGGTGGGAGTAAGCTGTCTTAAATCCCAATCAGAAACCCCAGATCTCCAATCGTCTTCCTCATTATCAGGTGGTCCTCTGTCAATCAGATCAGCTCCATTACCTCCAGTAACCACCAGAGGGAGCCCAGAAAGAGAACTCTCAATCTGACTAGCTTCACTATCTTCAGTAATCACCAGAGGGGAGCCAGAGAGAGAATTCACAACACACACCTGGACCTGCGTGTTTATAGACTACCAGCCTGCTGTTGGGAGTAGCTGGTGATGTTTCTATTTCCCCCTGTTGAGGCTTGGAGCTATAGCAGTCAGGTATCTTTCTCTTTGGTGATGCTGGAGAATGTCTTTGTTTCATCTGAGTCTACTCAAGATAAGTGTTCCCCTTGTTCATCTATCCCAGCTGTCTTTAGTGGTAGTGGGGATCAACAAGTAACCCCATCATTCCCTAAGTAGGGATTATTGCCAGGGACAGAAAGGGATTAAGTTCCTGCTCGGCGATAGGTGCAGAACTTGTATAAGGACATTTTGGGCAGACAGGGTGACTTTAGATCTGCCTAGGGGTCTCCACTCCCTCTTCCCTAGTGTTGAGCTCACTTTCTGAACATGATTAGATTTGGCCTTGTAATCTGGTCATAGGGAGGATTTACATGCACAACAACTGTAAGCAGAATAATTGTGTAGACAGCTATCGGTGCAAATGTTTATAACATACAGAATCAATTTTGTCAAACATGCATTTTATGCCTGTAGAGTGAAGGAGGCTGGATTCAGCTTAGGTAATGAGGCAACCACATCCAACAGATGGCCATTGATGGAATATCTGGCTATGTAAAAAGATTAGACATTAGGGATCTGTACTCGGTGCATCAGAACATTTTCTTTCAACCACAGCTTCAGCTTTTAGTTCTGCTTCTTTCTTTTGACTTCTAAATTTGACTTTTACACTGTGTTCCAAATTATTATGCAAATTGGATTTAAGTGTCATAAAGATGTAATTTTTTGTTTATCAAATAAACTCATAGATGGTATTGTGTATCAGGGCTCTTTGGATCACTGAAATCAATCTCAAATGCCTGCGATAATTAGTTTACCAGGTGAGCTCAATTAAAGGAAAGCTACTTAAGAATGATGTTTCACATTATTAAGCAGGGCACAGGTTTCAAAGAATTTAGGAAATAAAAATGATCTCTCTGCTGCTGAAAAGCATCAAATAGTGCAATGCCTTGGTCAAGAGATGAAAACATTAGATATTTCCCAAAAACTTAAACGTGATCATTGTACTGTTAAGAGATTTGTGTTTGATTCTAAGCACAGACATGTTTGTGCTGATAAAGGCAGAATGAGGAAGGTTTCTGCCAGGCAAGTTCATTGGATTAAGAGAGTGTCTGCTAAAAAGCCATTACAAACCAACAAACAGATATTTAAAGCTGCTGGTGCCTCTGGAGTCCCTCAAACCTCAAGGTGTAGGATCCTTCAACGGCTTGCTGTGGTGCATAAATCTACTATTCGGCCACCCCTAAACAGTGTTCACAAGCAGAAATGGTTGCAGTGGGCCCAGACATACATGAAGACTAATTTTCAAACAGTCTTGTTTACTGATGAGTGTCGAGCAACCCTGGATGGTCCAGATGGATGGAGTAGTGGATGGTTGGTGGATGGCCACTATGTCCCAACAAGGCTTCGACGTCAGCAAGGAGGTGGAGGAGTCATGTTTTGGGCCTGAATCATGGGGAAACAGCTGGTAGGGCCCTTTAAGGTTCCTGAAGGTGTGAAAATGACCTCTGCAAAGTATATAGAGTTTCTGACTGACAGCTGTCTTCCATGGTATAAAAAGCAGAAACGTGCCTTCAGGAGCAAAATCATCTTCATGCATGACAATGCACCATCTCATGCTGCAAAGAATACCTCTGAGTCATTGACTGCTATAGGCATAAAAGGAGATAAACTCATGGTGTGGCCACCATCTTCCCCTGACCTCAACCCTATAGAGAACCTTTGGAGTATCATCAAGCAAAAGATCTATGAGGGTGGGAGGCAGTTCACATCAAAACAGCAACTCTGGGAGGCTATTCTGACTTCATGCAAAGAAATACAAGCAGAAACTCTCCAAAAACTCACAAGTTCAATGGATGCAAGAATTGTGAAGGTGATTTCAAAGAAGGGTTCCTATGTTAACATGTAACTTGGCCTGATAAGCTATTTAACTCTAAAATATTCTTTTTGTTCAGTGAATGTGACCTCCTAATGCTGCAAATCCCACAAATGATCATTTTCAGTTCTTTAAAACATATCAAATGTTTAGAAATTCTACTGTGCCTAATAATTTGGAACAGTGCAATTTGAGTTTTTATTCATTTTGGAGATTATACTGTTATTATTGGGAGGTTTCTTCAACAAAATTTGATGTATACTCTAACCGGTGATGACTTTTATTAGACTGACTGTCATTTGTACCGACTATTTAGGAAAATCAGAGAAAAATATCATTTGCATAATAATTTAGAACACAGTGTATTTCTTCTTAGCATGTCCCTAGTTGTAGTCCAGCTCATTATTATCTTCTGGGTCACCACATACTTTTCTAATTGTAAAATAAATTACTTGGCTCTATACTTTGTTCAAATCATGTTTTTTATTAGATAGCACCACTATAGAGATGAATGGATCGATATGTGGAGGATTAACTTTGAGTCAAATTTCCCAAAATTTGCAGTTCCACTGAAATTCAAACACTTCGAGATTCAATTCACAAGGATCAAAAATAAAATGCTTGGCTCCATTTTCCTCACTGCTGAAGCATAATTGAGAGTGTTAAAGAAGCTCTCCTACTAAAGCTTTTATATATTTTATGCAATATATTGCAATCATCATATTATATAGCTGTGTACTTACAACTGCTCATTTTGCCCTTCTTCCCAGTTAAATTCTTCTGTTTTATTTGCTGTATGTAGAAACTTGTCCCTCCATTTATCATTTCCCAGCTAATGACACAGCTGCTCAATCCTCCCCCCCGCCAGGGACTTTTGTAGTAATTTATGAGTAATACAGGGAAAATTGACATCCTGTTTCTACATAGAGCTTGTAAATACTTAGGTCCCAAAAAATGAGAACGGTATTCAAGGAGTAATACCTTTATTGGCTAACCAGAGAAATTATATTTGCAAGCTTTCAGGGCTCAGAAGGCCCTTTCTTCAGGCTACATTACAAGTAATGTAGCCTGTAGACTTGTAATTTAGCCTGATGAAGGGGCCTTCTGAGCCCTGAAAGCTTGCAAATATAATTTCTCTGGATAGCCAATAAAGGTATCACTCCTTGAATACCTTTCTTATTTTTTTGGGACCTAAGTATTTACATCGATTTTTCTGGCTAACACGGTAGCACAATATTATTTTGTATTGTACATACATAGAGCTTAGAAGGATTAATCTAGTCAATCATGATGTCATAGACCTAATGGAAAAAAGAAAAATTAGCTGGATAGAAGGGCAAAATGAGAAATTGTAAGTACAAAGTACTATATAATATGATGATTGCACTATATTAGGACGATAAAAATTTTGATGAGAGTTGTTCTTTAATTACATTTTGTGTGGCTGCAAGGAATTCCTTATAATGCCCTGCAACTATGATATCACATCAAGCAGATTATCATATCTTGTGTGGTGGTGGTTCTCTCTTCTCTTTCTCACACTTTTTTGGAGATTAGAAGCTTTCTAGCTTTCCGTGTGGTAAATTTATTTGGCACAAATCAAATTTGGGAGTAAATTTGGCAAAGCCAGCAAATTCTAATATCAAATGATCCACTCATTTGTAACCATTAACACTATCGCCACTGACTATCACATGCGCACTGAATTTTTAACCACGTTGATCTAGACCACCCCCAACCGCACTATGACTTCAATGTTGTTTTTGCTTGAAACCTCCATAATCATCATAGTTTTCAACTATTTACTAAAAGTATCCTAAAGCGATATAAGATAGTTCCCAGGATTCATTTTTTGATTCCTGGCAGCTCTCGTTAATTTAAATGTAGTTTTTTCCTTTCAGGCCAGCAAGGGTTAAATGTCATTTTCCGTGCTGGCAGCTGCTTTGCTGTTAGTCAGCCGATGTGGCTGGTGACCACTTCCACCATTCTTTAAAAAGTCACATGACCCATCAATTGACTGTCGGTGATAGAGTAATCTATGCTGACCCAGCCTGGAGTAAAGAGCTTTCTGGTTGCAGTAGTGAATCTGCTGTTTTCGCAGAGTTTGTGGTCCTGGTGCCTACCCTCTGCTGTGTGGTTCTTTGCATGAGAGACAGTTGTTGAGTATATCTTCTCCTCTTTCTGTCTGTCTTGTGTTTGTCACTCTCCCTGCGTCGTTAATCATTTTCTGTGGTGAGGCAAGCATCCTTGCCGGCCGGTGCACTAGCCAGGGATTAGTGAGGTCACAATTGTGGTCTCTATACACGTGACGGTGGGAAAGACCTGCTTAGGGCAATAGGGGAGTTTAGGAACAGGCTCAAGTTGGAGCTCAGGAGGTGCCCCTGTCCCTCATACACTAGGGCCTTCCTCACCCCATTCCATCCTGTTGTAGGTATAAGTTGTGTCATCTGCTGAACTTAACCTTGTCGGTTGTGACAATAGCTGGGAAGGTGACATATACTATGCCAGTTCTAATTCACCTTCCTACATATACTTACAGAAAATGTAACAAGGGCAAAACTAGAAGGATTTTCACTTGTTAAAAAACAATGATTTTCTCGACTGCATCCAATTCATCCGTTTTGTCTTCAAGGTAATATCTATGCTAAATTCCGAGTAAAAATATAGACAGCTCAATCATTTTACCTGACATATAAAGATACTACAGGCGTAGGCCAAGCCATCTTAACTCCTCTGACTCGGAGCTCATCTACCAATAACCTTCTTGCTTCTTCTTCTTATTGGTGACATTTCATCTTCTTCAGCTCAGAACAATTTTCTCATTCTTTAATTTCAGTCTCGCTAGTTCATATTTTTCCTTATCATTTCTAACCGCCTTGTTCCTTGTTGCAATTATTTTTTCATCACCTGTACCTTTAGCCATTCATCTGCAATTTTTCTCCCATTTCAAATTCTCTACCATTATGCTTCCAGCAGCTGATTTTCATTTCCTTGACCATTCAGTTCTACTTATTATTTTAAATTGTTGATAGCTCTTCAATTGTCTTTCTGTCAATCAAAAAATATTACTGTAGTCATTCAGCTCGATACTTGACAAAATGTTTAAAATAACCAGAAATTCTGATCTGTGTTATTTTGTATATTAAATAGTCTGCATTAATATATAGAGCTATTTAACGCCATGAGATGAAAGCAATACACTAGCGATGCCTTGTAAATTCTTATAAAACCAAGAGTACAGATTGGGAAGTGGCGCATGAAAAATGTATACGTTATATCTTCTAATATTGAAAAATTAACGAATTAATTTGTGGTTATACTTGGTTTATTTAGGACCCTTTATTTCCTATTAATACTTGTCTGCTTTGTTTTAATGTTAGAAGTAACTTGAAGAAAGTAATATGAAGAAAGAACACATAATGCCATATTTCTGCTGTGCATGCTGCATGCTGAATCAATTATTTATTCTACTTGTTTGGTACCGAAATCTAAGTATTTATTTAAAGCCTTAAATTACAGAACAGCTTTATATCAAATTATGTTGTTCCAGATAAGTGGAATACATTTTATCCTATATAATCTTATCTTATGTGTATGATGACAAAATTACACTGATAATAAGGCAGCTTGCTCGGAATATTTAGTTTTACTAAGTTTTTACCTTAAAGGGAACCTGTTACCAGTGTTATATATCATAAAAATCATTTAAATGGGTTTCCTAAAACCTCTTTTTGTCCTGATGGTGCCCCTGCGTACCTCCAAAAAAAATTTGATTAATAACTCATGCTGTATGCAAATTGTGGGTCCTGTCAGAGACCGGCGTGCCTCAGTATGCCCTTTTGAACAGCCAGGGAGCTGGTGAAATAGAGGTGAAGCCTGCACATGCGCATTACATGACTTTGCTCTACTGGCACAAGACTTTGAGGATTGTGTGGTTGATGTTGTAGATGTCATCCATTTCCATCAAGATTGAATAGGTGACATTTGAAGGGACAAGGGCGACACAGCCAAATCTGGATTCGGACCGAACTATGCAATTTCCATACAGTGCGGAACATGATTAAAACACTTTTTTGGAGGTAAGCTGGGCACCTATGAAGGTATAAAGGGGTTGTAGGAACCTCATTTGCATGCCTTTCAAGGTGATGGGTATAATTTATATGGTATAAAACTGGTGACAGTTTCCTTTAAAAATATGGCAAAATGCTGTCCA
Organism: Dendrobates tinctorius; assembly: GCF_039654945.1. Lineage (NCBI taxonomy): Eukaryota > Metazoa > Chordata > Amphibia > Anura > Dendrobatidae > Dendrobates > Dendrobates tinctorius. Next base: position 2,239,676 of record NW_027361712.1, read on the forward strand.
TATTAGAGGGATTTTCAAAAATGAATTTTTGTAATCCATAGTTTCACTAACCTTTGCTTCAGAGCCATCACTGTTTAGCCCAGTGACAGCAGCAGCTGTTATGTGCATGTTGGTCATGACGTCACTGCCACAGCCTGTCAACAAAGACCAAGGGCAGTAGTGGTGAACCAGTGTTGGAACAGAGGTTGGTGAGTAAAGCTGCTTGTGTTATTCATAGACAGTGGACGCTAATGTGGCAAAAAAAATATTTCTGGAAAACAACTTTATAGAATGAGTAAACATGATTATATATATGGGAATGTGGGACACAAGGACATAGCAGGATCTCCTTATTGAGAGGACTAGAAAAGCTGCAGCAAATATAGCCTGCACCACTGGAACGGAACTCTGAGAACCAACTCCTAAGTCGTTGCATCCGCAGAAGTTCTTTTGATTAGCTAGCCTTGACATAATGTGTGTCATGCTACAATGTTGATGTAATTCCAGGCCAACTAATTAAAGGAAGAGCCTTTAAGGCTGGGAGGTAGGAGGCAGTTTTCATGGCTCTCCTCAATGGCCAGAGATTACTGATCTAGCCACAAGACTGGGTCTTGGAAATCATGTTTCATTTTGCACCAAATTTATTGATAAAGTGATGAAACATTTATTATTGGTATGAAATACTGCTATGCTTCCTAATTACCACCAAAGTGATGCCAGTGTCAACAACAACGTGGCAGCATCATGCAGTTACTGAATGTGGCCGTTCACTTACAGTTGCATGGTCCTTTTACATATACATAAAAGCCATAGTGGAATGTGAAGATAAACGTCTGCATTTGGAGCCAGTAGAGACTACTTAGATTATTTTATTGCAGGGGTGTATTGGTACTGCGCTTAAAAGGGTGGGAGCTATATCTTGGATATCAGGGTGTCAGTCCATCCAGATGATATCCTCTTGGCCAGCAGCATCTCCATTAAGACTCCAATATCCAGTGCTCCAATGTCAAAATGCCAAGATCTTTATGATTTTTATTATAGCAAATGAACATACAGTTTTACATTAAAATTGTGGAATGGAAGTTGTGAGACTGTTTGCCAAATATAATTTTTGGAGTCCAGAATTATGTGTTTAGATTGACATAGAATTTGACAAATAGTGTTTTATACTTTCCCATTTTGCGTTTTAAGACTGGTGGGATTTTGAAATGTATGTCAAAAATATATTATGATGTTGTAAAGGTGCTACTCTTCTTGGCTGTATGGTTTTAGCTTGGATTTCTTTGGTGAGTTGGATCCATTGATCCCTGTATTATTGGAACTGTGGTCTTGTTCTGCTGAATTTGCGACCATTTAAAACCTAAATAATGTCCACTGCTACAAGCTAGAGACAAACTCTTATTTCCATGTAAAGACTAGAGTGCCCTTCATTTTGTATTATACATACGGAATTCAACGTAAAGTGGCATTTATATCTCTAATTAGATGACATTTTATATGATAATTACCAATGATCTAGTAGAAGGTTCATGCATATCTGTAGCAAATTTCCTGGAGAAACAAAAATGATTGCTCGCATCACAAATATCATCACAATCACGTATGATCAATCTTGTTACTTTATATAAGTCTCTTAATTAAATTTTCCATATTTCTGTTGGGAAAATGCAAAACAGAAATGGATAAAAATATATATTGATGGTATTTTTAAGGTATGACCTGTGCTACTGCTAATATTCCTATAGGGTGGCCTGCACAATTCCAGAAATCACTTGGCCACCCAAGAGAATCAAAAGAACACCAGGGAGCGCCATAAGAATATGTCACCACAGTATCCACATAGGGGAATTTTTCTTTTTCTTTAATATTCAAATTGAAAAATTGTTCTGTTTTGCTCTGAGAAATGTAAAACTTAATCGTACAACGATTCCTAAGAGCACCAAAATCTACATTGAGAATTGAAAATAGCCGGAAAAAAAGAATCTTTTCTTTAGTGTTGAGTGACAGACAAACACGAGCCATCTCTATGAGCCACATTTGCATCTTTAAAGGGTTTATCTTGAAGCATCACCTATTCTACATTTCCCATATATTCAGAGCATAGCAAATACATTAAATTTTAGGGGAAATGTTGCAAACTATATGAAATCATTGTAAGAGCAAATCGTGTAAGTGCTGAGTATTAGTTCCAGAGTGAAAGTCAACAATGAAGAACATTAATAAAACAAAATCCAACATATTCAAATGTCTTTTTTTGAAATAGTAATTTTTGTTGAGCTACAGCATACTAAAGGTAAAGTTGTTTAGAAAACATCTATTTTTCTCTTAAAATATTCATGGCGGCTGACTTAGCGGAAAAAGCAGAAGTATTTGGTATTCATTGCTCAGAAGCAGAAATTTTTGTTATATCTTCTGACTAGTACTGCTATCAAGGTATAAGTCACCCCCATTAGTGGATGATGGAGTAAGGTTGGGTTCAGACCATGTCTGAGCCTCAATTTCTGACTATCTAGTGCTTCTACCAGAATCCCCCAAAAACGGATTTTACTATGCTATTTTGTTCTATTAAATAGATTGACATTGCCAGAAAAAGGTCATGCAACCCAATGGCGCATGTTTTGTAGTTTGCCTAAGTGAAGTGTATATACACTGCGTTCCAAATTATTATGCAAATTGGATTTAAGTGTTATAAAGATGTAATTTTTTGCTTTTCAAATAAACTCATAGATGCTATTGTGTATCAGGGCTCTTTGGATCACTGAAATCAATCTCAAATGCCTGTGATAATTAGTTTACCAGGTGAGCCCAATTAAAGGAAAACTACTTAAGAATGATGTTCCACATTATTAAGCAGGGCACAGGTTTCAAGGAATTTAGGAAATAAAACGGATCTCTCTGCTGCTGAAAAGCATCAAATAGTGCAATGCCTTGGTCATGAGATGAAAACATTAGATATTTCCCAAAAACTTAAACGTGATCATCGTACTGTTAAGAGACTTGTGGTTGATTCTGAGCACAAACATGTTTGTGCTGATAAAGGCAGAATGAGGAAGGTTTCTGCCAGGCAAGTTCATTGGATTAAGAGAGCAGCTGCTAAAAAGCCATTACAAGCCAGCAAACAGATATTTAAAGCTGCTGGTGCCTCTGGAGTCTCTCGAACCTCAAGGTGTAGGATCCTTCAAAGGCTTGCTGTGGTGCATAAACCTACTATTCGGCCACTCCTAAACAGTGTTCACAAGCAGAAATGATTGCAGTGGGCCCAGACATACATGAAGACTAATTTTCAAACAGTCTTGTTTACTGATGAGTGTCGAGCAACCCTGGATGGTCCAGATGTATGGAGTAGTGGATGGTTGGTGGATGGCCACTGTGTCCCAACAAGGCTGCGACGTCAGCAAGGAGGTGGAGGAGTCATGTTTTGGGCTGGAATCATGGGGAAACAGCTGGTAGGGCTCTTTAAGGTTCCTGAAGGTGTGAAAATGACCTCTGCAAAGTATATAGAGTTTCTGACTGACAGCTGTCTTCCATGGTATAAAAAGCAGAAATGTGCCTTCAGGAGCAAAATCCTCTTCATGCATGACACTACACCATGTCATGTTGCAAAGAATACCTCTGAGTCATTGACTGCTATGGGCATAAAAGGAGATAAACTCATGGTGTGGCCACCATCTTTCCCTGACCTCAACCCTATAGAGAACCTTTGGAGTATCATCAAGCGAAAGATCTATGAGGGTGGAAGGCAGTTCACATCAAAACAGCAGCTCTGGGAGGCTATTCTGACTTCATGCAAAGAAATACAAGCAGAAACTCTCCAAAAAATTCACAAGTTCAATGGATGCAAGAATTGTGAAGGTGATATCAAAGAAGGTTTCCTATGGTAACATGTAACTTGGCCTGTTAGGATGTTTTGGAGTTAAATAGCTTTTGTGTTCGGTGAATTTGACCTCCTAATGCTGCAAATTCCACAAATGAGCATTTTCAGTTCTTTAAAACGTATCAAATGTTTAGAAATTCTACTGTGCATAATAATTTGGAACAGTGCAATTTGAGTTTTGCATACTCTAACGGGTGATGAGTTTTATTAGACTGACTGTCATTTGTACCGACTATTTAGGAAAATCAGAGAAAAATATCATTTGCATAATAATTTGGAACACAGTGTACACTGATGAGCTTTGTCTCCAAACCGCTAGACTACAAGATACATAGTACATGTTTGTATATCTCTCTCAATGTAGTGAGACAAAAATAGAAATATTTGCAAAGCACTTTTTGTATTCATTAAAATATACAGCTCTGGCAAAAATTAAGAGACCACTGCACAGTTTTATAAAAATCAGCTTCCTTACATGTCTGACAGCCATTCCATTCCAGTGTCAGTTGAATTCCAACCAGAGTACTCCTCATTCTACTTAATGTGCTTCTGATTAGGTGATCACCTGAACCAAATCTTATTTGATGAAAGAAAATAATAAAAAAAACCCTGCTGTGGTGTTCACAATCCTCTTGCAATAGGACAATCTGAATGGCAAAACAAATGCTTGTAATATCCCAAAAGGAATAGGAATGAAAAAATAACTTTTAACCATGCCAAAGGAGTTGAAAAGAAAAGTCTTGAGTGAGGAAAAGAAAGGCTCAATTCTGGCTTTACTAGCAGAGGGATACTGTTAGGCAGTGGATTTCTGTCGCTGCACAGTGAGAATCCCGAGCCTTACCTCCAGCGATCTCCCATTCCTCTCCAGCGACAGAGGAGGTTGCTCAGCAAACTCGTCTGTTCAGGCGCTCTGTCCAGACCAGCTCCATGGGTTTGCTTGCAGCTGCCACCTCTGGCGCAGCTATGACAATACATGCTGCTCAGCAGTGAGATTCTCCAGGGACTAAGTCCCCATGTCGGGCCACTGAGCATGCCCGTGGAGTGATCTCCCATTGGAGGTCGAAGGTCACATGCTCAGGTCCTGCTCCTGTTCGGATTGGCCCATCCGAGAAGCCAGGAAGGTTCCGGACGCTCACAGCTATAAAAGGTTCGTATGGCCGCTCAGCCATGCGCTAGAATAAGACTGTATTTACTGACTATGTGGAGTGAGTGATGTATGCATGCATGAATGTCTCTGGTGAATGACTCATTAAGAAACCCCTACCCTTGGTACGCATGTGTTGAGCAACCTAGCCTGCTAGCGCCCAGGCTTAGGTGTAGGTAGGACAGAGGTTGAGTCAGGCATCAGTCCTCACCAGGGACTTGGCACGCCTCAGTGCACGTGCTCCATAGCCAGCGTCTATAGCGCCGTTCGCGGCAGCAACGACGCGCGTTCAGTGGGCCTAGAAGGACACTGAACCCCATGTCCTTGGGGTAGAGTTCTGTGGCCGTACACTGTGCGCTCTTTTGGCCGGGCTATGTGAGCTTAACAGGCTCCGGCATCTACGTTCAGCGGTTGTGCGGCTCTGTGCATTAACAGAGTTCACCCCTGTTCACATTGGGTGACGTAACCCACGTGTCATTGGTTTCACACTGCTTAATTCTTCCTCCATTACTTAGCAGCGGTGTACCACCTCTGCATGGTAGACCCTGGGCTGTGAACGCACCTACTATTATATTATAATTTGGTGCGTTCTGCCAGCCCTAACAGATACTGTGAGCGTCATGTTGCCTCCATCCTTAAAATTTTTAAGACAGCACTCCATTACAACAAGGTCAAGCAGCAGACATTGGGGACAACAAAGCTACAGACCGGCAGAGGGCGAAAATGACTCTCCACTGATTGGGATGACCATCATCTTTTTCAAATGTTACTCAGCAACTGAAGGATCACATTAAGTTACCTACAAAAGGAAAATGGCAGCTGGGGTGAAGTGCACAGCAAGAACAGCTCGTAATAGTCTCCTAGAGGCAGGGCTCAAGTCATGTAAAGCTAGAAAAAAGCCTTTCATCAATGAGAAGCAAAGGGGAACCAGGCTGAAGTTTGACAAAGACCATAAGGTTTGGACCATAGAGGACTGAAGTAAGGTAATCTTCTCTGATGAGTATAATTTTCAGCTGTGCCCAACACCTGGTCATCTAATCGTTAGACGGAGACCTGGAGAGGTGTACAAGGCACAGTGTCTTGCACCCACTGTGAAATTTGGTGGAACATCGGTGATGATCTGTGGATGCTTCAGCAAGGCTGGAATTGGGCAGGTTAATCTTTGCAAAAGGCGTATGAATCAAGCCACATACAAGGTTATTCAGGAAAAAACAGTTGATTTCTTCTGCTCAGGCAATGTTCCCCATTACAGAGGACAGGTTTTTCCAGCAGGACAATGCGCCATGCCACACAGCTAAGTCAATCAATGTGTGGATAAAGGACCACCACATCAAATCCCTGTCATGGCCAGCCTAATCTCCAGACCTGAACCCCATTGAAAACCTCTGGAATGTAATCAAGAGGAAGATGGATAATCACAAGCCATCAAACAAAGAAGAACTGCTTAAATTTTTGTACCAGGAGTGGCATAAGGTCACCTAAAAGCAGTGTGAAAGAATGGAGGAAAGCATGCCAAGACGCATGAAAGTGGTGATTAAAAATCATGGTTATTCCACAAAATATTGACTTCTGAACTCTTCCTGAGTTAAAAGTTAAAACATTAGTATTGATGATTCTACATGAACTTATTTTCTTAGTATTATTTGAGGTCTGCAAGCACTGCATTTTTTTTGTTATTTTGCCCATTTCTCATTTTCTGAAAATAAATACAAAATTTAGTGCTTGGAAATTCAAAGACATGCTGTCAGTAGTTTATAGAATAAAAAAGCAATTTACATTTTACTCAAAAATATTACCTATAAAGAGAAAAATCAGACAAACTGAAAATTTTGCAGTGGTCTCTTAATTTTTGCCAAAGCTGTATATTCCATGTTCATTCCCCACCTAACAAGTATAGAATACAATATACACCTGTTTATGTTGGATTTGTGTTTATTTCACTATAATCTGCACAAACTATGTTTTTTTTTCTAAATTTAGTATTCCCAGGAAATTTATTATACTTTATTTTTGTACCAATATGTAATTATGTTCATTCTTTGTTTCATTCGCTTTCATTTATAATATGTAACCTATTATTGATGTAATTAGTTTTGAAGGGTCTCTATATTACCATTCTATTTCTTATGCTTACTTATAGGCTTTATGTTTCATTAGTTCCCCCTCACAAATTAATGAATCATTTGTGTCGCCCCATATACAGTACTGTTACTTTGATATGTTTGTCTCCATCAGCAACTTGTGTTGCGTGTTATCCCTTATGGCTCATTTTATTTGATGTTATGTTTTCATAAAAATAAAGATTTATATACTTTTATACCTTTAGGTAGTCTCCCCATTTCTTGAAGGATTGCAATTTACCCTTCAGTTGTGAGAAGGAAAGTGAAGATTTAGATCAGTGTGGCAGAAAACTCTTAATTTTAGAGATGTTTAATTGTGAAGAGGATTAGATAAAAGCTACAATTTTTTACCAGTTCATGCGTCGTTTGGACGTTGTGGCGACCTGCGTCGAACGCGACATGTTGCATTTTGTTGCGGTCGCCGCAGCGTCAAAACGTTGCATGCAGACGCATCCGCATACATCCGCATGGCCCACGTACCCAATGTTAAAAATAGGTACGCAGGCCGCATGCAGATGTAGGCAGAGCTGAACGGATGAGGTGTGGCAGTGGGCGGAGCTTCATGGAGGAACAACACAGCCCTCTGCAGCTCTGACATCCGCAAATGTGAAACTAGCATAAAAGGCATAGACAGTAATAAACCATCGCTGTCTTTGCTATGGGGAGTTCAGTTGTGTCTTATAATCATCTCAATAATCCCACAGCTGCATGATCATGTGCAGCTGCTCAACCATGCAGTGACATTTTAGTATGTCACTACAGGGTATAATGTGGACAACCTTGCTGTTTATCCTGTATGGACTGTTTGGTATTGGTTAAAATTAGATGCCAGCATTTTTGACAATTTTACCAGATTTCTATACTTCTTTCCCTGTCAAATCTCCGAGGATCTGTTTATACCAAGGAAGGTGACGGTCACAAGGGGGCATTCTCTGTGTCTGGAGGAGAAAAGGTTTTTCCACCAACATAGAAGAGGATTCTTTGCTGTTAGGGCAGTAAGAATCTGGAATTCCTTGCCTGAGGAGGTGGTGATGGCGAACTCAGTCGAAGGGTTCAAGAGAGGCCTGGATGTCTAACTGGAGCGTAACAATATTGTATCTTACAGTTATTGTTAGGTTCTTTAGAAGGACGTAGATCTGGGGATTTATTCTGACAGAATTTTATAAGCTGAACTGGATGGACTAATGTCTTTTTTCGGCCTTGCTAACTATGTCACTATGTTACTATGTTTTATTGTACATCCTAAACATTTTATAGTGCTAGTGTAATATATTTAATGGCCCATTCATGAATTTTATCCTAAAACCTGGAGTAATTTGAAATGTTGAATTTTTTTGTGCAACTCATAGCTGTTTAAATACAGCAAAAAAGGGGCAGCAGTGTTTACCTGCCCAATTCTCAGAACTAATGCATTCTCAGGATGCAGTAATCCCATGTAGTAATGATAACGGCAACACAGGTGCAAAATGAAGTGCAAAAAAATATATATACATAATATAAGAGGTATTGGTTGATATTTTGGGCAAGATATGCAAGCTCGCAGCTCGCATCAAGGGTCCTCACACTTGAGAGTCCTAACATTAACCTTAATAGCAAAGCCACAAAACGAGACGTTGCTGGAACTCGGATACCGAGAAGAAGGCACCTAAGCCAAAGGCACTGTCGAGTACCAGCTGATGGTACTGGAACCCGGATGGGTATCAGAAGGTACCCATGAAAAACAATGTTGCAATGCCGAGAGCCGGCTGCAGTTACCGAAACCCATAGTCCTACAGGGGGTACTTGTCCTATTGGCACTACGGAACCAGACTTTGTTGCCAGATCCCGCAGCCCACATAGAAAGCCCATAAACTAAAGGCACCATAGACTCGGCTAACCCGACCGCAACACGACAGGACAACGTATTGTTGGCAAAGTGACACTGACACTATCCGGAAACAGTAGGCGTGCTGGAACCAGGCTGGGCAGGAGGGAGTACCTGTGCCAAAGACAATGCCTGGAAACAGCTGGCGGTGCTGGAACCCAGGGAAAATACTACAAACAGAGTGGAGACAGAGGCCTAATTGGAGCAAGTTTAAAATCTGTTGTGTGAATGTGGACAGAGCAGGAGAAATTGCCGGACACACAGCTGGGGATCAGATGACATTTCTGAACCCCAATAACACTGGAGCATATGTTGACTGTGCAGACAGCACTTCTGAGCAGCAACTGGCGATGTTGGAGCCCAGTGTTGTAAGTTCATTTTCCCCTCCGTCACTGAGGCCTGGTGAACTCCCTATTCTAGTGAAGGAAGGTAGTGAGCCTGATTATCAGGCACCTGGGACTAATGAAGACGATTGGCTGAGAGGAGTCACTGACTGGATATAAGGCAGCCTACGCCCTTTCTGCCCTGCGGGTGATTTCTCTGTGGACTCTTGGACACCAGTCTGATTCCTGCTCTCCTAAAGCTAAGTTTTCTGTTTTGCCTTTTTGCATTTAAGATTTGTTTTTGTTTTTCTTGCTTTTTGGATTCTGCCACTCCCTGCTGGAGTGTGCAGTATTCCGTTAGCTCTGTCTTCTGAAAGTACCTGAGTGCTGATTTAGTTTTTGAAGCTTAGTTGCTTCAGGGCCATTTTTATATCAGCTTGTTGGCTTTTGTCTCTGATAGGGTTTTGGCAGATTGCAGACAGCAGCCTTCCTATCCATTCCTATCTAGGTAGTTTTTGGGCCCCGTCTTTGCTCAGTCTGTCTTTCTGTCTGTGTAAGTGTTTTCATCTTGCTTCACCGTCATTATATGTGGGGGGCTGCTTATTGCTTTGGGGTCTGCTCTGGGGCAGTTAGATTTCCCCTTTCCTTCTTTAGGCCTATGTATCTCTCCGGCTGTGATCGAGGGGTCTAGGTCATCGTGGTAACCCCCCACGGCTACTGCTAGTTGTGTTGATAGGTTCAGGGGTCTGCAATCTGATAGTTGCCAACTTCTCTGGTTTTCTGGACTTAGCTAGCATTTCTGTTTTTGCCTCCTACGGTGACTCAATCATAACAGCCCAGGGTCAATCAGGGTGTAGGCTGAGGCCTAATTTCATCAAGTTTAATATCTGTTGTAGGCTAATACTGATTTTAACCGTGCTCCAATTAGGCCTCTGGCTCCACTCTGTGTTGTGAGTTCATTTTCCCCTTCACCATTGAGGTCTGATGAACTCCCTCTTCTGGTGAAGGAAGGTAGTGAGGCTGATTACCAAGCACCTGAGCTGGATGATGATGACTGGGTGACGGGAATTGCTGACTGGATATAAGGCAGCCGACACCCTTCTGCCTTGCTGGTGATCTCTCTGAGGGATTCTAGGTGACCAGTCTTATTCCTGCTCCTCAAAAGCTAAGTTTTCTGCTCTGCTTTTTGCATTTGTGTTTTGGTTTTGTTTTGCCTTGTTTTTCTGGATTTCTGCCATTCCCTGCTGGGGTGAGCTGAATTCCTCTTTGCTCTGTCTTCAGAAAATACCTGAGTACTGATATAGTCTTTTTGAAGCCTAGCGTCTTCAGGGCTTTTTTCCCTATCAGCCTGTTGGCCTTGTTTTGATAGGGATTTGGCGGATTGCAGACAGCAGCTTTTCTATCCTGTCCTATTTAGTTAGCTTGGGCCCCATCATTTGCTCAGTCTATCTCTCTATCTGTGTGTTTTTTCATCTTGCTTCACCGTCATTATATGTTGGGGGCTGCCTACTGCTTTGGGGTCTGCTCTGGGGCAGTTTAGATTTCCCTTTCTGTCTTTAGGCTATTTAGTTCTCCGGCTGTGATCGAGGGGTCTAGGGCACCGTAGGAACCCCCCACGGCTACTGCTAGTTGTTGTTGATAGGTTCAGGGGTCTGCAATCTGATAGCTGCCAACTTCTCTGGTTTTCTGAACTTAGCTAGTATTTCTGTTTTTACCTCCTACGGTGACTCATTCATAACAACTCTGTCTCTGGTATTTACCCTGGCCTCCAACACCGCCAGTTGCTGCTCAGAAGTGCCGTCTGCACAATCAACACTTGTTCCTGTGTTACTGGGGTTCAGTGACGTCAGCTGATCCCCTGATGTGTGTCTGGCAATGTCTCCTGCTCTGTCCACATTCCCACTACTAGTACTACTAGAGACAGAGTGGAGCCAGAGGCCTAATTGGAGCAAGTTTGAAATCAGTAGTAGTGTGAATGTGGAGGCAGCAGTAGGCATTGCCAGACACACATCAGGGGAGCAGCTGGCGTTACTGAACCCCACTGACACTGGAGCATATGTTTTTCTCTGTGCAGACAGCACATCTGAGCAGCAACAGGTGGTGTTGGAGCCCAGGTTCAATCAGGGTTTAGGCTGAGGCCTAATTGGAGCAAGTTTTATATCTGATGTAGCGTGAATGTGGAGGCAGCAGGAGACTTTGCCGGACACACAGCAGGGGAGCAGCTGGCATTACTGAACCTCACTAACACTTGACCATGTGTTTTTCTCTGTGCAGACGGCACTTCTGAGCAGCAACTGGCAGTGTTGGAGCCCAGGGTCAATCATGGAGTAGGCTGAGGCCTACTTGGAGCAAGTGTAAAATCTAATGCAGTTTGAATGTGGAGGGAGCAGGAGATATTGCCGGACACACAGCAGGGGAGCAGCTGGCATTACTGAACCCCGCTAACACAGGAGCTAGTATTTTTCTCTGTGCAGACGGCACTTCTGAGCAACAACTGGTGGTGTTGGAGCCCAGGGATTACAGTTCAGGTGGTAGAAACCTGAACACAACAACAGGAGACCTGGATACTGTTGCCAACCAATTATTTATTCTGGAAGAGGACAGGCAAATTCCGGCAAGATCCAGGCCTTGTTTATTTTCAGAAAAGTAAGCCGGTCAACATTATCGGAGGATAGTCATGTGCGACGGTCTGTTAGTACACCACCTGCGGCACTAAAGACGCGTTCCGATAGTACACTAGCAGAAGGCCAAGCCAGCACCTCCAATCCATACTGGCTAAGCTCTGGTCATGTATCCAGCTTAGAGAACCAAAACTTGAAGGGGGGAGAGCCGTCTGGGAGTACGCTGACAGGGCAAGACATGTTGTCTGTCACTATCTGACGGAAACGTTGCCTCCTGCTGACTGGAGCCGTCTGTGATGGTGTAGACATTTGTGGCGGGCACACAAAACTTTGCCACATTTGTGCCATACTGGTCTTGCCTTGTGCTGAGGCGCTGCCTCTGCTCCCTCTTTGTGCAGAGCTTCCTCCACTGCCTCGATGCACAGAGCTGCTTTGTAAAGCACTAGCAGTACTGCTCTCGGGTGGAATGGAGAACATGATGGAATGCACCAGAGTGTCTTGGTACTCCCACATTTTACGCTCCCGGTTCAACGGTGTTATGAGGCTTTGTAAGTTGTCTCGGTAGCGAGGATCTAGGAGGGTGTACACCCAATAATCAGCCGTGTTGAGAATGTGGGTGATGCGGCGGTCATTTCTCAGGCACTGTAGCATGAAATCAACCATGTGCTGCAGACTCCCAACTGCCCAAGAAGCGCTGTCCCCTGCTTGAGGCGTAATCTCTGCCTGCTCTGCATCACCCCACCCTCGCTCTACATACTGACTACTAGAGCATTGTGTACCTCCCTCTGGAGAGATGTCTTCCTCCTCCATTGACTCCTCCACACAAAGTGTCCCCAGCCTAGGCCTTTGTGAGGAACCACGTTGCGCATACTGAAAACTTTTTTTTTTCTCTGGATCGGGTGCTTAAAATAGGAGGGGGTGGATACTCATAACCACTAGCAATATTAGACATAACGGGGACTGAGGCTGGCAGCGGATGATATTTCCTGGGGAGGGACCTTATCATCTAGCAAGGAGACCTCTTTCAAATCATTACTTTTAACTATTTGTCTGCCTGACACATTAGTCTCCTTAATCTCAGCTCCTTCTTTAATCACTTTCTCACACCACAGTCACTTTCTTGAACCACAATACATCCCGTCCCTGTCATAATAGACAATTTTTCTTCTTCAACATAGCAGTAACAGAAACAATCAGAATTCACTTCCTCTGTTCTTCCTAACACCTTCATCACACAATTAATGTGCCAAGCCACAAAATTCTTCTTTTCTTTCCACGGATTATCTCATTTAGAGCTAAATAACCTTACTTCAGTTGTGCACAATACTGGAGCGGCCATCTCAGTTTTTTTCACCGGGTCAACCCCCTCTGGGAAGCCCAAAATTCGCGGTACTAAGTGAAAGGAGGAGGGCGTCTCAGATTATCCCTCCGGACACCTCTGGTTATATATATATATATACAGTTGTGGCCAAAAGTATTGACACCCCTGCAATTCTGTCAGATAATACTCAGTTTCTTCCTGAAAATGATTGCAAACACAAATTCTTTGGTATTATTATCTTCATTTAATTTGTTTTAAATGAAAAAAACACAAAAGAGAATGAAGCAAAAAGCAAAACATTGATCATTTCACACAAAACTCCAAAAATGGACCAGACAAAAGTATTGGCACCCTCAGCCTAATACTTGGTTGCACAACCTTTAGCCAAAATATCTGCGACCAACCGATTCCGGTAACCATCAATGAGTTTCTTACCATGCTCTGCTGGAATTTTAGACCATTCTTCTTTGGCAAACTGCTCCAGGTCCCTGATATTTGAAGGGTGCCTTCTCCAAACTGCCATTTTTAGATCTCTCCACAGGTGTTCTATGGGATTCAGGTCTGGACTCATTGCTGGCCACCTTAGAAGTCTCCAGTGCTTTCTCTCATACCATTTTCTAGTGCTTTTTGAAGTGTGTTTTGGGTCTTTGTCCTGCTGGAAGACCCATGACCTCTGAGGGAGACCCAGCTTTCTCACACTGGGCCTACATTATGCTGCAAAATTTGTTGGTGGTCTTCAGACTTCATAATGCCATACACGCGGTCAAGCAGTCCAGTGCCAGAGGCACCAAAGCAACCCCAAAACATCAGGGAACCTACGCCATGTTTGACTGTAGGGACTGTGTTTTTTTCTTTGAATGCCTCTTTTTTTCTCCTGTAAACTCTATGTTGATGCCTTTGCCCAAAAAGCTCTACTTTTGTCTCATCTGACCAGAGAACATTCTTCCAAAACGTTTTAGACTTTTTCAGGTAAGTTTTGGCAAAATCCAGCCTGGCTTTTTTATGTCTCGGGGTAAGAAGTGGGATCTTCCTGGGTCTTCTACCACACAGTCCCTATTCATTCAGACGCCGACGGATAGTACGGGTTGACACTGTTGTACCCTCGGACTGCAGGGCAGCTTGAACTTGTTTGGATGTTAGTCGAGGTTCTTTATCCAACATCCGCACAATCTTGCTTTGAAATCTCTTGTCAATTTTTCTTTTCCATCCACATCTAGGGAGGTTAGCCACAGTGCCATGGGCTTTAAACTTCTTGATGACACTGCGCACGGTAGACACAGGAACATTCAGGTCTTTGGAGATGGACTTGTAGCCTTGAGATTGCTCATGCTTCCTCACAATTTGGTTTCTCAAGTCCTCAGACAGTTCTTTGGTCTTCTTTCTTTTCTCCATGCTCAATATGGTACACACAAGGACACAGGACAGAGGTTGAGTCAACTTTAATCCATGTCAACTGGCTGCAAGTGTGATTTAGTTATTGCCAACACCTGTTAGGTGCCACAGGTAAGTTACAGGTGCTGTTAATTACACAAATTAGAGAAACATCACATGATTTTTCAAACAGTGCCAATACTTTTGTCCACCCTCTTCTATTATGTTTGGTGTGGAATTATATTCAATTTGGCTTTAGGACAATTCTTATTGTGTTTTTTCATTTAAGACAAATTAAATGAAGATAATAATAACAAAGAATTTGGCCACAACTTTTGGCCACAACTGTATATCTATATGTTCCTGAGTTACGTATCCTACCCAGTCTTCGATCACTTCACCACGCCTGACTCTAATAGTGAATTCAGGTCCTCAGGATATTTTGATTATAAAGAGAGCCACAATCACTGGTCAATCCGGGGTGTCCATCTCTTATGGGGTACGGTTCGAGCACTGGGCCCCCAATAGGACTGCACCTCTATATGATTCCACCCATGAATCGCCCCACCATGGGGACAAACCTCAGATCCTCTTTGCAGCAACAAGCACAGGAAAATCACACCACCGGTCAGTCTGAACAGCTTAACTGCCAACTTACCATGGTTGTCGTGGGGGATGATCAGTCCCAATTTTCCAGCACCTGTATCCGCTCCGAGGGTCCTTTGTCTTGTTGTCCTCCGGGGGCAGAGGCGTCCCTATTCGGGGGCCCCCGTTGGGCACCAAGCTGTTAGGGTAGCTATTTAGGGAGGGCTAAATTAACACTTCATGGTTGATGCAGTGATTTCCAAATTAATTCACAGGACGTTGCTAGCAACTGGGAATGACCACACGGAGATGGGGGTCTCTGTACGGGAGGATCCAGGCAGATCACTTGTCCCCTTTTTTTTAGTCACTTCCTTTATAATCTTTTGCTTAATTATGCAAAGTTCTCAACTACCAATAACATCGCTGTAATACATTCACTTTATAAGCCAATAGTATTGAGAGAAAATCGGAATATGTCCCTAGTTACATGACGTAGAGAATAGAACAATAGCACATTCTTTTAGGGTCTCATATCTCATATCTTGTACAAGCTAGAACAGTCTAGTTTCATAACAGCTCCGAACTTTCACCTAATTACAAAATGTATCTTGTAAACAACAAAATGGCATCGCAAGCACAAAAATGGATCCTGGAGAACAAGATGTCCTGTACACCTGAATACTGTACTTCACAACACGGCCTTGGTGGGCATCACCACATCAACATCCCTTAATGTCACCCTTTCTCATATTAAATGCATTATGCTAAGGAAAAAAAAAATCCTGGCTTTATTTTTCACAAGTACTTTCACAGAGGTATTATGTACAAATTCACTGCATCTTGGAATGTGTGTCAATTTTTTTCAAGATATCAGCTTTATTACACACGGCAACAGCAGACTCATGAAAATTAGAGGAAAATAGTCACGTTTGCATATGTCAGCAGGCTTTGGTGCCAGTCGCACAACTGCCAGATAAAGATACTCTATTTATTAAACCAATAGAAAATTATTTTTATTTTTAGGTCACCTTGCTGACACACTGCAACAGCGGACAAATTAAAATTATTGCCATTAGCAAATTGTGATGTTTGCTTATCTCGGCACGTACAGTGCGTTGCGAAAGTATTTGGCTCCCTGGAACTTTTCAACCTTTTCCCACATATCATGCTTCAAACATAAAGATACCAAATGTAAATTGTTGGTGAAGAATCAACAAGTGGGACACAATTGTGAAGTTGAGCGAAATTTATAGGTTATTTTACATTTTTGTGGAAATTCAAAAACTGAAAAGTGGGGCGTGCAATATTATTCAGCCCCTTTAGTTTCAGTGTAGCAAACTCACTCCAGAAGTTCATTGTGGCTCTCTGAATGATCCAATGTTGTCCTAAATGACTAATGATGATAAATGATGATCAAGTCTCTGTATAAATGCACTTGCTCTGTGATAGTCTCAGGGTTCTGTTTGATGCACAGAGAGCATCATGAAGACCAAGGAACACAACAGGAAGGTCCGTGATACTGTTGTGCAGAAGTTTAAAGCTGGATTTGGATACAAAATGATTTCCAAAACTTTAAACATCCCAAGGAGCACTGTGCAAGCGATCATATTGAAATGGAAGAAGTATCATACCACTGCAAATCTACCAAAACCTGGCTGTCTCTCTAAACTTTCATCTCAAACAAGGAGAAGACTGATCAGAGATGCAGCCAAGAGGCCCATGATCACTCTGGATGAACTGCAGAGATCTACAGCTGAGGTGGGACAGTGTGTCCATAGGACAACAATCAGTCGCACATTGCACAAATCTGGCCTTTATGGAAGAGTGGCAAGAAGAAAGCCATTTCTCATAGATATCCACAAAAAGTGTTGTTTAAAGTTTGCAACAAGCCACCTGGAAGACACACCAAACATGTGGAAGAAGGTGCTCTGGTCAGATGAAAACCAAAATCGAACTTTTTGGCAACAATGCCAAACGATATGTTTGGCGTAAAGACAACACAGCTCATCACCCTGAACACACCATCCCCACTGGCAAACATGGTGGTGACAGCATCATGGTTTGGGCCTTCTTTTCTTCAGCAGGGACAGGGAAGATGATTAAAATTGATGGGAAGATGGATGGAGCCAAATACAGGACCATTCTTGAAGAAAACCTCTTGGAGTCTGCAAAAGACCTGAAACTGGGAAGGAGATTTGTCTTCCAACAAGACAATGATCCCAAAAATATAGCAAAATCTACAATGGAAAGGATCACAGATAAATGTATCCAGGTGTTCGAATGGCCAAGTCAAAGTCCAGACCTGAATCCAATCGAGAATCTGTGGAAAGAGCTGAAAACTGCTGTTCACAAACAATCTCCATCAAACCTCACAGAGCTCAAGCTGTTTGCCAAGGAAGAATGGGCAAGAATTTCAGTCTCTCGATGTACAAAACTGATAGAGACATGTTGTGAGTTCATTTTCCCCTTCACTACTGAGGCCCGAGGAACTCCCTCTTCTGGTAAAGAAAGGTAGTGAGCCTGATTATCAAACACCTGAGTCTGATGATGATGACTGGCTGAGTGGAGTTACTGACTGGATATAAGGCTGCCTACGCCCTTCTGCCCTGCGGGTGATTTCTCTGTGGGATCCTTGGAGACCAGTCTGAATTCCTGCTCTTCTAAAGCTAAGTTTTCTGCTCGGCTTTTTGCATTCTTGCTTTGACTTTGTTTTGCTTTGTTTTTCTGGATTTCTGCCATTCCCTGCTGGGGTGTGCTGAATTCCTTTAGCTCTGTCTTCTGAAAATACCTGAGTGCTGATTTAGTTTTTGAAGCCTAGCTGCTTCAGGGTCTTTTTCATATCAGCTTGTTGGCTTATGTCTTTGATAGGGTTTTGGCAGATTGCAGACAGCAACCTTCCTTTCCTGTTCTGTTTAGTTAGCTTGGGCCCCGTCTTTGCTCAGTCTCTCTTTCTATCTGTGTGAGTGTTTTTTCATCTTGCTTCACCGTCATTATATGTTGGGGGCTGCCTTTTACTTTGGGGTCTGCTCTGGGGCAGTTTAGATTTCCTTTTCTGTCTTTAGGCTATTTAGCGCTCCGGCTGTGATCGAGGGGTCTAGGGCATCGTAGGAACCCCCCACGGCTACTGCTAGTTGTGTTGATAGGTTCAGGGGTCTGCAATCTGATAGTTGCCAACTTCTCTGGTTTTCTGGACGTAGATTCTATTTTTGTGTCTGCCTCCTACGGTGACTCAATCATAACAGAATCACCCGCCATACCGCAGATCCTAGGGTACTCTAGGAAAGAATTGTAAAAAAAAAAAGGTGTGTATATTTTTTCCTCTATATCTCTGAGGCCGTAGGGGGAATATTTTTTTTTCTCTCAATGGAGATAAAGCAATTGTCTGATCGTGTGGAGCAGCTCGCTGCGGAAGTGCGGGGAATTTCCGTCTACCTTGCTCATTCACATGCTGCTGAACCAAAGATTCCTACACCTGATGTATTTTTTGGGGATCGGTCTAAATTTTTGAATTTCAAAAATAATTGTAAATTATTTTTTGCCTTGAAGCCTAACTCGTCAGGGAGCTCCGCGCAGCAGGTTAAAATTGTCATCTCTTTGCTGCATGGCGATCCCCAGGATTGGGCGTTTTCTTTGAAACCAGATGATCCTATTCTGACTAATGTGAATGCATTTTTTCAGGCCTTGGGGTTGTTGTATGACGAACCTAATGCCATTGATCAGGCTGAAAAGACCCTGCTGGCATTGAACCAGGGTCGTGATTCTGCAGAATTGTACTGTCAAAAATTCCGAAAGTGGGCAGTACTTACTACCTGGAATGATAATGCCTTGGCTGCTCTCTTTCGGAAGGGGTTGTCAGAAGCTGTAAAAGATACTATGGTGGGATTTCCTGTTCCCTCTGGTCTTGACGATTCTATGTCATTAGCCATTCAGGTTGATCGGCGTTTGCGCGAACGCAAAGCTGCACAAGAGGTGTTGCCACCTGTTGAACAAATGTCTGAACCTATGCAATGTGTGCAATGTGATAGAGTTTTTTCCAGAGAGCAGCGTCAGGAGTTCAGAAGGCGTAATAAGTTGTGTTTTTTCTGTGGAGATGCCTCGCATATTATTTATGTCTGTCCTAAACGAGAGAAACGCTTTGCACACACGTTTTCTGTTGGTGGTGTTCAACCTAAGTTTCTTCTGGCTATTACTCTGATCTGCTCCCTGTCCACATTTTCCACCAAGGCTTTTGTGGATTCGGGAGCAGCCCTAAACCTAATGGACTTGGATTTTGCTAAACGTTGTGGATTTCCGATGACATCTCTGCAGACGCCTATCCCTTTGAGGGGGATTGATGCTACTCCTTTGGCTAAAAATAAACCTCAGTTTTGGACCCAGGTGGTAATGCGGGTCGCCCCATACCATCAAGAAAATTGCAGATTTTTGGTGTTGCATAATCTGCATGATACTATTGTTCTGGGGTTTCCCTGGTTACAAATTCATAATCCAGTTTTGGATTGGAAATCTGTGTCTGTGGTGAGTTGGGGTAGTCGGTGTGCCTTTAGTGAGGCTCCGGTGTTTTCCACCTCTCCTCAGTCGCATGATGTTCCTGATTATTTGGCGGACTTTTATGATGTATTTAGTGAGAATGAGTCTGCATCTCTGCCTCCTCATAGGAGTTATGACTGTGCAATTGAACTGAGCCCGGGGTGTAAATTTCCCAAGGGTCGGCTCTTCAATTTATCTGTACCCGAGCACGAGGCTATGCGATCCTATATTAAGGAGACGTTGGAGAAGTGTCATATTAGACCATCCTCGTCACCAGACCCTTAGGTGCCGGTTTTTTTTTTGTAGCCAAAAAGGATGGATCATTAAGACCTTGTATTGATTATCGTGCCCTCAACAAAATTACTGTTAAATATCAGTATCCGTTACCCCTGATTTCTGATCTGTTCTCCAGAGTTAAAGGTGCTTGCTGGTTTACCAAGCTTGACCTCAGGGGGGCGTATAATCTTATTCGCATTCAGCATGGGGATGAATGGAAGATGGCGTTTAATACTCCGGAGGGACATTTTGGGTACCTGGTGATGCCTTTTGGGCTCACTAATGCCCCTTCTGTCTTCCAGTGCTTAATGAACGATATTTTCCGAGATTTTGTCGATAAATTTTTGATTATCTATCTGGATGATATTTTGATCTTCTCCAAGGATTGGGATTCTCATGTGGAACATATTCGGACTGTGTTCCGGATCTTGAGGGAGAATTCCCTGTATGTCAAAGGATCTAAATGCATTTTTGGAGTACAGAGGATTTCTTTTTTGGGATTTATTTTGTCCCCGTCAACTATTGAAATGGACCCGGCCAAGGTACAGGCCATTTACGATTGGGTTCAGCCCACTTCTTTGAAGGCCCTCCAGAAGTTTTTGGGTTTTGCTAATTTTTATCTGAAATTTATAGCAAAATTTTCTAGTATTGCCAAGCCATTGACTGATTTGACTAAGAAGGGTGCTGATGTGTTAAATTGGTCTCCGGAGGCTGTTTCTTCCTTTCAGGAGCTGAAGCGAAGATTCACCTTCGCCCCGGTTTTACGGCAACCTGATATCTCACTTCCGTTCCTGGTAGAGGTGGATGCTTCTGAGATTGGTGCAGGAGCTGTTTTGTCCCAAAAGGATCCTGTAACATCTAAAATGAATCCCTGTGCTTTCTTTTCCCGAAAGTTCTCTCCATCTGAACGTAACTATGATGTGGGGAATCGTGAGCTGTTGGCCATGAAATGGGCATTTGAGGAGTGGAGACATTGGTTGGAGGGAGCTAAGCATCAAGTCGTGGTCCTCACTGACCACAAGAATTTGATTTACCTAGAGTCGGCTAAGCGCTTGAACCCTAGACAGGCTATGTGGGCCTTGTTTTTTACACGTTTTGATTTTGTGGTTTCTTTTCTTCCTGGAACTAAGAATGTCAAGGCAGACGCCCTCTCTAGGAGCTTCTTTGCTGATTCTCCTGTGGTGACCAAGCCTGCTACCATCTTAGGCGAAGGGGTAGTTCTTTCTGCCATCTCGCCCGATTTGAGATGTGCTCGGGAAGAGTTCCAGGAGGACAAACCTGAGCGTTGTCCCAGTGGAAAGTTGTATTTTCCTGACCAGTGGAAGAAGAGAGTGATGTCTGAAGTTCATTGCTCTGCTTTGGCTGGTCATCCAGGTATTTTTGGTACTAGAGATCTGGTGAGTCGGTCTTTTTGGTGGCCCTCCTTGTCTCGTGATGTCAGGAATTTTGTGCAGTCCTGTGGGACGTGCTCCCGGTCTAAATCGTGTTCTCACTCTAGTGGGTTGTTGATGCCTTTGCCAGTCCCCAAGAGGCCATGGACCCATATTTCAATGGATTTCATCTCTGATATGCCTGTCTCTCAAAGGATGACTGTTATTTGGGTGATTTGTGATAGGTTCTCTAAGATGGTTCATCTTGTACCACTCCCTAAGTTGCCGTCTTCCTCTGAGTTGGTGCCCCTGTTTTTACAACAGGTGGTTCGCTTGCACGGGATTCCTGAGAACATTGTATCTGACAGAGGAGTCCAGTTTGTGTCTGGATTTTGGAGAACTTTCTGTTCCAAGCTGGGAATTCAGTTGTCCTTCTCCTCTGCTTTTCACCCTCAGACCAATGGGCAGACAGAGAGAACAAACCAGACCTTGGAGTCATATCTGAGATGTTTTATTTCTGCTGATCAGGATGTTTGGGTTTCATCCTCGATTTTCTTCAGGGTAGGTGGAGCCCTCTGCCTGCCCAGGTGTTGACACTGTGGTGGAGAGAATGCACCAGATCTGGGACCAAGTGGTGGATAAGTTATCTCTCTCCCAGGAAAAGGCCCAGCGGTTTTCCAACCGACATAGGACCATTGGTCCCCAGTTTAAGGTTGGTGATATGGTGTGGTTATCATCAAAAAATATTGCTATGAAGGTGGCTTCTCCTAAGTTTAAGCCTAGATTTATTGGACCTTACAAGATTTTGGAGATTATTAATCCGGTCTCTTTTCGTTTGGCTCTTCCTGTCACATTTAAAATCCATAATGTGTTCCATAAATCTTTGTTGAAGAGGTTTGTTGAACCTGTTGTTCCGGGGGTGGCACCTCCAGACCCTGTATTGGTTGAAGGTAACATGGAATATGAGGTAGAGAAAGTACTGGATTCCCGTCTGGCTAGACGGAGACTCCAGTATTTGGTTAAGTGGAAGGGTTATGGTCAGGAGGATAATTCCTGGGTCTCTGCCTCTGATATTCATGCCAAAAGATTGGTGCGTGCCTTTCATAAGGCTCATCCTGATCGCCCTGGTGGCGTGGTTGAGGGTTCGGTGACCCCTCCTCAAGGGGGAGGTACTGTTGTGAGTTCATTTTCCCCTTCACTACTGAGGCCCGAGGAACTCCCTCTTCTGGTAAAGAAAGGTAGTGAGCCTGATTATCAAACACCTGAGTCTGATGATGATGACTGGCTGAGTGGAGTTACTGACTGGATATAAGGCTGCCTACGCCCTTCTGCCCTGCGGGTGATTTCTCTGTGGGATCCTTGGAGACCAGTCTGAATTCCTGCTCTTCTAAAGCTAAGTTTTCTGCTTGGCTTTTTGCATTCTTGCTTTGACTTTGTTTTGCTTTGTTTTTCTGGATTTCTGCCATTCCCTGCTGGGGTGTGCTGAATTCCTTTAGCTCTGTCTTCTGAAAATACCTGAGTGCTGATTTAGTTTTTGAAGCCTAGCTGCTTCAGGGTCTTTTTCATATCAGCTTGTTGGCTTATGTCTTTGATAGGGTTTTGGCAGATTGCAGACAGCAACCTTCCTTTCCTGTTCTGTTTAGTTAGCTTGGGCCCCGTCTTTGCTCAGTCTCTCTTTCTATCTGTGTGAGTGTTTTTTCATCTTGCTTCACCGTCATTATATGTTGGGGGCTGCCTTTTACTTTGGGGTCTGCTCTGGGGCAGTTTAGATTTCCTTTTCTGTCTTTAGGCTATTTAGCGCTCCGGCTGTGATCGGGGGGTCTAGGGCATCGTAGGAACCCCCCACGGCTACTGCTAGTTGTGTTGATAGGTTCAGGGGTCTGCAATCTGATAGTTGCCAACTTCTCTGGTTTTCTGGACGTAGCTTCTATTTTTGTGTCTGCCTCCTACGGTGACTCAATCATAACAGAGACATATCCCAAGCGACCTGCAGCTGTAATGGCAGCAAAAGGTGGCGCAACAAAGTATTAAATTAAAGGGGCGGACAAATATTGCACGCCACACTTTTGTTTATGAATTTCCACAAAAATTTAAAATAACCAATAAATTTTGTTCAACTTCACAATTGTGTCCCACTTGTTGTTGATTCTTCACCAAAAATTTACATTTGGTATCTTTATGTTTGAAGCATGATATGTGGGAAAAGGGTGAAAAGTTCCAGGGGGCTGTATACTTTCTCAAGGCACTGTATAGAGCAGTTGCACAACTGAAAGATAAAAATGTGCTATTTATTTTACCAATAGAAATTTTTGGGGATTTCTTAGATTGCCTTTATGAGACACACCAACAGCTGACTCAGAGAAAATTCTGGTAAAATAGCGATGGTTCTGTGGCTCAGCAGGTTTTGCACCATTTTTGCAACTGCTAGATAACTATTTGCTATTTAAGCAGTAGACGAGGAATATTATTTAGCAATTAGCTTTTAAAATGGAAATTACTATATGCTGGCACTGAGGAACATTATTGAGCTGTAAAAAAAAATATTTTTTTATAAGCTGCTACACAGGAATGTAATGTAGCGCCAAAACATTTGGTTTTGTATATGCTGGTACTACCTAATATTATTTGACTCTAAAAAGCTGATTTGTATATTATTTTAGTGGATGAAACCCTCCCTAATTCCTCCTAATCTCGCAGGCTGTTCCTAATACTAAACTATACAACACAATGGAAAATAGCAGAGATCTGCAGCATGTACTTGCACTCATGATAACACCCAGGTACTTGCCTTTTACTCTACCTCCTATTAAATCTCTCCCTATGCTATCTCCATGTAAAAATAACTATTATTCACAATCTACAGCTCTTAAAAAAGCTTTTGGAATGAATTACTCTCCCTATACACTGCTAGCATTCTCCCTAGGCTCACACTATGCTCTCCCTATGCTCTTTCTGGCTGTAAGTCTAGCCAATCACAGTAATGCAACACCAAAGATGGCGCTGGCATTACTATCATAGAATCATGGAATGGTATAAATGGATGGAACCTCCTGAGTCATCTGGTCCAACCCCCTGCTACTGTGATTGGCAAGCCAGCCCAGTAAGTTCATTGGCTACAAATATAGCGCCAAACATGCAGGGCAGGTCACTTGTATAAACTGAGGTGAATACCAAATTACTCACCGAGTCACGAATAGCCCAAGTAGCGTACTATTCATGTGAGTGACGAATAGTGCCGAATGTATTCGCTCATCACTTGTCCTCACACTTGCCGCTCCCTTGACGTGGGTTGCAAGCTTGCATATTTTGACCAAAATATCAACAAATACCTCATAAATTTTGGATGTGTATATTTTCTTAACTTCATTTTTCAGGGAGCAGCCAAACCCAGCATTTTTAGCCTTGTAAACTAGGGTGTCTGTATAATGCTAATTGTAAGTTTAATTCTTCTGCATTATATTGAAAGCTCAAATTTAATGGAAACTTTATGAAGAAGGTCTTTTTTATCTTTTTACTTGAGTAAGTGTGTTACATATTAAACTTTTAATGAAATATGCAGTGAAAAATAAATTTGAATCTATTACAAGATAATTACGTATATAAATTATAGGATTAGCTAATTAAACTGTTCTTGTAATTATTAAGATATTAGAAGGAAAGACTTCCAGTTTTGCAATTTATTTTCAGTAACTGTTTCTACCATGATATAGATGTTGCCGCTTTAATGCTTATTTGCATCTATGAGTTGATATAATGAATGATTTATCTAATTAGTTTCCAACATTTACGTTGTTAGGAACATTTAGGACAATTGAAATTTAGGGTAAAGTGGCTGTTGATAGTAGAATTTGGATGTAGGAATGGACAATTGATATGAATGAATAATACAATTACTAATTAAATACATAACAATAGGTCTAGCCGAAAATAGCAATGTATATAAAATAAGATTCTGCTTAATGTTGTACTGCAACAATCAATATAATTTGTTGTATTAAGATTGGTTTGAATCAATCATTCTATCAAGTTGTTCTTGGTACTAAGTTTTTCCTTAACGTGATTTCACTTTTTCAGAAAACCCTTGTCCCCAAAACCAATTTGTTTTTAAAAAAAGGAAACAAAACTGCAATTACTCATCTTTCCCTGGTCCAATACTGAGTCTCTGCCATTGCTCTGGGTGTCTATTATTTTCTGCAGTGCTAACCTCAGATTGATACTGCTGCAATCATTGAACTAATCGGCTCTTCCCACATAGATGACATGACCTACTTAGTGCTGCTTAGCTCAGTGATTGGCTGCAGCACTGTCTAAGTGACATCAGCACTGCATACAATAACAGACACTGGAAGCAACATCAGAAATTTACCGCTGGAACTGGGGCCCCCAAAGTCAGGCCCTATGCATATAATGGAGAAATGTGAAGGTGAAAGCGAAAGTAAAAGTGATGAGGGGAAAAAACAGTTGTGACTGACAGGGAAAGATTATAGCGACAGCGTCAAAGAGTTGCTGCTAAAGGGGCCGCACCACCACACACAACCATTCAAACATCACACAGACAGCACACATACACCAACCTGCAAGCACAACACCACACAAATGTCACAACACACCACACAAACACCAGACCACTCTAGACACACACAACACAAACACCACCCACACAAATACCACAACACCACCCCATAAATACCACATGCACACCACACACACACACACGCATGCAAGGACCACACACGCATGCAAACACATTCAGATGGATGCATCCTACGCCCACAGATGAACATTACTGAGCAGCAATATTGGTTAGACAAAAATGACTCATAGTAAGATTGTCATTATTGCTTAATATACAGAGAGCTTTCATCACTGAAGCTGCTGAGGTAAAGTGAAAGCTGAGCTCTGATTGGCTGCTATGGGCAACTAGACAAGTCTGCCTGTGAGGCTGTTTCCATTACTGAGATGTGAGCACCTTCAAGTCATAGTAATACTGTGTGAGGGCTACTTTGTATTTACTATTCATCCTATTACATCTCTTATCAGTGTCAGGGGAATATTAAAGGGTCATAATACTGAGGACTGGTTTTTAAAATGCTGCCCAAAAACCAACCATCTATTGGGCAAGTTCATCCAAAAGCTAAGAAAGCAAAATTGTGTCAAAGAGCTGAGACAAGTGAACAATGTGACTTGCAGCTTGAAAAGAAACAGATGAGACAGGCTACTAATAATAATAAATTTTATTTTTATAGCGCCGACATATTCCGCAGCACTTTACATTTCAGAGGGGATTTGTACAGACAATAGACATTACAGCATAACAATAATCACATACAGTAGATTATAACAAATACCAAGAGGAGTGAGGGCCCTGCTCGCAAGCTTACAGTCTATGAGGAAAGAGGTAGACACGAAAGGTGGGTGGTAACAGTTGCCCTCATTGTATGGACCAGCCATAATGTTAAGTGTGTAACAGTACAGACACAGAGGGCTAATGGATGCATAAAGCATGTGGGAACATGATGCTGGGAACCTGGTTATGGTAAAACTTTTGGCTCTGCCACACAGGGATAGGTTAGGTTAATGTGTTGAGGCGATAGGCCAGTCTGAATAAATGCGTTTTCAGGACACGCTTAAAATTGTGGGGATTGGGGACTAATCGTATTGACCTGGGAATGCATTCCAAAGAATTGGCGCGGCACGTGTAAAGTCTTGGAGACGGGAGTGGGAGGTTCTGACTATTGAGGATACTAACCTCAGGTCATCAGCAGAACGGAGGGCGCGGGTAGGGTGGTATACTGAAACAAGGGAGGAGATGTAGGGTGGTGCTGAGCCATTGAGGGCTTTGTGGGTGAGGGTAATAAGTTTATACTGAATTCTGGAGTGGATGGGTAGCCAGTGTAATGACTGGCACAAGGTAGAGGCATCGGTGTAACGATTGGTGAGGAATATGATCCTGGCTGCAGCATTCAAGACAGATTGGAGAGGGGAGAGTTTGGTAAGAGGGAGACCGATTAGAAGAGAGTTACAATAGTCGAGACGAGAATGAATAAGAGAAACAGTAAGAGTTTTTGCAGAGTCAAAAGTAAGAAAAGGTCGAATTCTAGAAATGTTTTTGAGGTGCAGATGACAAGAGCGAGCCAGTGATCGAATGTGGGGGGCAAAGGAAAGCTCGGAATCAAGTATGACCCCAAGACAGCGGGCATGTTGCTGGGGAGTAATAGTGGAACCACACACGGAAATGGCAATGTCGGGTGTAGGTACATTAGTAGCGGGAGGAAACACAAGGAGTTCAGTCTTTGACAGGTTCAGTTTCAGATATAGTGAGGACATGATATTAGACACAGCGTTTAGACAATCGCCAGTGTTTTCTAGAAAGGCTGTCGTGATGTCAGGAGAAGAAGCGTATAATTGGGTGTCATCAGCATAGAGATGGTACTAGAAACCAAATCTACTGATTGTTTGACCAATAGGGGCAGTGTACAAGGAGAAGAGGAGGGGGCCTAGAACCGATCCTTGAGGAACCCCAACAGTAAGGGGAAGGTGAGAGGAGGAGGAACCGGCAAAAGAAACAGTAAAGGAGCGGTCGGAGAGATAGGAGGAGAACCAGGAGAGAACGGTGTCCTTGAGGCCAATGGAATGGAGCATAGTGAGGAGGAGCTGATGATCCACAGTGTCGAATGCTGCAGAGAGATCCAAGAGAATTAGCATGGAGTAATGACCATTTGATTTAGCTGTTAGCAGATCATTAGAGACTTTAGTGAGGGCAGTTTCAGTGGAGTGTAAAGAGCGGAAACCGGATTGGAGAGGGTCGAGAACAGAGTTTTCTGAGAGATAGCGGATAAGACGGGAGTGGACCAGGCGTTCCAGGAGTTTAGAGATGAAGGGAAGATTAGAGACAGGTCTATAGTTAGCGGCACAGTTTTGGTCGAGGGATGGCTTTTTAAGTAGTGGATGTATGATGGCATGCTTAAATGAGGAGGGAAAAATACCAGAAGAGAGAGAGAGGTTAAATATTTTAGTTAGGTGAGGGGTGACAGCAGGGGAAAGGGACTGGAGGAGATGTGACGGAAATGGGTCACTGGTGCAAGTAGTTGGGCGAGAAGATGCAAGGAGCCTGCTTACTTCTTCTTCTGTGACTGGTTCAAAATCAGAGAGTGAGTTAGATGCAGTGGGGGAGGGAGGACAGTGCATGGTATGAGGGGATTTGGAGATAATTTCCTGTCGGATCTGGTCAATTTTTTCTTTGAAGTAATTGGCCAGATCGTCAGCTTGGAGCTCCGTGGTTGGGGCCTGTACTCTTGGATTGAGTAGAGAATGAAAAGTGTCAAAGAGACGTTTCGGGTTATTGGACAGTGAGATGATGAGGGTGTTGAAATAGGTTTGTTTGGAGAGGTGAAGGGCAGTGTTGTATGTTCTAAGCATAAACTTAAAATGGATGAAATCTTCGTGTAGATTGGATTTTCTCCACAGACGTTCGGCGCACCTGGAGCACCGCTGCAGGAAACGTGTTTGCACCGTGTGCCAGGGTTGTCGCCGTCTGCGTTGTGGTGTTCTATTTATAGGGGGTGCAAGTTCATCCAGGGCACTTTGAAGTGTTTCATTGTAATGCTTCAATGCAGAATCAGGACATGAGAGGGAGGAGATAGGGGCCAATGAAGACTGCAAGTTCTTCAGAAGTTTCTGGGTGTTAATGGCCTGTATGTTTCTATAAGTCTGGACAGTGGGGGTGACCTGAGCAGCCTGGCAGTTCTTGATAGAGAATGAAAGAAGATTGTGGTCAGAGAGCGGGAGAGGGGAGTTTGCAAAATCATCCACTGCACAAAGCCGAGAGAAGACCAAGTCGAGGGAGTTTCCGTCTTCATGCGTTGGAGAATTAGTAAGCTGCGAAAGGCCAAATGAGGAGGTTAGAGATAAAAGGTGAGTAGCAGATGGGGAGAGGGGAAGAGCAAAGGGGATGTTGAAATCTCCCATGATGAGGGTAGGGATGTCACAGGAGAGAAAATGTGGAAGCCAAGTGGCAAAATGATCCAGGAACTGATGGGAGGGGCCGGGAGGACGATACACCACCGCCACTCGCATGGAGAAGGGGGTGTAGAGTCTGACGGCATGGACCTCAAAAGAAGGGAAGACAAGTGAGGGTACTTGAGGGATAACCTGAAAGGTACATTTTGGTGATAGGAGCAGACCAACGCCTCCACCAGCTCTATTGTCTGATCTTGGGGTATGAGAGAAGTGTAGTCCACCATATGAAAGAGCAGCAGCAGCGGTAGTGTCTGACTGCTGGATCCAGGTTTCAGTAAGAGCCAGGAGGTTAAGAGAATTAGAAAGGAAGAAGTCATGAATGAAGGAGAGTTTGTTACACACTGAGCGAGAATTCCAAAGTGCACAATTAAGAGAGACAGATGGCATGCAGGGAATATTAATAAGATTAGAGGGGTTTCTGAGTGTAGCAGTGGGGGGATTTGACTTTCTATAACATGGGGGACCAGGGTTGGGAGCAATGTCTCCTGCAACTAGGAGAAGGAGGATAGAAAGAGTGAGCAGATGGTTAAGTGATTTGTGAGAGTGTCTCTGGTGTTGAATGGTGGGACTGGCTGGATCTGTGCAATTTAACAATGTGAAAAGAGCATGAGTGCTATACATAGGAGAGGAAAGAAGCGAGGGGCCAATATGGATGGAGTGTGGAGAGTTAATGCCAGGGCGGTGGATGTGTGTGAATGCAGCGGCCAGGATATAAATTACACAAATGCATATGGTATATATTTGTTGCACCCCAAATGTACAGGGAGTAGATGTATATAAATGTCTTACCTGTCTCCTGCCCTGTCTAACTGCCATGTTATAACTGCCAGAAGTACTTTGATACATGTACTTAGATTACATGTGCATAAATGCCACCCCTGCATAAATGCTCCCCCTAGCTAGGTCTGAATATATAGGAGGTTAAGGCTAAGTTTTTTTTTTTTTTTTTGTGGCTCTCTCTGTTCGTTAATCAATCACACTAAATTGAGACACCAGGACCCAATAAAAGGCTACTATGCCTTGGAAATTACTGGTTCCCTACTGATTCCACTACTGGTCTCATTTCCTTTCCGGAATATTTTTGTGAAATTATATCTTCGATAATGGAACTTATTGACCAAGTTTTCCCTGATATTTGCAACAATGTTAACAAGCATCAGTGTCTTTGTGAATGTGCAAACCTAGTGCCTAAAAATGATAGTGTCAGCTCCATAAATCAACATATTCAGGGAAGGCTGCCTGGTCTAGCGACCACATACATGTCCATTGATAATTTTGCTTCAGAACCTTGACCCACCAAAAATGTGTAATGGCACAAGATTGTGCATTAAGAGTCTCATGTTCAATGTTATTGAAGCCATTATTCTTATGGGAGACTCTAAGGGAGAAAATGTTTTCATTCCGCTTATTCCTTTGCTACCAAGCGACATGCCCTTCAATTTTAAGCGTTTCCAGTTCCCAATCAGATTTGCATTTGCTATGACTATAAACAAAGCACAAGGTCAATCACTTAAAGTAGCCAGCATTAATTTGAAGAGCCTGTGTTTTTCACATGGACAGTTGTAGGTTGCTTGCTCTAGAGTGGGTAACCAAGACTTTGTGGTGCTGCTTGTCAACACTTTGGAGCCTTTGTCTGCCATCCAACGCACAACATCCTCACACTTTTCTGAGTTCGTCAGTGGTGTCACGCACAAAATTTTGACAGGAATCTAGAATGAGATTCAGTCACCTTCAGATCTGTCACAGGGCCTTGACAGGCGCCACCGCATCCACGTCCCTTAACATCACCATTTCTAATATTGAATGCATTGTGCTTATGAAGCCAAAACCCGCTGGCTTTATTGTTAACAAGTACCCTCACAGAGATGTTACAGTGCTGTGCAAATTAATTGGGACAAAGCATTTTTTTAAGTAAAATCATAAGTTGGTTACCAGTCAGTGATTCAAACCAGTTTCAACTGCTTTGATCAGGTTTGAGTGCCTGTTCAAAGCAGCTAAAACAGGTTTGAATCACTGACTGGTAACCAACTTACGATTTTACTTAAAAAACATGCTTTGTCCAAATTTATTTGCACAGCACTGTATGTACATATTCACTACATCTAGCCAATGTATGGTTATTTTTTTGGAGATCACAGCTTGATTATACACAGCAACAGTAGTCTCATATTAATTACAGGTAAATAGTCATGTTTGCGTATCTCTGCAGGCTTTGCACCAGTCACACAACTGCTAAAGATATGCTATTTATTAAACCAATAGAAATTTTTTTTTAAAATCGCCTTGCTGACACACTCCAATTGCATTGTAAGGGCTCATACTCACTGGTGCGAAAATCGGATGAGTGTAATGCGATTAAAAATCGGACTGCACTCTGACCAATGTTAGGCAATGTGTGACATCTCATTTGCAATTTTTTTCTCAGCCGAAGTCGGACTGAGAAAAAAATCGCAGCATGCTGTGATTTGCTGCGATTTTCAGGTGAAAATAGCCAATGCAAGTCAATGGGTGTGATAAAATATCTGACAGCACTCGCACCATGTGAGTGCTGTCCGAATTATAAGCACCGGTGTGCTTTGAAAAAAGCCAACAATTCATCTCCGGCTACTGTATAATCACACTGACATGTTAGAAAAGATAGCACAGATATATACACATAGAATACACAGATGTATATGTGTGTGTCACTGACATGTATATATCTATGTATTCTAGGTGTATATATCTATTCTATCTATTCTTTTTTGAGCTGTCAGTGTGATTATAGCCGCATATGAATTGCAGGCTTATCGATCTATCGATCTCTCTAATATAAATATATATGTATGTGTGTGTGTGTCACTGACATGTATATATGTATTTATATTAGATAGATAGATAGATAGATAGATACAGTGCCTTGCGAAAGTATTTGGCCCCCTGGAACTTTTCAACCTTTTTATCATGCTTCAAACATAAATATACCAAATGTAAATATGTGGTGAAGAATCAACAACAAGTGGGACACAATTGTGAAGTTGATCGAAATTTATTGGTTATTTTACATTTTTGTGGAAATTTAAAAACTGAAAAGTGGGGCGTGCAATATTAATTGGCCCCTTTACTTTCAGTGCAGCAAACTCACTCGAGAAGTTCATTGTGGATATCTGAATAATCCAATGTTGTCTTAAATGACTAATGATGATAAATATAATCCTCCTGTGTGTAATCAAGTCTCAATATACATGCGCCTGCTCTGTGATAGTCTCATGGTTCTGTTTGAAGCACAGAGAGCATCATGAAGACCAAGGAACACAACAGGCAGGTCCGTGATAATGTTGTGGAGAAGTTTAAAGCCGGATTTGGATACAAAATGATTTCCAGAACTTTAAATGTCCCAAGGAGCACTGTGCAAGTGACCATATTGAAATGGAAAAAGTATCATACCACTGCAAATCTACCAAGACCCGGCTGTCCCTCTAAACTTTCATCTCAAACAAGGAGAAGACTGATCAGAGATGCAGACAAAAGGCCCATGATCACTCTGGATGAACTGCAGAGATCTACAGCTGAGATGGGACAGTCTGTCCAGAGGACAGCTATCAGTCGTACACTGCACAAATCTGGCCTTTATGGAAGAGTGGTAAGAAGAAAGCCATTTCTCAAAGATAGCCATAATAAGGTCATTTAAAGTTTGCAACAAGCCACCTGGGAGACACACAAAATATGTGGAAGAAGGTGCTCTGGTCAGATGAAACCAAAATTGAACTTTTTGGCAACAATGCTAAACGATATGTTTGGCGTAAAGGCAACACAGCTCATTACCCTGAACACACCATCCCCCCTGTCAAACATGGTGGTGGCAGCATCATGGTTTGGGCCTTCTTTTCTTCAGCAGGGACAGGGAAGATGGTTAAAATTGATAGGAAGATGGATGACGACAAATACAAGAAAACCTGTTGGAGTCTGCAAAAGACCCGAGACTGGTGCGGAGGTTTGTCTTCCAACAAGACAATGATCCCAAACATAAAGCTAAATCTACAATGGAATGGTTCACAAATAAACTTATCGAGGTGTTAGAATGGTGTGCTAATAAAAATATGGATATCTTATAGCCTACATATTGTAATATATTGTTTATATGCTTTGATATATATATATATATATGCTGCTTGAACAAGGAAGTCTTGTGTTCAATAATAGTATGATGCTCGGAGACAAGGGAGACCAAAATGTTTTGATGGTCTCATGTAGCAATGGTCATGCATGACATCAATAATCAAGGACCGATTGTGATACACATGAGACAAGCATGAGTGTGTGCCTGGGTTACGATAGGTATACCAGTTTTCAGAATAGGTGATTATGGAAGTCATGCTGCCCATATGCTACCATCTTAGAGCGTTATGCTATGATTATGAAGAGTTAACCTTGCAACAAGCAACATATGTTGAAATTTGAACAGGCAACCTTGATTGTTAGAGGCAAACAGATCTTAAGTTGTAATTAGTAGCAAACAACCTTCAAGCATTGTGCTATTGTTAAGAGACATACCAGTGGCAAATAAATCTTGGGTTGGTAAAAACAAACTTTAAGATTGTAGTAGTCTATAACAAACAGACCTTGAAGTCTTGTGCTGGCATCAAGACAACAACCAAATGTGCAATTTCAAGATTCTGATGCAGCCTAAACATACTGCACAGATGTAATAGGGGAGGATCTGGAAGTTGTGTATAAAAAGGTGGACCCTGTGTAAGTGAGGTAGGGACATTTCCAGAAGGTATCGTGGGTGCACGGTTTCTGTGATGACAAGACCAGAGTATTTCCTTCTCGCTGACACTGTGGTCCCTCCAGTGGAGAAGTGATGTTACAATACTTGGTAATGTATAGTATTGATGCTTATTTCTCTATGTACTACAATTCATATTAATTGTATGATTCACATGAAATTAATTAACAAAACAGGGTAATATTATATCTGCCATTCCATTAATTTGGTGTTTTATCATTTAAATTAATCATTGTATAATAAAATTGTGTCATATCTAAGTGGTGCCTTCTTTAAAGCCGTATACAAACCTTATTGCTAAACAGTTGGCAATACAAGGTGTTAGAATGGCCAAGTCAAAGTCGAGACCTGAATCCAATTGAGAATCTGTGGAAAGAGCTGAAAACTGCTGTTCACAAACAATCTCCATCCAACCTCACTGAGCTCGAGCTGCTTGCCAAGGAAGACTGGGCAAGAATTTCAGTCTCTCGATGTATAAAACTGATAGAGACATACCCCAAGTGACTTGCAGCTGTAGTTGCAGCAAAAGGTGGTGCAACAAAGTATTAAGTTAAAGAGGCCAAATAATATTGCACGCCCCACTTTTCAGTTTTTGAATTTCCACAAAAAATTAAATTAACCAGTAAATTTCATTCAACTTCACAATTCTGACCCATTTGTTGTTGATTCTTCACCAAAAATTTTCATTTGGTATCTTTATGTTTGAAGCATGATATGTGGGAAAAGGATGAAAAGTTCCAGGGGGCCGAATACTTTCTCAAAGCACTGTAGATAGATAGATAGATAGATAGATAGATAGATAGATAGATAGATAGATAGGAGAAAAGCCAGTAATTCATATGCGGCTATACAGTAAAATCACACTGACATGTTCTAATACAAAAGATATAATACATGTATACACATAGAATAGGTGTATCTATATATACATGTATATTTGGAAAATCGCAATGACAGATCACAAAACACTAGATATAAACACATAGAATACATACTGTACATATATATACACGTCAGTGACACACACACACACACATATATAATATATACACTCACTGGCCACTTTATTAGGTACACCATGCTAGTAAGGGGTTGGACCCCCTTTTGCCTTCAGAACTGCCTCAATTCTTCGTGGCAGAGATTCAACAAGGTGCTGGAAGCATTCCTCAGAGATTTTGGACCATATTGACATGATGGCATCACACAGTTGGCGCAGATTTGTCGGCTGCACATCCCTGATGCGAATCTCCCGTTCCACCACATCCCAAAGATGCTCTATTGGATTGAGATCTGGTGACTGAGGAGGCCATTTGAGTACAGTAAACTCATTGTCATGTTCAAGAAACCAATCTGAGATGATTCGAGCTTTATGACATGGCGCATTATCCTGCTGAAAGTAGCCATCAGATGTTGGGTACATTGTGGTCATAAAGGGATGGACATGGTCAGCAACAATACTCAGGTAGGCTGTGGCGTTGCAACGATGCTCAATTGGTACCAAGGGGCCCAAAGAGTGCCCAGAAAAAATTCCCCACACCATGACACCACCACCACCAGCCTGAACCGTTGATACAAGGCAGGATGGATCCATGCTTTCATGTTGTTTTCGCCAAATTCTGACCCTGCCATCCCAATGTCGCAGCAGAAATCGAGACTCATCAGACCAGGCAACATTTTTCCAATCTTCTACTGTCCAATTTCGATGAGCTTGTGCAAATTGTAGCCTCAGTTTCCTGTTCTTAGCTGAGAGGAGTGGTACCCAGTGTGGTCTTCTGCTGCTGTAGCCCATCTGCCTCAAAGTTCGACGCACTGTGCGTTCAGAGATGCTCTTCTGCCTACCTTGGTTGTAACGGGTGGCAATTTGAGTCACTGTTGCCTTTCTATCAGCTCGAACCAGTCTGCCCATTCTCCTCTGACCTCTGGCATCAACAAGGCATTTCCAGCCACAGAACTGCCGCTCACTGGATTTTTTTTCTTTTTCGGACCATTCTCTGTAAACCCTAGAGATGGTTGTGCGTGAAAATCACCGTAGATCAGCAGTTTCTGAAATTCTCAGACCAGCCCTTCTGGCACCAACAATCATGCCACGTTCAAAGGCACTCAAATCACCTTTCTTCCCCATACTGATGCTCGGTTT
This sequence comes from Dendrobates tinctorius, assembly GCF_039654945.1. Classification (NCBI taxonomy): domain Eukaryota; kingdom Metazoa; phylum Chordata; class Amphibia; order Anura; family Dendrobatidae; genus Dendrobates; species Dendrobates tinctorius. Next base: position 2,275,975 of record NW_027361712.1, read on the forward strand.
GAACTGCAGGAGATTGTCTTGACCATGTCTACATGCCTAAATGCACTGAGTTGCCGCCATGTGATTGGCTGATTAGAAATTAAGTCTTAACACACAGTTGGACAGGTGTACCTAATAAAGTGGCCAGTGAGTGTATATACATGAAATTATATATATATATATAATTTACATGTAATATATAATATATATATACATTTTTTATATATATAATTATATATATATAAAATATAATATATATAGAATATATATACATAATATATATACACATGCAAAATTATATATGTATATATACAGTATATATATTATATTAAAGATATAGGGAATATATATATGCATATAATATATTATCAATAATGTATATTACATATTTAATATATTAATATTTTATATATACATATATATAATATAAATGTAATACATACATACTTTTACTAGATAAATGATTATTTCTAGGAACAAAATGGTGTAGGGTCCCCCTATAATTTATTAATTTATAGACAGCAACACTATACTAATTGTTTTTGTCACTGACATATATATATTTTAACAATATATATTTTATATGTGTATATTTTATATATGTCTTATATACATGATATGTGTATATATATATATATATATATATATATATTGCACAGTAAGATTGAACAAAAGTCGTTAATTCAATTGCCGACTTCCCAAATTTTGTACACAAACCCTAATCTAAATATTAGTCAGAGACATATAAAAAATACATGAAATGAAATGGTTTACTGTATGTAAACCATGTGTCATTTCATGTCGGGTTTTGTATTAATTTTACAGAAGCCGGTAATTGAATTAGCGGCTTTTGTCTAATCTTACTATGATTATACATATATATATGCAGTGGGGCAAAAAAGTATTTAGTCAGTCAGCAATAGTGCAAGTTCCACCACTTAAAAAGATGAGAGGCGTCTGTAATTTACATCATAGGTAGACCTCAACTATGGGAGACAAACTGAGAAAAAAAAATCCAGAAAATCACATTGTCTGTTTTTTTTTCATTTTATTTGCATATTATGGTGGAAAATAAGTATTTGGTCAGAAACAAAATTTCATCTCAATACTTTGTGATATATCCTTTGTTGGCAATGACAGAGGTCAAACGTTTTCTGTAAGTCTTCACAAGGTTGCCACACACTGTTGTTGGTATGTTGGCCCATTCCTCCATGCAGATCTCCTCTAGAGCAGTGATGTTTTTGGCTTTTCGCTTGGCAACACGGACTTTCAACTCCCTCCAAAGGTTTTCTATAGGGTTGAGATCTGGAGACTGGCTAGGCCACTCCAGGACCTTGAAATGCTTCTTACGAAGCCACTCCTTCGTTGCCCTGGCGGTGTGCTTTGGATCATTGTCGTGTTGAAAGACCCAGCCACGTTTCATCATCAATGCCCTTGCTGATGGAAGGAGGTTTGCACTCAAAATCTCACGATACATGGCCCCATTCATTCTTTCATGTACCCGGATCAGTCGTCCTGGCCCCTTTGCAGAGAAACAGCCCCAAAGCATGATGTTTCCACCACCATGCTTTACAGTAGGTATGGTGTTTGATGGATGCAACTCAGTATTCTTTTTCCTCCAAACACGACAAGTTGTGTTTCTACCAAACAGTTCCAGTTTGGTTTCATCAGACCATAGGACATTCTCCCAAAACTCCTCTGGATCATCCAAATGCTCTCTAGCAAACTTCAGACGGGCCCGGACATGTACAGGCTTAAGCAGTGGGACACGTCTGGCACTGCAGGATCTGAGTCCATGGTGGCGTAGTGTGTTACTTATGGTAGGCCTTGTTACATTGGTCCCAGCTCTCTGCAGTTCATTCACTAGGTCCCCCCGCGTGGTTCTGGGATTTTTGCTCACCGTTCTTGTGATCATTCTGACCCCACGGGGTGGGATTTTGCGTGGAGCACCAGATCGAGGGAGATTATCAGTGGTCTTGTATGTCTTCCATTTTCTAATTATTGCTCCCACAGTTGATTTCTTCACTCCAAGCTGGTTGGCTATTGCAGATTCAGTCTTCCCAGCCTGGTGCAGGGCTACAATTTTGTTTCTGGTGTCCTTTGACAGCTCTTTGGTCTTCACCATAGTGGAGTTTGGAGTCAGACTGTTTGAGGGTGTGCACAGGTGTCTTTTTATACTGATAACAAGTTTAAACAGGTGCCATTACTACAGGTAATGAGTGGAGGAAAGAGGAGACTCTTAAAGAAGAAGTTACAGGTCTGTGAGAGCCAGAAATCTTGATTGCATGTTTCTGACCAAATACTTATTTTCCACCATAATATGGAAATAAAATGAAAAAAAAACAGACAATGTGATTTTCTGGATTTTTTTTTCTCAGTTTGTCTCCCATAGTCGAGGTCTACCTATGATGTAAATTACAGACGCCTCTCATTTTTTTAAGTGGTGGAACTTGCACTATTGCTGACTGACTAAATACTTTTTTGCCCCACTGTATATATATATATATACACACACACAGTATACATACATACATTTCATATATAAGGTGCATAATATATATGTCAGAGACACATACAATTACCATAGTATAGTGTTGCTGTCTATAAATAATAGGGGGACCCCACGACATTTTCTTCCTTGAAATAATCATGTGTTAAATAAATACATGTCCATAATTTAGAACCAACATTAGAATAATTGTATTTGTCACTAACATGTCTATATATATATATTATATATATGTATATATTATAATTATATTATATATGATATGTATATAAATAATATATTAAATATATAAAATATATATATATACAGTATATATATAATATATTAAATATATAAAATATATTATATATATATCATATACATATATTATATGTTACATATATATAATATATATTATGTATATATATATATATATATATACTGTATATATATATATATATACACTAGCTGAAGAGCCCGGCGCTGCCCGGGCATAGTAACTAACTGTGGTTAGTTATAGCAAATTATACTTATCCTTCATCCCATGGTCCCGTGCCCATATACCAATCACACATCCTCCATCACATAGTCTCATGCCCATATACCCATCATACATATTCTCCATCCCATAGTCTCATGCCCATATACCCATCACACATCCTTCATCTCATAGTCCCATGCCCATATACCCATCATACATATCCTCCATCCCATAGTCCTGTGCCCATATGCCCATCATACATATCCGCCATCCCATAGTCCCGTGCCCATATTCCCGTCATACTTATCCTCCATCCCATAGTCCAGTTCCCATATACCCATCACACATCCTCCATCCCATAGTCAACCACTATGACATCATAATGAACGGTGGGGCTTGCAACCTATGATGACATCAGCGTCGCCATGGCAACCATTATGACATCCTAATGAGGGGCGGGGCTTGATGCACACACACTTTTTCCCCCATTATGTAGATAGGGGCAAAATTGTTTGGTGAATTGGAAAGCGTGGGGTTAAAATTTCACCTCACAACATAGCCTAGGACACTCTTGGGGTCCAGTTGTGTGACTGACAAATTTTGTGGCTGTAGCTGCGACGGTGCGGATGCCAATCCCAAACATACACACATGCATACATATACACACATACATACATACACACACACACTTGAGCTTTATATATTAGATTATATATATATATACACAGTATGTGTGTGTCACTGACATGTATATATATATATATATATATATATATGTACTCTATATGTATATATGTACATATAAAACTAAATGAAATGAAATGGTTTACTGTATGTAAACCATGTCTCATATCCTGTCGGCTTTTGCAATTATTTTACAAAAGCGGACAAGTGAATTAACGGCTATTCTGCTATCTCTCTCTCAAATATATATATATATATATATATAATTGTCTTATCATGTCTGTCTGTAACCGAAATCCTGCGTCGCTGATTGGTTGCGGCAGTTAGGCCGTGACCAATCAGCAACAGTCGCTTAGTCATAGAGGCAACACGGCCGCATCGCTTCGCTCATTACACAGGCACAGTCCTGTACATATACAATACATTAGGTAAGAGCAGAGCAGTGACTGCAGATCTGGGTGTAACTGGAGTACAATACATTAGGTAACAGTAGAACAGTGACTGCAGCTCCGGGTGTAACTTGCGTACAATACATTAGGTAAGAGCAGAATAGTGACTGCAGCTCTTGGTGTAACTGGAGTACAATACATTAGGTAAGATCTGAACAGTGACTGCAGCTCTGGCTGTAACAGGAGTATAATACATTAGGTAAGAGAAGAACGGTGACTGCAGATCTGGGTGTAGCAGGAGTACATTAGGTAACAGCCGAACAGTGACTGCAGCTCTGGGTGTAACTTGAGTACAATACATTTGGTAAGATCTGAACAGTGACTGCAGCTTTGGCTGTAACAGGAGTGTAATACATTAGGTAAGAGCAGAATGGTGACTGCAGCTTTGGGTGTAACTGGACTACAATACATTAGGTAAAAGCAGAACAGTGACTTCAGCTCTGGGAGTAACTGGAGTGCAATACATTAGATAACAGCAGAACAGTGACAGCAGATCTGGGTGTAACTGGAGTACACATTAGGTAACAGCAGAACAGTGACTGCAGCTCTGGGTGTAACAGGAGTACATTAGTTAACAGGAGAACAGTGACTGCAGATCTGGGTGTAACAGGAGTACATTAGGTAACAGGAGAACAGTGACTGCAGATCTGGGTGTAACTGGAGTACAATACATTAGGTAACAGCCAAACAGTGACTGCAGCTCGGGGTGTAACTTGAGTACAATACATTTGGTAAGATCTGATCAGTGACTGCAGCTCTGGCTGTAACAGGAGTATAATTCTTTAGGTAAGAGCAGAACAGTGACTGCAGCTCTGGGAGTAACTGGAGTACAATACATTAGATAACAGCAGAACAGTGACAGCAGCTCCAAGTGTAACAGGAGTATAATACACTAGATGGTGGCCCGATTCTATTGCATCAGATATTTTAGAGTCTCTGTTAAAATAAAAAAGTTATATTCTCACCTTCTGATGGCCCCCGGACTCTGTCCCTCCTCTCACCAAGCACCCGGCATCTTCCGGTTACAGTAATGCTTAGCGAGAAGGGCTGAAGATGACTCAATCTCGCAAGAGCGTGATATCATCAGCTGTGTTTCGTGCTAAGCATTAATGGGACCGGAAGATGCCGGGAGCATGGTGAGAGGAGAGAAAGAGTCTGGGGGCCGTCGGGAGATGAGTATATCACTATTTTTTATTTTAACAGAGACTCTAGAATACCCGATGCAATAGAATCGGGCCACCATCTAGTATATATATATGTGTGTTTCAAAGGTTTTTTTTTTTTTTAAATGATGTGTGCAGTGTTAGTTTACAATGCTATTTTAACATGAGTTTTTACATGGAGAGAACTGCTCTTTGTAAAACCTCATGTTAAAATCGCATTGCATACCGATGTCATGCTCATGTCATATTGAAAAATCACACTGAAATCGCATGACACTCGCATGACAATTGCATAGAATCGGTCCGTTTTTTTCATCCAGAAAACGGACCGTTTTTTTTCTCGCAATTGGGGATGAGCCCTAATGAAGATTATTGCCACTGCTAAATTGTCACATAAGATTATCTCTACCTGGATTGCACAAGCCGCACATCTGCTGGATAAAGATAAACTATTTCTTAAACCAATAGAAAATTATGATTTTTTTAGATTACCTTGTTGACAGACTCCAGATGTGGAGTAATGAAGATTATCGCTACTGCTAAATTGTCACATGAGATTATCTCTACCCGAATTGCACTAGTTGCACAACTGCTAGATAAAGATATGCTATTTATTAAACCAATAGAAAATTATGTTTTTTTAGATTGCCTTGCTGACACACTTCAGTAGTGGACTAATGAAAATTATTTACACTGCTAAATTGTGAAGTTTGATTATCTCTGCACAGATTGCAGCAGTTGCACAACAGCTAGATAAAGATACACAATTTTTTTAACAAATATAATTTTGGGGGGATTTTTTTTTACATCGCTTTTATGAGACGCCATCAACAGACTCAGGGAAATTAATGGTAAATAGTGACGTTTCTGTAGCTCAAAAGGATTTGCGCCAGTTGCTCAAATGCTAGGCAAATATTAGCAATAGCAATAGATGAGGAATATTATTTAGCAATTAGATTTTAAAATGGATGTTACTATTTGCTGGCATTGAGTAATATTAACTTGCAGTAAAAAACAATATAGGCTGCTACACATGAATATTATGTAGCTCTCAAAAATGGTTTTGTGTATGCTGGTACTACCTATTGTTTTCCTCTACAAAGAGCTTATTTTTATATTTTGGTAGTGGATAAAACCCACCCTCTTTAACCCTTTTCTCACGGTCTGTTCCTAATACTAACTACAACACAACACAGTGAAAAATAGCATAGATCTAAGGCATGTACTTGCAATGATAACACCCAGGTGCCTGCCTTTCACTCTCCTTCCTATTAAAGCTCTCGCTATGCTATTCCCACCTAACAAAGAACTAATCTTCACAATCTTCAGCTCTTCATTTTTGGAAAGAATAATGCAAACTATAAGCTTCTATCTCTCTCCCTACGCTCCTTTCACTCTCACTACGCTCAAACTACACTCTCCCTATGCGGTTTCCGGCTGCAATGTGCACAAGATGATGCCAGCAGCCTTTAAATATCTCCTATAATGCTGTAAAGCCAGCCAATCACAGTAATGCCACACCAAAGATAGCGCCGGCATTACTGTGATTGGCAAGCCACCCCAGCATGTTCATTGGCTGCAAATAAAGCACCAAACATGCTGGGTGGTCACTTGAATATACTGAGGTGAATACCTAATTACTGTCCTAATAACGAATAGCCTGAATAACGTACTATTCGTGAGAATAACGAATAGTGCCGAATGTATTCAATCATCACTAATAATAGTAATGTTTGTCATCAAACATTGAATTGATTTCAGAATAAAACTGCAACAACTTTGCATGTTGATGCCATAGAGACAAAATCTGTAACGTACTGCTGCAGTGTAATACAGAGCAACCTCCACCAGGGGGTGATGGTGAGGGAAAGAGGTTGCGCACACACACACACAAACACACACAGAGTAGTAACACAGAGCAACAGCACAAGTGTCACATGTAATGAAAGAGTAGTCAGTCTAGCGAAGTCAGCAACTGTCAGGAGCAGGAGTGCCAAGGGAGGAAGCAAGTGCATAGTCAGGGACGAGCGAGAAGTCAGGACCTACCAGGAACGTGGTATCAGAAACGTAAGACATAAGCCGTTGTCAGGGTACAAGCCAGAGTCAAAAATGGTCAATGAGCGAGGTATCAGGGATGGAAAACAAGAGGCAGAGTCCAGAGATCAGGCCAAGTCATACACAAGTTGGGAAGTCAGAGGCAGAAGGATCACCAGTATAGGGTCAGAGGTTCTAGCCAGGAAGCATGAATTATAGCTGACACTGGTCCACAGGCTGCAGAGGACTGAAATAGCCCTGCCAACTCCAGAACGAGGCAGAGGGGATTAAACCCCGCATGACCAGTCCAAAGAGAAGACAGCAGAAAACAAACTCTGGACTGGATCATGACAGTACCCCTCTCTCAATGGGGGGCCACAGGACCAGCATCCGTATTAAGGCCTTAATATCAACCAATACCTTACATATATTGATATGTTTTTTGTGCACTTTTTATATTTCTTTCAGGGTGCAGTTGGGCCCAAATGGTTCTGCAAACTTGTGGCCTCTGTTCACACGGGATGCATTCTAGTTGGCACTGGGCAGCCCCCCTATATGGTGTTACTAAGAGATTGTGAGCCAGAAGCCCTGCATTACCTGTGTGAACACTGCCACATGCGGATTATTTTCTCTGCACTGGTGTACCACACGGCCAATCCCTGATTGTAGGCTGGCTGTTTCATTTGGTATTTATGCACCTGTGCAGCTGCCATTTTACTTTGGTCCGCTGCACCCTGTATCAGTGCAGATGCATTTAGGCATGTCTGGTTTGTTTCAGAATTTTTTGGAGGATTTTTTCCTCTTTTTGAGGTTTTCATGTTAGAGTAGGACTGGCAAGTGTAAGGAACTTTGACGTTAGTTTGCCAGCTTCCGTATTAAGGCCTTAATATCAACCAATACCTTACATATATTGATATGTTTTTTGTGCACTTTTTATATTTCTTTCAGGGTGCAGTTGGGCCCAAATAGTTCTGCAAACTTGTGGCCTCTGTTCACACGGGATGCATTCTAGTTGGCACTGGGCAGCCCCCCTATATGGTGTTACTAAGAGGTTGTGAGCCAGAAGCCCTGCATTCCCTGTGTGAACACTGCCACATGCGGATAATTTTCTCTGCACTGGTGTACCACACGACCAATCCCTGATTGTAGGCTGGCTGTTTCATTTGGTATTTATGCACCTGTGCAGCTGCCATTTTACTTGGGTCTGCTGCACCCTGTATCAGTGCAGATGCATTTAGGCCTGTCTGGTTTGTTTCAGAATTTTTTGGAGGATTTGTTCCTCTTTTTGAGGTTTTTAGGGGCCACAGGACCCCCAGGCTTCCCTGGACAATGAGCGTGAAAGGCCTGGACCAACCGATCCGTATGGACAGAGTGTGCCGGCACCCACGACCGGTCCTCAGGACCAAAACCTTTCCAATGGACTAAGTACTGAAGTGAACGGCGGAGCATACAAGAAACCAACACGCATTCCACTCATACTCGGTCTGGCCATCTACAACAACAGGCGGCGGTAGCGAGGTAGACTCCCCAGAGGAAGGCACCAACGGCTTCAGAAGCACCTTATGGAATACATTTGGGATCTGCAACGATGGATGCAAGAGCAGACGGAAGGCCACAGGATTAACCACCTCTAAAATTTCATAAGGGTCAATAAACTTGGGACCCAACTTAGCAGAAGGAATCCTCAATCTTATATTCTTGGTGGATAACCATACCTTATCCCCCACTTGGTAGGCCGGCCCCACAGAACGTCGTTTATCCGCAAAATATGCGCCTGTTTGCTGAACCTATCAACAACTGCTCAGATCATGGTTTTACCATTAGAGAGTGGAAGATCGGTGATAAAATCCATGGACAGATGAGTCCACGGTCTATCTGGAATTGGCAGTCGCATCAATTCCCTGGCTGGCTGGTTAAAAGAGGATTTAGCGCGAGCACACGTTTCACAGGAAGACACAAATCCAGTGACATCAGAAGCCAATGAAGGCCACCAAAACAACCATTAATGGCTTTACGCGTGGCTGAGATTCCAGGATGCCCACTCAGAGCTGAGTCATGGAACTCCTGAAGCACCCTTAACTGATACTGAACAGGCACAAAGAGCTTATTATCAGGTATGGACGAAGGAACAAGAGATTGGGCCTCACGAATCTCTTGTTCCAATGCCGAGGACATCACAGCCACCACCACTCCGCGCTGAAGAATGGAGGAAGGAGGTTCCGGAGGTGAAACTGGATCCAGGCTACGAGATAAAGCATCAGCCTTCACATTCTTGGAACCTGGTCTGAAAGTAATAGAAAACTGAAATCGGGAAAAAAAGTGACCACCTTGCCAGTCTCGAAGTCAGACATTTGGCGGACTCGATGTACAACAGGTTCTTGTGATCTGTAATGACTAGAGTTGAGCGATACCGTCCGATACTTCAAAGTATCGGATCGGAATGGATCGGCCGATCTTAAAAAAAAGTATCGGTATCGCCGATTCCGATACCGGAAGTCCCATTCAAGTCTATGGGACTTCCGGTATCGGAATAAGAAAAACCCTGTTTTTGCCTTGTACAGCCTCTCTGGGGTCTGTACGGGCCTTTCGGGGGGCTGTGCCGGCCTGCCAGGGGGTCTGTGCAGGCTCCGGTGGTCTGTGCCGGCCTGCCGGGGGGCTGTGCTGGCCTGCCGGTGGTCTGTGCAGGCTCCGGTGGGCTGTGCCGGCCTGCCGGGGGGCTGTGCCGGCCTGCCGGTGGTCTGTGCAGGCTCCGGTGGGCTGTGCCGGCCTGCCGGGGGGCTGTGCCGGCCTGCCGGTGGTCTGTGCAGGCTTCGGGGGTCTGTGCAGGCATCGTCCGATGGGACTACAAGTCCCATCGTGCGATGCCTGCTACCATGACAGTGATTGACACATTAGCCAATGATGGGACAGTAGTAGTCCCATCATCCGGCTAATGTGTTGAATGTAAAAAAAAAAAAAAAATTACATGCTACATACATACAACATGCATACTACATACATGCTACATTCATACTACATACTACATACATGCTACATTCATACTACATATATACTACATGCTACATACATGCTACATATATACTACATGCATGCTACATACATACTGCATGCTACATACATACTACATGCTACATACATACTACATATATGCTACATACATACTACATATATACTACTTGCATGCTACATACATACTGCATGCTACATACATACTACATGCTACATACATACTACATATATGCTACAAACATACTACATATATACTACATGCATGCTACATACATACTGCATGCTACATACATACTACATGCTACATACATACCACATATATACTACATACATATTACATGCATGGTACATGCTACATACATACCACATACATACTACATACATACTACATACATACTACATGCATGCTACATGCATGCTACATGCTACATACATAACACATATATACTACATGCATGCTACATACATACTACATGCTACATACATACCACATACATACTACATACATACTACATACATACTACATGCATGCTACATACATAATGCATGCTACATACATACTACATATATACTACATGCATGCTACATACATACTACATGCTACATACATGCCACATACATACTACATACATACTACATACATACTACATGCATGCTACATACATAATGCATGCTACATACATACCACATACATACTACATATATACTACATGCATGCTACATACATACTGCATGCTACATGCATGCTACATACATACTACATACATACTACATGCATGCTACATACATACTACATGCTACATACATACTACATATATACTACATGCATGCTACATACATACTACATGCTACATACATACCACATACATACTACATGCATGCTACATACATACTACATGCTACATACATACCACATACATACTACATATATACTACATGCATGCTACATACATACTGCATGCTACATGCATGCTACATACATACTACATACATACTACATGCTACATACATACCACATATATACTACATACATACTACATACAATACATTCATACAATACATACATAGACATACAGTACATATAACATAGAGTAACATACTTACCAATACTTGTCACATTGTTCCCCGAAGCCATTGTCTTTTACGGAATAAATATTAACATAACAAACCACAAAAATACTCACCCACGATCCGAAGCAGTCCACGAGTGTGTCCCACGACGATCTTGGGTAGAGAACTGCAGCATCATTTGATGCTGCCGTTCTCTACGGGCTGCAGGAATCCAATGACGGAAGGTAGGTATCCTTCCGCACTGTATTCCTCCGCCACTTAAAAAAAAAAAGTCCCTAGTCTCACTTTATGCCATTGCTGTGTGGGAATTTCCCACGCAGCAATGGCATAAAGTGAGACTAGGGACTTTTTTTTTTTTAACTGGTGGAGGAATACAGTGCGGAAGGATACCTACCTTCCGTCATTGGATTCCTGCAGCCCGTAGAGAACAGCAGCATCAGCTGATGCTGCAGTTCTCTACCCAAGATCGTCGTGGGACACACTCGTGGACTGCTTCGGATCGTGGGTGAGTATTTTTGTGGTTTGTTATGTTAATATTTATTCCGTAAAAGACAATGGCTTCGGGGAACAATGTGACAAGTATTGGTAAGTATGTTACTCTATGTTATATGTACTGTATGTCTATGTATGTATTGTATGAATGTATTGTATGTAGTATGTATGTAGTATATATGTGGTATGTATGTAGCATGTAGTATGTATGTAGTATGTATGTAGCATGCATGTAGCATGCAGTATGTATGTAGCATGCATGTAGTATATACTGTATGTAGTATGTATGTAGCATGTAGTATGTATGTAGTATGTATGTGGTATGTATGTATCATGTAGTATTTATGTAGCATGCATGTAGTATGTATGTAGTATATATGTAGTATGTATGTAGCATGTAGTATGTATGTAGCATGCATGTAGTATATATGTAGTATGTATGTAGCATGTAGTATGTATGTAGCATGCATGTAGTATGTATGTAGTATGTATGTAGTATGTATGTAGCATGTAGTATGTATGTAGCATGCATGTAGTATATATGTGTTATGTATGTAGCATGCATGTAGTATGTATGTAGTATATATGTGGTATGTATGTAGTATGTATGTAGTATGTATGTAGCATGCAGTATGTATGTAGCATGCATGTAGTATATATGTAGAATGTATGTAGCATGTAGTATGTATGTAGCATGCATGTAGTATATATGTAGTATGTATGTAGCATGCATGTAGTATGTATGTAGTATATATGTGGTATGTATGTAGCATGCATGTAGTATGTATGTAGTATATATGTAGTATGTATGTAGTATGTAGTATGTATGTAGTATGTATGTAGTATGTAGTATGTATGTAGTATGTATGTAGTATGTATGTAGCATGCATGTAGTATGTATGTAGTATATATGTGGTATGTATGTAGTATGTATGTAGCATGCAGTATGTATGTAGCATGCATGTAGTATATATGTAGTATGTATGTAGCATGCATGTAGTATGTATGTAGTATATATGTGGTATGTATGTAGCATGCATGTAGTATGTATGTAGTATATATGTAGTATGTATGTAGTATGTAGTATGTATGTAGTATGTATGTAGCATGCATGTAGTATGTATGTAGTATATATGTAGTATGTATGTAGTATGTAGTATGTATGTAGTATGTATGTAGCATGCATGTAGTATGTATGTAGTATATATGTGGTATGTATGTAGTATTTATGTAGTATGCATGTAGCATGCAGTATGTATATAGCATGCATATAGTATATATGTAGTATGTATGTAGTATGTAGTATGTATGTAGCATGCATGTAGTATATATGTAGTATGTATGTAGCATGTAGTATGTATGTAGCATGCATGTAGTATGTATGTAGTATGTATGTAGTATTTTTTTTTTTTTTTTAACATTTAACACATTAGCCGGATGATGGGACTACTACTGTCCCATCATTGGCTAATGTGTCAATCACTGTCATGGTAGCAGGCATCGCCAGATGGGACTTATAGTCCCATCGGACGATGCTTGCACAGACCCCCGGACATCAGCACAGCCCCCCGGCAGGCCGGCACAGCCCCCCCGGCAGGCCGGTACAGACCCCCACAGGGTGCACAGACCACCGGCAGGCCGGCACAGCCCCCCGGCAGGCCGGTACAGACCCCCACAGGGTGCACAGACCACCGGCAGGCCGGCACAGCCCCCCGGCAGGCCGGTACAGACCCCGGGCAGTCCACACAGCCCCCCGGCAGGCCGGCAGAGACCCCCGGAAGGCCCGAAATGACGGCGAATCATGATGCGCACACACCGCGCATCATGATGACGTCAGGCTGTCAATCAACTTTGAACTTCCGATTCCGATGCCGACTTCCGATATTGAAAAAATATCGGAAGTCGGTATCGGAATTCCGATACAGCAAGTATCGGCCGATACCCGATACTTGCGGTATCGGAATGCTCAACACTAGTAATGACAGTGATATGATGGACAGCCCCCTCCAAAAAATGCCTTCATTCCTCAAACGCCGATTTAATGGCCAATAGCTCACGGTTACTCACATCATGATTCCTCTCAGCAGAGGAAAATTTTCTCGAAAAAAAGGCACAGGGTCTTAAGTTAGTCAATGTGGTGGGCTCCTGGGACAACACAGGCCCCACTCCCACCTCCAAGGCGTCCACCTCTACAATAAATGGTTTCAACAAATCAGGTTGAACCAATACAGGGGCGGTCATGAAACAGTTTTTCAAAGAGGAAAACGCCGCCACAGCTGGAGCTGACTAGTTTTAAAGATCAGCCCCCTTCCTAGTAAAATCCGTGAGGGGTTTGACAATCTGGGAAAACCCCTTAATGAATTTTCTATAATAAGTGGCAAAACCAAGAAAACGCTGAAGACCTTTGAGATCTCTGGTGTTGTGAATTCACTTTCTGGCCTACCTCTGGTTACTAGTGAAGGTAATGCAGCTGGTCAAATTGACAGAGGGGTCGCGAGTTCTCTTTCCGGGCTAACTCTGGTAGTTACAGGAGGTAATGGAGCTAATCTAATTAACAGAGGTCTGCCACCTGATAATGAGGAGGACGATTGGACATCAGGAGTTTCTGATTGGATTTAAGACAGCCGACTCACTCTATCCCTGCTGGTGATTTTTTCCTGCCTCCTGAGGTCTTAGTTTCCAGCTCATTCCCTGCATGCTCAAGCTAAGTGTTCTTTTGCTATTGTTCACATTTGATTTGGTTTTGTCTATTTCAGTTTTGTTTGGTCAGCCAGCCCCGGCTGGGGATGTGCTGAATTTCCATCCTTATGTTACTGTTTGTGCCAGTTTGCTTTTGTCCCTGATTATATTGGTGTCTCTTTGCTCTGCTTTCAGAATATATCAGAGTGCTGATATAGTGGGCGAAGTCTAGTGACTTCAGTGTTTTTTCTATCAGACGTGTTGGGCATTTTTTGCAGGGTTTTTTGCGTGATTGCAGACAGTGTCTTTCCTTTCCTGTCCTGTCTAGTTAGTTTGGGCCCCATCATTTGCTCAGCCTATTTTCCTACCTGCGTTTGTGTTTTCATCTTTTCTCACTGACAATACAGTATATGTTTGGGGGCTATCCATTCCTTTGGGGTCTGCTCTGGGGCAGTTTAGATTTCCCCTTTCTTGCATTAGGCTAATTTAGTTCTCCAGCTGTGTCGAGGCATCTAGAATCATCTTAGGTACGCTCCACGGCTACTGCTAGTTGTGTGGATAGGATCAGGGGTCTGCTATCCGCTTAGTTACCAACCTCTCTGGTTTTCTGTGGCTTAGCTTGGTCTTGCTTTCCTCCTCGGCTACCCAATCATAACAATCTGGGTTGCACCCAATCCACAATAGCCTGTACCTTCCTAGGCTCCATGCGGAACCCCTCAGCAGACAAAATGACTTCTAAGGACAATTCCTGAGCAAAGAATGAACACTCCTCTGGTTTAGCAAATAGTGAGTTCTCCCTAAATCCCTGATGAACCGCATGGAGGTGGCCATGCGAATCTGTTTGTCAGAAGAATATATAAGAATGTTATCCAAATAAATAACCATAAAACACCCAATAAAATCTGAGAAAACATGATTTATGAAATTTTGAAATACTGCTGGTGCATTAGTCAGGCCAAAGGGCATAACCAAATTCTCAAACAGGTCCTCAGAGGTGAGAAATGCAGTTTTCCACTCATCCCCCTGCCACATACGCATGAGGTTGTATGCCCCCTGGAGGTCCATCTTAGAGAACCACTTGGCCCCCGACAATTGATTGTATAAATTGTGTATAAGTGTAAGGGGATAAGTGTTTCTTATAGTGATTTTATTAAATTCTCGAAAATCGAGGCATGGGCATAAACCACCATCCTTTTTCTTCACAAAAAAAGAATCCCGCCACTGCAGGAGAGACAGATGGCCGAATGTGGCCCTTATGGCGGCTTTCAGAGATATACTCCTTCATAGCGACCCTCTCAGGGGCAGAGAGATTGTAGAGAGGGCTTTGAGCAATTTGGCACCGGGAGTAAGATCAACAGCACAATCAAATGGACGGTGTCGTGGTAGAACCTCAGCCTCCTTTTCGGAGAACACATCCACAAAGTCCTTCAGGTACTCCAGAATACCCTCCAGACTGACGGATGACACGATACAGAAGCAAGACATTTCTTAGAACAATTGGGACCCCATTTAACAATGTCCCGAGATTCCCAATTAATCACAGGATTATGTAATTGCAACCATGGGAACCCCAACACCAGGCCCGCAGGCAGATTGCCCATAACAAAGCATGAAATACATTGCTGGTGCAAGAAACTCACTTTAAGGAGAAACTCCTCTGAAACAAATTTGATGCCATTCTTAGCCAGTGGTGTTTTGTCAATGGCAACAACATAGATAGGAGTCTCCAGCCTGACTGTCCCTAACTTACACCTGGACACCAAGTCAGAGTTAATATAGTTCAAGGATGACCAGTAATCCACAAAGTCAGAAGTGAACGTGGAGCCACTCCCACTACAAAGTTCCACTTGCAACAAATTTTTTGAAAATGGATAAAAAGGTACCTGAGAGCCTGGGTGACCTCTATGACAATCATCCAGACTCAGCCGCTTGTTTGTCAGTGGACAGGAGTAGCAGTCCTTTTTCCAAATGTCCGGGATCTCCAAAAAAAACACAATTTTCCTTCACACCGGCATCTCCTCTCCTTCTCCTCAAGGTTGGCGACCCCCACTTCCATAGGTTTAGACAGCAGCAAAGCATTTGGACAAGCAGAGAGCAATAGAACCTCTCGCTGTGCAATACCTCTCATTTGTAGCCTTCGATCCATGTGGATAGCCTGAGTCATAGCTTCCTCCAATGAGCTGGGAGGTGGATGGAGAGCCAGAGCGTACTTCAGATTATCCTCCAGTCCACACCTGAACAGACCTCTCAGCGCGGAGTCACCCCAGGACACTTCAGAGGACCATCGACGGAAATCAGAGCAGTACCACTCAGCAAAGTGCTTTCCCTGAACCAGACCCATAATAGTATCCTCTGCCACCCTGACACGGTCCATCATAGATAAGTCCTAGGGCCCCAAAGGACCTATCTACCGGCAACCGTTCAGGGCAGAAGGGGGCAGTGAGAAAGCCCAAGATTGGGGACCCTCCCTAAGTAAGGCGATAATAATCCCAACTCAATGAGTCTCATCTCCATACGATTGAGGTCTCAAAGAAAAAAATAATTTACAACTCTCCCTGAACGTATGAAATTTATCTCTTAGGCCAGAAAAGGTATCAGGAAGCTTAACCTGAGGTTCGGGAGATTGCACAACAACATCAACAGAATCCCCAGGTCGACTAACAGCATGATGGGTAGTTTCCTGCACAGTCTGAACAGTCTCAGTCAATTTTTTCTGTAGGAGAGTATGAGACGTGACAAGGGCCTGATATTCCACCGAAATCCCCGCATCTCCTGTGTCAACCTGGAATCTTGATCCGCTAAGTTACCAAGCACAAACTCCACCAGGGGGTGATGGTGAGGAAAAGAGGTTGCACACACACACACTCGCACACAGAGTAGTAACACAGAGCAACAGCACAGGTGTCACAGGTAATGAAAGAGTAGTCAGACTAGCTGAAGTCAGCAACTGTCAGGAGCAGAAGTGCCAAGGGAGAAAGCAAGTGCGTAGTCAGGGACAAGCGAGAAATTCAGGACCTACCAGGAACGTGGTATCAGAAATGTAAATTATGACAAAATCACTGTGTATTTTCAAAACTGGTTTAATTTAATGAAATGATATCTATTGGCTCACCAATTTCCAAGATAAGGCTAATTCCATTATAACATTAAAATAATAAAAGGTACCAGATCCTGATATTAGAGGCACATGGATATATTTGTTGGACCATTACTGAAGGGAGCACATGATGGTGGTTAATCTTTTTTAAATCTTTGAGTATTATTATGAATTGCACATGAATAGAGTAGGAAAATTGTGAATAGAATTAGGTATGAAGTAATGAATAATAAAGTACTTAGGCGAAATAGGACCTTTTTTTTTTTCCAGGACATGGCTACAAATTTTAGACTTATGACTAGTAAAGTCTCCAAAAGGTTTTATAACTATACAGAGTTACTTTAAAGAAAGATTAATAATTATTTTTGCTTCCAGAAATAGCACCACTCTTGACTACAGGTTATGTTTGGTATTGCAGGTGACGTGGAAACCTGTACGGAAAGCTTTAGGAGAAACTCAAAAGGTTTCACACATTTTCCAGTTTTGATCGGATCAGTGAATCGACCGAGAGAAGACATGGGTGCTAGTGTTGAGCGATACCATCTGATACCGTGAAGTATCGGATCGGATTGGATCGGACCGACACCCAAAAAGTATCGGGTATCGCCAATTCCGATCCCGGAAACCCCATTCAAGTCAATGGGACAGAAATATAGGAATTAAAAAAACCCTTTCTTTACTTGTACATCCAGTTCAGGAGGGGGGAAAAGTGTGGGCGGTGTGTGGGTGGACACTGTGCGTCTGTGCGGGCCTCTCGGGGGTCTGTGCGGGCCTGCCGGGGGTCTGTGCGGGCCTGCCGGGGGTCTGTGCGGGCCTGCCGGGGGTCTGTACGGGCCTGCCGGGGGTATGTGCGGGCCTGCCGGGGGTATGAGCGGGCCTGCCAGGGGTCTGTGCGGGCTGCCGGGGGTCTGTACGGGCCTGCCGGGAGTTGTGTGTGTGTGCAGGCATCGTCCGATGGGACTACAAGTTCCATTGGGCTATGCCTGCTGCAATGACAGTGATTGACACAAAAAAATACATACTACATATATACTACATTCATACAACATACATGCATACTACATACATACTTCATATATACTACATTCATACAACATACATACATACATACATACATAGTACATACTACATACATACTTCACATATACTACATTCATACAACATACATACATACTACATACTTCATACATACGTCATATATACTACATTCATACAACATACATACATACTACATACATACTTCATATATACTACATTCATACAACATACATACAACATACATACTACATATATACTACATTCATACAACATACTACATGCTACATACATACTACATTCATACAACATACATACTACATATATACTACATTCATACAACATACATACATAGTACATACAACATACATAAAACATGCTACAGACATACAACATACATACTACATACAATACATTCATACAATACATACATATAGACATACAGTACATATAACATAGAGTACATACTCACCATCACTTGTCACTTTGATCCCCGAAGCCAGTGTCATCTTTAAAAAATATTAAAATAACAAACAACCGATATTTTCCCTGATCCGCAGAAATCCACGAGTGTCCCACGATGATCTCCCGTGGAGAACAGCAGCATCAGCTGATACGACCGCTCTCTAGGGGCCCCAGGAATACAATGATGGGAGGTAGGTATCCTTCCGCGCTGTATTCCTCCGCCACTGTAAAAAAAATAGTTCCTAGTCTCACTTTTGACATTGCTGTGTGAGAAAGTTCCCATGAAGCTTTTGCCATAAAGTGAGACCAGTGAACCATAGTAACCTCTCAGTGATGCACTGCAGGAGATCGTCGTGGGACACTCGTGGATTTCTGCGGATCAGGGAGTATATCGCTTGTTTGTCATTTTAATATTTTTTAAAGATGACATTGGCTTCGGGGATCAAAATGACAAGTGATGGTGAGTATGTACTCTATGTTATATGTACTGTATGTCTATATGTATGTATTGTATGAATGTATTGTATGTATGTAGTATGTATGTATGTATGTTGTATTAATGTAGTATATATGTAGTATGTATGTTGTATTAATGTAGTATATATGTAGTATGTATGTATGTATGTATGTTGTATGAATGTAGTATATATGAAGTATGTATGTAGTATGTATGTATGTATGTTGAATGAATGTAGTATAAATGTAGTATGTATGTAGTATGTATGTATGCATGTTGTATGAATGTAGTATATATGTAGTATGTATGTATGAATGTAGTATATATGTAGTATGCATGTTGTATGAATGTAGTATATATGTAGTATGTATGTATGAATGTAGTATGTATGTTGTATGAATGTAGTATATATGTAGTATGTATGCAGTATGTATGCATGCATGTTGTATGAATGTAGTATGTATGTATGAATGTAGTATATATGTAGTATGTATATATGTTGTATGAATGTAGTATATATGTAGTATGTATGTATGTATGTATGTTGTATGAATGTAGAATGTATGTATGTTGTATGAATGTAGTATGTATGTAGTATGTATGTATGTATGTTGTATGAATGTAGTATGTATGTATGTTGTATGAATGTAGTATATATGTAGTATGTATGCAGTATGTATGTAGTATGTATGTATATATGTTGTATGATGACATCATGATGACATCATTTCAGCAGCCAATCACAGCCACAACACTGGCTCATTGCATTTTGGGAACTTCCGATTCTGGTATCCGATATTGTAAAAATATCAGTACTCGGTATCGGAATTCCGATACAGTGAATATCGGCCGATACCCGATATTTGCAGTATCGGAATGCTCAACACTAATGGGCACACAACCAGTGTCTGTTAGCATAAGGGCTTGTCTGATCTCAGATGCCCAGTCATAAGTTTTTATTACAAATATATGAAAAAAGGTATGGCTTTACATTACCTAAGGAAGAAGATATTTTAATTGGGGAAAAAAGTATTTTAATTGGGAATAACAAGGTCATAAATTATGGATTCTGCAGAAGTCCTTGAAATTTCTGTTCAGTTTGGTATGCCTCTGTAACAAACAAAACTTAATACAGACACCTCTATGTCAAATACAGCATGATGTGTTATAGCTTTTATGAATAACACTTACTAAGGCTACTTTCACATTAGCGGCTTTTAGTGCTGCGCTCCGTGCGCAATAGAAATGCATGCAAAAAACATCATGCTTTTTGCATGCGCTTGCTTTCTTAGGCGCATGCGTTTCTAGCCATGTTAACTCTTAAACGCCTGCGATTTTAAACGCAGGCGTGTGCATGTCCATTCGCACGCCTGCGTTCCCATAGACTGTAATGTGTTATTTTGCCGCACTCCGTGCACATTCCATGCGCATGCGTATTTTTTACACAGGTTGGATGGACCAAAAATGCCACAGGTTGCGTCTGGCGCGCCTAGGCACACACTGCAAAAAAAAACATGCACACGAAAAAGCATACAAATGCGTGCAAACGCTAGACCATGCGCCCCCATGTTAAACATAGGGGCGCATGCGCATGGATGTGCACGATGCGCTGCGCTAAAAAATGCTAATATGAAACCAGCCTAAGCTAATTTAAAAATATGAAGTTATCAAAACATATATAAATTGTCTGAATGATAATCAAAGCAAAGTATAAATAATTACCATAACACAGGTTAACCACATTAAAGTTATGGACTGAACTTTAGTATGAGGCACAGCCTTTGGAAAGAGTGATACTGTTTTTATTTAATTATTTTTCTAATTATAGACAACTCCATTAAATACATTAGATATTTATACTAGATATCTATAACAGGGTAGACTCACAAAGACAAACCTGTTTTGAATGTAAATCAGGATTTTGTACACCTGGCCATCAGCTTTCACAACTGGGGGAAACTTTGGCTATGCAATTTCCCATCATCATTTACTGCAGGAGAAAGGTAGTAATTAGAGTTGAGCGAAACAGGTCGGCCAGATTCATAAGTCGCCGACTTATGGCAAAGTCGGGTTTCGACCACCGAAACCCGACCACAGCGTGAAGTCGGCCATGCGGTCGGCAAAGCGGGCGCCAAAGTCGGATTTCCCAGAATGCTTGCACGTGACTTTTTTTAGCCACTGAGCACTCCCTGCCGACTTTGCTTCCCCATTGACTTGCATTGGGTTTCTGCTTTCAGTCGGACCTTCGACTTTTCCCAATAATCGGCCGATTTTGTTCGATTCGACTGTTGAGAAAGTCGGGTTTCATGAAACCCAACTCGACCCTAAAAAAGGCAAAGTCGCTCATCTCTAGTAGTAATACATGATCAACCATATGCTGTACCAATGCATATCATGATTATTTTGACGTTCTCAGCATGACCTCAACATGGAATATTGAGAAAAACCTCACTATTTTCTCACTTGTGGTGAGCAAATGAAATACATTTAAATAAAACTCATATAGAAATTTATGAAATTTTGCAATTAAATTCACCCGAATCACCAAAAAGTACCATCACCCATTTTACAAATTGTAAGAAATTACATAAGCCACATAAGAACCATATGACATCAGATGTGACCATGTGGGCTTCACCATTATGTCTTACAGCTATCACAAAAAAAGGGGCAAGAAAGACCAAACACATGCAGTGGGGAGAAAAAGTATTTAGTTTTCCCACTTAAAAAGATGAGCGAGGCCTGTATTTGACATCATAGGTAGACCACAACTATGAGAGACTTTCATATCTCTAACAAAGGTTTTCTATGGCGTTGAGATCTGGAGACTGACTTGGTCACTCCAGGACCTATATATACTTCTTACAAAGCCACTCCTTCATTGCCCTGGCAGTGTGCTTGGGATCATTATCATGCTGAAAGACCCATCCACATTTCATCTTCAATGCCCTTCCTAATAGAAGGAGGTTTGCACTCAAAATCTCACGATACATGGCTCCATTCCATTCATTCTCAGTCGTCCTGGTTCCTTTGCAGAGAAACATCCCCAAATCATGATGTTGCCACCCCCATGCTTCACAGTAGGTACAGTATGGTGCTTTTTGGATGCAACTCAGCATTCTGTCTCCTCCAAACACGACAAGTTTTGTTTCTACCAATCAGTTCTACTTTGGTTTCATCAGACCATGTGACATTCTCCCTATACTCTTCTGGATAATCCAAATGCTCTCTAGCAAACTTCAGATGGGCCCAGACATGTACTGGCTTAAGCAGGGGGACACATCTGGCACTGCAGGATCTGAGTCCATGGTGGCATAGTGTGTTACTGATGGTAGCCATTATTACGGTGGTCCCAGCTCTATGCAAGTCATTCACTAGGTCCCCCCGTGTGGTTCTGGGATTTTTGCTCAACGTTCTTGTGATCATTTTGACCCCACAGGGTGAGATCTTGCGTGGAGCCCCAGATTGAGGGATATTATCAGTGGTCTTGTTTGTCTTCCATTTTCTTATTATTGCTCACACAGTTGATTTCATCACACCAAGCTGCTTGCTTATTGCAGATTCTGTCTTCCCAGCCTGGTGCAGGGCTATAATTTTGTTTCTGGCGTCCTTCAATAGCTGTTTGGTCTTCAACATAGCGAAGTTTGGAGTGTGACTGTTTGAGATTGTGGACAGGTGTCTTTTGTACTGATAACAAGTTAAAACAGGTGCCATTATACAGGTAATGAGTGGAGGACAGAGGAGCCTCTTAAAAAATAAGTTACAGGTCTGTGAGAGCCAGAAATCTGTTTTTAGGTGACCTAATACTTATTTTCCACCATAATTTGAAAAATAAATCTTGCCAAATCAAATAAGGTTATTTTCTGGATTTGTTTCCTCATTTTGACTCTCATAGTTGTGCTCTACCTATGATGTCAATTACAGGCCTCTCTAATCTTTTTAAGTGGGAGAACTTGCACAATTGGTGGCTGACTAAATACATTTTTCCCCACTGTAGGTTGGTGTGCACATCTGATTCAATGATATAAATAGTATAAAATATATATTTTATACTATCTATTTATATCATTGAATCAGGTGTGCACACCAACCTACGTGTTTGATGTTTCTTGCCTCTTTTCATGCTATTCTTCCATGCATGGTGTGGCACCCTGCTCCATATATATTGGGTGTTTTGTATATGGAGGTGCACCCTATTCCCTTTTTATTACAGCTATCACATGGCATAGTACAGCACAAGGAATCCGGAGAGACTATCAAAGCTTAAATAAAAGCCAAAGCAGGGAATGTAGCAGACATTTTATGGTGTTAGTGAGTGGACATCAGAACTCACAGCTGAGCAATAGAGATAGGAAGAGAAAGACCTAAAACATTGGAGAAATACTTCAGACAGTAATGTGTTGTTCAACTGGAGCACTGAAAATGAAAATAGCAGCAGTGACAGATTCAGTGTGATTAACCCCTTCGCACCCGAGCCTGTTTTTGCCTTCGTGACCGGGCCAATTTTTTCAATTCTGACCAGTGTCACTTTATGAGGTCATAACTCTAGAATGCTTCAACGGATCCTACTGATTCTGACATTGTTTTCTCATGACATATTGTACTTCATGATGGTGGTACAAATTTTTAGATATGATCTGCGCTTATTTGTTAAAAAAAAATCAAAATTTGGAGAAAATATAGAAAATTTTGCAATTTTCAAACTTTTAATTTTTATGCCCTTAAATCAGAGAGTGATATCGCACAAAATAGTTAATAAATAACATTTCCCACATGTCTACTTTACATCTGCACAATTTTGGAAACATAATTTTTTTTTTTAGGAAGTTATAAGGGTTAAAAGTTGACCAGCGATTTCTCATTTTTACAACAAAATTTGCAACACCATTTTTTTTAGGGACCACCTCACATTTGAAGTGAGTTTGGGGGGTCAATATGACAGAAAATACCCAAAAGTGACACCATTCTAAAAACTGCACCTCTCAATGTACTCAAAACCACATTAAAGAAGTTTATTAACCCTTCAGGTGCTTCCCATGAATGAATGGAATATGGAAGGAAAAAATAAACATTTAACTTTTTTTCACAAACATTTTACTTCAAAACCATTTTTTTTTGTTTTCACAAGTGTAAAAAGAGAAAATGAATCACAAAATTTTTTGTGCAATTTCTCCCGAATACGCCAATACCCCGTATGTGGGGTTAAACCACTGTTTGAGCACACGGCAGAGCTCAGAACAGAAGGAGTGCTGTTTGACTTTTTCAATGCAGAATTGGCTGGAATTGAGATCGGATGCCATGCCGCATTTGGAGAGCCCCTGATGTACCTAAACAGTGGAAACCCCCCACAAGTGACCCCATTTTGGAAATTAGACCCCCCCAGGGGACTTATCTAGATGTGTGGTGAGCACTTTGAACCCCCAAGTGCTTCACTAAAGTTTATAATGTAGAGCCGTGAAAATAAAAAAAACCAGGGGAAGAGTCTTGAGGAGATCATTTGCATATTCCCAGTGCCTTCTGGGATAAGTGAAGAGTCTCCGCGAGCTCAACGATCACTGGGTTTTGGCCGTTGCAGCTGAAAAGAGGAAATCGGAAAACCAGGGGAAGAGTCTTGAGGAGATCATTTGCATATTCCCAGTGCCTTCTGGGATAAGTGAAGAGTCTCCGCGAGCTCAACGATCACTGGGTTTTGGCCGTTGCAGCTGAAAAGAGGAAATCGGAAAACCAGGGGAAGAGTCTTGAGATCATTTGCATATTCCCAGTGCCTTCTGGGATAAGTGAAGAGTCTCCGCGAGCTCAACGATCACTGGGTTTTGGCCGTTGCAGCTGAAAAGAGGAAATCGGAAAACCAGGGGAAGAGTCTTGAGGAGATCATTTGCATATTCCCAGTGCCTTCTGGGATAAGTGAAGAGTCTCCGCGAGCTCAACGATCACTGGGTTTTGGCCGTTGCAGCTGAAAAGAGGAAATCGGAAAACCAGGGGAAGAGTCTTGAGGAGATCATTTGCATATTCCCAGTGCCTTCTGGGATAAGTGAAGAGTCTCCGCGAGCTCAACGATCACTGGGTTTTGGCCGTTGCAGCTGAAAAGAGGAAATCGGAAAACCAGGGGAAGAGTCTTGAGGAGATCATTTGCATATTCCCAGTGCCTTCTGGGATAAGTGAAGAGTCTCCGCGAGCTCAACGATCACTGGGTTTTGGCCGTTGCAGCTGAAAAGAGGAAATCGGAAAACCAGGGGAAGAGTCTTGAGGAGATCATTTGCATATTCCCAGTGCCTTCTGGGATAAGTGAAGAGTCTCCGCGAGCTCAACGATCACTGGGTTTTGGCCGTTGCAGCTGAAAAGAGGAAATCGGAAAACCAGGGGAAGAGTCTTGAGGAGATCATTTGCATATTCCCAGTGCCTTCTGGGATAAGTGAAGAGTCTCCGCGAGCTCAACGATCACTGGGTTTTGGCCGTTGCAGCTGAAAAGAGGAAATCGGAAAACCAGGGGAAGAGTCTTGAGGAGATCATTTGCATATTCCCAGTGCCTTCTGGGATAAGTGAAGAGTCTCCGCGAGCTCAACGATCACTGGGTTTTGGCCGTTGCAGCTGAAAAGAGGAAATCGGAAAAACCAGGGCTCATCTTTCATCGTTTTTAAGAAATCTCAAGATGGAAGAGGCCAGGAGCCATTTGGTGAGCTGCATTTCTTGCTACATGTTCACAGACTTACCAGTGGAAAAGCCAAACTTCACATGCCACAAATGCAAGCTTGTGTCCCTGTTGGAGGAAAAGTTGCAAAATCTCGAAGAGAGGTTAGCTACGTTGAAGATCATTAAGGAAGGTGAAGAGTTCTTGGACAGAGCAGAATTATCTCTTCATGTTACAGAAAGAGAAGAAATTCGAAGTGCACCTGAAGAAACAGAGGATTGGAGACATGTGACCCAGAGAAGCAGGAGGATCAGGAGGCAGTCAGCACCCATACTGCTCAGAAACCAGTACCAGGCTCTCACGCAGGAAAACGATGAAGAAATACATCAGGATAAGACTTTGCCAACAAGCAGCAACCTTGTACGCCTTCAGAGTCCTCCTGGATGGAGAAAGAAAAATGTTGTGAAGAAGAAACGGAGAGTGGTGGTCATGGGGGATTCCCTGTTGAGAGGAACAGAGGCCGCTATCTGCAGACCGGATATAACTTCAAGAGAAATGTGTTGTCTTCCAGGTGCAAAAATTAAAGATGTGTCTGACAGGATATCAGGACTCTTCAGACCTACAGATGACTACCCATTCCTGCTACTACATGTGGGGACAAATGACACTGCAAGAAACGACCTGGAAACCATCTGCAGAGACTTTGAAGACTTAGGCAAGAAAGTGAAAGAACTGGGAGCGCAGGTGGTCTTCTCTTCCATCCTCCCAGTGGATGGCCATGGAACAAGGAGGTGGAATAAGATTCTGCAGGTGAACAACTGGCTACGTCGATGGTGCCGTCAGCAACGATTTGGATTTCTGGATCACGGAGTGAACAACTTATACGATGGACTACTTGCTAGAGATGGGGTGCACCTTACGAAGACTGGAAAGCAGGTATTTGGAAGTCGCCTTGCTACACTTGTAAGGAGAGCTTTAAACTAGAACAACATGGGAAGGGAAGCAAAAGACCAGAAAAAGCCATACACCTGACAAATGCTATTGAGAACTCTGCTATTAGAAGTGGAAAGGAAGAACAAAGACGAAAGAATCTAATTAATAAAAATATTGGAGAAAGAGTAACCAATCACAAACTAAAATGTTTCTATACTAATGCACAAAGCATGGGCAACAAACAAGGAGAATTGGAACTACTAACACAGGAAAAGAAATATGATGTCATTGGAATCACTGAAACTTGGTGGGACAATACACATGATTGGAATACAAGACTAGAAGGATACAACTTATTTGCAAGAAACAGACTTGATAAAAGAGGAGGGGGTGTCGCATTGTATGTTAGAAACGCGTATATCTGCACAGAGATTGAAGCTTCAGAGACTGGGAGTTCTGTGGAAACTGTTTGGGTAAGAATACAAGGACAGAACAATGGAAAGGACACCATTGTAGGCATTTACTACAGGCCGCCTGTGCAAGCTGAAGCTATGGATGAACTCTTTATGCATCAAATGGCCAAGTTCTCCAAAAAATATGACATAGTTGTCATGGGAGATTTCAACTATCCAGACATTTGTTGGGAATCTCTCTCAGGCAAAACTAACAGGTCAAGGAAATTCTTATCCTCTCTTGCTGACAACTTTATCTTCCAAAAGGTAAGGGAGAAAACAAGGGGAACTGCTACCTTGGATCTAATCCTTATAAACAGGGAGGAAATGGTTGAGGAGGTAAAAGTGGCTGGGACCCTAGGAGGTAGTGACCATGCTATTTTAGAATTTTGGATAACTAGAGGCGGAAGACCTGTGAAGACTCAGACGTCAAGGTTAGATTTCAGAAAGGCAGATTTTAAGGGATTCAGAAAGAGAATTGGAGGGATTCAATGGCTGGATATCCTTAACGACAAAAATGTCCAGGAAGGATGGGAAATCTTGAAAAATGAAATTCTCAAAGCACAGTGGTTAACAATTCCGAAAAGAGGGAAGAATAGGAAGCAGTTAAGGAAACCAGGATGGATGAACACAGAACTTAAGCACATGCTAAAAAGGAAGAAAAAAATGTTTATAAAATGGAAAGAGGGAGGCATATCTAAAGAAGAATATAATGCTGTCTGCAGAACCTGCAGGGCACAAATCAGATTATCTAAAGCTGAAAATGAATTGAGGCTTGCAAGAGATGTCAAAAGCAATAATAAAGGATTTTGGGGATATGTCAAAAGTAAAAGAAAAGTCAAAGATGCTATAGGATTTTTACAGGATGAAAATGATGAAATGGTAAGACAGGATGTTGAGAAGGCTGAACTTTTAAATTCCTATTTTGCATCTGTTTTCTCTCAGAAAGGAAATGTAACATCAACTGTTATTCACTGTCCTATTAAGGGAATAGAAGAATCCAGGATATCTATAAACAGAAAGATAGTGAGGAAACACTTAGCTAGCCTAAATGAATTCAAGTCTCCAGGTCCAGATGAATTACACCCCAGAGTACTGAAGGAGATAGCAGAAGAAATTTTTGAACCCCTCTCTATAATCTTTGAAAATTCTTGGAGAACAGGAGAAGTGCCAGAAGACTGGAGAAGAGCAAATGTTGTTCCTATCTTCAAAAAGGGGAAGAAGGTGGACCCAGGTAACTATAGGCCGGTGAGTCTGACTTCTATACCAGGAAAGATCTTTGAACAAATTATTAAACAACATGTATGTCAATACCTGGATAAGAATGAAGTGATTAAGCAGAGTCAGCATGGGTTTGTAACTAATAAGTCATGTCAGACTAACTTAATTTCCTTCTATGACGGTATCACTGATTGGGTGGATCAAGGAAATGCTGTAGATATAGTATATCTTGACTTCAGCAAAGCATTTGACAAAGTCTCTCATACAATCCTTATTGAAAAAATGATTAAGTATGGAATGGACAAGGCAACTGTTAGGTGGATTCATAACTGGCTTAGTGATCGGACCCAAAGAGTGGTCGTAAATGGCTGCACATCCAGTTGGAAGAATGTCTCAAGTGGGGTACCACAGGGCTCTGTCCTGGGCCCTGTATTGTTCAACATCTTTATCAACGATTTAGATGAAGGAATTGAGGGTAAACTGATTAAATTTGCTGATGACACAAAGCTAGGAGGGATAGCTAATACTAGAGAAGAGAGAGAGAGGATTCAAAAAGATTTAAATAAACTGGAGAAGTGGGCAGCAACTAACAGAATGGTTTTTAACAGGGAGAAATGCAAAGTACTACATCTGGGCAATAAAAATGGAAAAAGCATATATAGAATGGGAGGAATAGGGCTAAGTGACAGCACATGTGAAAAAGACTTGGGTATACTAATAGATCACAGACTGAATATGAGTCAACAGTGTGATGCAGCAGCAAAAAAGGCAAATGCAATTCTAGGATGTATTAACAGAAGCATACAGTCTAGATCACGTGAAGTCATTATTTCCCTCTACTCCTCTTTGGTCAGACCTCATCTGGAATATTGTGTCCAGTTTTGGGCACCACATTTTAAAAAAGACATCAACAAACTGGAGCAAGTTCAGAAAAGAGCGACCAGAATGGTGACCGGTCTGCAAACCCTGTCTTATGAGGAAAGGTTGCAGGATTTGGGAATGTTTAGTTTGCAAAAGAGAAGACTGAGAGGAGACTTAATAGCTGTCTACAAATATCTAAAGGGCTGTCACATTGTAGAAGGATCAACTTTATTCTCATTTGCACAAGGAAAGACTAGAAGCAATGGGATGAAACTGAATGGGAGGAGACACAGATTAGATATTAGAAAAAACTTTTTGACAGTTAGAGTGATCAATGAGTGGAACAGGCTGCCACGAGAAGTGGTGAGTTCTCCTTCAATGGAAGTCTTCAAACAGAGGCTGGATAGACATCTGACTGGGATGATTTAGCGAATCCTGCTTTGAGCAGGGGGTTGGACCAGATGGCCCAGGAGGTCCCTTCCAACTCTACGATTCTATGATTCTATGATTCTATCATTTTTTTTCCACAAAAATGATCTTTTAGCCTCCAATTTTTATTTTCCTAAGGGTAACAGGAGAAATTGGACCCCAAAAGTTGTTGTCCAATTTGTCCTGAGTACGTTGGTACCCTATATATGGGAGAAAACTACTGTTTGGGCACACGGTGAGGCTCGGAAGGGAATTAGTGATGTTCTGAAATGCAGACTTTGATGGAATGGTCTACGGGTGTCATGTCGCGTTTGCAGAGCCCCTGATGTACCTAAACAGTGGAAACCCCCCAAGAGTGACCCCATTTTGGAAATTAGACCCCCCAAGGAACTTATCTAGATGTGTGGTGAGCACTTTGAACCCCCAAGTGTTTCAGTAAAGTTTATAATGTAGAGGCGTGAAAATAAAAAAATCATTTTTTTTCCACAAAAATGATCTTTTAGCCCCCAATTTTTATTTTCACAAGGGTAACAGGAGAAATTGGACCCTAAGAGTTGTTGTCCACATTGTCCTGAGTACGCTGGTACCCCATATGTGGGAGAAAACTACTGTTTGGGCACACGGTGGCGCTCGGAAGGGAAGTAGTGACGTTCTGAAATGCAGACTTTGATGGAATGGTCTGCGGGCGTCATATTGCATTTACAGAGCCCCTGATGTACCTAAACAGTGGAAACCCCCAATTCTAATTCCAACCCTAACCCCAACACACCCCTAACCCTAATCTCAGCCCTAACCATAACCCTAACCACAAACCTAACACCAACACACCCATAACCTTAATACCAGCCCTAGCCCTAACCCTAGCCCTAACCCTAACCCTAGCCCTAGCCCTAACCTGTGTACCTGCTTTTTTTTTCTTTACTTTTTTTTATTTTTGTGACAAGATCGCTGCCCTGCGATCTGACTCATAGTAACGCCACTTCTCCTCTGATCTCACACTGACAGATGATCAGAGGAGAAGCAGCGTTACTATGTGACAAGATCGCTGCCTGGCACATAATAACGCGACTTCTCCTCTGATCTCACAATGACAGATGATCAGAGGTGAAGCAGCGTTACTGTGTGACAAGATCGCTGCCTGGCACAGCTGTGCCAGGCAGCGATCAGCTGTGCCAGGCAGCGAACTAGTCACACAGTAACGCTGCTTCACCTCTGATCATCTGTCAGTGTTAGATCAGAGGAGAAGCCGCGTTACAATGAGTGAGATCGCCGGGAAACAAGCAGCTTTCCCAGCGATCGCTCCCATTGGCTGCTGTGACGCTGACGTCATCAGGACCTGAACCAATCAGGTCTCGATGATGTCGGGGGTCCCAGCATGCATTGTGCACCGGGATCCCCGCATTGTAAGGTATGTGGGGGTCCCGGGGGGCACAAAAGGGCACAAAACCGCCGACGGTAGATAAACATCGGCGCTGCACAAAGCCCAGCAAGCGCCAACGTTTATCTACTGTGGGCGGTCGGGAAGAGGTTAATTAGTGATATGTTGTCAGTCAGAGACAGTGTGCATGCTTGATGGCACATATCTCAACTCAATCACAGTAGGGTAATGTTATCAATGACAGTAGCTCTGCCCTTTTGAGTCAGTGTTCTACACAAAATAGTCTACCTGATCACAAATAATTATAAATTGTAAATTTTTAAAATAATGAAAAGTTTAACATTGCGCTTGAAATAGGCTGTTGACTACTAGCGGGTTACCATCTATTTCTATGTTGAGGTCATTTTGACTTTACTAAGGCTGTGTTAGTGGTAAGTGTTAGGGTCGGCGGAACGCACCAGATATAAATAATAGGAGGTGCGTTCACCGCCCGGGGTCCACCGTGCGGTAGGTGACAAGACCGCTGCTGAGTAATGGCGGATGCACCGAAAGGTGAGGTACTGCACTCGGGTTAACGTCACCCGAACGCTAAGTACGGCTCTGTTCACACACAGAGTCGCTAAAACAACAGAGTTGTATGAGGACGCTGGCCCTGTTTACTTCACAGGATACCCAGCACATGACGCTGCAACCGCAGACGCCAAGAACGCTGCAACCGCAGCGCGGCAATAACTATCGCTGCTGAGCGACGGTGCCGGAACGACCGAGCACCGTCGGACGCTAGTGTGTCGTGCAGGAGGCACAGTGGCATGTAGCTGGCCACAACCTGGAGCTGACTACCCAACAATCTGTCACCATTCGTAATAACCGAGGGAAGGGGTTTCAAATGAGTCAGTCACCAGTCCATGCATCCATCACTATACACACACAGCATAATATGCTACACTAGCGCATGGCCGAGCGGGCTTTTTATAGCCATGCGCTTCCGGGACCTTCCAGTACACCAGTAGACATAGGACCTGCACATGTGACCCCTGCTCTCCACTGAGAGGACAAGTTGTGGGCATGCCTAGTAGCACGGCATGAGGACTTAGCCTCGGGAGCAGTTCCCTGCAAAGCAGGTTGCGTCACCATTGCTGCACCAGAGGTGGCAGCAACATCCAGGCTCACAGAACGAGTCAGAGGGAGATGCCTGGCCAGCCGAGATTGCTGAGCAGGAGTCCGAGCGGTCAGAGAGGAATGAGAGACCGCAGGATGTCTGGCTCTGGATTCCCGCTGTGCAGTGCCAGGAATCCGACACCTAACATTACCCCCCCTCCTAGGGCCCCCTCCCCTCTGAGCCTCACTGCGCTCAAAAGCCGCGATCAGGAGCGGTGCGTGAATGTTTTCCACCGGCTCCCAGGTCCAAGCCTCGGGACCATGACCCTTCCAGTCCACCAAGTAAAATTTTTTGCCACGGACAAACTTGCGCCCCACGATGGCATTAACCTCAAACTCGTCAGACGATAAGTCTGATGACCCGGCAGATGGCTCGGAAAACCGGGCCATGTGAACTGGTTTGAGGAGGGACACATGGAACACGTCCAAGATGGCCAAATGTGGGGGAAGAGCCAGACGGTAGACCACCGAGCTAAGTCGCTCAAGGACCTTGAATGGGCCAATGTATCGTGGCGCGAACTTGGGCGACTCAACCCGCAGTTTAATGTTTCGGGTAGAGAGCCATACCATGTCGCCAGGGGAGAAGCTTGGAGCAGGACGCCGGTGTGCGTCAGCGGAGATCCTCATTCTCTCCTTGGAAGCTCGGATAGCATCCTGGGTGCGATCCCAAATGTCACGTGCCTCCACCGCTCAGTCTGCCACCCTGGAGTCGGTGGAAGACACGGGCATGGGCACAGGAACACGCGGATGCTGACCGTAATTTAGGAGGAATGGGGTTTGACCGGTAGAGTCGGCCACAGCATTGTTCAACGCGAACTCTGCCCAAGGCAGCAAGGATGCCCAGTCGTCCTGCCTGGCTGAGACAAAATGTCGAAGATATGTTATCAAGGTCTGGTTGGCTCTCTCTACCAACCCATTCATCTCGGGATGATAGGCCGAGGAGAGATTCAGCTCAATGCTGAGTAGAGAACAGAGCTCTCTCCAAAACCGGGACGCAAACTGAGGACCTCGGTCACTGACAATCTTGTCCGGCATGCCGTGCAGGCGGAAAACGTGCTTGATGAACAAGACTGCCAGGCCCCGCGCTGATGGTAACCGGGAGAGAGGTACCAGGTGCACCATCTTAGAGAAATGGTCGGTGACAACCCAAATGACCGTGCTGCCGCTGGACTTGGGTAGCCCCACCACAAAGTCCATACCGACCACCTCCCAGGGCCTGTCTGCTATCGGCAGAGGGAAAATTCCGGGCGCAAGAGACGCATGCCTCAATATAGTCCTTGACGTCACGGGCCATATGTGGCCACCAGTACGTCCTCGCCAAAAGGTCGGAGGTCCGTTTTGTCCCAAAATGTCCACCCACTCTGGACGAGTGAGCCCAAGAGAGGACCTCCGGTCGCAGACGGGCAGGGACAAATGTCTTGCCCGGAGGCACAGACTCAAGGGCAACCGGAGCCACAGTCCTCAGGCTTTCGGATGGGACGATCAGCCGAGGCTCCTCCTCCTCTTCCTCCGATGACACCACGGAGCGGGAGAGAGCATCAGCCCGGACGTTCTTCTCCCCGGAGAGAAAGTGGAGGGTGAAATGGAACCGGGAAAAGAACAAGGACCATCTAGCCTGGCGAGAGTTTAGCCGCTGGGCTGTTTGTAAATACACCAAGTTTTTGTGGTCGGTGAACACCTGGAAAGGATGACGAGCCCCCTCCAGGAGGTGTCTCCACTCCGAGAAGGCCAACTTCATCGCTAGCAACTCCCTGTCCCCGATGGCATAATTCCTCTCCGCCGGTGTGAAGGTCTTGGAGAAAAAGAAGCATGGATGCTTCCGACCTTGCGTGTCCTTCTGGAACAGGACTGCTCCAGCACCGATGGAAGAGGCATCCATTTCCAGAATGAAGGGCTTGTCTACATCGGGGCGATGTAGAATGGGAGCGCTAGCGAAATGGGACTTAATGGTGGAGAAGGCCTTGGAGACCGGTTCCGACCACAACTTGGGATTTGCACCCTTCTTGGTGAGGGCTACCAAGGGTGCTACCAAAGTCGAGAAGTGGGGGATGAATTGGCGATAATAATTTATGAACCCCATAAAGCGCTGCACCGCTTTGAGAGAATGAGGTTCCTGCCAATCCATCACCGCCTGTAGCTTGGCAGGATCCATGGCCAATCCCTGGGCCGAGATGATATAGCCCAGGAAAGGCAAGGACTCCTGCTCAAACACACACTTCTCCAACTTGGCATAGAGGGAGTTCACCCGCAGGCGATCGAAAACTTTGCAAACTTCTCTCCGGTGGGAGTCAATATCTGGAGAGTAGATGAGGATATCATCTACATAGACTACAACCGAGGTGGTAAGCATATCCTGGAAGATATCGTTCACAAAGTCCTGGAAGACGGCCGGGGCATTACAGAGCCCGAAGGGCATCACCAGGTATTCATAGTGCCCGTCCCTGGTGTTAAATGCCGTCTTCCATTCATCCCCATCACGGATGCGAATCAGGTTGTAAGCCCCCAGCAGATCAAGTTTGGAAAATACCCTCGCTCCTCGTAGCCTATCAAACAGTTCTGATATTAGGGGCAGTGGATATTTATTCTTAACGGTGATGGCGTTAAGACCCCTGTAATCAATGCAAGGACGTAGTTCCCCACTCTTCTTCTGGACGAAGAAGAATCCCGCCCCCGCTGGTGACACTGACTTCCTAATGAATCCTCTTGCCAGATTCTCCCTGATGTACTGAGACATGACCTCAGTCTCCGGGAGAGATAGGGGATAGACTCGACCCCGGGGAGGCTCAGCACCAGGCAAGAGGTCAATAGGACAGTCATAGGGGCGATGCGGTGGAAGGGTCTCCGCCGCCTTTTTGGAGAACACGTCTGCATACTGCCGATAGTGTTTGGGGAGCGAGGAGAGATCAGCGGGAACCTCGGTGGAAGCAACCTGAACGCACTCCCTCAGACATCTACCCTCACATGACTTACTCCACCCAATAATCCTCACTGAGGACCACTCTATATGGGGGGAGTGATACCGCAGCCAGGGAACCCCTAGAAGTACCTGGTCAATACCCTCGGGCATGACGAGGAGGGATATCGTCTCCTGATGAGACGGAGCCACAGAGAGTACCAAGGGGACGGTCTGGTGAGTTATCTGCGAGGGTAGAGTGGTGCCGTTTACCACTCTGACGGTGACTGGTGTAGACATCATAACCAGAGGTATAGCGTGCCGTTGGGCGAAGGCTGACGACATAAAATTGCCCTCCGCCCCGGAATCCACGCAAACCTCCACCGCCAGAGTGGAAGAATTAAACCCAAGAGTCCCCTTAAAGGACAGCTTGGAGGAAAACGTCGCTGGCTTTAGTGCGCCGCCTCCTACGGCCACTAGGCGCGAGCATTCTCCCTGCTGCTGTGGGCACCGGTTGGCGAGGTGACTGGCCTGCCTACAAATATGACAGCTCACAGGAGCTCGAGCGGACCGGAGTCTAGATCCCTCACGGGAAGCCCCCTGACGCTCGGAAGCCCGATCGGGGGATTCCAGAGGTCTAGAAAAACAAGGTGCCAACCTTAAACCTCTGCCTACACTGGTCCCGTTCCAACCTTCGCTCGATGAAGCGAAGATCGATTCGGGTGGAGACAGAGATAAGCTCCTCCAGTGTAGCGGGAATCTCCCTGGTGGCCAGAGCGTCCCTCACATGGCCAGCCAAACCTCTCCAGAACGCCGGAATGAGGACCTTATCTGGCCACTCTAATTCTGAGGCCAGCGTCTGGAACTGGATGGCAAAGTGACTGACCATGGACGAGCCCTGTGACAGTGCCAGCAGCTGGAGCGCGGTGTCATGGGTGACTCGTGGTCCCAGGAAGACCTGTTTCAGAGTGTCTAAGAACCGCGAAGCACCCTGCACCACATGATCACCACGCTCCCACAGCGGTGTGGCCCACTCCAAAGCCCTGCCCGACAGAAGGGAAATAATAAATCCCACTTTAGCCCGCTCGGAGGGAAATCGAGCGGCCAGCAGCTCCAGCTGTATAGAGCACTGGCTTACGAAACCCCTACAAGCTGCACTATCTCCCGAGAACTTTTCGGGCAGCGGGAGGTGGGACAAAGTCGGGGCAGGGATGGCAGTGGTCACACGGGAAACAGCCTCTGTGGCTGCCTGAACAGCGACTGCAGTAACATCCGCAGCTGAGGCTGAACGCTCGAGAGCCGCCAACCTGCCCTGCAGCTGCCGGATGTGCTGCAGCAGTCGCTGCTCATCCGCCATTACTAGCCAGACCCTGGCGCTAGTGTAATGTTAGGGTCGGCGGAACGCACCAGATATAAATAATAGGAGGTGCGTTCGCCGCCCGGGGTCCACCGTGCGGTGGGTGACAAGACAGCTGCTGAGTAATGGCGGATGCACCGAAAGGTGAGGTACTGCGCTCGGGGTAACGTCACCCGAACGCTAAGTACGGCTCTGTTCACACACAGAGTCGCTAAAACAACAGAGTTGTATGAGGACGCTGGCCCTGTTTACTTCACAGGATACCCAGCGAATGACGCTGCAACCGCAGACGCCAAGAACGCTGCAACCGCAGCGCGGCAATAACTATCGCTGCTGAGCGACGGCGCCGGAACGACCGAGCACCGTCGGACGCTAGTGTGTCGTGCAGGAGGCACAGTGGCGTGTAGCTGGCCACAACCTGGAGCTGACTACCCAACAATCTGTCACCATTCGTAATAACCGAGGGAAGGGGTTTCAAATGAGTCAGTCACCAGTCCATGCATCCATCACCATACACACACAGCATAATATGCTACACTAGCGCATGGCCGAGCTGCCATGCGGGCTTTTTATAGCCATGCGCTTCCGGGACCTTCCAGTACTATAGGAAGGACCAATCAGATCCGACATAGGACCTGCACATGTGACCCCTGCTCTCCACTGAGAGGACAAGTTGTGGGCATGCCTAGTAGCACGGCATGAGGACTTAGCCTCGGGAGCAGTTCCCTGCAAAGCAGGTTGCGTCACCATTGCTGCACCAGAGGTGGCAGCAACATCCAGGCTCACAGAACGAGTCAGAGGGAGATGTCTGGCCAGCCGAGATTGCTAAGCAGGAGTCTGAGCGGTCAGAGAGGAATGGGAGACCACAGGATGTCTGGCTCTGGATTCCCGCTGTGCAGTGCCAGGAATCCGATGCCTAACAGTAAGAGCATGAAAGAGATTAGATGCAGTCCTTGGGCAACTGAACGTATTGCAGCATTGAAATTCATATCAAATTGCTGTGATTAAAATTTATTGGAAAAATTAATTTACCCTGATGAATTTGAATTGTGAATGATTCTATCATCCCTACAGAGAACATGTCCACAACATGAGAAAGAGAAACTGAATAGGACAGTACTTGTCAGATTGAAAACTGGTCTAGACAAAACAGTTTGTTTTTTGTTAGCAGCTGTTAATGTTGGTCCCTCCATTGACCCCTCTGTTGGCCCCTCCATTTTAGAGAACACCTGTCCCAGTCAAGTATATATTGTGAAAAAACAATGGACCAACTGAATGATGCTTCAATTCCTTCTTTCACCCTGAAGATTGTGCTACTTTGGCAAATACTGGAGGGCAATAAAACTGGTCCATCAAGACTGACTGATGTTCTATAGCGAAGACAATGTGCTAATATCCTGTATATTCTAATGCATAAATGTGTTCTCTATTTTAGCTGTTCTTCATTTAGAACACGATAGAACAACAAGAGATATTCAATGATATTATGGAGTTATAATGTGATAAGATATGTTAGGACTCTAGGAGACACAAAAAGCAATACTTTGGTCAAAACATTAATCATGCAAGAGGTGAAAGTAAAAATTAACAATTTATTTTCTTGACTTTACACAACTGACATATTTTGAGAGTTTTATATCTCACAGTCATTTCTAAAATATTTAAATAAAGTTAAAGCATCACTCCAGCGTTTTTGTTTTTTTCTGCGCTGGAGTGGTACTGTAAATTTAAAGCCCCTGACACCGGTCACATAGACTTGTATTGTAAAGTGACCTTCACACAGCTACATGAAACACTGGCGCTGTGAGCAGGTCACGCTTCACCAGAGACAGGAGTGATGCTAGAAAAGCATGAAGGTGAGTATTAGACAGGGGGCAGAGGACTTGTACTTACACTCCAGCTGTGCAATAAAGAAAAAACATTGAAGTGGTGCTTTAATGAATGGTCTATAGATTCTAATGGGTTAATAACTTTTTAATGGGTTAATAAACAGATAAATATTTGCTTATGATCTTCATAAACCTTTTACATATCATCTCCACTGGGTGCTCATGTGCATGGATTCTCCTTTCCGCATTCATTGCTGAAGGTATCTGGATGGAGCAATGCATGTCACTGATGTCACCGGAAGTTTTCTTCCTGACACGTATCGCTATCATGAAGTGATGAGGATGATGGCGGAGGCACTGCTCATATTCACGTGTTTGATGCAGCACTCATCTGTTACACCTGTGGAAACCGGTATCTTGCAGATATAAAAATTACTCATGCACGCGTAACACATAAGCCCCCCCAAGGAAGCCGATGTGAAACACACGTTAGGGATCGTCTGACATACTCAGATGATTCTGCACTGTATGTGTGAGAATTTATTTTTTTTTTAAATTTGTGCTATTACTTGTCCTTTAGCTATTTCTGTCCAAGAAGCAGTGTGGTCTTTTTTGGCAATACATATGTGGCGCCCTGCGTCTTTACCGCCACAAAAGGTTTAAATATGTACTGTTTTGTATGTGTTTTGTGAGCAATGGGAGTTAAGCTTTCTCTACTAGTGACCACAACACACACACACACACACACACACTATTCACCTCACTCCCTTACTTGTCGGAAGCTTAGAGATTTGCAGACACACCCTAACTGGAAGGGGGAGGAGCTGAGAGCTGCTGTTTTCAGTGTGAAGAAGAAGGAGGAGAAGAGAACGCTCTTGGAAGCCATTAGACATGTGCTCTATCCAGGAGCAGAGCTAAGAAGTATCAGGGAATCAGCCCCTAGACCATCCATGCTTTCAGAGTAGGGTGGTAAGCAGAGAGACTGTGTGGGATTATACAACCAACACCATCATGTTTTCCCCAGGAAAACTGCAGCGAATTAGGATCAGTGAAGGATTGTGCAAGAGGGAAGTTGAGATGCCTCACAAAGTACCCAACCTGCAAGTTGACAGAGGGGAAATACACAGAGAGTAGAAGCTATACTGGAAGTTTTAAACTCCGGGGAGCCTTGGTCCCTGAAGGGATTAGAATAGCAGGAAGCATACACTGAGTCACAAGTGAAGGATAACTCCCATTTTGCAAAGCAGACTGTAAACTGGTGAAAGTTGTAATATCTCCTCTGAACTGTACCTGAACTATAGTAAATGATAAAGTGACTTTCCTTGTCTCCTGCCTTATTACTAAATGCATTCTATTTCCATCACAATCTCTGGGAGTTAGCCATTGTTGTAGAGGGTTAAACATCTGCACTGCCATTACCATCTACTCCCCCAGGGATCATCTGCAGTGCCGGCTATACTACAGTCGAACACTCCAACTGGCGTCACGAATCACTACATAAACTCTATCCCCATTCAATTCTACCCCTTTTATATGACTGCCTGAGGCCACGGATCGGATCACTGCCACTGTGACATTTCCCATTGAAGTTAAAGGGCCTGGTGCTGAGTATCCCACGGCATCTGGGGCGAGTCATTTTGGCATCATGAACAGGATTACCGTGCATGCCTAAAGTCCAACAGGAGCAATGACCTGCAGCAACTGAAGCGGTGAGTCACACCCCCTGCAAGGGTTAACTAGGGGGAAGATGTCTAATCCTGGCGATGCTCAGGGTGCAGCAGCTGCAGCTCCCATATTGCCTCTCACCATGCCTTATATACCGGGTGCGACATGGCTGCCACAGTACACCGGCGAATCGCACACCTTAAGTGACTTCAAAGAGAAGCTGTGCAGCATGTTTGAAATTTACCCTATGTCAGAGGAGCAGAAAGTCAGTATACTTACAAGTCAGCTCAGTGGCGCTGCTCAGAGAGAAGTTAAATCTTGGCCAGCAACTGATAAAAAGACTGTAAATTTGCTAAATTAAGGGATACTTTTGACACCCGTAATGCTTCAGAAATAAAGATGCGATTTTTCAACTGCAGACAAAAACCACAGGACACTGTTAGAGACTATGCCTTAAACCTGCAGGAGGTGCTGCAGGCCATAAAACAAATTGAGATTCTACCTATGTCTGCACTTTGTCAGTTAAACATCCATCAATTACATACCACCAGGGGGCAGTATCCTCACCCCAGATGCCTGCAGTACAGCATGTGCAGATTCCACTTGATGATTCTACTGCAGATTTACGGCTGGAAGTACAGGAACTGATGAAAAATATGGCTGCTCTATGTAAAACTGTCCAGACTCTCCAGACTTGTTCCCCCACAGAGAGGATCCAATTAGCATCAAGCCCAGATGATCTCCCATGGCGATGGCCAAAGAGGATGCCACAACATCAGCGACGACTGACTCGCACCGGCAGTAGAACAACAGATCGATTTGACTCTTCTGGAAGACCCATCTGCAGATGGTGCCATAAGGTTGATCATATTGAAAGGGAATGTCCTTTAAATGGGTGACCCCTGGGGCTGAAGACCAACCCCCAGGAGTAAGAAAATCTGGTCCAACTAACTGGAGAAACCGGTATTTTGGAGGTTGTCCACTTATACCCGTGGTAGTGGATGGTATCCCCTTCACTGCCCTCATGGACACTGGATCACAGGTAACCACAATGCCTCACACACTACCAGAGATATTGGACTGATGCTGATTTCACCCAACTTCCTGATGGTAACTTGTCACTAATAGCAAGTAATGGTCAACCTCTGACACAGGTGGGGTACAAAGAGGTTGTCATTAAAGTGGGGAAGGTGGAGCTCAAAGCTCAAGGTCTCGTGGTGGTAGAGGTGAAAAGTGCAGAGTGGCAACCTATCATAACATTAGGCACAAATGTGATTGAAAATTGTTTAAGTGAGGTCATCACCATTTTGAAAGACATAGCCGAGTCTGCCCCATACAAAGAACAGCCTTCCCTCAATAAAGAAATCAAGGCCCTTGTGCAGCCACAGCAGGTGGTGTTAACTGGTGGAGAGATTGGTAGTGTAAGGGTACCGTTACACTTAGCGATGCACCAGCGATCCCGACAACGATATGATGTGGTCAGGATCGCTGGTACATCGCTAAGTGGTCACTAGTGAGCTGCCACCAGGCAGATCTCACCAGCGACATAGCGGGGGTCGGGGATCTCTACTTACCTGTCAGACGCGGCGATCCTGACGTCCTCCCGACCGCGTCCATGTCTCGCTCGTCGGCGCCACAGGAAGCGCAGAAGGAAGTGACCGACGAGAAATGGTCCAGGACATTCTCGCATGACCAACGGTAATCAGCGGGGGAGCCGGTCGGAGGTAAGTATCACATGCAACGATATCGCTAGCAATATCGCTGTAACGTCACAAAATCAGTGACTTTACAGCGATATTGCTAGCGATATCGCAGTGTGTAACGGGGGCTTTAGGGTGAGTGATCCTTACTCCATTATGCTTCCACTTAGGAGTGAAACCCTCATCTGGTGCAGAGCAGCCATAGGCATCAGAGGACAGGACTACCAAGCTCTCCTTGAACCAGTCTATTCATATAGCAGACCTACTGTGCTGATAGCCAGGGGAATTGTTGATGCTAAAAGCGGCAGGGTCCCGGTACGTGTTCTGAACTGTGGAGAGGAGGAAGCTCACTTGCCCCGTTATGCAACCGTAACCAAACTATTCACAGTCAGTAACAATGATATTTAAGCTGTAGGTCCCTTGGATCCGTCAGAAGCGATGGATGGCAAATTCTCTTCTGTTCAGATGGAGGAATGGTTCCATAAGATACATGTTAGCACCGATTCCACTCCTGTACATCAGAAAAATGGAGTGCAGTGGGTGGTGCAAGAATACGAGAGGGTTTGCAGTAAGCATCCCTTGGATTTTGGGCAGGTAAAAGGGTTTCGGCATAACATCCCCACAGGAGATCACCCACCTTTCAAAGAAAGGTATCGTCCCGTACCTCCAGCAAATTATCAGTGTGCAAAAGGTATGCTAAGAGAAATGAAACAAGCAGGGGTAATCAGAAACAGCTACAGTCCTTGGGCAGCTCCCCTGGTATTAGTCAAAAAGAAAGATGGTACAATGCGCATGTGTGTAGATTGCAGGCAACTTAACAAAATTACTCACAAAGATGCTTACCCCTTACCGTGCAGAGAGGAGTCTCTAGCAGCGTTAAAATCAGCTAGGTACTTCTCCACTTTGGACTTAACCAGTGGGTACTGGCAGGTTACTGTTGCTGAGGCAGACAAAGAAAAAACTGCGTTCACTACTCCTATGGGGCTATGTGAATTTATTTACATGCCGTTCGGATTGAGCAGTGCTCCTGGGAACTTTCAGAGAATTATGGAATGTTGCCTGGGACATATGAACTTTGAGACTGTGCTATTGTACTTGGATGATGTGATTGTATATTCCAGGACCTATGAGGAACATCTGCAACACCTGGCAGAGGTCTTGGAGGCGTTGTCCAACTTCGGCTTAAAGGTAAAACCATCTAAGTGCCATCTCCTAAAGCCCAAAGTGCAGTATTTAGGCCATGTCGTGAGTGCAGAAGGAGTAGCACCCGACCCAGACAAAGTGACTGTCATCAGAGACTGGCAAGTACCCACCAACATCCAAGAGATCAGAAAATTCCTAGGCCTAGTGGGATACTACAGACGCTTTATCAAAGACTTTACTAAATTGGCAGCCCCCCTTCAAGATCTCCTAGTTGGCCAACCTAAAAAGGCCAGAGGCAAGAGTTCCCTGATTGAGTGGAATGCTAGGTTGGATGAGTCATTCAACAGCCTTAAGCAAACACTTACTGTAGAAGAGATCTTAGCGTATCAGGACTATAATCAGCCATTTATCCTGCACACCGATGCCAGCAATGTTGGGTTAGGAGCTGTCCTATCTCAAGTGCAGCAGGGTAATGAGAAAGTCATTGCCTATGCCAGTCGGAAGCTTCATCCTACTGAGAGGAAACCTACCAACTATAGCTCCTTCAAGCTAGAATTCTTGGCTATCATTTGGGCAATGACT
This sequence comes from Dendrobates tinctorius, assembly GCF_039654945.1. Lineage (NCBI taxonomy): Eukaryota > Metazoa > Chordata > Amphibia > Anura > Dendrobatidae > Dendrobates > Dendrobates tinctorius. The sequence goes on from NW_027361712.1 coordinate 2,319,787, forward strand.
AAGAGGTTCAAGCACTATTTGGCCTCATCCAAATTTACCATCTATACAGACAACAATCTGTTAACCCATCTGGAGACCGCCAGGCTCAGCGCCTTGGAACAAAGATGGATGGCTCGGTGGTCCAATTATGAGTTTGTCATTAAATACCGAGCTGGCACTAAAAATGCCAATGCTGATGCTTTGTCCCATATGCCAAATGCTCCTGATCCAGCAGAAGATCTAGAAGACCTGGAATAAATAGAGATGCCAGCATTCCACCGCCACAGTGCTTCCCAAGACTCTAACCACATGACAGGGAGAAGTCTTGCCGCTCATGAAGTTTCACTTAATCCACTACCTCACCATGGTTGGGCCGAGATGCAGAGCAGTGACCCGGCTATATGTATGGTCAAAGAACTCCTGGGAGAAGCAGATTCATGTCCAGCTCCTGATGCATCTGCAGAGGTCCAACAGTTGTGGAAACAGAGAAAGAATCTGTTCCTTTTTGAAGGCAAGTTGATCTGAAGAGCTATTAACCCATGTACGCATAAATTGGTATGGCAGATCGTGGTCCCCAGAAAAGACGTGCCTATGGTCTTGGAAGCTTACCACAATCGAGCGGGACACTTTGGTTGGAAAAAGCTGGAAGTAGTCATCCGTGACTGCTTCTTCTGGACAGGTGTGAGATGGTCTATTGAACAGTGGTGTAGGGAATGCGGTTCATGTAATCTCAGAAGAAAGAATTCTGCCAATCAAAGGGCCCCCTTGAAGCCCATCATCACTAAACAACCTTTAGAACTTGGGGCCTTAGACCATGTGCAACTAACCCCAAGCTGATCAGGGTATACCTATGCCTTAACAATAGTGGATCACTATTCCCGTTTCCTAGTGGTCGTTCCGGTGAAAGACCAAACAGCAAGAACAGCTGCAATGGCATTCCAAGAATATTTCTGCAGACCCCATGGCTACCCAGATCAAGTGCTGACAGACAGAGGTCCAGCCTTCGAAGCAAGGCTTCCAAGAATTTTGCTCCCTCTATGGATGTAAAAAGATCAGAACTACACCATACCATCCACAAGGCAATGGTCTATGTGAAAAACTGAACCATCTGGTAATAAATTTATTGCAGATCCTACCACTGGAAGAAACGAACCAGTGGCCTGAGAAATTGCCTGATTTGATCGAAATGTACAACCATATCCCAACCAGCTCAACAGGATATGCCCCAGCTTACTTGATGCGTGCATGGCCAGGTAAACTCCCAATCGACCTGGAAATGGGAGTCCTAACTCCTGAAACCATATGCAGTCAATTGGATACATATTGGAATATGGAAAGACAACTGCAGTATCAAAAAGTTCAACAATATGTAGAGGAAAGTCTAGCACAAGCTAGGCAAAAACAGGAAAGGAATTTTAATAGACATGATGTGGCAACCCCCTTACCAACAGGTGAACAAGTGCTGAAGAAAAAGAGAAGAAACCACAAGTTAGATGACCAATGGGAGGCTCAGCCTTACACTATTCATCCATTTAGCTATGACAACAGCAAAGTGTGTACCATCTCCAAAGACGGCGGAAAAACGTGTACTACCGTATCCAGAGACAATCTGAAAGTATGTCCAGCACAGTTGCGTGATAGGGTTGAGACTAAGGAAGACGCTCAGCTAAAGGAAAAGACTGATACAAAGATTTGCACTGTTCTAGGTGAATTCCCTAGTTCTTGGCTACAAGTTAACAACACAGTGGTAGTTCCAGTGATGGTGTTCCCACAAAGGTCTTTACCAGAGACACCAAATTGTTCTGGAAGCAATGAGTCACTAATGCCAACCACTAACACTGTACATGAGGAAGAAACAGAAAACTTGCCCACAGTCAGCAGTGAACCTGTTGCACCCATGGAAACTTCAAAGAGTCGTAGGAAGTAGTCTAGTATCCCTATCTTGCGCTCATCACAGCATAGCACACAGGGCCAAAACCCTTCTTGCTATAGAAATGATTTGTAAAATAGTCTAAGATTAATAAGTTAGTTTTCAGTTTTACTATTATTGAACTTTGCCTTAGGTAACGTTACTAAAAATGTTAAAGAAGTTGTGCCCACATGGACTAATGTGAGATTACAGTAGTTATTATGCCTTTTCCTACTACAAAACTCTTAAACTTGAGAAGAAAAACTGTTAAACTGTTCATCGTGCCTTGGCAGGAAGCCATCTAAAACAGCCAGTGCAGTGAATTTTCTAATATGGTCTGTGTGCCCTCCAGCTGCACTCAGGGACGATCCAACCAATCAGAAGTGGTTTTGGGTTGTAATCCACGACTCAGCTCAGGGTAAGTGTTGTCATTTTGTTATTTGCTTATGTTCCTTGTGTAGCCCGAGGACGTGCTACCTTTAACTAGGGGGAATGTGGCTCCCTGCGTCTTTACCGCCACAAAAGGGTTAAATATGCACTGTTTTGCATGTGTTTTGTGAGCAATGGGAATTATGCTTTCTCTGCTAAAGACCACAACACACACACACAATTCACCTCACTCCCTAACTTGTCTGAAGCTTAGAGCTTTGTAAACACACCCTAACTGGGAGGGGGAGGAGTTGAAAGTTGTTGTTTTCAGTGTGAAGAAGGAGGAGAAGAGAACACTCTTGGAAGCCATTAGACATGTGCTCTATCCAGGAGTAGAGCTAAGAAGCATCAGGGAATCAGTGTCAGGGTCCTGACAGTGCCGGCATACAGCCTCCGCTAAGCAGGGACTCACCCACACCATAGGGACCCCTGGGGACAAGAACAGAAGGAAAATAAAGATGCACGGGACCTGAATGAAGAAGTTTAGAAAGCAGGCACAGGACCTACGGTCATGTGAACGGTCATGTGACTGCAAGGGGGCGGGGCTTAGCGTCCTGCTTTCAGAGGAGGAACAAAACTCAGAGTCAGGCAAAGCAGAGGTCAAGCACAATACAGACAAGCCATGTACAGGAGGGATAAACAGACGGAAGGTCAGACAAAGCCAAAGGTCATACACAAGATATCAATACAGCACCAGGGATGAGACAGAACAGACAGTCAGGGCCAAGCAGAGATCAAAAACCAAATGGACATAGAAGGTACCAAGCAGAATCCAAAGCGATATCCAGAGAACAGACCAAGTCATACACAGAGAATCAAGCAACAGAAAACAGCACTAACACACTCAGGGATCACCACACAATGCCAAGGGCAAGAGTATAACTGACGGGGGATTGGAGCTTCCTGAAGCTATAAGAAGCCTCCCCAAATCCAATGAGAGGCCACCATAATAGGTCCCAGGTGTGCAGGTGAGAGTCTGCACTGAGATCAGAACATTAACCCCAGAAGTGCCAGTCACCCAGCACTGGTATCATGACAATCAGCCCCCAGACCATCAATGCTTTCAGAGTAGGGTGATAAGCAGAGAGACTGTGTGGGATTATACAACCAACAGCATCATGTTTTCCCCGGGAAAACTGCAGCGAATTAGGATCAGTGAAGGATTGTGCAAGAGGGAACTTGAGCTGTTTCATTCAGGACCCAAGCTGCAAGTTGCCAGAGGGGAAATACACAGAGAGTAGAAGCTAAACTGGAAGTTTTAAACTCCGGAAGCATAGGTCCCTGAAGGGATTAGAATACCAGGAAGCATACACTGAGTCACAAGCAGAGTGAAGGATAACTCCCATTTTGCAAAGCAGACTGTAACCTGGTGAGAGTTGTAATATCTCCTCTGAACTGCAGTAAATGATAAAGTGACTTTCCTTGTCTCCTGCCTTATTTTTCTGTGCCTTCTACTTCCATCACAATCTCTTGGGGTTAGCCCTGGTTGGAGAGGGCGAAACATCTGCACTGCCATTAACATCTACTCCCCCAGGGATCATCTGCAGTGCCGGCTATACTACAGTCGAACACTCCAACACTCCAAATGGCGTCACGAATCACTACATAAACTCTATCCCCATTCAATTCTACCCCTTTTACATGACCGCCTGAGGACACGGACCAAGTCACTGCCACTGTGACATTTCCCAATGAAGTTAACGGGCCTGGTGCCGAGTATCCCACGGCCTCTGGGGTGCATCACATACATCTACTCTTACCCCAGCATATGAGCTGTTTGGCATCCATTTTTCCATGTAAATAAATGTTTTGCATGGGATATCTCATTATTGTCTGAGAGCATCCTATATTTGAATGCTATCTATTCCACATGGAGTAATCTCACAGTACTTCCTATAGTACGTTTCCTTAGAACCAATGATTTATATTGGACTAGTGTGGTGTACAATTATACGTATGCAATCTCGTGTACCATTGAGTGTTAATCGCCTTTTTGTGTTGGTACACATCTTGTGCCTTCGCTATTTCCCAGACAGCATTTACTAATTTTAACAGTCATGTTATATTGTCATTCATATTTTAATATGTGCAATAAAATGTATATATTTTACTTCAATTAAGTTTTCATACTTTTTTGTATATTCTTTTTGCAGTACATGCAGACTATATTTTTCTCTATTATTGTCCCCATTGTATTGGGAGCTCACACTGTGGAATATGGTCGTTACTTTTGTCTATGCTTTTAGTAAATTTTGTACATTTGTATCTCATGAGCTTACAACTCTCAATATGTCCTTAACAATGGTAAAGAGATGCTGGGTGTTGTTGTCATCAGCCATTATCAGACTGCGGACCATGCAGGAACCACAGAACTGATGAGACAGTCAGTAAACATTTACATCCAGGCACCTTGTGAGTGACCTGTTCTAGGATGTATTTTTTTCTTTTTGTCTCTATCTTGTCCAAATGACATGAAGACTTTTCATATCCACAGCTTGTCTCTCCATATTCCTTCTTATTCAGTGTCCTGCAGCACCTCTCGACACAGTGTCGTTAAAAATTACCGTCACTAAAATTCCCTCTGCATGAAAATGTTTGTCCATATTATTATCTAAATAAGCATCCTATACAGTGAGGAAAAAAAGTATTTAGCCAGCCACCAATTGTACAAATACTCCCACATAAAAAGATGAGGAAGACCTGTAATTGACATCATAGGTAGACCACAACTATGAGAGTCAAAATAAGTAAACAAATCCAGAAAATCACCTTGTCTGATTTATTTTGCAAATTTTTGTGGAAAATAAGTGTTTGGTCGCCTAAGTACATGCAAGATTTCTGGCTCTCAAAGACATGTAACTTCTTCTTTAAGAGGCTCCTCTGTCCTTCACTCATTACCTGTAGTAATGGCACCTGTTTGAACTTGTTATCAGTTCAAAAGACACCTGTCCTCAACCTCAAACAGTCACACTCCAAACTCCACTACGATGAAGATCAAAGAGCTGTCGAAGGACATCAGAAACAACATTGTAGCCCTACACCAGGCTGGGAACTCTAAATCTGCAATAGGCAAGCAGCTTGGTGTGATATAATCAACTGTAGGAGCAATAATAAGAAAATGGAAGACATACAAGACCACTGATAATCTCCCTCGATCTGGGGCTCCACGCAAGATCTCACCCTTTGGGGTCAAATCATCACAAGAATGGTGAGCAAAAATCCCAGAACCACACGGGGGCCCGAGTGAATGACCTGCATAGAGCTGGGACCACCGTAACAAAGGCTACCATCAGTAACACACTACGCTGCCAGGGACTCAGATCCTGCAGTGCCAGATGTGTCCCCTTGCTTAAGCCAGTACATGTCCGAGTCAATCTAGAGAGTATTTAGATTATCCAGAAGAGTATTGGGAGAATGTCATACGTCAAAAAAATGTCCACTGGACCAGGGAAGAAAAATCAAAGTGTAAACATGTATTCCCTTATAAAAGCATGAAACTTTAATCAATTGAGGTAAAAACACCCCCCAGTGCAATCAATACAATACAAACTCTTACATAAATAACCTGTAATAGCCCTATGCTAACCTGCTATCCCTTCCTGGGAAATGTAGGTGTGTTTATTTTGGCTGGACATGATTGGTCCTTGGACTCCATTTTAGGGTATATAAACTAGCCCTACATGGCTTTGGACAGGTCTGCTTCTCTATCTGGACACCTCACATCTATGAATTGGCTGGTTCCTTATAGTGCCTCCTGATGAACTGTGTGGACTGGGAAATGCGTCGAGGCTGGAAGCTAAGGGTACCGTTACACCTAGCGATGCACCAGCGATCCCGACAACGATAGATGCGGTCAGGATCGCTGGTGCATCGCTAGGTGGTCGCTAGTGAGCTGCCATACAGGCAGATCTCACCAGCGACATAGCGGGGGTCATGGGTCGCTACTTACCTGTCAGACGCGGTGATCCTGACGTCCTCCCGCCCGCGTCCACGCCTCGCTTTTTGGCGCCACAGGAAGCCCAGCAGGAAGTGGCCGACGAGGAATGGTCCAGGAGCTTCTCGCGCGACCAGCGATGAGCAGAGGGGGAGCCAGTCGGAGGTAAGTATCACATGCAGCGATATCGCTAGCAATATCGCTGCAACGTCACAAAATCGGTGACTTTACAGCGATATTGCTAGCGATATCGCAGTGTGTAACGGGGGCTTTAGTTTGGGTTAACCCCCAGGTGTTTCTTTGGCTTTTTCTTGGCAACTAATATCATTTATTGCCTTTTGTGGGAACCAATATGGACAAAACCCTGATGTTCCTTAATTGAACCATGCTACTATTTTTTACCTCTTGTATGTGCTTGTCTGTTTTATTGCAGAGAGATTGTTTTGGCCCTACCTGACAGTATATTAGGCTAATGAAATCTGCATTTTTTGGTCCATGGGTGATTATGCCTAAAAATACAAGATTGTTGCTATATATTGGATGTACAAAAGGTTTTTTCATGTTTGCATATAATAACCTGTTAAGTGTATAATATTAAGCACTATTTTTTCATCTCTTTTAATTGCTCATTGTTTTCCCACCTATAATTTATAAGGGTCTCCCAGGGCTAGTCTGCGACAGCCGTCGTGGAGTGGGGGCACCAAACAATTATATCTTTTAGTGTGCCAACCTCCACTGCCAGGAAAGGATAGCAGTAAGCATAGGGCTATTACAGGTTATTTATGTAAGAGTTTGTATTGTATTGATTGCACTGGGGGGTGTTTTTACGAGAATGTCATATGGTCTGATGAAACCGAAGTAGAACTGTTTGGTGGAAACAAAACTTGTCATGTTTGGAAAAGAGACAGAATGCTAAGTTGCATCCAAAGAACACCATACCTACTGTGAAGTATGGGGGTGGCAACATCATGCTTTGGGGCTGTTTCTCTGCAAAGGGACCAGGATGACTGATCCATGTACATGAAAGAATGTATGGGGCCATGTATTGTGAAATTTTGAGTGCAAACCTCCTTCCATCAGTAATGGCATTAAAGATGAATCATGGATGGGTCTTTCAGCATGATTATGATTCCAAGCACACCGCCAGAGCAATGAAGGAGTGGCTTTGTAAGAAGTATATGAAGATCCTGGAGTGGCCAAGCCAGTCTCAAGATCTCAACCCCATAGAAAACCTTTCGCTGCTCTAGAGGAGATCTGCATGAAGGAATGGGCCAGCATACCACCAACAGTGAGTGCCAACTTTGTGAAGACTTACAGAAAGTGTTTGACCTCTGTCATTGCCAACAACCGATATATAACACTGTAGTTATAACTGCCACACCATCTGCCCTTATGAACCATGACCTTTACCATGGTTGTCCTGTCTCTAATTTTCCCTTACACTCTCTGCCATGATAATCTGTCTCCATTTCCCGCTGCTCCCTCTCCATATCCATTTTGTGCCCCTTTTCACACTATGCCTTCATACTGCCCACCACGTTGTCCTTTCCAAACTATATCACCCCTCACACTGTACCCCTGCACAGTATGATGGTGACCACAGCCATCTATACAGTGAAATAAGTGTAATATCCACAGCATCCCCAAAGATACACTATTATGTTCCCCACAGACTCAATATATAGTATGATGTATCCCAAAACCCCCTATACAGTGTGATTCCCCCACAGTTCCCTGTACAATGATTCCCCTACATTTGCTGTACAGTATGATGTACCCACAGCAGAGGTATAATATCCCCCAAAGACCCTAGTATAACTTCCCCACAGCTTCCCAGTATAATTTTCTTCACAGTCTCTGAAAAAAATATTATGTCCCCCACAGCCCCTCTAGTGATAGTTCCCACAGCCAGCCTCTCATATGTCCTCACAAAAATAGACTCATATCGTATGAGCGTTTTCAGTCCAACAACGAACCTTCATCAGAAAGGTTTTTCGTTTCTTTTGGTAGAAAACTGCAAAAGATACCGATAGGGTAATAGATATCCTTAGGTGGTAGCAAAGTCTATGCTGCTGGTATTATATAGAGGCTGGAGCACGAGTCTATCTGGTTGGAATTAGATAAATGTGACTGGATAAGGCAGGGCTACAGGAATGGGTTAACAGCGCTAGGAGTGCAGGCTCTGCAAACAGATACACCGCTTAGTACCTGCAGGAGAAATCCAGGGTGCCGCCATCATGAGAGACACAGATTTATCATGCTACAGGATGCCAGCTTATTGGACCACAACCCAGGCTGGAAGAATACAGATCTGCTCCTTTGACCATCGCTGACCCATGGATATGTTGGTGAAAGCCAAGTTGGGACCATCCGGTCACCTGGAACCTATGGAAAAAGCCAGGATTGGGACCTGCCGTTCGCTTGGCTCCATGGAGATGTTCGGAGAAGCCAGGTTGTGACCCTCCGGTCAACTGGCCTTGCACCTCAATGGATTGTCATCTCCCTAAGCTTGTTGTTACCTCCACGCTGTGCATGCCACAGGTGGGGTAGTCGACTCTGGAAGATCTGAAGTGACAGCTGCAATTATTCTGGAGAGTCAGCGTAGGGGTGAGACTTGGTAATGTGCACCCATCTTGGGTACTGTGCTGGGACTGTTTTATGTGTTTTCTGTCTGTTTTGTGGTTCAATAAAATATTGCCACAATGTTTTACCCTAAACCTGCATTGTCTGACTAACTAACTTTACACCCACGTTAAAGGAAGAGCGGGCATTCGGTGGGACGATCACAGCTCTATGCGGTTGCGGCTAGTGGACCGGAGCTCCCACCGACCCCCAGTGTCTCCACAGTTTCTTACTTATTATTCCCAATATTTGCTTTTCCTCTTGGGGACTTGAACTTGTTATCGTCTTGTACTACACATACCAATACCATAGCACTGCTATGCAATATACAGAAAAAATCACAGTCGGCTATGAATGACAGCCACAATCTGGCTTTCATGGGAGACCAGTCATGACAGGCACAGGGGTCTTAAGCAGACCCCTTGCTGTCATGGCAACTTCTTGGTGCCCTGCAATCATGTTTAGGGCACCCCGATGGGCACATAGAAAAGCACGCCTTCTATGCTGGCATGCTGTAATTACCACTGTCACGTATTGACAGCGGCACTTGACAGGTTAACAGCCATGAGTGGAGTGGCTGTTACAGGCAGATGATGGTTGATTACATCAGCCATCATCTACCAGCAAAGATCTGGACTTGGCTTGCAAGCCCACATCAGAGTCAGGGTAATGGCATATGGTACACCTTGTATATCATATGCTTTTAATGGGTTAATTTGTAATAATCGATTTCTGACATTTTTCTTGTTTATCTGTTTTTTTAGTTTACCTGACCAAGCTTTAATTTGAAATAATCCTGACGAATTGCTCCTGTCTTCTGCTGATGATTTTGGACCTGATAATTTCTACCTTTTACTGACCTCAAGCCTTTTTGATTACGTCTTTTATAAAGTCAATTACCAGTTACCTTGTGAGGACATAATGACCAAGTAAAGAAGTTTCTTTTCCATCCAAAACAAAGTGTCTGTCTTGGTCTGAGTGCCCTAATCAGTCGTACTTCTCTTTCCTTGTAAATTACCAATTACCTGACTCTACTAGATTCTATTATAATGGAGTCAAACGATTTCACCATTAAATAGAAATTAGCAGATTTTTTAAAATCTGAACTTGCCAAGTTTGCTGAATTTTCCCACTAAAAATCAAGTTGCAGCTTATAATTCTGTGCGAATCTGTTGGAATACGTTTGGTGCAACAACTTCATTCCTGTCTTTGAGTGTTAGTTGCTAGGATTGTATGCTGTTCATAAAGTTAGAACAAACAAGAAGAAAACTCCCAGAGGCTAACACAGGGAGAGTATGTGACTGTATTTCCTGTTTTCCTGTGTCAATGTATGAGAGAAGCAGCCTGCTGTAGATGCTGCACAGATAGAGGCACACAGATGATTTATTCCTGGTCTATTAAGCTTATCATATCATATTTTGTTTATGCTTGTTCCTGAATAAAGAATCTCTGTTGTCACACACTTTAAGAGTATCCTGAATAATTCGCTGCCAACAGAATCTCAATGCCGGAATGCTTGAAATTGCTTAGAATATACACGTGAGAATAGGAGAGTGAGAGAAGCTTGCTGACCATAAGAGCTTACATTCTACAGGTGAGAGAGAGGACCCCACTAACCATAAGAGTTTACACTTTACAAGCTAGTTATAGGACCCCACTGGTCATAAGAGTTTACACTATACAGGCAAGAAAGAGAGAACCTTACTGATTATAAGAGATTACACATTGTACAATTCAAAAGAGAGAAAGAAAGAGAGAGATGACTCTACTGACTATAAGACCTTATAATCTACAGAAGAGAGAGAGAGTGAGACACAGAGTGAAGACACTGCTGATCAGAAGAGAGAGACTTATTCAGTGAATCTGAAGATATAAAATAACTGCCGTATAAACTGTGCTCCACTGGGAACTGCTGATCTGTGAATTCCCAGATACCTAACATCCGCTGTACAATGTAGAATAATCCACAAGATGTCATAGCTGCAGGGCATTATAGGAGAGCCATGCAACAATGCAAAATGACATTTCAGCAGTTTGGGAAATGGTGTCGGTGGTCAAGTTTATTTTTTGTGAACCATAAAATTGAATCGAATTGTTCGAGTTCACGTGAACCACAAATTTAAAAAATTCAATTCTAACTTGACCCTCCTCAGGTCAATCCAAACAACTCTACCGTTAAAAGTCAGATAAAGAGGGAGAATTAGGACAAACTCTACATCTCAGTGGCAGTTAAATAATGGTCGCTTGAAACTTTTATTTTTTCACTTATTGACAAAGGTCTCCCATATTCATAGGTGAACGTGGTAAAGCTTCTTCACTGCTTAATTTTAGATTCCTATCCAGATACTTGTCACTCGTATAATGACTTTCAACAAATTATGAATGGTTATTAAGATATGCCCTTGAAAAGTTCTATAAAAGACTTTACACTTATGTCCAGTGGCTGAATAACTCAGTTCCTGATTTTCAATAGTTTAGTGCAACTTCACCTCATATCCAGTGGTTAATTGCCTTAACACCTGGCTGAAGTATTGCTAGAAATGCTTGTACCCCAATGCAAGTGTGGCACCCTGCTTCTTTGCTGCCACAAAATGGTTAAATATGTACTGTTTTGCATGTGTTTTGTGAGCAATGGGAGTTATGCTTTCTCTGCTAGGGACAATTGCACACACACAATTTACCTCACTCCCTTACTTGTCTGAAGCTTGGAGCTTTGCAGACACACCCTAACTGGGAGGGGGAGGAGCAGAGTTGTTGTTTTCAGTAAAGAAGAAGGAGAATGAAGACCACTCCTGGAAGCCATGACATGCGCTTCCTCCAGGAGAAAAGCTAATAAAAATCAGGGAGTCAGCCCCTAGGCCATCCATGGTTTCAGAGCAGGGTGGTAAGCTGAGAGACTGTGTGGGTTTATACAACCAACAGCAGAGTGTTTTCCCCGGGAAGACTGCAGCAAACTGGGATCAGTGAAGGATTGTGCAACAGGATCTAAACTGCAAGTTGCCAGAGGAGGAAAACACAGTGAGTAGTGGCAATACTGGAAGTTCTAGACTCCGAGAAGCCTTGTTCCCAGAAGAGATCAGAATAGCAGGAAGCTTACACCGAGTCACAGCAGAGTGAAGGATAACTCCCATTCTTCAGAGCAGACTGTAACCTGGTGAGAGTTGTAATATCTCCTCTGAACTGCACCTGAACTACAGTAAATGATAAAGTGACTTTCCTTGTCTCCTGTCTTATTACTCCATGCCTTCTACTTCCATCACAATCTCTGGGGGTCAGCCCTGGTTGGAGAGGGTTAAACATCTGCACTGCCGTCACCATCTACTCCCCCAGGGATTATCTGCAGGGCCGGCTATACTACAGTCGAACACTCCAACTGGGGTCACGAATCACTACATAAACTTTATCCCTAATCAATACTCCCCTTTTACATGACTGCCTGGGGCCACGGTCTGGGTCACTGCCACTGTGACACATCCCTTTAAGACGACCGGTCCGGTACCGAGTATCCCACGGCCCCTGGGGCGCGTCACAGGCGCCCCTCTTAGCATGTGCACTTTCTAATGCTATTCTTTTTCATGCGGAAGAAAGGCCTCATCATGGCAGTAGGGAAACAGTGAATCTATTATTTATGCACCCTTATAGCTACAATTCCTAGATGTAGCATGCTGCTTATATCATACGTGTGGATTACATTTATAGATTAAACATCAGAATTTCTTTAGATTCAGGTACCACAGTTACTAAAGCATTTCAAACCTGATTAAAACTTAGGGAAATATGAATTAACATTCAATAGGTTTTGTAAACTGGCACTTCATATTACATCATGGTCCTAAATTCTAAAAAGTAGATCCTTAGGCAATATCTAGATGGGAAGATTGTCTTGAATTTCTCTAAACTCATTTAGTTGGTAGAGCTCCTAGTGCATTATTGTCTTGTATTCAACCAATACTTAAGATGTGATGCATTGGGATTCATTTACTATATACTTCTACCAAAACTCTCATTTTTTACTCTGTAACAAACAACTTGCTGTGCAATGTTATTAGATTGAAAAATTCAGAGTGAACACTAGATGACAGTGCAATTCTTTTTTTCAGATGAATGACAATGCAAGTAAATTGAGCAGCGATAGGGTGTGGCGGCTCGGAAAGACTAAGTGCATCTGTGCCGAAATAAAAAAAACTTTGGTTGTTCGTAGACGTTGAAAATAATTTTCTCTTTTTTTTGGTTAATAAAAAAATACATTCGCCCTAGAAAGTGCACGGATTGTCCTAAAATGCTTAGGAGAATATTCATGACATGCTAATTTCTCTTCGCATCAAATATCTGACGGCTGGCACAAAAATGATGAGAAAATGCTGTAATTTAGCTGCTATTACTGTTGCCGTATTGCCAGTGTCTGTTTACTTTCTGCGCTTTTTTTGAAGACCAAAATGTTATATTAGACTTCAGAGACAATAGTGGAATGGTGGAAGAATGCTTTGTTTTTTTCATTAAAAGACAAAACCAACTTTCGGAGACAAGTTAGGAGAGAGCTTATTTTTCATTCATGAAATAAGATTAGATTGAGCACATTCGGTAATCCTGCATACCATCTGTATGCTTCCGAAAGGATAATATGACCCCTTTTGTGTGCAATATGTCAGCTAACCATATGCTCAGCCGACTGTAAGATTACAGACCCACACTATTTAGCCTATCAATTATTACAGTGATCGAATATCACATTATTGTCTTTAATTTGCTTCCTGTCAGAACACATCACTCATCTTTGTCCTACCTATTACACGCGAGAATGACTTTTTACTGGCAGACTTTGCGCTATCTGAAGCTCCAATTTATCAGAAGAAGGTTTACAGTAACGTTTTAGTGTTGAGCAGATGAAAAGTATACTAACTGAAAAAATGTAACAGATCCACAGTGACAGGTTGTCAGAATGTTAGCGAAGAAGCTTTTATGTGCGCTGTTATGGTAGCTTGTAACATTGCCTAAAATACAGTAAATCTACACATTAATATTTAATAATATATTTATACCCACTGAGAGCCCGAGTGGGGAGAAAGGAGCTTTCTAATGGTATTACATTCCTAAAGAAGTTAGTTAAGGTGTTTTTTACTAAGGATGATGACAACCCATATGATCAAACATTGTACAGTATTAACTTGTATTTGATGCATCTTTTCTGGGGACTTCTAAATTATCATTGGTTGAGAGCACACCCCCTCATGTAAAGAGTTGATATGCCTCCAAAAGTTATGTAAAATGTATGGCAGAACCCCATTACTGATCATTAGTACTCTGAATGAAATCAGACGAACACTGACAAAGTTCCTATATCACTGATTAGGACATATTGCGAAAAATGTATCATCCCCTATGAAATAACCCTTAGGGCTTGTGCACACGACAGAAAAAAATCGGACGAGTGTTATGTGTCGTTTTGATGGATAGCACTCATCCCCATGTTATTCCATGAAGATGTGCACATCTGATTTTTTTTTTTTCTGATGAGTGGCTCAAGTAAAAAAAATCGCAGTATGCATGATTTGCCTCCGAATCTAGGATCGTACTTCAAGTCTACATTTGGATGACATTTCCACGGACTGACAGAATGGAGTACATGGGAGAATGTTTTTTTTCTGAGAAAATCAGATCACACCATGATCAAACTCTTTATATGTAAAATTAAGGAAGACTAGCTATGTAGGTAAAATGGGACCAATGTTCAGTCAGAGACACGAACTCAGACATTTTGGGACAAACTTAGCATCTTTTTTAATTGTTGGTGTACAATAAGAATGCAGAACCTTTACATCAAAACTCAAATTAACCTCTACTTGGCTGAGCACTAACTAGATAACAGCTTCCAGGTGACCTACTACCAACCACCCAAGAAAGACACAAAAAGGAAGCATGCTATCTCACACCGATAGCACCAACTGGATGCTAGCAGTTCTTGGTAGCAGAGTCTCTTTGACAGGATTCTTCTATCCCTTCAGCTTTCCTCATACTAAAGTACATGCAATCAACACTTTCCTAAACCTAATAATGAGTCAACCAACGCCTGGACTGAAAGAAACCAATCCAGAAAGGGAAGGATAAGATCTATTAAAAACCTGCCTAGCAATCCATACAAATTCAAACCAAAAAATGAATTTATGTAAACTCTAAGCAAACCATGCTTTCTTGGATTCCTTAAATACTTCTCCGAGGAAAATCTATGTGAGATACATTTCTTTGAGCGGGGAATCTCTTGAAAATACAAATTTCAAACTGCTTGTCTGGTCACTAGCTCACAAAGTGTGTTCTGATAAATGCTGGATTCTGACATTTTCGGAATGAAATCAATTCAGCAATGCTAAAACTATAAAACACTATAGTAAGTCCTAAACAGGCCACATCTCATTTCCCAATGACTCTCTATGTTCTTCTTTGAGCTCATACTCACTTGCGAGAGACTCGCATGATTCTCGTGCGAGTCTCTCATATGAAAACCGGAACTGCCGCCAACACTGGGACCAGAGCGTGCGGCTACATGTATTTCTATGCAGCCGCATGCAGGGTCCAAGTGCCGGCGGCAGTGTCGGGTTTTCATGCGAGAGTCTCACAAGTAAGTATGAGCCCGTACTCTCACTGACGATATATGAATGATACATTTTTTATGCATGAAACAGAATCTGGTTTTTATTATTTGTTTGTATGTTAAAAAGCATTTTTGATCTTGATATGAATTTTCAGGCAATTTATTAATTTCTTCATCCCACTGTGATTTGATAAAGCATATCAATAGATACAATACAAGCATTAGAATATTTATTTCATTCCAGCAGCTTTCTACATAATGGCACCAAAAATTTTTCTCAAGGCATCACTTCTCTTAATCTTGACCCTTCCACCCAAGCCATCGTCTCTCAGTGTATATTTTTTCTATTTCTTCTCTGTATCCTACTTTAACATTCATTTCTATATTATTGCCTCACAATGCAAAACTTCACAATTCTCCAAGTTTAAGAAAAACATTTAAAAAATAATAGTTTTTAGCATTAAGAAGTCAAACCCTAAAAGACATCCCATAGCATTATCCTTAATCCCACAAATTTTACATTAGGCACTCTGTATTTTGGTAGATGCCATTCTCAATCTCAACCAAACCCAGATTTGTTGATCAGCTTTCCAGATACTGAAACTAGATTCATCACTCCAGAGAATGTTTTTCTATCATTTCGGGTCCTAGTGGCAACCTGTGGTAGACCACTCCAGCTGGTGTATAGCATTGAGCATTGCCAATCAAGAATTGTGTGTAGCTGTTTAACTCTGGTAATTTAACAAAGCTTTCCATGTTAGGGTTTTTTGAAGATATCAATTAGGCTAGTTTCACCAGTGCCAAACGCAACAGCTTGCAATTTGGTGCGCTCGGCGCAGCGTCAAAAGGACGCATGCACCACCAAACGCATACCTGCGCACGGCCTGCGTCCCCAGTGCTAAAGATAGGGGACACAGGACGCATGCAGCGTCATGCATCCATAGGCGGAGCTACCGGCGGAGGCGCATCAGGAGGCGGGGCTTAGCGGCAGCCGTGCGCAGCCCGACGCTGCGGCCGTAAACGCTAATGTGAAACTAGCCTTACATAGACAGTTTACAACTCTGTAGTGGGTGTTGAAACAAATGAGGTGATTTTTATTTGCCGTACCTTTCAGCATTCTTCTTTGGAGTTGTTTGGTCTACCAAATAGTAGTGTCACAATGATATCACTTACAATAGAGCAGACCAGAAATTTCACTAACTGACTTATGGAAAAAAAAAAAGCACTGTATGACAGTTCCACTTCTGAAGTCACTGAGCCCTACATCATAGTACTTTCTATGCATTCAGCATTCTTTTTTAAACAGGGATATATCCTTTCTGACATGGTGGAGCAGACGAATATTCTACCTTTCGAAGATTAATGTTCAGTCATTGCTTATGTGATGACAAAAGGTCTACTAAATCTGGAAAGATTGGTAGAAGAACTGCATATTTTGAAACTTTTTTTTCTTTTCCAATAAAGCACAATAGAATACCTCTCTAAATTGTAATGGCTTTTCATTGTTTATTTGTAAGTTTTCAATTAGTCATGTTTTGAGGTGTTTTCTTGGGGATTTTAATTCTATTTTTCTTTTGCAAAAAGACAAAGCAGAACACTGTGGCAGGATGCAGGCTGAAAGTCAGTAGGGAATTATTAAAGAAAGAGTGTTTCTTTCCTTGTGGCTGTTTTCTTCACTTGTCTTATGTTGTTATGGTTGGTGGCCCATTGTAACTGCTTCCAGACAGCTACATTAAACATCCAGGCGGTCCCACTCCTCTACTGCAGTGATGTTGTAAAGCATCAATTATGTAGCTGTGCAAGTGGGGATCTAGTTATTAGGCACAGGTTGTCTATGCCTTCTCCAATGAATGCACAGCTCTAAGGAAGCCCTGTGTACACAGTGAGAGCTGACGGGGCTTCCACCTCCATACACAGCGGTCCCAGGCAGCACTGCTAAATAGCCAAAAGGCTGCATTTCTCTTCTAAGAGGGGCTAATATACCAGTCCCAGTTACAAGAGAAATAAGATTAAAATAGAAATATTGTAATCTTCGAAAGCACACCAAAGGATTTTTATGACCTTCTAAATGAATTAAAAATATGTATACAAATGACACATGCAAGGCAAACTGCTATTGCTACCACTATTCAAGTAGGAAAAAATGTGTCCAATATACAAAAATATTGGTACAGAAAGAAGAATTAATTTTTAATGTATTTTATTGGTACTGTGTGGTCATAAAAAAATGGGAAAAGCAGGCACTTATTTCCCACAACCCCTTCACGACCGCCAAATGTAGGCAAACGTTGCTTGCTTGGCATTGTGCAGCTCCGAGGTTTCTTTACTGTCAGCAGTTTTGAAGCACTCAGGATTAGAGATGAGCGAATTTGTTCGGATTCGGTTCCGAATACAATCGGAATCAAATATTGTTTTTGCAATGTTCGTCGAACACAGCTGAATGCCTTTAGAGTCAATGAGAGTAGAAATATGTTCGGAATCGATCTTAAAACAAACATTCGGCACGAATAGTGGGCAAATATGGCCCGAATGTGTCAAAATCAGATTTGGGGACAAAATCAGAACAAATTCGCTCATCTCTACTCAGGACCTTCACTTTCCTCCCAGTGTCGGTATTCCGGCGCAGAGCGATAGCTCTGATCGGTGACATCATCGGGACCTGATTGGCTTTGTGTTATCTTCTATCTAGATGTCATGATGAATAGCGATTGTGGCATTTAGAAAATTGTGAGAGGGAGTGGGCTTTTTCTCCCACCCCTTTGGCACCCTTGCAATGTGATCACGAAGGAGACAGCAGCAGGCTCTAACAGGAGATCTGCCAGTGTAAAGCTGACAGGTGTCATGAATTTCAATATATGTGTTTTGCAATGCATGAGACCAGTGATCAGAGAAATAAAAGTTAAAGTCCCATAGAAAGACTAAGCAAAAAAGTTAAAAATCACAAAATAATTAAAAAAATGAAAAATATTAAACCAATAAATTCGTATATTTATGTAAAAACAAAAGTAAATTAAAAAAGTACACATCGCCATGTCTAATCATACTATCGAACAAAAAGTGGAATAAAATGCGATCAAATAGAGGAAAAATAAAAGTGAAACAAGTGCAAAAACAATTCTTTTTTTCATGAAAACAAACAGCAAAGCTGAAAAAAAAATTATATAACATTGGCATTGCTGCAATAGTACTGACCAGAAGAATAAAGATGCCTTGTCACTTTTACCACAATGTGAACAGCATAAAAAAAGAATCTCAGAAAAGAATTAATAAATTGCTGGTTTTTGTTCATTTTGCCTATCAAAAAACTGAATAGAAAGCGATCAAAAAATATTATGTGCCCAAAAATGATACCAATAAAAATGTCAAATCATTCCACAAAAAACAAGCCCTTACATAACTGTTGGCAGAAATCTAGAAAAATTATAGCTTTCAAAACTTTTTTAGTGTGTGATAGCAACCAAGCATAAAAAAACTTATATAAATCTGGTATTGCTGTAATCACACCAAACCAAAAAATCTCAACTACTGTTGATTTGTTCATTCTGCCTCTCAGAGATCACAGTAAGATTCAACTCACATTTATGCTGTGCTAAATGCTGAGAGCTTACATCAACGTTTAAATGTAAGTCTCTGAAACACATGATTCAGACATAATCCTCAGTTGAATATTCAGTCAGATGTCTGACTTATAATCCTGGGGTGTCCTTCTTTTTAAGCAAACAAACAAATAAAGCAGCACTCTGTAGCACTGTAGCATGCAAACATGAAAACATGAAAATTGAATTGCATTACTGCACTGGAAATATGAAAAATTGAGAATGCTTACTGCACAAATTGACCAATTTATGTGTACCTGGCAGCCACATGAAGGCGATCCTCATTTGCCAGGACCTCATGCCAATCCTCTTCTTTTTAAGCATGTATTAAAGTTTGGTCAGACAGTTTTATACACCTCTGAAAAGAAGAACACCACTGAACAGAGTCTAGACAGAGTACAGAGTAACTCTGCTGCCTCACTATAGTGAATGGATCTCTTGGGGGTTTCATCTGAATCACATCATTCAGAGATTTAGATGGAGACCCCAATGTAAGAGTACAGGATGAATGTGATATGTAAAATGTTGCCAATAAAAGCTTCAACTCCCACAAAAAAAACAAGTCCCCACTCAGGTTCATCATCTGTAAATGGAATTACAGGGGGCTAACAAGTTACTTGTAGCACAAAGGCTCTGGAAAAATGCTATGGCTCCACCCCAAAAAAATAAAGTTAAATCCAGCAAATTCTGCACCCAAATACAAATGCTCCCTTCCCTCTTGAACCCCACAGTGTGTTTAAAGCACATTTAGCATCTACATGTTTTTTAATTTCTGTAGCAATGGGAGACCACTTATTTTACGGCATGCATGGCTCCAGAAGCAGAAGCAAGTACTGGGCACTACAATGTACAGACACTACAATGTACTGGGCAATAGAATGGCAGAATTTCAATATTCACACAGCAACATTCACTGCAGCTTATTTCTTGAAAACACCCATAGAGTCAAAATCGACACCACACATGTAGATAAATTCCCAGAAGGGAGTAATTTCCAAAATGTAGACATTTGAGAGGGGGTTTCTGATCTTCTGGCACTTAGGGGCTCTGCATAAGGAGTCTGCAAACTATTCTACGAAAATGTGTTCTCCAATTGTCAAAAAGCACTCCATCCCTCACGAGTCTCATCATGTCGCTATACACATTACTGTACAACTACGTATGGTATGCTGAAATTGTGTGACAAATTTTGGTGCCATTTTTTCCATTTTTCCTTGCGAAAATGTAAAATCTGGGGGTAAATCAATTTTTTTGTGGTAAAAATGTAATTATTTTATCTTCACCACCCAATGGTATAAAATTCTGTGACCCACCTGTGGTATTAATATGATCATTGCACCCCTATAATAATTAAGAGGTGGAGTTTGTAAACTGGGGTCACTAATGGGGGATTCTGCTGTTCTGTGACCTCAGGGGCTGTGCCAATGTGACATGGCTCCCGCAAATCATAAAAGCAAAGTCTGCACTGTAATATGGAGCTCCTTCCTGTCTGCGTTTTGCACTGTGCCTCAAATGTAGTTTCTGACCACATATAGGGTATCGGCGTACTCAGGAGAAATTGTGTAACAAATTGTACTGTTCATTTTCCCCTATTTTGAAAATTACAAACTTGGGGCCAAAGCAATATTGTAGTTTGAAATAATGGTGATATTTCATTTAGTCAGCCAAATGTCATACAATTCTATGACTCGCCTGAGGGTGAAAAATGCTCACTACTCCCCTAGATGAATTCCTTGAGAGGTGTAGTTTCCAAAATGGGATCACTTGTGGGGGTTTCTGCTGTTTTGGCTCTTCAAATATGACATTGGGGCCAAAACAACAATTTTGTAACAAAAAGATTTTTTTTATTTTCACAGTTCAGCGTAATAAATTCTATGAAGCAACTGTGAGTTCAAGGTGCTTTCCACATATCTATATGAATTCTTTGAGGGGTGTAGTACCAAAATGAGGTCACTTGTGGGAGATTTCCTTTGTTAAGGCATATCAGGGACTCTGCAAATATGACATGGCGTCCACTATTGATTCCAGCCATCTTTGTGTTCCAAAAGTCAAATGGTGCTCCTTCCCCTCCGTGCCCTGCTATGCACCTAAACAATAGTTTTATACAACATATGGGGTATTGGCATGCTAAGGAGAAAATACACAAATTTTGTGGTTATTTTTCCATTTTCTCCTATTACCCTTGAGAAAATAAAAATATGGGGCTAAAACAATATTTTTCAGGGAAAAATTAGATTTTTTATTTTCACGGCTTAATGTTATAAAATTCTGTGGAGCTCCTGGAGACAAAAGTGCTCACACATACCTAGATAAATTCCTTGACAGGTCTAGTATTTATAATGCGGTCAATTGTGGAGTGTTCCACTGTTTAGGCATATCAGTGGCTCTCTAAATGCAACATGGCATTTGCTATCGATTTTTGGCAATTTTGCACTACAAAATCAAATGGTGCTCCTTCCCTTCTGAGCTCTGCTGTGCACCCAAACAGTAGTTTTTCCTCACATATCAGATATTAGCGCAATCAGGAAAAATTGCACCACAAATTTTGGGGTTAATTTTCTCCTGTTACCCTTGGAAAACTACAGATGTAAAATAGACATTAGGGAAATGTTATTTATTAACTATTTTGTGTGACATAAGTCTCTGAAATAAAAACATAGAAATTAAAAGATTGAAAATCTTACAATTTTAAAATTTTTGCCAAAATTTTTGACATTTTCACAAATCAACGCAAATATATGCTAGATTTACC
Source organism: Dendrobates tinctorius (assembly GCF_039654945.1). Classification (NCBI taxonomy): domain Eukaryota; kingdom Metazoa; phylum Chordata; class Amphibia; order Anura; family Dendrobatidae; genus Dendrobates; species Dendrobates tinctorius. The sequence goes on from NW_027361712.1 coordinate 2,341,594, forward strand.
ACTAACATGAAGTACAATATGTGTGAAAAAAACATTCTCAGAATCACTGGGATCTGTTGATGCACTTCAGTTCCAGAGTTATTACATCATAAAGTGACACCCGTCAGAATTGAAAATAATTGACCAGGTCATGAAAGTAAAAACAGACTCTGGCATGAAAGGGTTAATTTTCCAGCAATGCTGCCTGATATCGGCATAAAAAAATGGAGAGTATGAAAGTGGCATAAAAATGAAGCGCCAGTATCATGAAAGATTATCGCAAAAACTACTTGAGTATCTGAACATGAAAAAATGTTAAAGCTGTTTAAATCGCATGTACAAAAAAACAAAAAAGATGCTTGGACAAGAACTAGTGTAAGGCTATGTGCACACGCTACGGATTTACCCGCGGATTTGTATCTGTGGATCCGCAGGTGAAACCGCAGGTAAAATGACCTGCAGTTTACCTGCGGATTGGCCTGCGGTTTTCCTCTGCGGTTTGCCACCTGGACAATGGAATAGGTGTCAAACCGCAGCGGAATACGCAGAAAGAATTGACATGTCAATTCTTTCTGCGGATTCTAAACCGCAGCTTTTCCGCAGATGAAAAACCGCAGCATGTGCCCTGTGGATTGTAAATCCCATAGACTTACATGCTACTGTACACTGTCTGCAGAACTGCTGCAGATCCGCAGAGACCAAATCCGCAGCGGATCCACAGCAGAATCTGCAGCGTGTGCACATAGCCTAAATGGCCCAGTCTTGAACAGAATAAAAGCCCAGTGTGCTTATTTTTTAGTCAATTTCGGGTATTTTTGCTTCATAGACGACATTTGAGGGTGTTAAGGTCCAGTTACACATAACGATGTCCCAGTGATCCCACCAACGATCCGACATGATGGGACCACTGGGACATCGTTTGGCTGATCACTGGTGGTGAGCTGTCACATAGACTGCCCCTCCAGCGATCAGGACCAGCGAGCAAGCTGGTATCCAGCATAAACTTGGGGTTTCTAAGAGCCACTCGGCTCTTAGAAACCCAATGTTTACGTTGGATACTAGCATGCAGCGTCGCTGATCGCTGGAGGGGAGCGGGAGACCAGCAATGAAGAAACGGCCCAGGACGATCCAGCACGATCAGCAATACCCGGCGGGGGGGCCAGTCGCCGCTGGATGTCACACACAGCGATATCGCTGGGGAGATCGCTGATGTGTCACAAAATCAGCGATCTCACCAGCGATATCACTGTGTGTAACGGGGCCTTTAGTTCTTTTTTTATTGTTAATCTATGTTAGTATATTTTGAGCTGTTTGATCTTGCAATCAAGTATTCTATAAAAAAATATAAGGATATGAACTGGGATATAAACTGGTGTGCATGCAGCACGTAAGTGCACGTTCACACTGGCCACTTAACAGAAAAAAACAAAGACATAAATATAATGATTGAAAACCCTGCAGTAAATAAATAAACAGCAAGAGCACATGAAAATAATATAGGGTACTTAATTAACGTATTTTTTTCTAAAACAAAAATGCGAACACAATCCCACCACTTCACGGTGACCTTGATTGGGACAGTCCTAACTTTAATATTTAAAACCTTACCATTTGTCAAGTGACTTGCATGTAGATTAGGGGTGAGAAAAGAGCTGGGCCTAGCTACTAGACACACAGCCATGGGGAACCTCATCAATATAATGACCAGCTCAGAGAAAAGGCAGGTCACACGCTTACATGCACATGGTGCAAACAGAATGAAAAAACCTATGGATATGAACTGGGATATAAACTGGTTTACATGCAACATGTAAGTGCACATTCACACTGGCTACTGAATAGAAAAAAAACAGAAACATGATTGAATACACTGCAGTAAATAAATAAACAGTATAGTGCATGAAAATAATATATGGTGCCTTAGCTAACATGTTTTTAGATTAAAAAAAATGCAGAAGCCATCCCACAACTTCACGGTGACCCTGATTGGGACAGTCCTAACTCTAAGGCCGGGATCACACACAGCGAGATACGGCCGAGCCTCGCAGGTTAAAACCAAGCTCTGGCGCCGGCACTCTGGAGCGGAGCGTGCAGCCGCACAGCAATACATGGAGCTGCACGCTCCGCTCCGGAGTGCCAGTGCCAGAGCTTGGTTTTAACCTGCGAGGCTCGGCCGTATCTCGCTGTATTGTGACTCCGGCCTAATATTAAAAACCTTACCGTTTGTCAAGTGACATGCATGTAGATAAGGGCTGTGAAGGGCCCAGATAGTAGACACACAGCCAAGGGAGACCACATCAATATAATGTCTGTTTCTGCACCATGTGCATATAAAGGTGTGGCCTGCCTTTTATTTGAGCTTGATATTATATTGATGTTGTGGTGGGGGTGGAATTATTCAAAATCAGATCTCATGAATATGGAGGACTACATGGCAGCAAGTTTACCAGTCCTCTAATGATAATCTCCTGCTGATAAAACATGGATTTTATCAAAATTAAACTAAGCAGCCCAATAAGAGACACATAACTGGAATCAGGGTCTTTGTCTCTATATTATGCTGCTGGTGACAGATTCACCTTAAAAAGAAATCCACAAAAATTGCAGAGATTATGCACTTTTAAAAAAAATAAATAATTATTATAATTATACATTTATATAGCTCCATTTATTCCTTGGCGCTTTACAGGGAAAAGGGGAAATATAGACAAGTATAGTAAACATGTGTAAGACAAGGGACACACGAGCACAGAAGGAGAGAGGACCCTGCTTGTGAGGGCTCACAGTCTACAGGGATGGGTGAGGATACAGTAGGAGAGGGTAGAGCAGGTTGTGCGGTGGTTCAGAAGACCAAGGATCATTGCAGGCTGTAGGCTTGTCGGAACAGGTGGGTCTTCAGGTTCTTCTTGAAGGTTTCCGTTGATGGTGAGAGTCTGATGTGTTGTGGCAGGGAGATCCAGAGTATGGGGGAAGCACGGGAGAAGTCTTGTATGCGGTTGTGGGAAGAGGAGATGAGGGGGGAGTAGAAAAGGAGATCTTGAGAGGATCGAAGATCCTCGAAGATTTGGATTTTTTTTCTTTTACAAAAAAGCTGTAAAAATTGTATTTGAAGGAAGCCTCTCACTTTTTCTAAAAATTAAATATAACTATAGTTCTGACTTTTCTACAATACTCTATATTAGAAACTTGCATTACACAAAACAACAAAACACAATGTCCAAGATACATTTACTACTGGAGTTATGGGTGATATGCCACTGCATGCTTATGTAATGGAGGCATCTGGAAGAGATATACATCATGATAACCTCCAAGGGAATCTTTCTCCAGGTTTTTGCTACGTAATCTGAGAGCAGCATAACATAGGAAAAGAGACCCTTATTCCAACAATGTATCACTTACTTTACTGGCTGTAGCTGTTGTGGCAAAATCAGAGTTCTTTTGTTTAGGATGAAGCAGCACTGAGCAAGCTAACCCCGCCCACACCAGGCTCTCTATGTTAATTTTCTATTAACAGTGAGCTGCTTATCACAGTAGGGGGCATGGCCGGACTAGATCTCACTCACTGATGCTGTAGTCTGAACAGTGATAAACACCTGATTATAAAGCCTTCATTATAAGTAAACAACAACATATAGCCTGATAAGTGACACATCGCTGAATTCTGTGTTTTAACCACTACCTCATTCTATCCCCAAATTGCATAGCAAAAACCTGCTGAGAGATTCCCTTTAATAGTCCCTTTCAGTACAATTTTTAGAGCTGTGTCTTATATAACAAGTCTTGTTAGCGCACATGACCAGGCGAAATTTTTATCCACTTTAAGTAAATAATTAAACTTCATATTGAATTGCTGGAAACAAAAGCATGAGTCATTCATGTGCCAATATTGGAATATCCCCTTAAGTGCTTAAATAAAAATGTTGATTTTTACATATATATTTCTCTTAGTTCCATTTCAACATGGATGTCATCACAAATGTTAACTGTAGGCTGACTGCCCTTACTTTGTAATGTCGCTATATTTTTAATCAATCTTCTAATTAGAAATACTTTCACATGTTTGTTTGCGAGAGCAAATGATTGTCTAAACTACAGATGGCAAAGCTCTGACATTCTGTGCTCCACTGACTCGTTTACGGCAGATGAATGACTGATATTAGTGAGCAAATGACTTCTTAACACTGTACATTATACATAAATGTATATTTATGCGAAGAACAAAATGGAAATTGTTGAATAATATAAGATACTTTAGAACAGAGTGAGCTATCTGGGAATTGGTGTACACTAATGAGCTGGGACCATATTAGCCTTCATCTCTGAGATAAGCACAAAAAGAAGATCTAGCATGAAGGTTTAATGTTGCAGAATACAAAATTGTGCTAAAAGCAAAAATGCAATTTAATTGTATATGCCTACATACATCTTCTACTGTAATAAATAGATTATGATTTGTAGGATGTCACGAATTTAAAAAAAAACAAAACCTGCATTATTTTTGTTTTAGCTGTTTTTTTTTTAAATTTTAACATTTGCATTCATCCATGTTGTTTTTTAATTCTAAATGCAAAAAAGCTAATGTCATTTTAGAATGTCGAGTAGATGAAGCTTCATCATATTTATGATATAAATCTCAAAAACTCCTGAATATACATAGAGATAAATGATAAAATTCTACCACATACTTAACCCCTTTATCTCTAGGTGATTGGCTATTTTTTCATATGTAAGGAGGTGGAAGCACTGTATTTTTCAGATTATAAGACGCACTTTTTTCCCAAAAATGTTTTGGGGAAAATTGGGGTGCGTCATATAATTTGAATATACCTTACTGGCCGTGGTGGAGCAGGGTCCCAGGGTAGCTTATGGAGGAGGCAAGAGTGGCACGTTGCTGCAGGCTGCAGGATGGGATGAGGGAGTGTTTGGACACTGTGGATGTTCGGTGGTGTGGGGACTCCGCCGACATTTTGTGAAAGCCCCCGTAATTCCATGGTTTACATTGCAGTGGACTCCGGGAAAACGTCTGCCGGAGGCAGCGTATGCACAGATGAAGATCTCGGCACCAAGATCTCGAGAGATGAGATCTCAGTGCCAAGATTTCCATCTGCGCATGTGCCACCCCTGCGGCTATTTTCCCAAAGTTCACCACAAAGTAAACCATGGAAGTACAGGGCTTTCACAAAATGTCAGCGGAGCCCCCACACTACCGAACATTTGCAGTTCACACATCCAAATAGCCCTTTCTCCGAGTCTGGGTCCGCAGCATCGCCCCACTCCTGCCTCCACCAGCAGCTATCTTGGGACCCCTCTTTACCGCAGCGACCACCCCAGGTAAGCAATACGATGCATGAATTGTAAGAAGCATCACCATTTTATTAAAAAAGTTTTTTTTCCTATTTTTCTCCACAAAATTTGGTGTGCTTCTTGTAATCCGGTGAGTCTTATAAACTGCAAAATATGGTACTGCCCATGTTCGCCCTTGAAGGACACACATATTGTTGTATTGTATAATGTGAACTGTGATATGTGTTACTAGTGTTGGTGTTGTGTTCTTTCCAACAGTAGGGAAAGTTAGCGCTAATGGGAAGTTACCGATGGACAAAATGATGTATCAGAGATGGGTCCTGGTACAGGACTCATTGCAGTATGGCCCTCAAGTTTATAACTCGGAAAAATAATGGGTCAGGCCAAGATAGAGAATGTGAGATGAAGAGAATGCTCAAGGCAGGTGTTCCAAGGCGTCAGTATCACCCGCCATATTAGTAAACAAATTCTATTAAGGGGAAAGAAGATGTGGAACCATGTGTTGAGAATAAGATTCTCATTAACTGGACTGTAGTACTGAGCTGGGTTGTGGTGAAGGAAGATGATACATTGGAGATAGAGGCCAAATAAGTTAAGAGAAAGGAACTGAGAATGTGTATGGAAATGCTCCGTATTGTGAAGGAAACGTTTATCAAGCTATGTACCCGCTATATACTGTAGAGAATCCCCACCCAGTTTTCATTCAGTAAAAAGTTTATTTTTGACCAGTGGTCTCTCTCATTGAACTGTTCAACATATGGTCCTGGCCAACCCAAGTCATTGGAAACATGCGACCTGCAAGGGCATAGCGCCCCCATAGTACAAGTTTACACACCCAGCCAGAAGACACATCTTCATGTAAAAGGCTACCAAAGTCAGTGGTCACAGTTCTGGCTCTTTGCCTGGCACTTCCCGCTTGCCCTTGTGCGGTGGCAAATTGGATAATAGTTGATGGATTGATGTAAGCTGTTTTATTGCCAGTGATGGTTTATTATGTTTTTCTTTTACAGAGGACATGGGCATTTATGAATTATATTATCGTTGGACAGGTGACTATTACTTTGCTTTCTTATATTTAATTTTTTTAAATAAATTGGTAAAATGGGGTGGGGAGTTGTATTTCAAATAATGGACTTTATTCTTGCTATGTCTTTTTTACAATCTTACTATGGGGTTAGTAATGGAGGCGTTTTATAGACGCCTCTCCATTATAAACCTGTGGACTTTATGCCAGCAGCCATAAAACAGCTGACATCAACCTCACAACTATTACCGCACTTGCCACTGCACCAGGGCAAGTGTGAAGAGCTGGGCCATGGCCCATTCCCAGTCTGAGAATGTCAGCACCCAGCTGTCTGCCTTAGCATGGCTGGTTGTCAAAAATTGAGGGGACCTTACACTTTTTTAAATTATTTATGTAAATAATTAAAAAAAATATGGCATGGGGACCCCTCTATTTTTGATAACCAGTCAATATAAAGCTGACAGCAGGTGGTTGCAGCCCACAGCTGTCAGCATTACCTGCACTGGTTATCAAAAATAGAGGGGAAGCCATGCCATTTTTAAAATTTATTTATTGCACTGGTGCAGGCTGATGAATAGTGTGCGCGTCATTACTCATTACTTGCTCACGCATCAGTGTGTTCGGGAAGTTCGTTACTCTGCGAGTATTTTTTCATGTTCAAGCTGGAGTTCAAGTCCTCACCTCTCATGTTTGGCGCTTTTTAGACATTGAACATGTGAGGATTACCTGCCAGTCACTGTAATGCCATAGCTATTTTGGTTGTGGCACTACCCTATCGGCTGGCCGCAAAGTGTCATCAGGTCTATATAAAACCTGTGACGCTATGCTCATCACACCGTACTCCAGAAATAAGTAGAGCAGGGAGAGGTGCTGGTGTAAGAGAGACAGAATTGTAGCTGTGTATTAGCCAGGGATTCAACCACACTAACACTTCTTTTTCATACAACAGCTCTTGTTAGGGCTAATGATAATCAATAGTTATACTGCTGTTAGCAGCACTTAGGTAGAGATTGCGCTGAAGGGATAGTGTAGGACAGGATAAGGTGAATTGCATGTTATTTATGCTGCAGCCTTCAACTCAAACCAATATACCTTCTCAGCGCTAATAACATTTTTTTGTTCTTAATCCTGCAAATTGTTATGAGCATTGAAACATTATACACTCTTTTTACTGTAACAGTTGTGTGTCAAAAGCTTACAGCCAAACTTGTTTGGATCTCAATAGCATCACTATATTGCTTCTGCAGTGTAACTAGTCCATCTGAGGTGTTGAAAATTTTCCTGCAATAGCAATACTGCAAAATTTTCAGCAGTGGCATTTTATATTTTACTTTTCATGCTAGAGTTGTGCCTCAAAACACTAAAAAAAATTGCTTGGTTAAAAATAGCATTGCTATATTGATACTGCAATCTTATATGTCCATCTGAAGTGTGCACATTTTGCTGGCATTGTAATACTGAAATTTTTTTCAGCAATTAAATTTTATGCGGTATTTATTGTGCCACAGTTGTGCCTCAAACTACCCCCTAAAAATTGTTTGGTTACAAATAGCATTGTGATATTGAAGTTTTCTGGCATTGTATTACTGCAATTTTTTTCAGCAGTAAAATTTTATACAGCATTTATTGTGCTACAGCTGTGATTCCAAAACAACCAAAAAAAAAGTTTGGTTAGAAATAGCACTTCTATATTGATATTGCAGTCTGAGATGTCCATCAGAAGTGGGCAAATTTTCCTTGTTTTGTAATACTGCAATTTTTTCAGCAGTAAAATTTTATAAGGCATTTATCAAGCTACAGTTGTGCCTCCAAAGCAAAAAAACACAACATTGTTTGGTTACAAATAACATCGCTATATTGATACTTATACATTTTAGTCCATAGTTATTATAGTAGCAACAAAGAATACATTCCACTCTAGAGTATGAAACCGAGCCTCCCAAGATACTGACAGGCCAGAATGTATTTTTAAAAATATATACTCTACTGTATTTATAACAAAATTCAAACAATGTATCAAAAATTAATGAGGATACCTCCTGTCAAAACAGATCAAAAATTTGTCTTCCACAATATAGCAATGTAAAATAGCAGTAAAACCATGGCAGTGCCACTCATTAAGTTTCCCTGGGTCAAAGAATTCCATTCACCAATATTATATTATATAAAAATTATGCCAAAGTGCAAATATAGAAACAAATAGATCTATCATAAGCAATGTGAAAAAATGACCTCTGAAAGTACAAAGCAAAGTGCCTGAGTGCATGTAAAAATTACCTGCCCAAAAGGGCAAAGGATATCAAATAAAGTGCTTAAGAAATTAAGTTATTACCTAAATGAGGAGCCAAAAGAGATCTACTTCCTACCTTGGAAAGCTTGGTTTCATGCTATATTGAAGTGAAATGAAAAAAGAAGAAATATGCAGCACTCACCAATATAGCTGAAAAACTGTGCGCCTTTATTTCACATGAATTCCATCAGTGGATATGTGGACATGCAGGATGCTAGAGGAATGCTAGGGGAGGGAGGTGCCGGACAACGGCTGTTTCGCAATTACTCGCTTCTACGGGTCCCTGAAGGCTATCTGCTGAAATGTGTGTCGGGCTGTTTGGTGTGCATCACGTCCTAAATCTCAGGTGGTACTTTAATAACTTTTTCTTAGAGTGAGTTTAGTAGCATCTTATATAAGGGTTCCTCTGGAATTTCACAGAGAATTTCCTTTTTAAATCATCTACTTTCTAGGTGTTTAGCCTTACAGGGTCTGTCCTCCTTTTCCAGCCCTAATCTATACATGCATTACTGCTGCATACAGTTCTCCTGATTTAATTTATGGATCTATGGCGACCCTGTGATTTTCTACTTTTAACGTTTCCTATCTGTATGTGTTTGAGTGTTGTATTTTGATACATTAATAAAAGTTGCATTAATATATATTTCTTTTGGTTCTTGTTTTTATATGATTGCACTGATGGTTTCTATGTGGAGCCGATGATTTTCACATAGACGTAGACTAGAATAGTTGATTTTTGAGCTGCGACTTGGAATAAAAAGGGACATGTCTCCTTGATTCTTTTACAGACACATGATCCACAAAAAAGACACAGACACGGATTATGGGAGTGTGTTCTATCAGTGAAAAACATGGGTGGAACATATATATAAAAAACGGATGTCTAATTAAATCCAATAAATACACCTTTGATACATTGTGCTATCATGTTGTCAGAGGAGCAGCAATATTTTAATGAAGTTTATATAACATATTTGCAGAATTTAAATGATCTGAAATAGGAAATATCCTTTGGGCAATATAGACAATTTTGATTTCCATTTTCTAGCTGTATTGTATTACAATTAACCTGGATGACTTTATATTATAATAAAAGAGCTGTTATTCCATTATCACCATTCTGCTTTAATTTTCCACCTATTCTTGTAATAAACATTTTGTTTACTTATCACCTCTCTCCATGGAATCATGGAAGCACATTGTTTCCATACACCATTTCTACAAATTTATATTTGAGATGATTAGTTTTTCACTGTAGTGAAATATTTCAACTATATACCAACATGATGAATTCACACCAGGGGAGGAATTCAGAGTATTAATAATGAACAATCTTAAAACTTGGTTGCTGCCTTTTTCTTTTTTATTATTTGACACCATCTCATTATTCAGTTTTCCAAAGCATAGTATAACTTAAATTGAGTGTAGAAATTAACATACCTCCAGCAGCTTTATTACTAAGGTTTTGTCATATGGTTTTTCTTGCCTCACAATGAGAAAATAAAATAATTATCCCGTTAAAGGGACGCAAATTAATTCTGTACATGTTGCGACTTCAGACTATAGCTAATCCATTCCATTATGATTGCGCATCATTTGAAATTCAAGAGGTCTGCAAGATAAACTAGGTCATGTACTCTACTGCTTGCAGTACAAACTCTACCCTGACTGTTGTAATTTGTACAGAACTGAAGTAGATGTATTACATTACCTTAATGTGTTGGTTAGATTTGTATCTCTTTCTATAAAGGAGTACAGGTTTATATTGGAAAAAAATAGCTGCTTTATATACAGGATAGAATTATCTCGGTAAAAGACTGGGACACTTAAAAGACACAATCGAAAAAAAAAATCTACTTCTTTGGTAGACTTAGGGTCCCGTTACATTTAGCGATGCACCAGCGATCCCGACAACGATACAACCTGGTCAGGATTGCTGGTGCATCGCTAAATGGTCGCTAGTGAGCTGCCAAAAAGGCAGACCTCACCAGCGACACAGCAGCGATAAGCGATCCATCGGTGGTCGCTCTTACCTGTCACACCGCAGCGATGATGATGACTTCTGCCTGCGTCCATGCGTCGCTAGTCGGCGCCAGCGGGATGCCAACGACAAAGAAATGGCCCAGGACATTCGAGCATGATCAGAGATATCCAGCGGTCGCAGGTACATGTCACACAAAGCGAGATCGCTAGCGTTTTCTTCTCTTGACTGACTTACCATTTTGTTCAAACACGACTAAAGGGGCTATTAAATGAGGTCTGGCTTTGCAAGTCAACCCCTTGCAAGAGGATGAAAATAAATGGTAATATCAGATCACCCATCGATCTGTGCATATACATACCAAACCAGGGTAATGTTGTCATTCTTTTTGTCTGCTAGGAAGGGAAACCAGCTTATAAATGTACAAAATTTATTTTATTATAGGTTATGAACATTTTAGTTTTTGCATACCAAGTTTGCTAGTTAGACAGTCGTACACCCTACAACTATACAGTGGCCTGTTATCATATTTACAAGCTGTGTACCTAACTGGCATTTGTTTTTACATCATCCTTTTTGGCAAGGGGAATTTAATTTATTTAGGAAAAAACATTTAACAATAAATTAAACTAAATTGAGACATTCAATGGTGCAGGTATGTTCTGTCACACCTGTTTACACTTGTCAATTGGAGACACATTCTGTACATGCGTCACCAATACTATGAATGTGCTGTTATTCCATTAGGCTGGGTTCATACTGCATTAGGGAGATGCGTTTAATGTGTCCATTACATAGCGGCATTAACACTATGTAACGGATGCGTTAACGCACCCGTACACTGCTATAGACGAGCGCATCGCTAACGCATGTCATAACGGCATGCGTTAGCGATGTGCGTCATTCTGTGATGGACCCTCGGACACGGTCTGCAGCGTCCGAGAGTCCATCACTGCTAGCACAGATTATGCATCTGCGCTAGCGAGACTGCATAATGCGATCGCATTAGGGAGTAGCATTAACGCAGTCCATCAACGCTATACATTGAACGGACTGCATTAACGCTATGTGAACCTGGCCTTAGACTTTATGGCAGAGTAGTGTATCCTACTTAGCATTTCTGGTTGATTCTATATCATTCAACAGTTCAATAACTGTGGTTAAACTTTTTTTTTGCAAACTTTATACTTGTGTCCAAAGTGTTTGGTAAATGAAAGAGCGGCACCGATAATGCATGTGGTTGTTTAAGAGAAAAAAGCATACCATGGCTAAAAATGTGAGAAATGGACGTAATAGAGCTAAACATAAGTCAAAATTGGCCTACTCTTAGTATATTAGAGGGAGGAAAGCACAGTACGTAATGGGATATATGGCACATAATAATAATAATCTTTATTTTTATATAGCGCTAATATATTCCGCAGCGCTTTACAGTTTGCACACATTATCATCACTATCCCTGTTGGGGCTCACAATCTAAATTCCCTATCAGTATGTCTTTGGAATATGGCAGGAAACCGGAGTACCCAGAGGAAACCCACGCAAACACGGGGAGAACATACAAACTCCTTACTCAGTCACAGAAAGATGATGTTACATCTAACATTGACACAGACGGTTTGAGGCAGCCTTCTGTATAGTCATGCTCCTTCGCAGTGAAAACACCTAATCATGTGAGCTTTTAATAGTGTTCATGACATAGCTATCCATTCAGACCCTTAGTTACCTAACGCACACCACCTAATTGGCCAAGGAAGATATTCCAAAAGAACACGGATCCTTGAATTATTTTTGAGTTTGAAATGGCAGGAGGAGGCAAAGGCATGGATATGTAGCTTGAAAGAGAGGGCAGAGTCGAGGATCACCCTGAGGCACCAAGCATGCGGGATTGGGGAAAGCGAGCAGCCATTGACATTGATGGATAGGCCTGGTGGAGGGGTAGAGTGAGATGGGGGAAAGATGATGAATTCCGTTTTGTCCATGTTCAGTTTTAGAAAGTGAGCAGAAATGAAAGCTGAAATAGCAGACAGACATTGTGGGATTTTGGTCAGTAAGGAGGTGAGGTCAGGTCCAGATAGGTAGATCTGCGTGTCATTGGCATAGAGATGATACTGCAAACCGTGGGATTCTATGAGCTGTCCCAGGTCGAAGGTGTAGATGGAAAAGAGTAGGGGTTCTAGAACTGAGCTTGGGGAACACTGACAGACAGGGGGCGAGGAGAGGAGGTGATGTGGGAGAGGGAGACATTGAATGTTTGTTTATTAGATATGGCGAGATCCAGGATAGGGCCAAGTCTCTCACAGCCTGCTGACCAGTGTTAGTAATAGCTCAAGCTTCCAGTTTAGAGCCTCTGACCCTTGTTCCTTCTGATATTCACGTGTATGACCTGGACTTATCTCTGACCCCGTCTCTTGGTATTCGTCTCTGCTGTTACGTTCCCTCTCTGGCATCTGACCCCCTGGCTTGTACCCCGACCACTTTTTTCGTCTCACGTTTTGGACCCCGTGCTCATGTTCTGGCTTTCTGACTCTCGGCTTGGTATTTTGACTACGTGTATTGCTGCTCCCTTCTGGTACGTCTGCTCCTGCTAGTTTCTGACTCGGTTCGTCTGACTATTCTCTCTCGTTACCTGTGGCACCTGTGCTGTTGCTCAGGGTTGCTGCTCTTAGTGTGTAACCTCTCTTCCCTCACCAGCTCCCCCTGGTGGAGGTTTCACTACATTGACACCATTTGTAAGTGAGAGGTTGAAGAGATGTGTTAGGGTTGGGATGAAGACTGTGGTGAGGTTAGGGATGAGGTGGGATGGGAGCGGATCAAGTGTGCAATTGGTGAGATGTGATCTCGACAGGAGAGAGGAGAGCTGATCTTCTGTTATGGTGGAGAAGTTGGTTTTGGAGGAAAAGGGCTGAGCAGCTAAGAGGGGCATTGGAAGCTGCGGGCCAAAACGTTCCCTGATCGTATCGATCTTCTACTTAAAGAAAGAAGCAAAGTCTTCAGCAGTAATGAGAGGAGAGGGAGGAGGTGCTGGGGGACCGAGTAGAGAATTGAAAGTGTTGAAAAGCTGTTTAGGGTTCTGAGACAGGGAGGTTATGAGAGAAGAGAAGTAAGTTTGTTTTGCAGCAGTGAGCTTGTACTTGAAGCTGGTGAGTGACTGCTTGTATGCGATGAAGTACTCAGCAGAGCGGGATCTCTTCCATCTTTGCTCAGTGACCCTGGAAGCCCGTCTCAGTTCTTTGACCAGGTTGGTCAGCCAGGGCTGCCTGTTGATTGTATGAGTTTTGCTATGCTTGAGGGGGGCAGCCGAATCAAGTGTTGCTGTTATTGTGGTGTTAAAAAAGTGGCAGCAGCATCTGTGTCATGAAGCTATGCTTGTAAGAGGGAAAAGGGACACAGAGAGTGATTGTAAATTGAGGTGTTTGAGATTTCTGCGAGGGTGAGTGAGTTTGTGGAGTGGGGGTTGCGCACTAGGAGAGGAGAGTACAGTATGTACTCTCATCCTATACATGGTACAGTATGTGGTGAAAACATTGATTTGGAAAATTGCAAAGTGATGAAATTTACTGCTGTATTTGTTGCAGGATACATACAAGCAACATGAGGTGGTGAGGTCACAGTCAGATAATATTATGCTGCATAGAAATTGGAGCTTGTGTTATGGTGACATGTATCATTGGTAGTGATGAACGCTACATGTCGCGTACTGAGAACTATGAAAAAGGATATAATAGTTGTTAAGAGAGACAACCATGCCATCAGCAGACAATGCTCCAGAAAGGTAAAGAAGAACAACTTCCGAAACTTTCATTCCACTCCTGAACTTTTGGTGCCTCATGGCGCTTCCTTTTGCTTTTTCACAGGTGACACTGTATGGATTTACCCCTGTGTGGTGCCCCTGAGGGTTCAGTCACTACAGAGGTACTGCACCTCCTCCTGAGGTGTAGTATCCCACTCCCCAGGTAAGATGGCAACACCTGACCAGCCTCCAACACCTACATCTTGCACAGACACCTTAAAACAGCAGAGCACACTTTATGGCAGATGCTTTGGTTCATGAAGGGTGCTGGGTGGTGGGTGGAGCTTAGAAACACTAGAGGGGAAAGCTGACAGGAAGTTAGGTCAGTTCCCCTTCGGGGGTGGAAGGAGAAATTATGTGAATGCAGCAGCCTCCTGTAAGTTGGAGCTGTTAGCAAGGGAAGAGAAAGAAGGAAGGATCAGTTGTTCAGAAGGAAGATAGATAAGCACCGAATGTGAGGAGGAGAGAAATTGGGGATGAGTGCTAGAGGAGAGCCCTTCCCTACGTTCATTGCACCAAGGCCGGGCGCCGGTATCCGAGGCTGTTTGTGACACTAATGATCCTGCAGCACAAACTGGAGGAATAGGAATTGTGACCACTCTATTCCCACCAAAGACTCAAAGACATAGTGGCAACTTATGTGCGAGCTGGGACATGATTGATGGGGTCCACGGAGCAGGCTACAGCCACCTGTCATACGAGTGGAGTTTAAGTAACATCAAGAAGGATGAACTTGAGTGTAATTCAGAACTGCAAGTACTTCAGATTAGCGCTATAAAGGAGACGTTCAGAAAAGGTACATTTGGAAGGGAGTGCTGGAAGGGTTAATCCATCTGCCTGGGAGTTGGCTGAGTCCCTGACCTGGATGCTGCGGCATTGAAGCGGGCACCTGTCTGTGTCAAAACGTGAGTAAAAGAATTGGAACTGCACTCAGCTGTGTCATTGCCTTCTTCCTACAACAACCTACTCAGCACTGCTACATCTCTGTGCCTAACACTACACAAGTGTAGGACCCAAGGCAGGAGGAACTGCGTCCGTCTAGACCTACTGTGTGTGGCGTCGCTGCAACTGCAGCACAGCAAAGGACACTGCCGCAAGACGATAGTGCCGAGAGGAGTAGCACAATCGGACGCTAGTGTAGAGGCGCGGTATGCACAGTGGCCTAAGGCTTGCCACTGACTGGCGCTGACTGCTGAACTAATTCCCTATCCACATGCGTAATATCAGAGGGAAGGGGTTTCAAATGAGTCAGTCATCAGAATCATACATCCATCACCATTCACACATCTAGCAAGTAAAGTCTATACTAGCACATGGCCGAACGGCCATGCAGTCCTTTTATAGCCGTGCGCTGCCGGGACCTTCCAGATCTCTGAGATCAGATCAGGGGAAGGTCCTGAGCACGTGACTCCTGAGCTCCAATGGGAGATCGTCTCATGAGCATGCTCAGTGGAGCGGCAGTGGGACTTAGCCTCAGGAATGACTTGCTGCAAAGCAGTATGTGAAGCTCTGGACTCCTGTTGTGTAGCTACAGGAATCCGACGCCTAACAGGATGAGTAGCCCGGTGCCACAGGGTCCTGTGTGCCGAAGATTTGATTGATTTGAGAAATGCTTAACCTGAAATGTGCAAAAGAATTGATTTATCAAACTGTGACTTTGACTATAAAGATGGCCGCCATGGCGGTGAAGTGAGGTGTGCCTTCGTGGGCGGCACCCAAGAAAGAGCGCAAAATGACATGTACCTCCCCTGCCTGTACTTCTATGCTACTGCATCATGGCCAACCCAGAGAGGCATCCGGATCTTAGCCTGGTATGGCGGCAAAGGAAAAAGACACCGCCCCTCGGGGGTGGAGAGAAGCTCCACGGTGGAAAAAGGTGCGGAAAAGAAGGAGAAGACACAGTACCAGGAGGCCATGATGGAGATCAGCAGGAGGCCTGTGGAGCACAACGGAGAAGAGTCAGCATCTCCTGACTACGGAGAATCAGGCTCTGGATGCTCACCGCTTCCCAACCTGTCGCAGCTGGAGGAGGAAATCGCGGAGCTGCACAGGAAACTCCAGGACAAGTAGGCTCTGTTGGAACAACAACGCCAGGCTGCCCAGGAGGAGTCTGCCATCTTGGTACCCTCACCATCGGTACCGACAGTCACCCAACAGGTACCCTCACCACCGGTACCCACCAGCACTTCTCCGGTACCATCGTCACCGGTACCCGCTGCCCCGCCACTCTCCCCATCATCGGAGGCTGGAGAGGAAGACTTCAGCTCTGGAGGAGCAGGAACGTCCGACTCCCCTGGGACATGGGAGGCCCTGCTAGGTCCCATCGGAAAGCCACCAACCCCAAAATCCGGTCAGGTTGTCCTAGATGTAGCTGGGGACCGGGAAATGGCACCCATGGGGGGGTATCCTAGAACCTGCTCCTATACCCACGCTACCATCCACCATGTGCGAAAGGCCGGCGCTCTTCATGGAACAAGCGGAGGAGTTGCGTCATTAAGTCCGGGATGCTAAGCTGACTGCAATGGAGAAGTGGAAAAAGTCCATGCGGAAAAGAGAGCATTTAGTGGAGCCACGTCCAATCCGACCACCCCTGATCTCAATAGGGAAAAAAGGCTGATAACAAGATGACACCACTGGCATGTAAGGCCTGTTCATTAACCCCTTTGGTACCGCCAGCTGTAATATCGATACCTACTGCAGTATCTACCATCGAAGTTCAGTGCGATCCTAAAGTGAGTGATCAAGCTATCCAAACCTTGGTAGTGGAGCCTGAGCGGCTGATGGGTGTTACCATGCATCATGGATTTCCCCTACCAGAGATTTGTTAACCCTGCTTTTCACCATGCAAGCAACAAAAACCAGATGCTTAAAGTAATGCTAATCAGGAGGACTGATTTGACTTGAACTGATTCTCCAGTGAATCCTTTATATGTATATCGTTACCCAGGAGGGTTTTACAAGTTTTTCATCAAAGTGAACAGTACACTTTAAACTTTTTGTGAATAGTTTTAAACCCAGGTGGGTTTGGGAGAATTAATCTTTTTGGCAAAATGTTCCTTTTATAAGAACTGTGGAGATCATGAACGCTGAGTGATCCGGACACTCCATTTGTACATCGTTAGCGCCTATTAAGGTTCCCCCTCTTGGTTTTAAATAAGTCTATAGAAGGATCCACCATTTCACAAAAATTACAAAAACCTGTTGGGTGTGGCCAAAGACAGGGTCTAAGCAGGAAGACCAGCATGTACTGCAGCCCACCCAGGACCACCATTGGAGGTTTAGAGCGGGTCCTCCACACAGTACAAGGACATTAGAAGATACTCCGGCTGGGACAGTATCTCCCATTCATCACTGATCTGAATCAAGAGAAACAATATGTGTTAGGGAACAATGTGCCTGAGAAGCACACTTTCATTTGTAATCTGCCTTATTTCTATGAAATATCCACACACTTTGCACTATCCATTCATAAAACAAGCTAAACAAACAATTGTGATGACTAAAAACATAAAATACCAACCTTATAAAGTGTGACGTGTTCGGGAACAATGAGCCTGAGAAGCCAGCACAGTTATATCTGCCCTCCTGAAGCTCTGCAATCCAACTGTGGTAGCAGGTTTCACACAGCAGCTAGAGCCAGGAAGCTACCTGGAGGGAGGGGATTTCATAACAATCTGGTGAGGCAGGAGAAATAAAAGGAAAAGAGAAGCGCCTGTCAGGCACATTAGTCCTGTCCAAGGGAAGAGATACCAATATGTGAACCCTTAGGTTTTTCCCAAATCATAAAGTAATGTTCGGGTCCGGCTAGTTTGGCTTAACAGTTAAAAGGTGTTTTGGTACGGTTAACAGAACACTACCCGGACCCAAACCCAGACCCCATTGACTTGAATGGGGGGCCCGAACATCCAATGTTTGCCACTCTGTCATGTGCATGACATCACGGCAAACACTGCTTCTAATCAGCGGTAAAATCATATAAAATCATATATGTGGGTCGTATCAAAAATCTCATTCCTGCTTCAATATACAGTAACAGATTATTATTTTATTCTCTGTCTTAGGGGTTTCATTTACTTGGCTAAAGCCATTTTCCACTTATTTTCCTCTGTCATATCTCTCTTTTTTTGACTCTTGACCCTCTTCTGATAGTATATTATATGGCACTATGTTTGGCTTAATACAGTGCTAAAGTCCATAGGACTAGCACCCTTAAACTTTAGGTGTTTTGTTATCCCATAGCACCATGTCCCTGGTTATTGACCCTGAATGTTCCCATGGCTGTGATGCTCCACATGCGTTGTGTATGCGACTTTTATGCAGTTTGATAACCTTGACATTACAAAACTAATAACTATGGCTTTCTTTATGAATAGTCTTATGTGGTGGACTTTGAGATGCACATGCGTAAAAATAAAAAAATATATTTTGCTATAATAATATAGAAAATAGCTATCACTAGCTTGCTGCTTTGCTAATTTTTGTTGGGCATTGATAGTCTGAATATAGCATTGATGCATGAGCGTAAATGTCAAAAGTCTGAGAATTCTTCTGCATTATGATTTAAGTGCATGTATACTACCGTTTAAAAGTTTAGGGTCACTTAGAAATTTCCTTATTTTTGAAAGAAAAGCACAGTATTTTCCAATGAAGCTAACATTAAATGATTCAGAAATACACTCTATACATTGTTAATGTGGTAAATGCTTATTCTAGCTGCAAACGTCTGGTTTGTAATGCAATATCTTCAAAGGTGTATAGAGGCCCATTTCCAACAACCATCACTCCAGTGTTCTTATGGTACTTTGTGTTTGCTAACTGTGTAAGAAGGATAATGGATGGCTAGAATACCCTTGAAAATCCTTGAGCAAGTATGTTAGCACAGCTGAAAGCAGTTTGGCTGATTAGAGAAGCTATAAACCTGACCTTCCTTTGAGCTAGTTGAGCATTACATTTGTTGGTTCCATTAAACTCTCAAAATGGCAATAAAAAAGAACTCTCATGTGAAACTCGATTACCAGGTGTTGCGCAGTGTATCCTAGGATACCTCCGACAACAATTTTTCCTGAGTTCTGCCTATAGCATGCGCAGTACAACTTTAAGCACACGAGCACCTCATGTCAAACACCGTTCAACCTACCAGCTTGTATTAATTTCTTTTTGATTATTTGGGATATACAAACATATGAGGAACAGTCCCTTCCATGACAAACTACCCCTGAGGAAGACACTTCGTGTCGATAGGCTTGCGATTTCACTCTCACCATGGATGATATTTTGTGTACATAGGGGCACTCATTCTGATTAAATGCTGAGTATTGTTCACAGCTATTCCTTGAATTGCTCTTTTGTCAGGATTTTTTACTTATCTTTGTGCTTTTTGCACTTTTTGCAGTATTTACCGTAATATCTTGCATAACAGATTGTTCAGGACCTTCTATATGTCATGGTCTGAACAGGGTTTTTGCCCTGCACTCACAGGGTTAAGTGTTTGTGGCCTCTTTCTGGATCTGGGAGGGGTATTTATACTCACTCTTTACCAGGGTTCTCTGTCAGCTATACTGTTGCTCTGGTGTGTCTGACCCCTGGTGTGCGTGTATGCTGCGTTGCTTGTTTGCTTTCCGTGTATGACCCGGTCTGTTCCCTCACTCTGTACTCAGTCTCTCCTTTTGGTACTATTGTCTTTTCTGGTTCTGACCACCTGGCTTGGCTATCGTTACTCCATTACAGTTTGTCCTTATTGTACCGTCTATTGCCAGTTCTGGTTTTCTGATCTATTGCTACGTCCTGACTATCCATTCTGTCTAAGCCTTTGGTACTGTATTGCCATCTCGTGCTTTGACCTGGCTTGATCTGGCTTCTGTCTCTGTCTATTCCCCTTGGTAACATTGTCCTGTAGTTACCTTTCTAGGAGTTTCCCTGCAGCTCCTAGCTCTGTGGAGCTTAGGCCACACCCCCTGCAGTCATGTGCTTCAGGTCTGGATAGTCTGAAGCACGCATCGTCTCCGCTGCTGCCCTGCTCCACAGGTATCTTTGAGCACTGTTTTTGTACTCAGGACACACGCACTGGCTCAGTGAGCTAGTGCAGTGCAGGGTTCCTGACATTATAGCTGACCATTTCAGTTTTTCTTTCCTCTGAAGAAAAAAAAAAAGTGTGATATCCTCATGGATCCCATACAAGCTTTGGCTGGTCAGGTCAAGCACCTGACCCAAATGTTCCACAAACTTAAGGTGGAACAGCGCATACCCAGCAACAGTTGGTGGATACTGTGCAGGGGGCTGTCGCTGCCAGGGCTCCTAGTGCTGGGGATAGAGATGTGTCATTGGCATCCCCTGAATCTCCGGTCAAATTGCCAGACCTTTTCTCAGGGGATAAAAGGGAGTTCAGGTCGTTCAGAGAAGGATGCAAGCTTTTTTTCTCTGAGGCCCCGCTCCTCTGGGGATGAGTTCCAGAGGGTGGGGGTCATCATTTCCCTACTTCGGGGAGCTCCACAGGCATGGGCTTTCTCTCTCTCTTCTTCTGCTCCTGAACATATGTCTGTGAATTTGTTCTTTGAGGCTCTGGGGCACATTTATGATGAGCCTGATAGAGTGCATCTGGCAGAGGATATGGTGATGAGTGTGACACAGGGGAGGCACTCTGATGAATGGTTCTGCTCTGAGTTCAGACGCTGGGCAGCGGAGGTCTCCTGGGATGATGCTGCCCTCCGGGGATTGTTCTGTAGAGGCCTGTCCAAACGTTTGAAAGATGCCCTAGCCCTTCATCCTCCACCGGATTCTTTGGAGGACGCTATGATCCAGGCTGTCCGCATGGACCGTAGGCTGCGGGCAAGAGGGGTCATGCTGCTGGAGACCCCTTTTTTCTCCAATCTGAGAGACTCTGCATCTAGTCCTGAGCCCATGAAAGGTGGTGCCACGTCATTGGAGGAAAAAGAGAGGAGACACCGTAGAAACAACCAATTCTGCTTTTACTGTGGATCCACTGGACATTGGAGAAGGAACTGTCCTTCTTGCCCTTCTTCAGTGAAGCCGTCAGGAAAGCTACTGAGTCTGGGTAACAATCAAGGAGGTTGCCCAGACTCCCAGGTACCCTTTTCCTCACTTACTAAAATTCTGCTTCCGGTGGAACTAGAACTTACAGGCGGTCCAGTTGGGACTACCGCCGTTGTTGACTGTGGTTCTTCTATTAATCTGATCGATGCCAAAGTTGTGACTTTTCATAAGATAGGGACAGTCAGGTTAAAAGATCCTGTTAAAATTGTGGCAATTGATTCATCTCCTATCACCCAGGAGGGAATTTGTTTCATGACTGATACCTTTTCGCTGAAAGTGGGTTCCACTCACGTGGAAAAATTATGGTGTTTTGTTCTAAATAATCTGCCGGCTGGACTGGTACAGGGTTTGCCTTGGCTTCAACGTCACAATCCTACTATTGACTGGGTCACGGGGGAGATCATTTAGTGGGGTTGTATGGCTAACAGTCTTTGTTGTAACTTGACAACTCTTGTCACCCCAGTAAAATCTGTGTCTGTGTCGTCTGGCGATCTGGAAGGTATTCCGGAGTACCTGAAATATTTTGAAGACGTATTTTCTGAAAGGGAGGCTGAGGCGCTACCACCACATAGACCCTTTGATTGTGCCATTAATCTAGTCTCTGGAGCCAAGTTGCCCAAGGCTCGCCTGTTCAATTTTTCCGGGCCCGAACCTCTAGCCATGAAGGAGTACATTACCGAGAGTCTCCGCAAAGGGCATATTAGGCCTTCTGTTTCACCTGTGGCGGCGGGATTCTTTTTTGTTAAGAAAAAAGATGGTGGTTTGAGTCCATGCCACGACTTTGGGGAATTAAACAAAATTACTATGAAAAATACATACCCTCTCCCCCTAATTCCTGATCTATGTAACCAACTCACCGGGGCCAAGTGGTTCTCTAAACTGGATTTACGTGCGGCATATAACCTTATAAGAGTCTGGGAAGGGGATGAATGGAAAACAGCATTCCTGAAGACTGAACGGCTGTTCGAAAACTTGGTTATGCCCTTTGGTCTCACCAACGCTCCTGCTGTTTTTCAGAATTTTATTAATGTAATTTTCTCTGATTTAATTGGTCATTTTGTGGTCATCTATTTGGATGACATTCTGGTGTACTTGGTGCACAGTCAATCTCACTTGCACCATTTGCGGATGGTTCTCCTGAGACTGAGGGAGAATCATTTGTATGCCAAGTTGGAAAAATGCTCATTTTTCATGCAAGAAGTATCCTTTCTGGGGTTGATTGTGTCAGGGGAGGGGTTCCGCATGGATCCTAAGAAGGTCCAGGCTGTTACAGATTGGGTGCAGCCTCATGACTTGAAAGGGTTGCAGCGATTTTTAGGCTTTGCTAACTTTTATAGGAAATTTATTAAAGGCTTCTCGCAGGTAGTAAAGCCTCTAACGGACCTCACTCTCAAGGGAGCTGATGTAAAAAATTGGTCTGTAGCTGCAAAAAATTCTTTCATGACATTAAAAAAGTAATTTTCTTCAGCCCCTGTATTGGTACAACCCGACACCTTTTATCGTGGAGGTTGATGCATCGGAAGTAGGGGTGGGGGCAGTTTTGTCTCAGGGCCCTCCTACCCTTACTAATCTGAGGCCTTGCGCCTTCTTCTCTAAAAAATTTTCCTCTGCCGAGAGAAATTACGATGTCAGCAATAGAGAGTTGTTGGCAGTAAAGTTGGCTTTTGAAGAATGGAGGCATTTCCTGGAGGGGGCTATTCATCCCATTACAGTCATCACTGATCACAAAAATTTGGCCTATATCGAGTCTGCCAAGAGATTGACCCCCAGACAGGCTCGGTGGGCGCTTTTTTTTTCTTGATTTCAGTTTACCATCACATTCCGCCCAGAATCTAAAAACATCAAGGCTGATGCCTCATCCCGAAGCTTTGATTCGGTGTCCCCTCCAGAACCTCCCTCCTCCATTCTTCAGCTAGGAGAAGTGGTGGCTGAAATCTCATCTGAGTTACAGAGAGAGATTTTGGTAGCCCAGGCTCGGGCTCCGGGTGGTAAACCCCCGGGTAAATTGTTTTTACCGGAACGTTTCCGTCTCGGACTTATGCAGGAATTTCACGATTCTAAGTTGAGTGCTCACCCTGGGATTGATGCTACCCAGGGGTGCAATTGCGAGGGGTTTCTGGTGGCCCTCTATGGTAACAGATATTAAAAAGTTTGTGACTGCATGTGGGGTGTGCGCTCGTTCTAAAAGTTCTCAGGTCCGGCTGGCCGGGGAGTTGGTGCCTTTGCCAATTCCGGACTGACCATGGACACATTTGTCCATGGATTTTATCACAAATCTTCCTCCTTCCAGGGGCAACTCGGTGATATGGGTGGTGGTGGATAGGTTTTCAAAACAAGCCCACTTTGTACCTCTCCCCGTGTTACCATCTGCTGAAATCCTGGCCCGCTTGTTTATGCAGCATATAATTCGGTTGCATGGAGTGCCTATGAATGTGGTGTCAGACAGAGGGGTACAGTTTGTAGCCAGGTTCTGGAGGGCTTTTTGCAAAAAGCTGGGGATTTCGTTGTCCTTCTCCTCTGCCTACCAACCAGAGTCTAATGGACAGACGGAGCGCACGAACCAATCGTTGGAGCAGATTCTGAGATGCTTTGCCTCTTCCAGGCAGGAGGACTGGTGTGAGGTATTGCCCATGGCAGAGTTTGCATTCAACGGTCGTATGAGTTAATCTACTGGGAAGTCTCCCTTTCAGATCAACTATGGGTTTAACCCACATTTTGGAGCGTTTTCCCGCATGGATTCAGGTTGTCCTGGAGCTGAGAGTGCGACACAACGTCTTAGAATTCTTTGGAGGGAGGTTCAGAGGAATATTTCCAAGGCCCAGGAAAACTATAAGCGGTTTGCTCACAGGAGGACGGGGCCAGGTCCAGCATTTGCAGTAGGGGAGAAGGTGTGGCTATCCACCTGCAATATCAAGCTTAAGATACCATCTATAAAGCTGTGGAGGTTGTTAACCCAGTAGCCTACTGACTGCAGCTGCCCACCTCCTTTAAAATTTCTGATGTCTTCCACAGGTCTCTGTTAAAGCCTGTGGGGACGGTGAGAGAGGATCCCTCAGCAAATGCTCCACCAGTGCTGGTAGAGGGGCAGCAGGAGTATGAAGTAGGGCGCATTGTCGACTCCTGGTGGGTGCGCCGGAGACTCCAGTATCTGATACACTGGAAGGGGTACTCTCTGGAGGACCAGTCATGGGTTCTGGCAAATTCGGTGCATGCCGATCGTCTGGTGCGGGCTTTCCACGCCAGATCCCAAGACAAGTCTGGGGGTCCAGTGGCCCCCCCGTTCAGAGGGGGGTACTGTCATGGTTTGAACAAGGTTCTTGTCCTGCACTCACAGGGTTAAGTGTTCGTGGCCTCTTTCTGGATCTGGGAGGGGTATTTATACTCACTCTTTACCAGGGTTCTCTGTCAGCTATACTGTTGTTCTGGTGTGTCTGAGCCCTGGTGTGCGTGTATTCTGCGTTGCTTGTTTGCTTCCCGTGTATAACCCGGTCTGTTCCCTCACTCTGTACTCTGCCTCTCATTTTGGTACTATTGTCTTTTCTGGTTCTGACCTCCTGGCTTGGCTATCGTTACTCCATTACAGTTTGTCCTTATTGTACCGTCTACTGCCCGTTCTGGTTTTCTGATCTATTGCTACGTCCTGACTATCCATTCTGTCTAACCCTTTGGTACTGTATTGCTATCTCGTGCTTTGACCCAGCTTGATCTGGCTTCTGTCTCTGTCTATGCCCCTAGGTAACATTGTCCTGTAGTTACCTTTCTAGGAGTTTCACTGCAGCTCCTAGCTCTGTGGAGCTTAGGTCACGCCCCCAGCAGTCATGTGCTTCAGGTCCTGATAGTCTGAAGCATGCATCGTCTCCGCTGCTGCCCTGCTCCACAGGTATCTTTGAGCACTGTTTTTGTACTCAGGACACACGCACTGGCTCAGTGAGCAAGTGCAGTGCGGGGTTCCTGACACTATACTCAACACAGTGTACCTGGGATCTGGTTCACAAATGCATTTTATTGTCTGTATCCATGTATGCATGTATTTGCACATTTGAGGATCCGGTGTATTATTTATGTATCTTGTGCTTTTTGTATATTTGATACACTCTATTATCTAGCACTAATGCACTTTCCATCTATGTTTTCATGCCTTGCCCCCTATTTTAAATATATGCCCTAACATCCATGTCTGAGATTTTCAATGGCCATATCATAGCCTTTTGTTGGTATGTGGCTCTTGTAGGCCAATATATATATTTTTCTAAATGTTTTAATCTGTTTTTTTCTCCCATATTTTGTGAATTATGTTGCAATAAAAGTTTGTATATTTTTTGGTGATCACTGTTTTTGCATACTTCGTTTCTCCTGCTATTCTACATTAACATTTTTGTATGCTTGAGGTTGATCCCAGCACTTTGTTTATTTGGGTGGTGCCCACTCCCTTTAAATAGTACGATGATGGGAGCAGTAGTCGCATCAGCCGACACCAGTGACTGAAGGTGAAATTTATACCTCCTATCACAGCTGCGGTCATTTAACAGTGTGGGGACCACGGCTATCTGACCGGCGGTAATTATTTTATTGCCTATCAGAAGCAGTGTTTGTTGCTCTGTCATGCACATGGCAGCGCGACAAACACCTTGTGTTCAGGGGGCAAAACGCGGACAGTAACACAGATTTCCTTGTGAAGTCTGTGTTTGGTGTCCGTGCCCGAACAATGAGTGTTCGGTACGGACAACAAACTTTACTGTTCGGTTTCGCCCATCTATACATTAGTAATGACGTACTGTATAACCAGGATGGGTGTGACATGATGGGTCACTGTGTCAGACACAACAGTAGCCTACTAATGAGGATCTTAAATATTTTCTAAATCATTCAATTCTTTTCTGTTTTTTTTTACCATTATGCTGAGATAAGATACTAAAAAATGTTTTTTATCTAAACCACTTAGAAGCAAACTGAAAGGTCCAGAATTACTTGGGGCTTGTCTATGACTTATTTATTCAAATGCAAATCTATTCAAATTGCAAATTGCAGTGAATTGTTAGATTAAATGATGATGTTTATCTTTCACTATAGGATGCTTTGATCATTCCTGAAAATCTGATGTTGGTCAACCTGATTTTGCATTTTGCATTTGTGCTGTCTTCGTGAACATTTACTTCATAGTGAGGTCATCGGTAAAAGTGAATTGAAGGTGAAAGCCAGCAAGTTCTTTCTGATTTTTATATTTGTGAAATAAAGTGAGCCATAATTCATTCAAGTGACCATACACATCAGTGGAATCGGCTTAGGCCTGTTTCACACTTCCGTTGATGGCGGACAGCTGACATCCGCCAAAACTGAAAATGATCGGATCCGGGATGTGACATATGGGTGTCAGCGGACACTAATTTGGTCTGATCCACAGAAGAGAGAGAGAGATTTTTTCGCCGCTCCGGAACAGCATTTCATGGTCAAAATGCTTCCCGGAGTAAAGCTTCCAGGCATGCGCACTTAAAAATAGCGGACCGTCAAGGAAAAAAAACGTTGCAGGGTCCGTCTCTTCCGCCCCGGAGACGCTAAAATCTTGGCGGATCCGTCAAAAAACGGGTGGGACGGACGACCGGCAGTCAAAATTCGCCACTTATGTAAGTCTATGGGGGAAAAAACGGATCCACCCCTTTTTTGGCAGATCCTTTTTTTCTAAAATTGGCGGATCTTGACAGACGTCAAAAAACGGAAGTGTGAAACAGACCTTACTTCTAATGTGTATGGTGTATTTAGACTCAACACCAATGGAAGAGGGAGAAGGAAGCAGAGGGAAAGAGATTGAGATAAGCATCCACCAGAAGTGTCTGGCATTGGCTTATTCCCCCCTCTCTTCTGAGGACACATGAACGCTTAGTTACTCCAAGTGTCCTTGTGAAAGAGGAATAGCTGGCCAACCAAAAGCTGTCTAGGTTAAATTACTTCCTTAAGGATTATAATAAATGGAACTTTCAAGATTTTGAGAATACAAACAGGCACAGCAATAATTTGGGAAAAAATATAGAACAGTCTTAACAGTTAAATGATTAAAATCACATAAATATCATGTAAAGTTATTGTATTATTACTAATATAATAGGTACATGTGCTAAAGTAATTCATGCATTTGTTGCTGTGACACAAGTCATTACTTCTGTGCATGGTTTTCTAGCATTACTACATGGAATTCATCAGGATGTGTGATGAATGACACAGTCTCTGGATGTAATTACATCCCGTAATTACAGCTGACTCATCTTGTGGTGCTTCTCCAATAGAGCTGTAGGCAAAATAATTAGGGCTTTGATTAAAAAAAAAAATCTAAGAGTCTAGAAGTGACAGGACTTTTCATGCTCAATTACTAGAGCTCAAGGTCAAATCTAGCAATCAAAAATAGTTAGCAAATATGGCCTTAGCTCACGAAGTATAACCCGAAGGTGAATGATGGACATGCCCTGTTAGTGATATGAAGACATCACGGCACAATAGGAAATGTTGAAGTGAAGTGGCCAAATTTAATTCTATGTAGACTCCAGGAGAATGTTTATTGAAGATACTCTCCAAAATCTATTATATAATGAAGTTGTTTCTAACAATACAGCATATATCGTACAATATATATCACTCAATATGCAATGGTGTTTTCTTGGTTTATTACTATTATATGTTTGATTAAACATTCATTTGACCTATAATGAATATATATCAATCTATTATACTGACTCCAAACCGCCCTGTCATTTTAGCTGTAGTATGTACTACAGATACAGTGGGTACGGAAAGTATTCAGACCCATGTAAATCAACAGGGTAGATAAGTACACCTGCACGGGAGCGCAATGCCAAGCTTACTGTGTGGATGATGCAGGAGCATGTCATCCACATGAAGCAAGCAGGAGGACGGTGATCATAAGAAGATGGGAGGTGCTGGACCAAGACCTGTGACACCCCTCAGAATGGACCACCCCAAAGGTGAGTATAATAAAAGTTATTTTTCAGTTCTCCCAGGTCAGGCAGGGGGCAGATATACATCATTATAGAATGATGTATATCAACCCTGAAAGGCGGTGGCCACATCTCATATCGGCCTAACCTGGTGGCAGGTCCCTTTTAATTGAAACTGCATTTTTTTTTAACCAAAACATGTGGTCAACTGTAGTGAGCCAAGCGCTTTTAACAAATTTTAAACCACCCTGATTTTACACGGAGTATATTAAATGGTATGGATGACAACAGTCAATTTTTGGAGCCAAATTATTTGGTCAACTGTATCAGGCCAAGCAATTTTTTAAAAATTTGAAACCACTGTAATTTTACACAGAGCACGTTAAACCCTTAATGACCAGGGTTATTTCAGTTTTGCATTTTTCAATTTTTGCTCTCATTCTTCCCAGAGCCAAAACTTTTTTTAATTTTTTCATCAATAAGGACATGTGAGGGTTTGCTTTTTTAGGGACAAGTTGTACTTTTGAATGACACCATTGGTTTTAACATAACATGTACTGGAAAACGGGAAAAAATTCCAAGTGAGGTAAAATTGCAAAAATGTGCAATTTCACAGTTGTTGTTTATTTTTTTTACCATGTTTACTAAATGCTAAAACAGACCTGCCATTATGATTTTGCAGGCCATCATGAGTTCACAGACACCAAAGATTTATTTAAATGGTGAAAAAAAATTTGAAAATTTGTTAAAAAAAAAAAAGAATTGCGGCATTTTTCCGATACCCGTAACGTCTCCATTTTTCATGATCTGGGGCTGGGTGAGGGCTTAAATTTTAAGTGCCAAGCTGACATTTTTAATTTTGATTTTGATTGCCTGTTAATGCATTTTAATGCAATGTTGTGGCTACCAAAAAAATGTAATTCTGGCGTTTTTACTTTTCTTCATGTTACGCCGTTTAGCGATCATGTTAATTTTTTTAATATTAATTGACCAGGCCATTCTGAGCGCGAAGATGTCAAATATGTGTATATTTCATTTTTTTAATTGTTTTATTTTGAATTGGGAGAATGGCGGGTTAATTTGAACTTTATTTTTTTATTTGTGTTAATATTTTTAAAAACAATTTTTTACATTGTGCTTGCTTCAATAGTCTCCATGGGAGACTTTAAGCTGCATTACTTTGATCTCCTCTGCTACACACAGGCTATGATCAGATTGCTTGTGTGTAGCAGTAATGCTCACTTGCTATGAGCGCAGACCACCGGCCGGCACTCAAAGCAATTTGAATTTGAAAACAATAGAGGTCTGCTTCAGACTTCTAGTTGTCATGCTGACCCATCGATGACCCTTGATCTTGTGATGGAGTTACGGATGGGTGGGATAAAGTATTTGCTTTCAGAGATTAACAGCAGCATTTAACTATTTAACAGCCGCGGGTGGATCGCTGTTGCGGGCACATGTGGGCTGACATGTTCCCGGAAATGTGCAGGCTTAGCAACAGAGCCCGCACCAAATGGGGGGAGTCCAACGTGGGCGTACTATTATGCCCAATGTCAGAAAATACTTTATTTTAGAGTTTAATGTAATACTAACCACGTTAATCTGTATGGATGACTTATTGAATCCAGAAAACAATTGTTTTGTTTTATTTACCACTATAATGTAATACTAAGCAGTGCATTAAAGTCAATAGATGACTAACTGAATCCAGTAAAAATGGACTGTTTCAATCGAAAAAAAAATGATAAATTGCGTTTTGGAGTTTATATACCACTATAATGCAACACTGGCCACATTAAATTGTATGGATAGCAATATAGTACATTTTTTCACTCCCCCCAAAAAAAAATAATGAAACAGTGTTCACATGCAGCAGCTATATATTTAGCAACAGACTGCAAAGCCCTAAGCCCTACCTAGCGGCTGTATTCTGCCACTCTCCCATCTCCTGCAACTGTCCATTGGCTAAATGAAGAATGTATCTGATACAAACAGCAAAGCACATGATTAACCCTTAGAATTATGGTTCAGCATCAGCACCAGTATCACAACAAGAGGTCTCTGATTAGCTAAATTGTGCACAGACAGGCCCTAATAACTGCTCTCTCCTTCCAATCACAACTGTCCCTGAGCTGTGCAATTGTATCAGTGAGCCGATCATGGCAGTGCCTGTCCTTTTATTGCCTCTGATGATGTAATGCAGCCAACCAATCACAGTAATGCCACTACCAAGATGGCTACGGCATTACAGTGACTGCCAGGCAATCCGCACATGTTTATTGGCTGCGTAACAGGCCCCAAACATACGAGATGGGGATACAAGCTTCAAATCCGAGTACTAGTCAATGCTCACTGAGTGCTTAGTTCATCTGAGCACCTATAGACCCGTGTGATATCCGAGTATTACTGAGCACATTCACTCATCCTTAATCCACAGTAAAATTTACATTGAGAGTTCCCAAATTATATTCCATTAGTTGAGTTCTTACTGTCTATATTTACTTTTTATTGTATTGCATTAATTGATTAATAACTGTTCATTTTTGCTTTCCATTAGTTGGGTATAACATGATCTCTTAAATGAACAGGATAAAATACAAACAGTAAAGTAGCAGTCACAATAAGCAACCCTTATTGCAAATTAGTTTTTTTTTCGTAAAATTCATTAACTTTTATGCTATTTGCAATAAACATGTCAAACAAGAACAAATTCTATGGCACACCACATCTAATATAACTAATATCCCATTAAATAACACACAGCACAGACAGATTTCTAATGCTTTTTAAAGCAAAAAATGTCCAAAATTAATCCTCTTAAGTTGCTATTTGTGCTCATGCTCACCATTCTTTTGTTGCTTGTAAGTCCATAATATTGACTGAAATTTTCTACACTGGGGAAAACTCAGAATTTCCTAGCCTAGGTCTGTTTGTCTTCTCCATACTTGGTTGACCATGTATTTTATAAACAATGTATGCATTCTTATATCAACAACACTATACCTACAGTGGGGCAAAAAAATATTTAGTCAGTCAGCAATAGTGCAAGTTCCACCACTTAAAAAGATGAGAGGCGTCTGTAATTTACATCATAGGTAGACCTCAACTATGGGAGACAAACTGAGAAAAAAAAATCCAGAAAATCACATTGTCTGTTTTTTTTTCATTTTATTTGCATATTATGGTGGAAAATAAGTATTTGGTCAGAAACAAAATTTCATCTCAATACTTTGTGATATATCCTTTGTTGGCAATGACAGAGGTCAAACGTTTTCTGTAAGTCTTCACAAGGTTGCCACACACTGTTGTTGGTATGTTGGCCCATTCCTCCATGCAGATCTCCTCTAGAGCAGTGATGTTTTTGGCTTTTCGCTTGGCAACACGGACTTTCAACTCCCTCCAAAGGTTTTCTATAGGGTTGAGATCTGGAGACTGGCTAGGCCACTCCAGGACCTTGAAATGCTTCTTACGAAGCCACTCCTTCGTTGCCCTGGCGGTGTGCTTTGGATCATTGTCATGTTGAAAGACCAAGCCACGTTTCATATTCAATGCCCTTGCTGATGGAAGGAGGTTTGCACTCAAAATCTCACAATACATGGCCCCATTCATTCTTTCATGTACCTGGATCAGTCGTCCTGGCCCCTTTGCAGAGAAACAGCCCCAATAGCATGATGTTTCCACCACCATGCTTTACAGTAGGTATGGTGTTTGATGGATGCAACTCAGTATTCTTTTTCCTCCAAACACGACAAGTTGTGTTTCTGCCAAACAGTTCCAGTTTGGTTTCATCAGACCATAGGACATTC
This sequence comes from Dendrobates tinctorius, assembly GCF_039654945.1. Lineage (NCBI taxonomy): Eukaryota > Metazoa > Chordata > Amphibia > Anura > Dendrobatidae > Dendrobates > Dendrobates tinctorius. Next base: position 2,373,768 of record NW_027361712.1, read on the forward strand.
TCCCAAAACTCCTCTGGATCATCCAAATGCTCTCTAGCAAACTTCAGACGGGCCCGGACATGTACAGGCTTAAGCAGTGGGACACGTCTGGCACTGCAGGATCTGAGTCCATGGTGGCGTAGTGTGTTACTTATGGTAGGCCTTGTTACATTGGTCCCAGCTCTCTGCAGTTCATTCACTAGGTCCCCCCGCGTGGTTCTGGGATTTTTGCTCACCGTTCTTGTGATCATTCTGACCCCACGGGGTGGGATTTTGCGTGGAGCACCAGATCGAGGGAGATTATCAGTGGTCTTGTATGTCTTCCATGTTCTAATTATTGCTCCCACAGTTGATTTCTTCACTCCAAGCTGGTTGGCTATTGCAGATTCAGTCTTCCCAGCCTGGTGCAGGGCTACAATTTTGTTTCTGGTGTCCTTTGACAGCTCTTTGGTCTTCACCATAGTGGAGTTTGGAGTCAGACTGTTTGATGGTGTGCACAGGTGTCTTTTTATACTGATAACAAGTTTAAACAGGTGCCATTACTACAGGTAATGAGTGGAGGAAAGAGGAGACTCTTAAAGAAGAAGTTACAGGTCTGTGAGAGCCAGAAATCTTGATTGCTTGTTTCTGACCAAATACTTATTTTCCACCATAATATGCAAATAAAATGAAAAAAAAACAGACAATGTGATTTTCTGGATTTTTTTTTCTCAGTTTGTCTCCCATAGTTGAGGTCTACCTATGATGTAAATTACAGACGCCTCTCATCTTTTTAAGTGGTGGAACTTGCACTATTGCTGACTAACTAAATACTTTTTTGCCCCACTGTATGTGCCCTTTCAAGTCTGGGTACCATGGTGTCCAGACCATTGCAAACAGAATCAGGGTTCTTTTCCTTGAGTGACCACCCTGTCAATCCATGAGACTTATTGCCACCAAATGACATTGTGGAATGAAAAATTTGTATTGTAGAATTGTGGTTTTTTTAACTGAAGAATCAGAAATAGATGCACCATCACCAGAAGGGTTAGCCATTACTAATGTACCGTAATTTAATTTCTGTTGTACCTGAAACTCTTGAAGAAGTGATGCGTAGACATGGGCGGACACCTGGATGTTCGGGTTGAGTTGGTTCAGCCGAACAGTTACAAAAAGTTTGGTTTCGGTGACCAGAACAGTACCCGGACCCAAACTCGAACCCAGACTCCATTCACTTGAATGAGAGGCTTGAACATTAAGTGTATGCAATGCTATCATGTGCAGCAAACACTGCTTCTGATCGGTGGTGAAATCATCCCCGCTTGTCAGAGAGCCGAGGTTCCCACGCTGTCAAAAGACAGTGTAAGCGCTCAGCTGTGATCGGAGATATAAAGTTTACCTCTGGTCACTGGTGTCAGCTGATGGGACTACAGCTGCCATCATCTGACACCTGCTGCCTCGAATAACAGCGAAACAGCGAGAGCAGGAGCAGCTGATGGGTGTATTCATTAGCCGGCTCCTGCGCTGTAAATAAATAATTTTTTAAAAAAACAGCGTGGGTTCCTCTATATTCTTGATAACCAGCCAGGCAAAAGTCACAGCGGGGGGGCTGCAATCCTCAGCTGTCAGCTTCAACAAGGCAGATTATCAAGAATAGAGGGGTCCCCACACTATTTTTTTTTAAATTATTTAAATAAATAATTTTAAGAAACAGCCAGGGGTCCCCCATTTTTGACAGCCAGCCTTGAAAAGCAGACAACTGGGGGCTGGTATTCTCAGGCAGGTAAGAGGCCATGGATATTGCCTCCTCCCTAGCCTAAAAATAGCAGCCGGCAGCTGCCCAGAAAAGGCACATCTATTAGATGCACCAATTCTGGTGCTTTGGCCAGCTCTTCCCACTTGCCCTGTAGCGGTGGCAAGTGGGGTTCACATTTGTGGGGTTTGATGTCCCCTTTGTATTGTCAGGTGACATCAAGCCCACGGATTAGTAATGGAGAGGCATCTGTAAGACACCTATCCCACCTATCCAGTACTAATCCTATAGTGGTATAGTAAGTAAAGACACAAGCAGAATAAAATCCTTTATTACAAATAAAACAAAACAAACTTTTACTTTTTTATTTGAAAATAACAAACACAGTTAAACTCACCAAACACCTAATTCCTCTGAAGCCCTCATTCTCCTGTATTAAAGCAAAAATAAAATAACAACAATATCCCTCACCTATCCGTTGTTCTGTCTCATGCCATAATCCATGTCTGTGGGAAAAACAGTTTTCTACCCGGACGGTGCCAAGATGCGACCGTCCAGGCTGAGAACCACTGGTGACTGAACTGCTGTGAGCGCAGCCTCAGTGACCGGCGGTGACTTTATCGCGGTTACTGCCAGTCACTGAGGCTGCTTTCTCTTCCGGGCTGAACTGCTGTAACCTCAGTGAGATCCCCGCTAGCACTATGAGATGTAAACTTTATACCTCCGATCAAAGCTGAGCGCTCACGCTGTCTTTTGCCAGCGTGGAACCGCGGCTCTCTGACCAGCGGGGATGATTTCACCGCCGATCAGAACCGGTGTTTTCCACGCTGTCATGCAGATTACAGAGAGACAAACACCCAGTGATTAGGCAGCCAAACACGAATAGTAACACAGACTTCATGGTGATGTCTGTGTTTGGTGTCCATGCCGGAACAGTAGGTGTTCGGTACCGACACAAAACTTTACTGTTCGGGGTTGCCCATCTCTAGTGATTCCTTCTCCAGATTACTGTTTGACATCACCAAGTCTTGAAGATATATTCTACAGAGCATTTAATTGAAGAAACAGTAAAAGAACCTTATAGGTTCCCTCTCCTTGTCTGGCCTCTTATCTAGTGATGAGCGAGTATACTCTTTGCTCAGGTTTTCCTGAGCATGCTCGGGTGTCCCCCGAGTATTTTGACGTCCTCTGAGATTTAGTTTTCGTCGTCTCAGCTGCATGATTTGTGACTGTTAGACAGGCTGAATACAAGTGAGCAATGCCTGTTTGTTAGGGAATTCCCACATGTAGTCAGGTTGTCTAGCAAAAACTAAATCTCAGAGCACGACAAAATACTTGGACCAACGAATATACTCGCTCATCACTACTCTTATCCTTATTCTTAAAAAAAATCTTATTAGTAAAATATCAACAATTTTTGCATGCTATGGTACAATTCTTCTGTTGTGCCCTGCTCTATGCTGGTGCCTAAACCTGTGCAGGGTCCTACTTGTGTATTTCACACCAGATGCTGCTCCATTGAGTTAGAGAAGATGAAGAATTTTTGTTTTAAGAAAACATTTTGCACCCTGGCAGAGGCTCATTACTACACTGGACTTGGAAAATTCTCCCCAGATGCTGCTCACTCACTCCAAAATGAATTTGTTATGGAAGAAAAAGAGTTTTTCTTGTTAGCCTTTCCTACCAAGCCCTTTTGTGTGTAATCCCAGTTGAAGGTCATCAAATAGTGATGTTTATGCTAAGTAGGGATGAAGGTAGAAAATCAGAGCAACATAAGAAAATTAACTTTTGTTTAACTAAAGGAGGAGGGGTACTGTTCATTCAACAAGCAGTAGATGATGTTGACACCAATCAGATCTAACCAGTAGAATTCAGACTAATCTAAAGCAGATAATAATATGGCATTTAACAAATTGCGGATTATGGCATTATTACTCAAAGAATTGCTTATTTTTTAAGATATGACAAAACATCATTTTTGGACAGAACAACTCTCAGATTTCTAGAGTGATGAATAATCTTGACTACTACACCCCAAAGAAAGCTTTAAGGACTTGCTTATGAAGCACATTAATAAGAGAATGGGAAAAAGCAGGTGGATCATCCCCAGGGCTGTGGGATACTCGGTACCGGGCCAGAGTCTCAGTGGGACGTGTCACGGTGGCTGTGACCCAGTCCGTGGCCCAGGGCGTCCAATGTAAAATGGGTGATGGAATGGGTTTAGAGTTTATAATTTATAGGTAGGTAGTTTGTGATGCCACCTGTGGTGCTCGGCAAGGAAGGTGTTAAGCCGATGCTGTGATGCAGATCCTCTGGGACAGATGGTGGGGTGTAGCAAAGTTGTAGTAGCTCTCCACAGGTAGAGCTGTAGTCCAAGGGCAGTAGTAGTAGGTGTTGAGGTAGATGGTTTAGTGTTAGGCACAGAGATGTAGCAGTGCTGAGTAGGTTGTTGTAGGAAGAAGGCAATAACACAGCTGAGTGCAGTTCCAATTCTTTTACTCACGTTTTGGCACAGACAGGTGCCCGATTCAATGCTGCAGCTTCCAGGTTAGGGACTCAGCCAACTCCCAGGCAGATGGATTAATCCTTCCAGCACTCCCTTCCAAATGTACCTTTTCTGAAAACCTCCTTTCTAGCGCTAATCTGAAGTACTTGTAGTTCTGAATTACACTCAAGTTCATCCTTCTTGATGTTACTTAAACTCCACTCGTATGACAGGTGGCTATAGCCTGCTTCGGGGACCCCTTCAATCATATCCCGGCTCACACATAAGTTGCCACTGTGTCTTCGAGTCTTTGGTGGGAATAGAGCGGTCACAACTCCTATTCCTCCGGTTTCTGCTGCAGGATCATGAGTATCACAAACAGCTTCGGATACCTACCGGCGCCCGGCCTTGGCGCAATGAACGTAGGGAAGGGTTCTCCTCTAGCCCTCGTCCCTAGTCTCTCTCCTCCTCACGTTCCATGCTCATCTATGTTCCTTCTGAACAACTGATCCTTCCTTCTGCCTCTTCTCTTGCTAACAGCTCCAGCTTACAGGAGGCTGCTGCATTCACATCCTTTCTCCTTCCTCCCCCAGAGGGGAACTGACCTATCTTCCCATCAGCTTTCTCCTCTAGTGTTTCTAAGCTCCACCCACCACCCAGCACCCTTCATGAAACAAAGCATCTGCCATAAAGGGTGCTCTGCTGTTCTAAGGAGTCTGTGCTGGATGTAGGTGTTGGAGGTTGGTCAGGTGTTACCATCTTACCTGGGGAGTGGGATACTACACCTCAGGAGGAGGTGCAGTACCTCTGTGGCGACTGAAGCCTCACGGGTGCCACATACCCCCCCGTTAACCGCAGCATGTCCGCGGGATGTAAACAAATGAGAATACAAGATGTTACTGGAACATACAAAATTTTGCTTTTTAAATTAACAATGTAAAACAGCTTCTCTTAAGGAGAGGACTATAACTTCAACATTACTGAACATTTTAATTATACATCCTATGTCCTAAGTACTATCTAATTCTTGTCACATTGTCATCATTCTATATGTGCTACTGGGGCAACCGCTTCCGTCTATCAGGTTCGCCACCAGATCTGGACATTCTCTTGTCCCTGTATCAATATACTTCTTTGTTACCACATCAATCTTATCATACCTATATACCTTACAAATATATCAAAATATTCCTATCTTACTATAAAGTGCTTTTCCCTAAAGTCTTGAGTGACAACCGCCTACTAAGGTTCGCCACTGCTGTACCTAATTAACTATCTATACACATTTACCTATCATATCAAAATTTCTATACCTATCAATATACATTTCCTACATATGGCATAAGATTTACAGATATAATAACACTTTTATTAATTACAATGAAAAGCAGTAATTATCTGCTGAAATGGAGAGGAAAATGTATAATTTATCAGAACCCGTTCATGTTGAGGAAGTGAGAAACATGCTGTTAGATGATGATGATGCAGATCCCACACAGAATGAGGATTTAGGAGAAGAAAGTGAGATTGATTCTCATGATGAGGTGGAAGTATGTGAAATTGATTCTGAAACAGAGCAAGATGGTGACAGTGATGAGGATGAAGAAGATGTAGAATCGTATTATATGGGAAAAGATAAAACAACCAAATGGAACAAGAAGCCACCCATAAAAAAATGTAGGGAACCTCAAAACATTATCACTCACCTTCCTGAAGTTATAGGAACAGCAAGTAATGCAAAAACTGCAGCTGAATGCTGGAATAGTCTTTTCACAGATGACATTCTGGACTCTATTGTCACATACACAAACCAATATATAGACATTATAAAGGATAAGTTCATCTGCAACATAATCATCAAGGCCACAGATGGACTAGAACTGTGTGCTTTTTTTTGGATTGTTATACCTTGCAGGAGCTTATAGGGCAAATCGACAAAGTTTGGAGGAACTTTGGAGTAAAGATAGTGATGGAATTGAAAAATTTGGCCTTGTTATGTCTCTAAAAAGATTCAAGGTTCTAATTTGTTGCCTTCGGTTTGACAACAGAACTACCCGAACTGAACGTAAAACATATGACCGACTTGCTCCAATTCGTGATTTATTCCAAAAATTTTTGGAAAACTGTAAGAAAAGCTATTGCCCTGGGGCAAATCTCACTATTGAAAAAATGCTCCCTGGTTTTCGTGGTAGATGTGCATTTCGTCAATACATTCCATCAAAGCCTAGCAAATACGGAATAAAAATTTATGCCCTTGTTGATGCCAGTAAGACCTACACGTACAACCTTGAAATTTATGCAGGAAAACAACCAGAAGGTCCTTACTGTGTCAGCAACTAACCCAGTGATGTTATAAAAAGAATGGCTGAGCCCTTATTTGGATCGGGTCGCAATATAACAGCTGACATTTGGTTTTCAAATTGTGATCTGATTGATTATCTGAAAATGCAGAAGCTTTCATATGTCGGAACTGTAAGAAAAAATAAAAAAAAATTGCTTACACAGTTTGTAAGTGTGAAAGGGAGAAAACAGTGCAGCAGTATGTTTGCATTCCATAATGGAAAGGTTTTGGTTTCCTATGTACCACGCGAAAAAAAAAGTACTTCTCTCAACACTTCATAATGATGGTACCACCGATCCTGGGACTGAGGCACAAAAAAACGGAGATAAGTACATTTTATAATGCAACCAAAGGGGGTGTTGATACAGCTGATCAGATGTTCTCAACTTTCAGCGTCAGCAGAAACACCAAGCGCTGGCCAATGGTCATATTTTTCACTAAGTTGAATTTGGGTGGTATAAATTCACAAATCATTCACCTTGAAAACCAGCTTGAACCACTCTGTAGATGAGTCTATCTGAAAAAATTGGCCCATGAACTAGTGCTTGGAGAGCTACGCAGGAGAAGTATGAAAACTATCGGTATCCCCTCTCGACTTCAAGTTCAGCTCAAAAGATTCCATCTAGAAGATGATAGTGAAAATCCACCACCTGCACCACCTCCCAAAAGAAGGAGATGCATCACTGAAAGCGGAAACAGAAGGCTTTCTAATTATGAATGTCACAAATGTGATAATGCAATCTGCCTGACACATGCAAAAATTGTGTGTAATTCTTGCTCTTTGCTCTGCAAATGTGTTTTTTCTGGGGAAACTTCAAGATCTAATTCTGAATGAATATGTGTGTAATATTACTTTAGGTACCTTAAAATTAAGTTTCAGATCTTGATGAAGACTGCCAAGTCGAAACGCGTCATCTGTTTTTGAAGTGTATTTTCATATGCTCGGCTATCCTGTGCCATTCATGTTTTAACCTAATGGATTAAAGGTTATCTTTTAGACTGCGACCGTCTCGCTGGTTTTTTTTTTCCTCTCCAAGTACTTTTGCTTTATGGAACCGTGCTGAGTGCCAGCTGTCTAATAAAGACTTCACAGAAGGGTGAGCTGACTACAATCTTGTTGTTTCTTAAAATTAAGTTTGTCTCCCTAAATTTTCTTTATAGAGTTATTTGTCAGCGTCATACTGGGGGCTATTTGGCGGGAGTTTTGAAATGTTTGTATTTTAGAGTTATTACTTTTGTGTTAAGTAAATGGTCTTTTTTTGCACCTGATTATGTGTAGTCTCTTTTATTACATCCCTATGAAGGTCACTGATCACTTTTAGAGCACTGAAATTGCAAAAATTAGATATTATAGGTATTTTTCTAGCCTGCGCCTGACAGGCACATTATTCCCTAACTCGTTAGTAAAAATATTGTTCCTGATGAGTGTTAAAAATTGCAGGTGTAGTAATACTTGAACCAGTGTCGGACCACATTAAGGACAGGGCATAGGACTAAACCCACCAAATCAGGCCAAATCTTCAAAAAATATATCTAGTGGTTTCCAATATTTATGACAAGACAATACAAAATAACAAAAATTATATAACATCAAGTATAAACCATAATGCTACACTGTTAAAAATGAAGAGAGTGGACCAAAATAAAATATATAGATACTAGACTGAAAGGTGTAGTTAAACTCCCAAGAGGGGTAGCCGTCCCCATGCATATCACCAATATTCTGGCTTCCTGATGAGCAGGTCCGGACTGGGACTAAAATTCAGCCCTGGCATTTGAAGTTACACAGGCCCACTAGTCACATGGTGACTCTATAATATCTTTGTACACTTGTAGGTTACAAGAAGTGAGAGGAGATTAACACGACTATATAACATGTAGTCACAGCTGTGCCCAGTATTTCAGCTCAGTCCTATTTATTGCTTTTAGGTACAGTACTCCTCCCAAAGCTCTGTCCCCTTTTGTACGCACGGTGACAGAATTCCTGGCAGAACTGTTATCCATTGGGCAACCAGCCCCCCTGGTCATAGCCACCCCTATCATACCTCCCAACTTTTGAAGAAGGGAAAGATTGAGAAAGACAGCGGTGCGCGCAGTGCGCCGCTGCAAATTTTAGGCCATGCCCCGGCCACATCCATTTTGCAACTAGTCACACCCATGTCCACGCCCAACCGCACCCATTTAGCACTGCTGATAACAAGACTGGTACTGAGGGCACAGTGGCTGGCATTATGGGCAAACTGACTGGCAATAAGGAAGAGAGAAAACAGAGAGAGAGAAAAAAGAAAACAGAGAGAAAGAAAGGAGAGCGAGAGAGAAAGAAAGAACAGAGAGAGAAAGAAGAAAGAACAGAGAGAGAAAGAAAGAGGGGAAAGAAAGAACAGAGAGAGACAGAGAAAGAACAGAGAGAGAAAGAAAGAAGTAAAGAAAAGAAAGAAAGAACAGAGAGAAAGAAAGAGAGGAAAGAAAAAGAAAGAAAGAGGGGAAAGAAAGAACAGAGAGAGAAAGAAAAAAGAAAGATTAGAGAGAGAAAGAAAGAACAGAGAGAGAGAAAGAAAATGAGGGAAATACAGAACAGAGAATGAGAAAGAAAGAACAGAGAAAGAAAGAAAGAAAAAGAGAGAAAGAAATAAAGAAAGATTCTATAAAGATACTATAGCAGCCCGGCTCCCATTGTAGTGTCCACCTGAGCCTCCCGGTGCAGGACATATCATGATCCGCACACATGGCCGGCATCTCCGATTCCAAGGTGATCCTGCTGTCTGCGCTGTCGGAGGAAGACATGGTGATGGAACTGAAGCATTCCTAGTTCCGTCACAATCTCCTCATGAAATTATCTCATTTCTGGTCAGCTTCCAGCATATCACTTCCGGTGGAACGTCATGTGTGAGTTTTAAAGTGCTCCTCGGGGCTCCGCCATGTACTCCTGTGTCGGTGAGAAAAGCCCACTTTGTATGCTTTGTACACACTTGGCTCTGCTCTGTACATCCCGTATACATATGGCTCCACTCCGTACACACATGGCTCCGCTCCTTATACCCCATACACACGCAGCACCGCTCCATACACCAAGTACACACACAGCTCCGGTCCGTACACCCCGTACACGTGCGGCTTCTCTCTGTTCACCCCGTACACACATGGCTCCGCTCCGTACACCTCGTACACACGCGGCTCCTCTCCGTACACCTCGTACACACGTGGCTCCTCTCCGTACACCTCGCACACACGCGGCTCCTCTCCGTACACCTCGTACACGCGTCTCCGTTCTGTACACCTCGTACATGCGGCTCCATTCTGTACACCTTATACACACATGGCTCCTCTCCGTACTCCTCGTACACATTCAGCTCCGCTCCGTACACCTCGTACACACGCGGTTCCGCTCCGTACACCTTGTACACACACAGCTCCGCTCCATACACCTCGTACACACGCAGTTCCACTCTGTACACCTCATACACACAGCTCTGCTACATCTACCCTCTAAACCCCTCCTGACCCCACACATACTTACCTCATCCAGCACCATGACAACCAGCACAGCAGAGTCCTTCAGACACCAAGAAGCAGGGCTGTGTGCACAGGACCTGTGATGAGGTCACAGAAGGGGCGGAGTCAGGGGGTCACATGATCATGGGTCTGGACAAAGACTCCTGATCATGTGACCCCTGACTCCTCCCCACCTGTGACCTCATCACAGGTCCTGTGCACAGAGAAGAGAGCAGGCAAGCGATGCTGTGAGTGGCGGGGGGAGGAGGTCTCAAGCTAGGGCGAGGATGGGGTGTGTGGCGGCTTGTCTCCCTGCAGTGCGGGATAGAAAAATCCCGGGAGGGTTGGAAACTATAACCGCCGTGCCCGCAGAGGGCTGGCGGCAATAACAACAGCCAGGCCAGTGGCCACATCAGCTGACAGGCCCACATGACAACGGCCCAGCGGGAAAATGCCCGGTTGGGCATATTACCAATCCAGGCCTGCTGATGAGTTAGATATTGCTGTAAAGAAATAATTTTTTAAAAATACTTTCTACGGCACTTCGATGTGGGTGATTAATGTAGCCATGGCAACGGGATAGTATAAGAGGAGCCGTTGAGACAAAATGTGCAGGCTAGTGCAGCATGAGCCGCTCTCCATCACACTGCTCACTGCAGTGCACAGGGCGCAGTGGAGTGTGTTTGGATGAGATGGATGCCTTCTTCCCCTCCACTTGGTACCTCTTGCTTCACACTCTATAGTCTTTTAAAGGCCTTTGATGTGGGGGCTTTGATTAACCTACATATATAACTGCTTTACCATGTCAATAAACCACATGGTAGCATCTATTATTATTATACAGTGTATATATATATCTAAGTGGCTAGTATAGTGTAATGGTTAAGGGCATACGACATAGGAGACTGCGGTTCAAATAACGACTCTGATTTTTATAGATGCTACCATGTGGTTTATTGACATGGCAAAGCAGTTATATATGTGGGTTAATCAAAGCCCCCCACATCAAGGTAGTATGAAGGGAAGTCAGCCAACTAATAGAAATACAGAAGGGTGTAAAGATCAAGAATAAGACCAAGCTGGACAAGTTTAAAGGCCTGACCCCAACTGAACCCTTAGAGACTGCTAAACAAAGGCTCACAGTACTCGCTTCAGGACTAGAGAGATACAGCGAGGCCAAGAAGATAAATACCCTATTGTCCAAAGAATTATCCAAGGTGTACTCCCAAATACAGAGTAACAGACACAAAGGCTGCAACTCCATCAAAAGCAGAGACTGGGCAATACTGGAGGAACATATGGGAGAAGGAAAAACACACAACACCAGTGCAATGTGGCTGCAAGATCTAAGAATGAAACACAGCAACCATCTAGAGCGAGGTCATCATTACAACAGCAGGTCAAGAACATGAAGAGCTGGACAGCACCTGGCCCAGACATGATCCACACCTACTGGCTAAATAAATTAACAGCGGTACATGAACGCATGGCAAAGCAGATGAACCAACTGCCAGAAGCAGGCCACCACCCAGCTTGGCTAACACAAGGAAAAACAGTGCTGATCATGAAGGATCCTCAAAAAGGAACAGTTTCATCCAACTACCTGCCGTACAACAACATGGAAACTCCTGTCAGGCATCATAGCCACCCAGCTACCATATGAACCAGTATATGAATCAGAAAGGCATTGTGACTGACACCAGAGGCTCTAAGCACCAGCTCCTAGTAGATAGAGCAGTCACTCAAGACTCAAGATCCAGACAAACCAAACTGAGCACAGCCTGGATTGACTACAGGAATGCCTATGACTCAATGCCACACTCATAGATCTGAGAATGCTTGCCTCTCTACAATGTCAATAGGAAACCTTGCTTAGAAACTCAATGGGGCTATGGAGAACAACACTGGATATATATTTTTCCATCTTTTACATTTAAAAAATTACAGAAAGGAAAATGGGCTGAGGGAAACATTTGGGCACCCTGCATGGTTAGTAAATAGTACCACCCCTTTTTGAAAGTATCTCAGCTTGTAAACGCTTTTTGTAGCCAGAATTTTTTTTATTTTTGCTTAAGAAATTTTCATCCGTACTTCCTTGGAAAGATTTTCCAGTTCTGTGAGATTCCTGGATCGTCTTGCATGCACTGCCATTTTGAGGTCTTGCCACAGATTTTCAATGATGTTCAGATCAAGGGACTACGAGGGCCATTGCAAAACCTTCAGCTTGAACCTTTTGAGGTAATTTATTGTGCATTTTGACATGTATTTAGAATCCTTCTCAATTTGTAGAAGCCATCCTCTTTTCAACTTCAGTTTTTTTTACAGATGGTGCTTTGCTTGCATCAAGAATTTGTTGAAATTTCATTTAATCCATTCTTCCCTCTACCTTTGAAATGTTCTTCGTTTCACTGGCTGCCACACAACCCCAAAGTATGATCGATCCACCTAAATGAATAGTTGATAAGATGTTCTTTTCCTGAAATTCTGTGCTCTTTTTTTCTCCTCGCATACCTTTGGTCATTGTGGCCAAAGAGTTCTATTTAAAACTAGAACTACCGATGGAGTCATTTTGACTCCTCGCAATTTTTATTTCTCTTCTGTGACTACATTCTTCCAAATTCCGGCTTGAGACTCGGTGACTTTTACTCATTTAGGATGCGAGAAAAGATTGTGACAATAAATAATTTTTGAAAAAAAAGAGTACCTTTTTTCAAAATTTACCTTTAATTATCAAAAGGGAGTCATTTTGACTCCCTAATATATCTTGCTAGTCTTTGTTGCTAAATGTTATTATTTCTTTTAGTTTTCATTTACTTGTATGTTTAGAATAAGTTTAGAATAAATGTTGACTTAGAATATTTATCATTTTTGCAAATATACTTGATATACACAGGAACACAGGATATATACAGGACATTCGTCAGTGAACCAGTGAACTCTCGAGTGGACTACATAATTTCTGTAGAATACGGCCTGCAGTTTTGCTAATTTCTAATATGGCTAGAAGAAGTGCGCTAAATCCTGATTATATTCTTGCTATTTTATAATATAGTGATAATAAACAAAATTAAAGTTACAACAATACCAGGAGCAAGAAACTCTAAAAATAAATGAAAACAAGCCAGGAGTCAAAATGACTCCATTCGGTAGTTCTAGGGGGTGACAAGTCCAGTAGTCCTAGTGATAAACCTCATTGGACTTGTTTCCAAAATGCATCAGCCTTGTTTAGATCTTCTTTTGCATACTACTGACGTTGAATTTTATGATGAGGATGCAGAGAGGTTTTCTTCTGATGACTCTTTCATGAAAGCAATATTTGTGCAGGTGTCTTTGAACAGTAAAACAACTCCAGAGAACCACAACTTAACTTTTCCTCTCTAGCAATCCTACGAGCATGTCCCAATGACATTTTGCTTGGTTTTCCAGACCTTATCTTAAACTTTTCGATCAACCCATAATCTTTTTTGCAATTTTTAAAATGAAAAAAGAGGGTATATATTATAAGGATTTGTACTCACTTAGGTGCAGCAGGAGGAAAAACAGGAGGTGTTCATCTTTAAAAGAGTCTGTGTGGGTTTATTTGCTCCATAAACCCCAAAGCAACAGCAAAAGGCCTTCACAGCAGGCAAAAGCAACACCAAACAGTCTTTAGCTGGGCTTTGTTCTCTCAGGTCCTGTGGTGGGAAGCTCCCACGGCGGGTATCACATAATAGAGAGGAAACACGGCGGTGAGAGTTCAGCGGTAACAATTTATGCCATGATGGCGAAAAAATCCCTATATGCGAACGCTCACCTGGTGGTGTCTACTGCCCCTGGTTGTATAAGAATCTCCAACGCGCGTTTCGCGCTCCACAACTAGCGCTTTCTCATATAGGGATTTTTTCGCCATCATGGCATAAATTGTTACCGCTGAACTCTCACTTTTGCATGACCATGGTCATGATAGAAACCTATATAGGTAGTAGCATTTAATTTGCACCCCACAAGGGCGGTTATAACTCTGTATGATGGTGTTTTTTATGATTCCTATGTATCTCCTCTCCTGGCTTTTTGGCGTCATATTCTATGTGTAATTATATCACGGCCATTGTTTGTTTCTTTATATATATTTATTACAATACATTTTCATACTTTTATAATTAAATAACTTGTTGGATTCAGTCATTCCGCTTCCTCCTTCTGTATGCACCTTTTCACATTAGTCTGGATGTGCCAGTCAGTTTTTTTTGTCTCTTGTATGTTAGCTTACTGACCGAGCACTCTACCCTCCACCAGGTGGTGATTTTAATTATAGCAGGTCCCTACTATAATTAAGGTGGCTACTTTGAAGAACCTAGAATATAAGACATATTTTCAGTTGTTTCACACTTTTTTGTTAATTATATTATTCCACATGTGTTAATTCATAGTTTTGATGCCTTCAGAGTGAATCTACAGTTTTCAAAGTCATGAAAATAAAGAAAACTCTTTGAATGAGAAGGTGTGTCCAAACTTTTGGTCTGTAGTGTATGTTCTCCCCGGGTTTACTCCCACACTCCAATGGCAAGCTGACAGATTAAGGAATTTAGATTGTGAGCCCCAATAGGGACAGTGATGATAATGTCTTTAACCCGTTCACAACCTTGGACATATCCATACATTCAGGTCGCTAGGTTCTTATCGACGCTGAACATAACAGGAGAAACTGCAAGGGACAATTTGTTGTGCAATTTCTCCTAGGTACACCGATAACCCATATGTGGTAGAAAACTACTGTTTGGGCGCAAAATCAACTCCAATATGACGCTTCTTCCCTTCTGAGCTTCACACTGTGCCTCAAAAGTAGTTTTTCAACCACATATGGGGTACCACCATACTCAGACTAAATTGCACAAAATTTTTTTGCTTCCATTTTCTCCTGTTACCCTTGTGAAAATAAAATTTGGACCAAAAGCACATTTTTGTGGGAAAAATTTAATTTTTACATTTTCACAGGTCTAATTTATAATCTTCTGTGAAGCGCATGAGGGTTCAAGGTGCTCAACACACATATAGATACATTCCTTCAGGGGTCTAGTTTCCAAAAAGGGGTCACTTGTGGGAGTTTTCCATTGTTTAGGCACATAAGGGGCTCTCGAAATGCAACATGACTCCAGCAGACCATTCCATCAAAGACTGCATGCCAAAACATTACTCCTTCCTTTCTGAGCCCTGCCATGAACCAAAACAGTAGTTTTCGCCCACATTGGGGTATCTGCATACTCAGGGGAAATTGCACAACTAAATTTCAAAATGACGTTACTTTTAGGAGGTGCCCACTGTTTAGACACATCAGGGGCTCTCCAAACGCGGCATGGCGTCCACTAATTATTCCAGCTAATTTCACTTTCAAAAAGTCAAATTGTGCTTCTTCCCATTCAGGCCCTGCTCCGTGCTCAATCAGTAGTTGTCCTCCATATGTTGGATTTCGACATACTCAGAAGAAATTGCAGAGCAAATTTTGGGGTCCGCTTTTACTGTTACCCTTGCAAAAAAAATGTTGGTTCTAAAGTAACATTTTTGTGAAAAATAGTTAAATGTTCATTTTTTATCCACATTCCAAAAATTTCCGTGAAGCACCTGAAGGGTTAATAAACTTCTTGACTGTGGCTTTGATGGGTGCAGTTTTTAGAATGTTGTCACTTTTCTGTCATATAGACCACTCAAACTCACTTCAAATTTGAGGTGGTACCTAAAAAAATGGTTTTGTAAATTTTGTTGAAAAAATGAGAAATTGTTTTTGGGTCGCCCTCCCAGGGCTTTGGGGTACTGGGTACCGGGCCGGTGTCAGGGGGATGTGTCACAGCAGCGGTGACCCGGTCCATGGCCCTGGGCGCCCAAGCAATGGGGAGATGTAGTTAATGGTAGGATAGTTCGTGACGCCACCCGTGGTGTTTGACAAATATGGTGTTAGACCAACACTGCATACAGATCCGCTGGGAATGATGGTATGTGCAGCTTAGATGGTAAAGCTCCCCACAGGTGGAGCTGTAGTCCCAGGGCAGTGTAGATGTAGCTGGCACGGGAATGTAGCAGTGCCGAAAGCGTAGGGAACAGACAAGACACAGCGGTTGTAGTTTCTGTACCTTTACTGAGTATATGCAGTCCAGAGTCCTGATTACAGATGGTGTTGGAGCAGGTTAGCCTGGAAGCAGATCAGGATTCTCTCTCAGCAGAAGGGCTGTGCAGTCTCCTTCCTAGCGCTTTGTAGTGTGAAGCACTCCAGTACTTAGTTACTCTGAAATGCCTCTCTTCAGATGTTCCTAGAACTTTACTTGTATGACAGCCAGCTGTAGCCTCTCTCGGGGACTCCTCTCCTGAGTCCTGGCTCTCTATTCAATTGCTGTTGTGTCCCAAGTCTTTGGTGAGAGCAGAGCATTTACAGCCTCCTACTCCTCTGGTAACTGTGGCAGGACCGTTAGTATCCGTACCACCGTGGAGACCAGGCTCCAGTCTTTGAGCTCTAGCGGTGAGGGAGCTCTCCTCCCGGAGCTCAACCTCCACCCCGCTCCACATGTCTGCACACGTGGACCTCCTCACACTATCTACCTACTCCTTTCTCCTGACCCTCAGAGAGTACTCTGCTCCTCAATCCTGGTTCAGAGTTCCCCCTGGTGGCCCAGAGTGGAACTGTGTTGCATGCATTAGATTAACTGCTGGAGAGACCCATCACTGCTTCCAAGCCTGGCATTACCCTCCCCTGGAGGAAGGCAAAGCCAGTGTGGCGACCATACCCCTGGGGGCGCCACATTTTTATCTTCTAACTCTTCTAACTTCCTAGCAAAAAAAATGTTCAAAAAATTGTGCTGGTGTAAAGTAGACATGTGGGTAATTTGATTTATGAACTAGTTTGTGTGACATAACTCTGATTTAAGGACATAAAAATTAAAAGTTGAAAATTGCTAATTTTTCACAACATTTCTATTTTTTTTTTCACAAATAAACTCTAATCATATCAAAGTAATTTTACCACTATCATGAAGTACAACATGTCATGCAAAAGCAATATCAGAATCAGTGGAATATGATGGTGCTGTGTAAATATTGCTATGTTGGTGTGCTAAAAAAGAGACAAGGCCATTTGCTGATACAAGCAGTAGATGGGCCAAGCCGACATTATAGGTCTTTTTGCATCAAATAACCTCATTAACAATGTAATAATATAATTTACAATGGCCAGTGAGTGAATAATAGATCAGAACAACAACAATAATAATAATAATAACTTAGACATAGTAATTGAAGTAAACTAGAAATCATATTTAATTTGTCATTTTATATTTAAAGGGAACCTGTTAGAAACTTCTAGACACCCCCCCAATCCATTTATATGTCTTTGTAGCCCTTTAAAAGATAAGTAAATGCATTTTTACCAAATTCCAAATTAACATTGTAAAGAGTCCTATTGCATCAACCAGAATATACCACTAACAAGGCAACTGCTATAGCTCCACTCCTCTTACACATAACAGTATAATTGTTAAAGGGAACTTGTTAGAATCTTCTACACTCCAAATCATTTAAATGTCTGTGTAATCATTTTAGAAATAAGCAAGTTGATCTCTTTGCCACCCTAAAGTGATACTCCAGCAGTGAGATATCGAGGTTTGAAGTTCTGTATATATACAGTGAAGAAAATAATTATTTGATCCCTTGCTATTATTGCAAATTTGCCCACTGACAAAGACATAACAGTAAGCATAATACCCAAGTCCATTTTCCTCATACAGGAAGTGGGCAACACTCCATACACTGATATATCATATAGACAATGTGCTGCTGATCGTGTGGACGCCGAGTGGCATGCCATTGGGATGCGGGAAGAAGGCGTGCCACTCGGCGATGACACTATCAGCAGCTCAGCAGCACGGATTCAGGTAATACTGTATGTACCTTGCCTTATCTTTCATCTTGCACTGGTAGAAGTATTCTACACACACAATTTTGGAAAGCTGGATGCTATGGTTTTTATGTGTATTTGTATTATGCGTGCATACAAGCTGCAGTCTCTAATGTGCAACAGGGCACATGAACTCAATGGTCTGTTAGGTAAAATAGCTGTGGTCTTTAATTACAGCAACAAATATACCTCTGCACTGCCAATTTAGCAATTTTTGGAACCATTTCCTGAAGTCTGTTCATTTTTACACACTATAACATTTGCCTACAAAACGTTCACTGATATAAATGACCCATGAAAAAGATTTATTTTGTGTGACAAGGAATGGTTGTACTCCCCTCCTCACCAAAGTGTGTAATGTTATTCAGACTTCATGCCAATGTGGGGTTACTATCATCAATATGAATCTATCTGTGCAATTTGGATGTATGTTTTTTAACAATAAATACAAGGAGTCTGAGCCCCAAAACTTGGAGTACAAAAAAGAATGATATTTTAATTATATACAAGGCAAATCAGTATACATCTATAATATAATGGTGGGAGCGTCACTCTGTCTGAAGCCTCTATAGACTGCGCAGTGCAGAGTGACACTCCAAGCGTTATATTATAGAATCATCTCTGGCGCCATCATGGTGATGTGGTTCACGGGGAACTCCCCAATGACGTCAGTGATCCGCACCCCTCACTAACAGGCGCCGGAAGCGATGCTCCGGCCGCAATCGCATCGGGACCTGCACATTAGTGTCTACACTTACCTGTCAGGGTTTCTGTCAGTTACCGGGGGTAGGGCGGTGCCAGGCTCCGAAGCACGCGTGCGTGCGGCCTGTCAGGTAGACAGTGTGCAGGGCCTGTGTCTCCACTGCACACCGGGGAGGGGGAGGGTCCTCCTCCCTCCTCATTATGAGCAGCAGACCTGGGGACTGTCTGGTCGGACTGCGAGGCAGGAGACATGGCAGGGCCCGCCGCTGTGCTGCCTGCATTGTGTGGTTCCTGGGCAGCGCTGCCCCCAGATGTGAGGTAGAGGGGCTAACATTACATGACTGCTGGATCAAATGGATTAAAAACATATGTGACATGCACAAATGTGAACAAGTCAGTCGGACAGTGTTCACACCACCCACTGACTGAAACACAAAAAGAAAGCACAGAATTACAAATGTGCAAAAATACCCTCCAGTAAAAAATATGACAGTAATCAGCAAGTGCTGGTAAAAAGATGACAACAAATACAGGGTATTTAGTGAATACATTTTTTTGCAAAAAAGTGCATACCAAGCCTCTCCACCTCGCCAAGGTAACCCTTAATGGAGCAGTCCCTATATAATGCTTTTAAAACCTGAACATATGAACAGTGTCTAAATGAACAGAATTAAGACAGGTGCTTCCTAGTATGGGCATGTGGTGCTTTTGCATGGTTTGAGAGACCCCACCCCTCTCTTGTGTGACATGCACATAAAGAGCCGTCTTACACCACATGTCTTAATCCTGTTCATTTAGACACTGTTCATATGTTCAGGTTTTAAATACATTAGATAGGGACTGCTCCATTAAGGGTTACCTTGATGAGGTGGAGTGGCTTGGTATACACTTTTTTGAAAAAAAAGTATCGACTAAATACCCTGTATTTGTTGTCATCATTTTACCAGCACTTGCTGATTACTGTCATATTTTTTTTACTGCAGGGTATTTTTGCACATTTGTTATTCTGTGCTTTCTTTTTGTGTTTCATACCTGGATAGGGGTGTGAGGGGACGATGCATACCAGGATAGGGGGTGAGGGGACCATGCATACCAGGATAAGGGGGTGAGAGGACCATGCATACCATGAAAGGGGGGTGAGGGGGATCATGCATACCACGAAAGGGGGGTGAGGGGACCACGCATACCACAAAAGGGGGGTGAGGGGACCATGCATACCAAGAAAGCGGTTTGAGGGGACCATGCATACCACGAAAGGCGGGTGAGGGTACCATGCATACCACGAAAGGGGGGTGAGGGGACCATGCATACCACTAAAGGGGGTGAGGGGTAGCATGCATATCACAAAATGGGGGTGAGAGGACCATGCATATCACGAAAGGGGGTGAGGAGACCATGCATACCACGAAAGGAGGGTGAGGGGACCATGATTACCACAAAAGGAGGGTGAGGGGACCATGCATACCATGAAAGAGGAGTGAGGGGACCATGCATACCATGAAAGGGGAGTGATGGGACCATGCATACCATGAAAGGGGGGTGAGGGGACCATGCATACCATGAAATGAGGGTGAGGGGACCATGTATACCACAAAAGGACATGAGGGGACCTTGCATACCACAAAAGAAGGGTGAGAGAACCATGCATACCACGAAAGGGGGATGAGGGGACCATGCATACCATGAAAGGAGAGTGAGGGGACCATGCATACCACAAAAGGGGAGTGAGGGGACCATGCATACCAGGATAAGGGGGTGATAGGACCATGCATACCATGAAAGGGGGGTGAGGGGGAACATGCATACCACGAAAGGGGGGTGAGGGGACCATGCATACCACAAAAGGGGGGTGAGGGGACCATGCATACCAAGAAAGGGGTTTGAGGGGACCATGCATACCACAATAGGAGGGTGAGGGTACCATGCATACCACAAAAGGGGGGTGAGGGGACCATGCATACCACTAAAGGGGGTGAGGGGTAGCATGCATACCACAAAATTGGGGTGAGAGGACCATGCATACCATGAAAGGGGGGTGAGGGGACCATGCATATCACGAAAGGGGGGTGAGGAGACCATGCATAACACAAAAGGAGGGTGAGGGGACCATGAATACCACAAAAGGAGGGTGAGGGGACCATGCATACCATGAAAGAGGAGTGAGGGGACCATGCATACCATGAAAGGGGAGTGATGGGACCTTGCATACCATGAAAGGGGGGTGAGGGAACCATGCATACCACGAAAGGGGGGTGAGGGGACCATGCATACCATGAAATGAGGGTGAGGGGACTATGCATACCACGAAAGGGGGGTGAGGGGACCATGTATACCACAAAAGGACGTGAGGGGACCATGCATACCACAAAAGGAGGGTGAGGGAACCATGCATACCACGAAAGGGGGATGAGGGGACAATGCATACCATGAAAGGGGAGTGAGGGGACCATGCATACCATAAAAGGAGAGTGAGGGGACCATGCATACCACGAAAGGGGAGTGAGGGGACCATGCACACCACGAAAGGGGGGTGAGGGGACCATGCATACCACGAAAGGGGGGGTGAGGGGACCATGCATACCATGAAAGGGGGGTGAGGGGACCATGTATACCAAGATTGGGGGGTGAGAGGACCATGCAAACCAGGATACGGGAGTGAGAGGACCATGCATACCAGGATAGGTGGGTGAGGGGACCATGCATACCACATACCAGGATAGGGGGGTGAGAGGACCATGCATACCAGGATTGGGGGGGTGAGAGGACCATGCATACCAGGATAGCGGGGTGAGAGGACCATGCAAACCAGGATACGGAAGTGAGAGGACCATGCATACCAGGATAGGTGGATGAGGGGACCATGCATACCAGGATTGGGTGGTGAGAGGACCATGCATACCAGGATTGGGGGGTGAGGGGGCCAGGTGTACCAGGATAGGGGGGTGAGGAGACCATACATACCAGGATAGGGATAAGAGGGTACCATGCATACCAGGATTGGGGGGTGAGGGGACCATACATACCAAGATAAGGAATAGGGTGCCATGCTTACCAGAATTTTGGGGGCTCCATGCATAGCAGGATGAGGAATAGGGTACAATGGATACCAGGATAGGGATGAAGGGTGCCATGCACACCAGGATAGGAGTGGGACAGCACATACCAGGATGGGAGACCATATACCAATAAAAATGCTCGCCACCCGGGCGTAGAACGGGTTCATAACTAGTTCATTATATCAATATCCAGACAAAGAACTTACAAATAGAGGGATAAGATCACACAAAATGTCAAGTGGATCATGAGATAATAATTTTATGAGGTGGGAGAGCAGTTATTCCAAATATCAGCAGCATATGGAAAAAACATATAAACAATTTACCCCTGATATGGCAGGAAAATTTAAAAATGATCTTGAAATTGATCTACAAAAATGGGAAAAAGAGATTGTATAAATCAAAGCAAAAAATATCAGCGAGATGTTACCGATCATCAAAACAACAGCAGGTATAAGTGGAAATGAAATCCAGGTTTTAACAGATTACGATCAAGAATCTCGCTCTGTCTCGGTCTCGTCTGTGTCCTCGGCCGAGGATAGGTCTACTACTGATAACTTTAAATCCTTATGGGATAGAAGGGATAGAATCGGGGAAGGAACAATTTCAAAAGGAAGATGAATCTGTCTCCCTCGAAATATAAAAAGGCCAAAACTAATCAGCTGGAGGTAATTAATTTATCATCACATCATATCTCTGAATCACAGAATCTCCATGTAACAACTTTGATCTAGTTACAGCACTGAAAGATCTTCAATTGTTTTCAAGGAAATTGGTCCTTAAGAAACTTCATTCTAAATCCATTTCTGACTTGACAACTATGGAGCAAGAGGCCATTCGGACCCTTGAGGAGCTGGAGTTGGAGTAAAATCCAGGACCTTCAGGTATTTCTCTACCAACCATTTCCACAAGGTCTACCGTTTTCCCCTCTTGCCCCTTTACCCACAGGTGGAAGTTTTCACCCAATTAGTGGCGGATGAGTTTAAGACAATTATGAATAGTAGAAAGAGGGATAATCTCACCCCACATCACGTAGAGCTGTGGAAGAAATTAAAGCATGGGATGATGTAGTGAATAAACCAGCGGACAAGGGGAGGGAGCGTGGTGATTTGGCCGGTGGAGAAATACGAATACGGGGCATTTAAACAACTCTGTAACAGAGAGACCTACACCCAACTGCGAGAAAATCCTTTACCCTCTTTTAGAATTAAATTATCAAATCTCTTAGAGATGGCTTTTGAAAGAGGGATTATCCCGAAGAAATTATTGAAGGGACTGTTGGTGGATTTCCCAGTGATCCCGACTTTTTACCTGTTGCCCAAGGTCCATAAGGACCCTGTCTCTCCCCCGGGATAACAGAGAGACCCACACCCAACTGCAAGAAAATCCTTTACCCTCTTTTAGAATTAAATTATCAAATCTCTTAGAGATGGATTTTGAAAGAGGGATTATGCCGAAGAAAATATTGAAGGGACTGTTGGTACATTTCCCAGTGATCCCGACCTTTTACCTGTTGCCCAAGGTCCATAAGGACCCTGTCTCTCCCCCAGGACGTCTGATTGTCTCTGGCATAGGAGGGCTCTGTGATCCTGTCTTTAAATTTATTGAACATTATCTCAGGCCACAGGTGGAGACGCTGCCCTCCTATGTCAGGAACACAACGGACGTAATGAGGCGACTGGATGATATCTCCCTTGACTCTAATATATTACTCATCATGGCGGATGTCAAATCATTGTAAACGATCATCCGCCATGAGGATGGATTGGTAGCAGCTCAATTTTTTTTGGAAGCTAGCAACCTGGAGGCAGATATGAGAGTGCTGGTGTTGGATTTGATGCGGTTCATACTGACTCATAACTTCTTTACATTCAAGGATCGTTATTACCTACAGAGGCGTGGTACAGCTATGGGGGAGGAGTGTGCACTGTCATGTGCAAATTTATTTCTTAGATATTGGGAGAGGAGTATTTTCTCTGATGATGCACACACCTTCCCCCAGATCCTAGGATGGTATCGTTATATTGACGATGTCCTGTTCATCTGGCAGGGGTCTGCCTGTGAGCTTGACACATTTATGTCAGTACTGAACCGCAATGACTCTAACATCAAACTAACCTACACATATAGTAAAGACGTTATCTCCTTTCTGGATATCGAGCTGAGGGTGCAGACAAATGGACGAATCTATACTGATATGTTTCGTAAAGAAATCAGTTAATGCATTGTTGCAAGCTTCATCTGCTCACCCACGCTTGACCATTAAGGGGATTCCAGGGGGCCTGTTCCTTCGAGCCAAGCGGATATGCTCCTCGGATGCACTTTTTGAGAGACAGGCCTCGGACCTTGGGAAAAGGTTTAGGGAAAGGGGCTATGGTGAAAGAAACATTAGACAGGGCTATTTGAAGGCAAGTCACTAGGAATTATTTGCTACTACCTGGAAATAAACCACATAAAGATGTGGGAATTAGGTTTATTTCAACTTTTAACCACCAATGGAACACCATGTGTACCATCCTTAAGAGACATTGGTCGGTATTAATGACAGATCCCATCCTCTCAAAACATCTTTCTAAATGGTCACTGATGACTGCACATAGGAGTAGAAACCTCAAAGATATTCTGTATAAGAGTCATTATGTACAGAAACCCAAAAGTTTATTCAATGCAGGACAACAGTGGGTTGGTTTCTTCCCCTGTGACGGGTGCTTGGCTTGTAGGAATCATGTTCGAGCATCGTCTTTCAAATTATCAAATGGCACAAGAGAGTACCGTATTAGGGATCACATCACGTGCAGAGCCTCACATGTTGTATATTATGCTCAGTGTACCTGTAATCTTATTTATGTAGGATTAACTACAAGGGAGTTGCGTGTGAGAACACGGGAACATGTGAGGGACATCATCGCTGTACGTTATGTGGCCGATCCGAGTACTCTCAAGACAATTCCACGCCATTTTAGATATAAACATAAATCTAACCCGAATGATCTCAAGGTGTGGGGTTTTGACTGTGTCCATCTTGGTATAAGTGGGGGTGATTATAAGAGGATTCTCGCACAGCGGCAATGTAGATAGGATTTCTGTTCTTAATACCATGGTACCTGCCGGGCTCAATGAGCAATTGAGCTTTGTCTCCTTTCTTTGATTTTTTTCAGTATTTTGTCTCTTGTTTTTAATTTATTATGTGTTTTAATGTGTGTCTTTGTCTTCTTATTTCAGTATATAATATTAATCATCATTACCTACTCAAGCGTCAAGTATGGGGCACACCCCCTGACTGATAGGAATTTCTGAAATGCCCAAGTCTTCTTTATCATCAATTACAGCACTCACCTTCAAGTCTCAAGCTGTTTTATATTTTATATTATTATTATGCTAACATTTCTCATATTATGTGTCTTTATTTTGAGTATATTTATATATCATGTATCTTGTATCCATATGGAATCTTCTGCACTGTCCCTTTTATATGCACAACTGCACTTTGTACTTAATTATATTCTCTTTAGGGTTTGTTTCAGAGCTATTGTATGTATTTTTGCACTTATGAGTGCAAGGAGTGGGTTAATAGGTGTTAGCTTTGTACTAGGCTAGGCGGACTTCCCGGAGTGGACCCTCTGGACCGTGACACCGAGGGACCCCGGACGAGCAACCAGGTGGAACCGACCCCTATACAGGGATCATTAGGAGCAGATCCAGGGGTTCGAATGCCACGGTAGCCGGAGCCAAGAGGGGCGGCTCAGAGTGGAGTGCGGGGACTAACACGGGAAGGCAGGTCTGGAGTAGAACAGTAGATACAAACACGGGTAGGCTGGACTGGAACAGGACTGCAGGTGCGGACACGGGCAGGCAGGACCGGAGTAAGACAGCAGGTACGGACACGGGTAGGCTGGACTGGAACAGGACTGCAGGTGCGGACACGGACAGGCAGGACCGGAGTAGGACAGCAGGTACGGACACGGGTAGGCTGGACTGGAACAGGACTGCAGGTGCGGACACGGACAGGCAGAACCGGAGTAGGACAGCAGGTACAGACACGGGTAGGCTGGACTGGAACAGGACTGCAGGTGCGGACACGGACAGGCAGGACCGGAGTAGGACAGCTGGTACGGACACGGGTAGGCTGGACTGGAACAGGACTGCAAGGAAGCACAAGGCAGTGAGAGGGAGTGGAAGCTGCGAGGCAATCCACAGGACCTGGGTGGAAGTCAGAAAACAACAACGATCAGGCGCCTCCATTAAGGGAGGGCGGCCTGATATAGCTGCAGATGTGCCCCCATTGGTCCGGCGGTGCTACTGGGTCAGGGCACCGCCGGCTGATAAGATCAAAGGCAGAGGGCCGGCCGCGGCCTATAGCGCATGACCAGAGCATGCAATGACGTCACAGGCCGCGGGCCGGTCAGAGGAGGAGAGTGACGCTGGAGCAGGGGAGAGCGAGGCTGCGGCGCCGGGTAAGAATGAGCGCTCACGATGGGAGGGGCGGCGCGGCGCATGGCTGGAGGCACGGGGGCCGTGACAATAGGAGAGATTTGCCTTTACTTGTGCCCATACTTACTAAGGATGTAGTGTTTTCACTAAGTTCTGTTATACAGGATGTGGTGCACGTTTCTCCCGAGGTTTCACTGCCGACGCATCATTTCCGGCATCTCAGAATGACGTGTACGGGTCACTGACGTCACCGGGGATTTCCCCATGACCCGCACCGTCTTTGACTGCTGGGGATGACGTGGTATCCGGCGTGACTACCGGGATACGCACATCACCTGGGCTGACACCTGGCTTGGTCTTTATATGACCAGGCTGGACACAACTGGACACACTAAATAACACGGCCTCCCCGAAGAAGCCAACGCGAAACGCACTTTGGGGCCGCGTTCTCATGGGATCCTGACTGAGGCACTATGGGTAAGAGCAGGGTTTACTGCAGATGGCGGAGTATTGTTATTAATGGGCATAAGTGTTGGTCATTTTACCTGGGTACTTTATATGTTGTATTATATGTGAGCAATGTAATGGTTTTCAAGTACCTGTGACCCTACTTTTTAGCACTAATGCACTTTTTTCTATATGCTACTGATATTTGGGATAACTGCTCTCCCACCTCATAATATTATTATGTCATGATCCACTTGACATTTTGTGTGATCTTATAGCTCTATTTGTAAGTTCCTTGTCTGGATATTGATATATTGGATATATACTGATTTGCCTTGTATATAATTAAAATAGCATTCTTTTTTGTACTCCAAGTTTTTGGGCTCATACTCCTCGTATTTATTGTTAAAAGTGTCACGGGGCTACCGAGACAGAACAGATAAAGCAATGAGGGTAATATTCTAATACTTAATGATGGAATAATAATAAAGAAGATCCAAAACCCCTCTAGAAGTATGGATGGCAGACCATCCGGTGAAAGAACCTAATACCACAGAGTATGGTGGAAGATGATGCCGACAGGGTATCAGATGAAAATAATATATGCAGAACACGTGAAAATAGATAAAAACACCTTTATTAAAATATAAATGGGTGTACACTTAGAATAAATAAAATAAGTAAAAAGGCATCCCAAATACATGCATAGTGTTGAATTATAGTAAAGTTCAACAAGGGGTTAAATAAATACCCGTATCAAACAGGCTCAATACTAGACAGAAAAAACAAAAAAATAACTAAATACTTCTTGAAGCCCCCAAATAATAGTGTATACAATGTGCAATAACACCAAATTGTGCAAAAAAGAATACAATAAAAAATAATAATAAAAATAAATAACAACAAATATATAATGACCACTGCTGTGCATACAAAGTGCAATAAAACAGAATGGTGCAATACAAAATGAATAATAAATGGATGATGTGCGCAAATGAAGGATGACACAGCTGCGGTGCCACCAAATGTGAAAAAAAGGGGGGGGAGTGGGAGCTGAGAGTGGGCAAGGAAATACCTAATGATCCGATAATGAGTGCCTGGGAATGCCTGAGAACGCGCCCCGACGCGCGTTTCGGAATAGAGCTTCCTTCGTCAGGGGGTGAGTATATGGCTGGTCGGTGTATCCTTATATACTGAACTGATTAGCGGGCAGGTCACAAAACGGCGCATGCGCCGCCACCGCGACCCGGAACACACACCGCGCGCGGCGTCACATGACCAAGCACCGCCGGGTGAACCCGGCGTGTCCGGCCATGGAGAGACGCCGTCGCCATGTGAACAACCAGCGCCGAGGCGGAGCATGCGCACCAGTGCCCGTCCACAAGAAATTGAGAGGCTATGTGAGTGCAGTAGTTGCTGTAGAAAACCTCATAACTGGACACATCACTGCAATAGATATATGACTGGTAGGGACAAGAAACATATATATATATAACAATGAATGGGACATAAAGAATAATAACAATGAATAAATGTGTGCAGGAATGACAATGGATATGATTACATACCATAAAGAAAAATTACATAAAGTGCACAATCACATAAGGGATGAAAATAATAAGCAGTGTATAATAGAAAAATAAATAAAAATAATAAATGAAGACAATAAATATAATAACATGCCAAAATTATAAAGTGTGAAATACCATTTCAACAACCAAATCCCATAATATGATGTGTATATACAATATATATGCACGCAAGTCTTGTCGCTTTTTCTTGTTAATCAATATGGGTGATCAACTATGACACAGATGCCGACCGGACCATCTGAAATAAATATACAGAATATGTAAAATGTTAAAAAGGGTATAGCAGGCGATCATTAAAGAGAGCCTTCAACAGGGCCATGCATACGTCACGTCATAATGCACTTTATATGGACACGAATAGATCTCTTTAATGATCGCCTGCTATACCCTTTTTAACATTTTACATATTCTGTATATTTATTTCAGATGGTCCGGTCGGCATCTGTGTCATAGTTGATCACCCATATTGATTAACAAGAAAAAGCGACAAGACTTGCGTGCATATATATTGTATATACACATCATATTATGGGATTTGGTTGTTGAAATGGTATTTCACACTTTATAATTTTGGCATGTTATTATATTTATTGTCTTCATTTATTATTTTTATTTATTTTTCTATTATACACTGCTTATTATTTTCATCCCTTATGTGATTGTGCACTTTATGTAATTTTTCTTTATGGTATGTAATCATATCCATTGTCATTCCTGCACACATTTATTCATTGTTATTATTCTTTATGTCCCATTCATTGTTATACATATATGTTTCTTGTCCCTACCAGTCATATATCTATTGCAGTGATGTGTCCAGTTATGAGGTTTTCTACAGCAACTACTGCACTCACATAGCCTCTCAATTTCTTGTGGACGGGCACTGGTGCGCATGCTCCGCCTCGGCGCTGGTTGTTCACATGGCGACGGCGTCTCTCCATGGCCGGACACGCCGGGTTCACCCGGCGGTGCTTGGTCATGTGACGCCGCGCGCGGTGTGTGTTCCGGGTCGCGGTGGCGGCGCATGCGCCGTTTTGTGACCTGCCCGCTAATCAGTTCAGTATATAAGGATACACCGACCAGCCATATACTCACCCCCTGACGAAGGAAGCTCTATTCCGAAACGCGCGTCGGGGCGCGTTCTCAGGCATTCCCAGGCACTCATTATCGGCACATTAGGTATTTCCTTGCCCACTCTCAGCTCCCACTTCCCCCCCTTTTTTCACATTTGGTGGCACCGCAGCTGTGTCATCCTTCATTTGCGCACATCATCCATTTATTATTCATTTTGTATTGCACCATTCTGTTTTATTGCACTTTGTATGCACAGCAGTGGTCATTATATATTTGTTGTTATTTATTTTTATTATTATTTTTTATTGTATTCTTTTTTCTTTTTTGCACAATTTGGTGTTATTGCACATTGTATACACTATTATTTGGGGGCTTCAAGAAGTATTTAGTTATTTTTTTATTTTTTCTGTCTAGTATTGAGCCTGTTTGATACGGGTATTTATTTAACCCCTTGTTGAACTTTACTATAATTCAACACTATGCATGTATTTGGGATGCCTTTTTACTTATTTTATTTATTCTAAGTGTACACCCATTTATATTTTAATAAAGGTGTTTTTATCTATTTTCACGTGTTCTGCATATATTATTTTCATCTGATACCCTGTCGGCATCATCTTCCACCATACTCTGTGGTATTAGGTTCGAGACAGAACAGAGCCAGAAGACCGCAGCGTCTGAAGGCTCCTGCTTTGCGACTGAGAAGAAGCACTTCTCCGGCGTATTAAGGGTGTTTGTTTTCTTTCAGCAGGACAGGGGTTAATTGGCCATGTGGAAATCCCTGCTTTCAGCTGTGCTTAGTTAACCACTCCTCTCTCCTATAAAAACTAGATCTGGAGGCCAGATCATTGTCTGAGATAGCATTTGCTACAAGGATCTGGAGAGAGAGAGAGAGGAGCTGGTGTTTAGAGTGCTGGAGGAGTTTATTGTGTGACGGTTGCTTGGTTTCTACGGTTGGAGATTCCTCATCCATTCCTGCTTTGTTTTCTTCCCCCATCCTTCACACCCTGGTGTATACCGCTGTAGCTTGTGAGAGTATTATTTGTGAATGGAATTTTCTTTTACCCTTGTCTCATTCCGCTGTCATAGAATCATAGAATCGTAGAGTTGGAAGGGACCTCCTGGGCCATCTGGTCCAACCCCCTGCTCAAAGCAGGATTCGCTAAATCATCCCAGTCAGATGTCTGTCCAGCCTCTGTTTGAAGACTTCCATTGAAGGAGAACTCACCACTTCTCGTGGCAGCCTGTTCCACTCATTGATCACTCTAACTGTCAAAAAGTTTTTTCTAATATCTAATCTGTGTCTCCTCCCATTCAGTTTCATCCCATTGCTTCTAGTCTTTCCTTGTGCAAATGAGAATAAAGTTGATCCTTCTACAATGTGACAGCCCTTTAGATATTTGTAGACAGCTATTAAGTCTCCTCTCAGTCTTCTCTTTTGCAAACTAAACATTCCCAAATCCTGCAACCTTTCCTCATAAGACAGGGTTTGCAGACCGGTCACCATTCTGGTCGCTCTTTTCTGAACTTGCTCCAGTTTGTTGATGTCTTTTTTAAAATGTGGTGCCCAAAACTGGACACAATATTCCAGATGAGGTCTGACCAAAGAGGAGTAGAGGGAAATAATGACTTCACGTGATCTAGACTGTATGCTTCTGTTAATACATCCTAGAATTGCATTTGCCTTTTTTGCTGCTGCATCACACTGTTGACTCATATTCAGTCTGTGACCTATTAGTATACCCAAGTCTTTTTCACATGTGCTGTCACTTAGCCCTATTCCTCCCATTCTATATATGCTTTTTCCATTTTTATTGCCCAGATGTAGTACTTTGCATTTCTCCCTGTTAAAAACCATTCTGTTAGTTGCTGCCCACTTCTCCAGTTTATTTAAATCTTTTTGAATCCTCTCTCTCTCTTCTCTAGTATTAGCTATCCCTCCTAGCTTTGTGTCATCAGCAAATTTAATCAGTTTACCCTCAATTCCTTCATCTAAATCGTTGATAAAGATGTTGAACAATACAGGGCCCAGGACAGAGCCCTGTGGTACCCCACTTGAGACATTCTTCCAACTGGATGTGCAGCCATTTACGACCACTCTTTGGGTCCGATCACTAAGCCAGTTATGAATCCACCTAACAGTTGCCTTGTCCATTCCATACTTAATCATTTTTTCAATAAGGATTGTATGAGAGACTTTGTCAAATGCTTTGCTGATGTCAAGATATACTATATCTACAGCATTTCCTTGATCCACCCAATCAGTGATACCGTCATAGAAGGAAATTAAGTTAGTCTGACATGACTTATTAGTTACAAACCCATGCTGACTCTGTTTAATCACTTCATTCTTATCCAGGTATTGACATACATGTTGTTTAATAATTTGTTCAAAGATCTTTCCTGGTATAGAAGTCAGACTCACTGGCCTATAGTTGCCTGGGTCCACCTTCTTCCCCTTTTTGAAGATAGGAACAACATTTGCTCTTCTCCAGTCTTCTGGCACTTCTCCTGTTCTCCAAGAATTTTCAAAGATTATAGAGAGGGGTTCAAAAATTTCTTCTGCTATCTCCTTCAGTACTCTGGGGTGTAATTCATCTGGACCTGGAGACTTGAATTCATTTAGGCTAGCTAAGTGTTTCCTCACTATCTTTCTGCTTATAGATATCCTGGATTCTTCTATTCCCTTAATAGGACAGTGAATAACAGTTGATGTTACATTTCGTTTCTGAGAGAAAACAGATGCAAAATAGGAATTTAAAAGTTCAGCCTTCTCAACATCCTGTCTTACCATTTCATCATTTTCATCCTGTAAAAATCCTATAGCATCTTTGACTTTTCTTTTACTTTTGACATATCCCCAAAATCCTTTATTATTGCTTTTGACATCTCTTGCAAGCCTCAATTCATTTTCAGCTTTAGCTAATCTGATTTGTGCCCTGCAGGTTCTGCAGACAGCATTATATTCTTCTTTAGATATGCCTCCCTCTTTCCATTTTATAAACATTTTTTTCTTCCTTTTTAGCATGTGCTTAAGTTCTGTGTTCATCCATCCTGGTTTCCTTAACTGCTTCCTATTCTTCCCTCTTTTCGGAATTGTTAACAACTGTGCTTTGAGAATTTCATTTTTCAAGATTTCCCATCCTTCCTGGACATTTTTGTCTTTAAGGATATCCAGCCATTGGATCCCTCCAATTCTCTTTCTGAATCCCTTAAAATCTGCCTTTCTGAAATCTAACCTTGACGTCTGAGTCTTCACAGGTCTTCCGCCTCTAGTTATCCAAAATTCTAAAATAGCATGGTCGCTACCTCCTAGGGTCCCAGCCACTTTTACCTCCTCAACCATTTCCTCCCTGTTTATAAGGATTAGATCCAAGGTAGCAGTTCCCCTTGTTTTCTCCCTTACCTTTTGGAAGATAAAGTTGTCAGCAAGAGAGGATAAGAATTTCCTTGACCTGTTAGTTTTGCCTGAGAGAGATTCCCAACAAATGTCTGGATAGTTGAAATCTCCCATGACAACTATGTCATATTTTTTGGAGAACTTGGCCATTTGATGCATAAAGAGTTCATCCATATCTTCAGCTTGCACAGGCGGCCTGTAGTAAATGCCTACAATGGTGTCCTTTCCATTGTTCTGTCCTTGTATTCTTACCCAAACAGTTTCCACAGAACTCCCAGTCTCTGAAGCTTCAATCTCTGTGCAGATATACGGGTTTCTAACATACAATGCGACACCCCCTCCTCGTTTATCAAGTCTGTTTCTTGCAAATAAGTTGTATCCTTCTAGTCTTGTATTCCAATCATGTGTATTGTCCCACCAAGTTTCAGTGATTCCAATGACATCATATTTCTTTTCCTGTGTTAGTAGTTCCAATTCTCCTTGTTTGTTGCCCATGCTTTGTGCATTAGTATAGAAACATTTTAGTTTGTGATTGGTTTCTCTTTCTCCAATATTTTTATTAATTAGATTCTTTCGTCTTTGTTCTTCCTTTCCACTTCTAATAGCAGAGTTCTCAATAGCATTTGTCAGGTGTATGGCTTTTTCTGGTCTTTTGCTTCCCTTCCCATGTTGTTCTAGTTTAAAGCTCTCCTTACAAGTGTAGCAAGGCGACTTCCAAATACATGCTTACCAGTCTTCGTAAGGTGCACCCCATCTCTAGCAAGTAGTCCATCGTATAAGTAGTTCACTCCGTGATCCAGAAATCCAAATCGTTGCTGACGGCACCATCGACGTAGCCAGTTGTTCACCTGCAGAATCTTATTCCACCTCCTGGTTCCATGGCCATCCACTGGGAGGATGGAAGAGAAGACCACCTGCGCTCCCAGTTCTTTCACTTTCTTGCCTAAGTCTTCAAAGTCTCTGCAGATGGTTTCCAGGTCGTTTCTTGCAGTGTCATTTGTCCCCACATGTAGTAGCAGGAATGGGTAGTCATCTGTAGGTCTGAAGAGTCCTGATATCCTGTCAGACACATCTTTAATTTTTGCACCTGGAAGACAACACATTTCTCTTGAAGTTATATCCGGTCTGCAGATAGCGGCCTCAGTTCCTCTCAACAGGGAATCCCCCATGACCACCACTCTCCGTTTCTTCTTCACAACATTTTTCTTTCTCCATCCAGGAGGACTCTGAAGGCGTACAAGGTTGCTGCTTGTTGGCAAAGTCTTATCCTGATGTATTTCTTCATTGTTTTCCTGCGTGAGAGCCTGGTACTGGTTTCTGAGCAGTATGGGTGCTGACTGCCTCCTGATCCTCCTGCTTCTCTGGGTCACATGTCTCCATTCCTCTGTTTCTTCAGGTGCACTTCGAATTTCTTCTCTTTCTGTAACATGAAGAGATAATTCTGCTCTGTCCAAGAACTCTTCACCTTCCTTAATGATCTTCAACGTAGCTAACCTCTCTTCGAGATTTTGCAACTTTTCCTCCAACAGGGACACAAGCTTGCATTTGTGGCATGTGAAGTTTGGCTTTTCCACTGGTAAGTCTGTGAACATGTAGCAAGAAATGCAGCTCACCAAATGGCTCCTGGCCTCTTCCATCTTGAGATTTCTTAAAAACGATGAAAGATGAGCCCAAATTCCGATTTCCTCTATTCAGCTGCAACGGCCAAAACCCAGTGATCGTTGAGCTCGTGGAGACTCTTCACTTATCCCAGAAGGCACTGGGAATATGCAAATGATCTCCTCAAGACTCTTCCCCTGGTTTTCCGATTTCCTCTTTTCAGCTGCAACGGCCAAAACCCAGTGATCGTTGAGCTCGTGGAGACTCTTCACTTATCCCAGAAGGCACTGGGAATATGCAAATGATCTCCTCAAGACTCTTCCCCTGGTTTTCCGATTTCCTCTTTTCAGCTGCAACGGCCAAAACCCAGTGATCCTTGAGCTCGCGGAGACTCTTCACTTATCCCAGAAGGCACTGGGAATATGCAAATGATCTCCTCAAGACTCTTCCCCTGGTTTTCCGATTTCCTCTTTTCAGCTGCAACGGCCAAAACCCAGTGATCGTTGAGCTCGCGGAGACTCTTCACTTATCCCAGAAGGCACTGGGAATATGCAAATGATCTCCTCAAGACTCTTCCCCTGGTTTTCTGATTTCCTCTTTTCAGCTGCAACGGCCAAAACCCAGTGATCGTTGAGCTCGCGGAGACTCTTCACTTATCCCAGAAGGCACTGGGAATATGCAAATGATCTCCTCAAGACTCTTCCTCTGTCGGGTTGGTGTACTTCGGTACACGGTAGCACCTCTCTTCACCGGGAGGGAAGAAGAGGACAGATGCAGGGCTAAGGCTAGGAGACAGGGCTAGGGCAGAGGCCCCAGCATCCTCACCATCTGAGGTATCCTGGGGAACAGGGCGAGTTAGAGTGCCCCCCGAGTGTCAGGGCCAGGAAAGATGCCCCAGGTCCCAGTTTACTCACCATCCCAATCGTGTCATTATCTCAGACTGAAAACCTTTTTCTGATCCATGATGGATCCCATCACAGCGCTGACAGGGAAGTTGCAGCAGCTCAGTTTGGAGGTGGCGGATCAACGCACGGTGGTTTCACAGCCCCCTGTTACATCTGGTGTGGGGAGTGCATCATCCAGACAAATCATTGTTGAGCCCAAGGTCGCGCTGCCAGACAGGTTCTCTGGTGGGTGAGACAAGTTTGTGGTGTTCCGTGAGGCATGTAAACTATATTTCCAGCTGCACCCGGTATCCTCCGGTATGGAGGAGCAACGGGTGGGGATTGTTATCTCGCTCCTGCAGTGGGACCCACAAGCATGGGCATTTTCTCTCCCATCTGACTCACACTCACTCCAGACAGTAGAGGGTTTATTTCAGGCTTTGGGCTTGATGTATGAGGACACTGATCGTGTCTCCTTGGATGAGTCATCTCTACGCCAACTTCAGCAAGGAGACCGTCTGGCAGAGGAATACTGCTGCGAGTTCCGGCGGTGGGCCACCGACACTAGGTGGAATGACCCGGCCCTCCGTAGTCAGTTCTGTGAGGGTCTCTCTGAGAGGGTAAGAGATGCATTAGCTCTCTATGAGACTCCTGACTCCCTAGAGGCGGCCATGTCTCTGGCGATCCGGGTTGATCGCCTTCTTCGCCAGAGAAAAAAGGAGTCACCTCTGGGGATGGGAGGTCCAAGTTTGAGTGTGGTCTGTACAGATCCCACTATGGAACCCATGCAGGTGGGTGCGGCATCCCAACCTAGCAAACGTACAGTAGTTCGGCGTAAGGGGGGAGTGTGTTTTTGTTGTGGCAAAAAGGGTCATTTTGTGAACACATGTCCTACCCGTCATTTGTTTAAACAACTGCCGGAAAACTAGAGGGCCCGGGTTGATGGGAGGTTGGCCACTCGGGTGTACTCAGTTTTTCCTTCCAGCCATTTTTTATATGGGTGAAAATAAGGTGGATGTATTCGCCTTCTTGGACAGTGGGGCAGGGTTTAATTTGATAGACGGCAAGTTCGTCCAGGACCAAGGTCTTGTCCCACATACCTTGTCCAGACGGATACCCATTATAACCATCGATTCTGTCCCTCTAAGGCAGGGGCATTTCACGCAGGTGGTCCATGACTTGCGACTACAGGTGGGAGCCATTCATTCTGAGGTGCTAAGCTGTTACGTGCTTGAGGGCCTGCCCTCACCTGTAGTACTGGGACTTCCTTGGCTCGCCGAGCACAATCCAGTAATTAATTGGCAGACACGGGAAGTGGTAAAATGGAGTACATACTGTCAAGGACACTGCTTGGGTATCCAGTTGGCAAGGGTGGATACTCAGTCCGTGCCCCATTACCTGTCAGACTTCGAGGATGTGTTTTCAGAGCAGGGGAGCCAAGAGATTCCTCCTCATCATCCTTATGACTGTGCCATTAATCTGGTTCCTGGTGTCAAGCTGCCCAAGAGCAGACTTTATAACATCTCAGGTCCAAAGAGGCAGGCCATGAAGGACTATATTAAGGAAAGTCTGGCTAAGGGTCATATCAGACATCCTCTTCTCCCTTTTCTGCAGGGTTCTTTTTTGTCAAGAAGAAGGTTGGGGGGTTACATCCTTGCCTGGATTTCCGGGAACTGAATGCTATCACTATCCGTGATCCATATCCGCTACCCTTAATCCCCGACCTATTTAATCAAATTGTGGGAGCAAAATGGTTCTCTAAAATGGACCTCAGGGGGGAATACAACCTCATCCGCGTTAAGGATGGGGATGAGTGGAAGACTGCGTTCAATACGCCAGAGGGTCACTACGAGTATCTAGTGATGCACTTTGGATTGACGAACGCACCTGCCGTATTTCATCACTTTATTAATGACATCTTCAGTCACCTAGTAGGTAGGTTTGTGGTTATTTACCTGGATGATATCCTTGTTTTTTCATCTGACCTTGAATCACACCAGCAACATGTCAGGCGAGTCCTACACATTCTACAGGACAATAAGTTGTATGTAAAACCGGAGAAGTGTATGTTCTCAGTTGAGGAGATCCCTTTTCTTGGATATGTATTATCCACCACCGGTTTTCGCATGGATCCAGAGAAGGTCTGGGCGGTATTGGAATGGGATCATCCTGAGGACTTGAAGGCCTTCAAAGGTTTTTAGGTTTCGCCTACTACTACCGAAAATTCATAAAAAACTTTTTGGTAGTATCCAAACCACTCACTGATATGACCAAAAAGGGGACAGACTTCTCCAAGTGGTCCAGTCCTGTCAGGGAGGCGTTTGACACAATGAAGGGGTGTTTTGCTTCTGCACTGATTCTTATTCAGCCTGATGTCACTCAGCCTTTCATCATAGAGGTGGATGCATCCGAGGTGGGAGTGGGGGCTGTATTGTCGCAGGGTACGTCTCCTGGTAAATGGCAACCATGCGCATTCTTCTCTAAAAAACTTTCGCCAGCAGAGAGAAACTATGATATTGGTAATAGGGAACTCTTGGCTATCAAATGGGCATTTGAGGAGTGGTGTCATTTTTTGGAGGGAGCCGTTCACCCTGTGATGGTGATCACTGATCATAAGAATCTGGTTTACATGGAATAGGCAAAAAGTCTTACACCGCGTCAGGCAAGATGGGCGTTATTCTTTACCAGGTTTAACTTTTTGTTACTTTTAGGCTGGGGAGCAAAAATGTTAAAGCAGATGCTTTGTCCTATTGCTTTCCTGGGGGAGGCGATAAGTGCAAACCGGTACCTATTCTACAAAAAGGAGTAGTGATGGCATCAATATGCTCCAATCTTGAAAGAGAGGTTGATGATGCTCAGAAGGACGCCCCTGCTACCTGTCCTCTGGGTAAAATGTTTGTGCTGCTCAATCTCCGTCTGAGAGTCCGCAGTGAACACCATGATACAGTGCTGGCTGGATATCTGGGAAATAAGGCCACCGCGGATCTACCATATGACAGTGGGTGACTAATAATTTGTGAAAGATGGGTTCCAAGTATAAGGCTGA
The DNA here is from genome assembly GCF_039654945.1 of Dendrobates tinctorius. Taxonomy (NCBI): domain Eukaryota; kingdom Metazoa; phylum Chordata; class Amphibia; order Anura; family Dendrobatidae; genus Dendrobates; species Dendrobates tinctorius. The sequence goes on from NW_027361712.1 coordinate 2,411,946, forward strand.
GTTCACACGTGGCGTTTTTTTCGCGTTTCCGCGGCGGTTTTAACCGCGCGATTTTGCCGCGAAAACGCGAAAAATAAGCATCCCATGCATTCCTATGGGATTCCGCAATGCTGTGCTAATGCTGCGGTTTTTACCGCGGCGGAATCGCTTCGCGGTAAAAACCGCAGCATGCTCATTAATTTGCGGAATCGCGGCGATCCCGCACCCATAGGAATGCATTGTTCCGCTTACTTTCCGCATGTGGCTGTGCCCACCATGCGGAAAGTAAGCAGAACAATTGCGGATGGTACCCATGGTCCGGAGGAGAGGAGACTGTCCTCCGGGCTGTGGGTACCATATCCCTGTAAAAAATAGAATTTAAAATAAAAAATATTGCTATTCTCACCCTCCAACGTCCCGCGCAGTCTTCCTGCTTCTCTTCACGCTCTCGTTCCCAGTAGTCCTTTGCGAAAATGCTCGCGATGACATCCCTTCTCGCGGGATCGCGAAGTCTCGCGGTCATTCGCGCGACGTCATCGCGAATGACCGCGAGATGTCGCGATCCCGCGAGAACTGACGTCATCGCGGGCATTTTCGCAAAGGATTACTGGGAACGGATGCGCGGGATGTCGGAGGGTGAGAATAAAACCATTTTTTATTTTTTTTTTACATTCTATCTTTTACTACTGATGCCGCATAGGCGGCCTCAGTAGTAAAAAGTTGGTCACACTCGTCAAACACTATGTTTGACGAGTGTGACCAACCTGTCAATCAGTTCTCCAAGCGATGCTACAGATCGCTTGGAGAACGCTAGCATTTTGCATGCTAAATACGCTTGCAAAATGCTAGTTTTTCCGCGGGAAAATCGCGGGAATTTAAAATGCGATTTTCCCGCGGACTGGAATTCTGGAATTCTAGCGGTAATTTCCGCGAGAGTTCCGGTACGTGTGCACTTAGCCTAAGAGTCTGGCTGATCGGAGACGTATGGTGCGTCCGGACCTGTGTGTTGGTGACTTGGTGTGGTTGTCCTCAAGGAACATTAAGCGAAAGGTTCCATCTTGGAAATTAGGCTCCAGGTTTATTGGTCCCTATAAAATCTTAGCCGTCATCAATCCGGTAGCATTCCGCTTTGCCCTGCCACCGACTTTTAAAATTCAGAATGTTTTTCACCATTCACTTCTCAAGAAATACATGACATTGGCTGGACCTTCACCCCTGCCACTTTCCCCTGTCATTGTCGAAGGTAATCTGGAGTTCCAGATAGCTAAGATCTTGGACTCTTGTTTTGTTCATCAGTCACTGCAATACTTTTTACATTGGAGGGGGTATGGTCCTGAGGAGAAGATGTGGGTTCCAGCTTCTGATATTCATGCGGCCAGACTGGTTCAGGCCTTCCATGTGGCACATCCAGATAAACCAGGCCCTGAGGTTCCGGAGGTCCCTCGTAGAAGGGGGGGTACCGTCATGGGGTTATCGAGACAGAACAGAGCCAGAAGACCGCAGTGTCTGATGGCTCCTGCATTTCCACTGAGAAGAAGCACCTCTCCAGCGTATTAAGGGTGTTTGTTTTCTTTCAGCAGGACAGGGGTTAATCTGCCATGTGGAAATCCCTGCTTTCAGCTGTACTTGGCTAGCCACTCCTCTCTCCTATAAAAACTAGGTCTGCAGGCCAGATCATTGTCTGAGATAGCATTTGCTATAAGGATCTGGAGAGAGAGAGAGGAGCTGGTGTTTGGAGTGCTGGAGGAGTTTATTGTGCAACGGTTGCTTGGTTTGTGCGGTTGGAGATTCCTCATCCATTCCTGCTTTGTTTTCTTCCCCCGTCCTTCACACCCTGGTGTATACCGCTGTTGCTTGTGAGAGTATTATTTGTGAGTGGAATTTTCTTTTACCCTTGTCTCGTTCCCCTGTCTGTCGGATTGGTGTACTTCGGTACACGGTAGAGCCTCTCTTCCCCGGGAGGGAGGAAGGGGACAGATGCAGGGCTAAGGCTAGGAGACAGGGCTAGGGCGGAGGTCCCGGCATCCTAGCCATCTGAGGTATCCCAGGGAACAGGGCGAGTTAGGGTGCCCCCTATTGTCAGGGCCACAAAAGGTGCCACTGGTCCCAGTTTACTCGCCAGCCCAATCATGACAAAAAGGTTTTGTTAGGAGTGTCCAGTTGGGACTACCCTGGTCCTATTATTAAGGCTGAGGACTTTGTGTAATATGATGTAAGTATGCATTCTGTTCTGATTCTGTGGTTATCAATTTGGATGTATGTGAATGAAAAATATTTTTGCATGCCAAATATGGCTAATTGTATATACAACTAGTATCCTACTGCTGTAGCCATTCTGCCCGTTTATGTAATTTTTGTTTGAAGCAACCCCTTTTATATTTGTTATGTCTTTCATATTTAATATCTTGAAATAAAATATTTTGGATTTTACTTCATTTTTACGTGACACTCTTGATCTATATGTTGCATAATTGTAACATGATCTATATAATATATCAAAGATATGAACAGCGTATAATTTTAAGGGTAGGTTATTTTTAATATTGAGAGATAGACTATCAAAAATAAAATCCAGAAAATCACATTGTATAAATTATATAAATATTGGCATTTTGCCGTGAGAAATAAGTATTTGATCCCCTACCAACCATTAAGAGTTCTGGCTCCTACAGACCAGCAAGACAATGACCCAAAACCATACAGCAAAGGCAACAAAGCAGTGGCTCAAAAAGAAGCATATTAAGGTCATGGAGTAGCCAGTCTCTGGACCTTAATCTCATATAAAACTTACGGAGGGATTTGGAGCTCTGAACTGCCAAGTGACAGCTTCAAAATCTCAATGATTTAGAGATGACCTGCAAAGACGAGAACCAAAATTCCTCTTGACATGTGCGCAAACCTCATCATCAACTACAAAAAGGTTTGACTCCTGTGCTTGCCAACAAGGGTTTTGCCACTAAGTATTAAGTCTTGTTTGCCAAAGGGATTGAATACTCATTTCTCACTGCAAAATGCAAATAATTTTATGTAATTTATACAATGTGATTTTCTGCATTTTATTTTTGATTTTCTATCTCTCAATATTAAAATTAACCTACCCTTAAAATTATAAACTGTTCATGTGAATCAAATAACTATTTCCTTCACTGTACATCTGTGCTTGCATTGTGATGTGCGGATGCACTTACAGCTCCTCAGCCTCATGTTGTATTTCCTGCCTAGTACCACTCTTCGTTGGTTGACTGACAGTTCATTAGCTGCACGGCAGGAAATAAAGTATGAGTCTGAGGAGCTGTAAGTGCATCCTCACATCCAATATATCAGATTCTCACACTTACAGTACTTGTTTTTATGTTTCCCAAAGTTCAACTTCAAGAAGAGACTTGCGGCCTAGAATAGCCTAAATCTTTACAGACAGCATTGTCACAAGAGAATCTGTATTATTTACACCATCTATGGCTTTGCTGTATGTATATATTTTTTTACATTTCCAGCATCCCCCCATCTTGATGTAGACGCTTCCTTAGTGATGCCGCATACCTTTCAGTCGTGCTCATTTATAAGCTCCAGATATTTTGTCATACACAAGGCTCTGGCATTCGGGCTTCCAGAGATCATGTTATCAGCTTACAAATATAGAATATTAGTACATCTAAAAGGCTAGTCACGCTGTGAGGTTTGACCTGGCTGACTGTGAGCTATGCTTCAGCTATTGCATCTGCTGTAAACAGGAGAGCTGACTATCTGCGCCGTGCAGTGTATGGGGAAGGAGCCGTCCTCTCGACTTGCGGCCTCTATTGTGCACTGTAAGTCAGCAGTGTGTGCGTGAAGTGTGTTATTAAACCCGGTTGTTTACAAAGGTTAAATTCACCTAAAATTGAATGTCCATGTGTTGCTTAAAGCAAATCTTGCCCTATCTGGCAGGTGCGGGATCAGATTTTACTGTCCCGGCACACAGTCATCTGATATCGTTAGCTGTAGGCAACGCGTTTGTGTACTTAATACTGATGTAGCAGGGCTGAATTTGTCATGTAACTGTCATCTCTTGGTTAATTATATAAATTTTGCATTACGAGACAGCTCTCAGATAATGGCTGGCCTTCTATGGTTAGATGTAAATTATTTGTGCTAATAGAACGGGTCTACTGTTTTGCATTTCACAAACCCAACTTTGCTGTGTCTGCTTTGCGTTCAATCAACAGCAGATACACTTGAGGGTTTAAAAAAAATCTTAAATTATTCCTGTTTCTGTTCAAGCTCTCAAAGCATCTGCTCTTGTAGTAAAAGTTAAATGTTACGCTAATACTGCTGTAAAACCTTATCCAAAAACCATCCCCTCTGTACAGCTGCTCTGTATAGCAGGTTTAGCCACTGTTAGAGTGACAGCAGGATGGTCAGACACCCATGTAAAGCTGCGTCATACACCATAGAAAATCATTTGGCTTTAGCCTTTTATGTGTAATGTTTTCAATCTGCAAAACTTGTTTATGTCAGTATAACAAGGAAGAATGATCTACTCTACTCTTATTACTACTATACAGTGGCGTAGCTAGAGTCCAAAAGAATCAATAGCTATAATGAAGGAGCAAACTAACAACAATAATATAATTTAACAAATGTATTTAGATATTTATAGTAGACAGTTAATATAATTTATGACACAGAAGTAAAATCATAATAAGACGTAGAAAGCAGAAACTAGAAAGCAGAAGCATGCCACACACCATTTTAATGCATATCAGGAATGGTATAACAATTGTATCTGTATATCAATAATGTAGATATACAGTATAGTAAGGGTATATCTAAATCCTAAATGTCTATCAAACTGAATTGTAATATAGCACCAGTAAAAGAGAGATTACAGTAAAGTACTGATAAAGATATCTATGGAATATACCATTAGCACCATAGTAGGAATAGCACAATATAGGCGCATGTAGCCATATATCAAAAGGGGGAATTAATCAATTACCTGTAGCAATAGTTGCAGGGTATGTAATCTGCAGTGGCGTAACTACAAGGTTATGGGCCCTGGTGCGAACTTTCAAATGGGCCCCCCATGCCAAAATACACGCACATCTCCACTCCGTACACCTCATACACACCCGACTCTGCTCCGTACACCTCGTACACATGCGGCTCCACTCCGTACACTTCGTACACACACAGCTCCGCTCTGTACACATCGTATACACAACAACTCTGCTCCATACACCTTGTACACACAACGGCTCAGCTCCATACACCTCGTACACACACGGCTCCACTCACCTTGTACACACACAGCTCTGCTCCGTACACCTCGTACACACACGGTTCCACTCACCTCGTACACACACTGGTCCACTCTGTACACCTCGTACACACGCGGCTCCGCTCCGTACACCTCGTACACACACGACTCTGCTCCGTACACCTCGTACATACGTGTTATGAATGGGTCACCGAGGAGGAGAGCGCAATAGGCTATGCCACCAGAACACCAGAGAGGTTGGTCGCTCAGCGGATTGCAGACCCCTGATCTTAACAACACAACTAGCAGTAGCCGTGGAGCATTCCTACGTTGCCCCAGATGCTTCGTCACAGCCGGAGGACTAACTAAGCCTAAAGACAGAAAGGTGAAATCTAAACTGCCCCGGAGCAGATCCCCAAAGGAATACACAGCCCCCAAACATATATTGTCGGTGAGACAAGATGAAGCACAAACACAGACAGAAAATAGACTGAGCAAATGATGGGGCCCATACTGACTAAATAAGACAGGACAGAAAAGGCACTGTCTGCAATCATGCAAAAACCCTAACAATTCCAACACGACTCATGTACAAAAATACTGAGGTTTGCACAAACCTCGCCCCCACTATATCAGCACTCAGGTGTGAACTGGCGGCTAGCAACAGGCTAATACAGCAGGGACTGAGCAAACAAACACAAGATTCAAAAATACAGGGCAGGAGCCAGCTGCCCCTGGGGGAGCAAGCTGACCCCTGACAGCAAGGCAAAATCAGATGCAAAGGGTATAGCAAATGACACTTAGCTGAAAAATGCAGGATCAGGCAGGAGACAGAAATCCTCAATAAGCAAAGAAGGGACTATCACTGGCAGCCACTAAGAGAAGTCTGCTCGCTTATGTAGTCCCAGTCACTACCCCCACTCCTCCAATTATCTTCTGCAGCTGTTGGGTTAACATCATGTTGACCAGCTCCACTACCAGCAGTATCCACCAGAGGGAGCTTTACCTCAAAAGTCAGATTAAGAGAGTTCACAACACATACTGCTCCGCTCCATACACCTCGTACACACATGGCCCCGCTCCGTACACCTTGTACACACACAGCTCTGCTACATCTACCCTGAAAACCCTCCTGACCCCACACAGAATCTTTATCTCATCCAGCACCATGACAACCAGCACAGCAGAGTCCTGCAGACAATGAGGCCCCTGATCATGTGACCCCTGACTCCTCCCCTCCTGTGACCTCATCACAGGTCCTGAGGGCACAAAGAAGAGCAGGCTAGGACATCATTGCAGGCTGTGAAGGGCTGCAGTGGGTCTATCTGGGAGGGCAAGGATGGGGTGCATGGGGGGGGCTTGGCAGCTCAGTGTAGTGGAGGAAGAATAGACTCCCGGGCGGGACACGGGGGGGTCAAAAACGGGACTGTCCCATGAGAATCGGGACAGTTGGGAGATATCATGGTCTGTCAGGTCGGACCTGCCGGGCCCCTGACTCCTGTTTTAGACCTGTGCCCTCACCTGCATCTTGGTTAGATGTATGAGCCCTTGTAGCATTTTATATCGTGTAAAGACATACTTGTTTGCCTCTTTCCTATAGTAATGTACTCCATCCTGTACCCTTCCTGTAATAATGTACCTCATCCTGGGACCCTTCTTGTAATAAAGTCCCCCATCCTAGACCCTTCAGTAATAATGTCCTCAATATTCTGTAAAGACATACTTGTTTGCCTCTTTCCTATAGTAATGTACTCCATCCTGTACCCTTCCTGTAATAATGTACCTCATCCTTGGACCCTTCTTGTAATAAAGTCCCCCATCCTAGACCCTTCAGTAATAATGTCCTCAATCATAAGCCCCTTCCTTTACTAGTGTCTCCCATCCTAGCCCCTTTCTGTAATAATGTCCCCCATCCTGGACCCTTTGTTTAATAATGTCCCCTATCCTGGGCCCCTTCCCACAATAAAGTCCCCCATCTTAACATCCTTCCTATTTATGTGGTGATAACTCTGGAACTCTTCAACGTATTGTTTCTGAGATGGTTATTTTTTGACATATTGTACTTCATGATAGTGGTAACATTTATTTAATATGACTTGTGTTTATTTGTGAAAAAAATGGAAATTTGGCAAAAATTTAGAAAATTTTGCAATTTTTTTTGCAATTTTCAAACTTTTCATTTTCATGCCCTTAAATCAGAGTTATGTCACACAAAATAGTTGCTAAATAAGATTTGCAATTCCATTTTTTAGCGACCACATTACATTTAAAGTGACTTTGAGAGGTCTATATGACAGAAAATAGTGACACCATTCTAAAAGCTGCACACCTCACGGTGCTCAAAACCACATTCAAGAAGTTTATGAACTCCTCATAAGTGACACCATTTTGGAAACTAGACCCCTCAGAGAACTTACATAGATGTGTTGTGAGCACCTTGAAATACCAGGTGCTTCACCGAAGTTTATAACGTAGAGCTGTAAACATAAAAAAATTGCATTTTCCCCACAAAAATGTTCTTTTAGTCCCAATTCTTTTTATTTCCACAAGGTAACAGGAGAAAATAGAACCCAAAATTTCTTTCTTCTGAGTATCCAGATACCCCATATGTGGTGAAAAACTGCTGTATTAGCTGGGCCCATGGCTGGACTCAGAAAGGGTAGAGTGACATTTTGGAACTCAGATTATGATGGACTTGTCTGCAGGTGTCATGTCGCATTTGTAGAGCCACTGATGTGACTAAACAGTAGAAAGTGACAACATTTTGGAATCTACACCCCTTAAGGAATGTACCTAGATGTGTGGTGAGCATCTTGAAACAACAGGTGCTTCACAGAAGTTTATAATGTGGAGCAGTGAAAATTAAAAATCAAATTTTTCCCCAAAAATGTTATTTTAGCCCCAATTTTTTTATTTTCACAAGGGTAACAGGAGAACATGGAGCCAAAACCAAAAATTTGTTGTGCAATTTCTCCTGAGTACCTCGATGCCCCATATGTGGTTGAAAACTACTTTTGAATCACAGTGCAAAGCGCAGAAGAAGCGCCATATTGGAGTTCTGATTTTGCTAGACAGCTTTGAGGGTGCCATATCACATTGGCAGAGCCCTTGTGGAGCCAGAACAGCAGAATACCCCTTAAGAGAAACCATTTTACAAACTACACCTCTTAATGAATTCATCTAGGGGTGCAGTGTTCATATTGACACCACAGGTGGGTCTCACAATTTTATACCATTGGGCAGTGATGAAAAAAAAAATTAATATGCCTATTACTAAGCATTTCTCTCACTTTGTATTACACCATCTGTTAGTGTAAAGATCATTTGTCAGACTACACACGCGTGTATACACTTCTGATTATGTAAATTTGTATCTACTTGTACAGGCTTATAGTATTTTCTCCCCCCTTTTTCCTTTATCCTTCGGCACCGTGCTTTATTATTTATTTCTATATGTTCCTTTCTTTAGTTGGCATTCAATTTTTTATTCAGTGCGTCTCTATACACATTCTCTATTTCTTCACTTTGTTGGTATTAATTCTACCGTACTTACAGGCAGCAACGGGACAGTCTGCTTGATCACAAAAAAAAATCACTTTTGGACTGTATTTTAATATAAAAATCTTTCAAATGTCTGTCCAATACGTTATTAAACAGGCTGTATGAACATTGGTAACCTTGCCACTGATGTAAACCAACTACCAACGGCCGGGCTATACCCATAGCCAAATTTGTTAAGGTAATTTTCACATTAATAATTCTGTGTTTACAATAAAGACCATGAAATGGGTTGGATAAAGTTCTAGGAGTAGAGTTGAGCAAAACGGGTCGGTCAAATGAAAAAATAGCCGACTTTAGCTAAAGTCGGGTTTCGCCGATCGAAACCCGACCATAGCGTGAGATCGGCCATGAGGTCGCCAATCAGAGCGCCAAAGTTGCATTTCAAATAATGCTTCCAGCACTTTTTCTCAGCCAATGATGGAGGATGCGCACTGTGGGCAACGCGATGACATGGGCAGCGGCCACCTCCATCTTCGAGAAGGGCATTGAAGTGATTGGCTGGCTTTGTGTGGCATCACAGTGGGTATATAAAGCTGTGACCGCCGACCGCCATCTTACTTCTGCCGATCTTACAATAGGGAGAGGTGCTGCTGCTGCTGATGATGATTCTGAATAGGGAGAGCGTTAGGCAGGGAAGAAAAAAAAAACTGCTTCTGCTGATAGCGCTTTTCACTGTATAGTTAGTGTGCAGTGAAAGGGGAGGATTTGTGTTGAGTGCAGCAGCAGCACTGGTGGTGATTAGGCTGCCTTTTAAGGCTACCTGCTAGCTGCATTGCTGTGTGCACACTGCAGTTCAAACCGCTTTTTTTTTTTTCAAAATTTTCCATACAGACACCGTATAGCGGTGTACGATCCTCACATACTGCCATGTACCGCCTTGTATCACAAACAAATAGAAGCTATCTGTGTGTGACTGGAAAAAAAGCCGAGGAGTTTTTCTGTTTTAGACCTACACCTTAGAGTGCTGTCCGCTTTTCAAACAGTTTCGTATGTCTGCTGTTTAATTACAGTCAAAACTAGACAGAGACAGCGTGTATCAGTCCCTATACAAATAGACGGAGACTGACAATTTTCCATACAGACACCGCATAGCGGTGTACGCTCCTCACACACTACCGTGTACCGCCTTGTATCACGGACAAATAGAAGCTATCTGTGTGTGACTCTGGAAAAAAAATACTCTGCTGGTATTTTTAGTACATTTTCCCAAACATGAGGCAGTATGGTGGAAAAGGACGTGGGCAGGGGGGCGCAGCTGGTACTGATGGTGGTAGTGCATCGGCTGGTTCTGGCAAAAGCACATTAGCAGCAAAGGAAGGAGGTGTTGAGCCTGCATCATCATCTGGCCCAAGAAGGCCTGTAAAGTTGCCTTTTCTTGGAGTAGGAAAACCTCTTTTAGAGCCGGAGCATCAGGAACTGTTTTTGGCTTACATTGCTGAAACAGCCTCCAGCTCTATCACTTCCTCTTCTGAAGCTTAAAAAAATGCAAGCACTAAGTCATAAGTGCAGGCTTCTGGTCAGGAGCAACCACTTTTCTTGTGTCCTTCACCCCCACCAAGAGTATAGGATGCGGCAGCCCACACTTCAGATTACTCTATGGAGCTCTTTTCACATACTATGCCTGGGTTATCCTGTCAAATCCAGAATTCCCCAGTCCATGATGAATCTGACATGGAGTGCACTGATGCACAGTCACTGCTAGATGATTCTGCTGGTACATCGACCCAGAGTACTACATTGCCCTCGCAGTCTATTGAGCCAGAATCTGTCCCTGATGAAACTCAGGTGCCCCTTCCCGCATACTATACCACCTTCCACGGTGACACAGAGGAAGGTAAAGAGGAAGGTGTAGATGACTTTGAAGAGGAGGTGATGGATAACCCAGTTCTTGACCCGAATTGGCATCCATTGGGGGTGGAGTGTGGCACTCGCAATAGTTCAGATAAGGAGAAGGATCTGCAGCAGGCATTGACATCGCAACAACAGTTATCTGCCAGGCCAATTGCTGTCCAAAAACGTGGAACAAAAACTAAAAGAGTTGCAGGACAGCTTGGCCAGACGGTCAACTTAGCACAGCGTGCAAGGCCAGAAAATGTATACCATAGTAGGAAGAGTGCAGTGTGGCACTTCTTTGTCCAAAATCCTACTGATGAGGCAAAGGTTACCTGTAAGAAGTGCAGAAGGACCTTTAGCAGAGGTAAACAACTCAGAAATTTGAATACCAGCTGCATGATTAGACATTTAATCAACATGCACTTGCAAGCGTGGACGAACTACAAAACCTCAGGTAGCACATGTGCACCTGCTCCGAATAAAGGTAGCCAGCAACGCTCCATCGCTTCCCCCACTGTAAGACCACTGCCACCATTAAGCACACCACCAGCACTAAATGTGGAGGTGTCGTCGCAAGGCCAAAGCACTCAGGGAATCACAATGGTTTTGCAACAGAACACTGAATCCAGGCCATCACCACTAATACCATCACCAACCCCCTCTCACTCCATCCAGTCCACCGCTACTTCCACCATATGCAGCTCTCCAGTCCAGCTCACCTTACCAGACACTCTGAATAGGACAAGAAAGTACTCATCCTCTCATCCATGTACACTTTGTTTGAACGCCTACATTGCCAAACTAATCTCATTAGAGATGATGCCCTACCGTTTGTTTGAAAGCGAAGCTTTCCACGACCTCATGGCCTACGCTGTACCACTTTATGACCTACCCAGTCGGCACTTCTTTTCTCGAAAAGCCATCCCTGCCCTCCACCGGCATGTGAAAGACCGCATTGTCCATGCACTAAAACAGTCAGTGAGTGGAAAGGTGCACCTCACAACAGATGCATAGACCAGTAGGCATGACCATTTTTCAATGTCTCCTCTCATGTAAATCCAATAGAATCGCCTACGGTCTGTGGCTTCTGTCTTTTGCACTCCAAAATGACAAGACACATCATGATAGACAGTGAGGACCATGTCTACATCTCTCCCTGTGATCACAATTTGATGGAGACGAGTAACGGTGATGTGATCCACGCTACTGCGATAAAGCAATCCTTTCTTCAGCACAGAACTGTTTTCACTGTCTCCACAGACACAGTAATTGAGGGTCTGCATCGCTTCTGCAACATCTACCGGGAGGTTTTCCCACGATGCGCAATTCCCAAATTTCTGCTAACACTCGACTTTCCGTTTGTACTTGTATCCATTTAGTTTCCAGTAGCGGAGAGTCTGGACTGGCTTACTGAGATTGAAATATATACGAAGATTTAAAAGTACCACAACACTGTATACTGTTGTACGCTTCGACTATCTTTCCCTTTTTCTACTTGTTAAATTCTGGTGTTATACATACTGAACCTGTGAGTGTCTGTATCTGACTCTGGAAGTATAGACGGAAATTTACAATTACCCCTAGACTGGATACACCTGGTATGTGCTGATACTCTGCCTTTGTTCAAAATTTTGTATTACGGTATCATCCATAGTGAGTGAGCATGTGTGGTTTACGCCTTCTATATATACGGTGAATCGGAGATACCAATTTTTACCCTATACTCGATACAGCTTGTATCTTGTTATACAGTACCTTTGTTTGACATTTAGTATTACGGTCAAATCCATACTGAGTAAGTGTCTGAGGCTACTTTCACACTAGCTTCGGCCTACGTACCGTCACACGCTGTGAAAGTTTTGCACAACGGGGGCAGCGGATGCAGTTTTTCAATGCATCCGCTGCCCCATTGTAATGTTCAGGGAGGAGGGGGCGGAGTTTCGGCCACGCATGCGCGGTCAAAAATGGTGGACACGATGCACAAAAAAAGTTACATGTAACGTTTTTGTGTGCGTCGCGGCCACCAAAACACAACCCATCCGTTGCACAACGGATGTGAGGTGTGGCCATACGTCGCAATGAGACGCTAATGCAAGTCTATGGAGAAAAAACACATCCTGCGGGCAACTTTGCAGGATGCGTTTTTTCGCCAAAACGACGCATTGCGACGTACGTCGGCCGACGCTAGTGTGAAAGTAGCCTGAGACTGACTACAGGACTATGTATACGGAGATTTCAATTGTACCCTATAATATATATACTTGCTATCTTGTTATCCAGTGAGCGTCTGAGGGTGACTCCGAAAATATATACCGAGATTTCAAATATGGCCAACAACATATACAGCTGTACGCTTGTGTTACATTACCCATTTACAGCTTTTCATATTCTTGTGTAATCCATACTGGGCCTGAGAGCGTTTGTGTCTGCCTCCTGAAATGTATACGGAGATTCAGAATGTTTACACTATACTATATATACCTTATATCTGGTGATACTGTACCCTTTTTCACCATTTTATTTTAATGGGTAATCCATACTGAGCCTGTGAGCGTCTGTGTATGACTCATGAAATATATACATAGATTTACTGTTTTCCCTAGACTGTATAGAGCTGTATGCTTCTGATACAGTACCATATATCTGCTGGTATTTTGGGTCAATTTTCTAAAGCATGAGGAAGTATGGTGGAAGAGGACATGGACGTGGGCATGAGGGGCCACCTTGTACTGATGTTGGTGGTGGTGCATCTGCTGGAAGTGCCAAAAACACAATAGCAACTAAGGCAGGAGGTGTTGAACCTGCATCATGGTGTAGCTCTGGGAGGCCTGTAAGGCTCCATTTTCTGTGAGTAGGTAGACTGCTTTTAAAGCCGGAGCATGAGGAACTGTTTTTGGCTTACATTGCTGAAACAGCCTCCAGCTCTATCGCTTCCTCTTCTGAAGTTGATAAAAATGCAAGCACTGAGTCATAAGTGCAGGCTTCTGGGCAGGAGCAACCACTTTCCTTGTGTCCTTCACCAACACCAAAATTGAAGGATGCAGCAGCACACACTTCAGATTACTCCATGGAGCACTTTTCACATACCATGCCTGGGTTAATTAAAAATGGGTCCCATCATATACTGGAGCATTCAAAATAGGGGACATCATACACTGGAGCATCATCCATGAGGCCCATCATAAACTGGAGCATTCTAAATGGGTCAGATCAGACACTGGAGCAGCATCTATGGGGCACATGATACATTGGAGCATTAGAAATAGTTCCCATTATATATGGAGCATTATTAGGGCCCATCATACACTGGAGCATCATCCATGAGGCCCATCATACACTGGAGCATCATCCATGAGGCCCATCATATACTGGAGCATTCCAAATGGGGCAGGTCAGACACTGGAGCAGCATCTATGGGGCACATGATACACTGGAGCATTAGAAATGGGGCCCATTATATATGGTGCATTATTAGGGCCCATAAGACACTGGAGCATCATCCATGAGGCCCATCATACACTGGAGCATCATCCATGAGGCCCATCATATACTGGAGCATTCCAAATGGGGTAGATCAGACACTGGAGCAGCATCTATGGGACAAATGATACACTGGAGCATTAGAAATAGGGCCCATTATATATGGAGCATTATTAGGGCCCATAAGACACTGGAGCATCATCCATGAGGCCCATGATGTACTGAAGCATTCCAGGTGGGGGACATCAGACACTGGAGCAGCATTTTCAGGGCCCATTATACACTGGAGCAAAAGAATTGGAGCCCATTATATGTGGAGCATTATTTGGGCCCATAACACACTAGAGCATCGTCCATGGGGACCATCATATACTGTAGCATTATGTGGAGCTCATCATATACTGTATGGAACATTATATGTGGCCAATTATTCTGTATGGAGAAATATATGGGGCTCATTATTCTGTATGGCGCACAATGTGGTGGCCATAATACTGTATGGAGTAATATACTGTCCTTTTTTTGAGCTATTGTACAATTTAAAATAGATCAGTCATGTCATGTAAGCAGTGAAGTATTTGTCATTGTACTATACCTATTTTTCTGTGCCGTATCGCAGCATCATGAGTTGTGGTATGTGTTAATGGGCGCACTGACACTCTTTGGCCCAGGGCACACGAAAACCTGGAGCCAGCCCAACCCCCCCACAACTTTAGTCAAATAACCCCCAGTTTTCAATGTGTAACTATTATTATGAAGTAAATTAAGGTTGACAAGCTTCAGTAATAAGAATTGATGTTTTTAGCATTGAAATGGGCACTGTAGGTGTGTTAACTGTCCTCCACTCCCTGCCGACTTTGCTTCCCCATTGACTTGCATTGGGTTTTGTGTTTCAGTCAGCCTCTGACTATTCCCTATAGTCGGCCGATTTCGTTCGACCCGACTTTTGAGAAAGTATGGAGAAAGTCGGGTTTCATAAAACCCGACTCGACCCTAAAAAGGCAAAGTCGCTCATCTCTATCTAGGAGGTCTCAGTTTGTCTGTCACTTTTTTTATGAGGTCCTGCAAAGTGCTACTTTCTTCCTGCAGAAGTAGTTTGGCATAGGTTGCAAGTTGTTTTTCTGGTTACTTACGGTACCGTTCATGGACTGGAGTGTAATACCAATAGGGTTTCTACATGGGAGTTTTGGTAAGCAGTGCATTTTTGTGGCTCGATATGCCCAGAGATTTTTGAGTAGCTGAAATATGTGTTAGAAAGCATAATTAACCCTTTTATTATTCTTATCAATTTCAGTAGAATGGCCATTAGGTTATGGCATTCATGATGACCCATTGGTCCTTTTTCATGCGCTTTTGTAAAGTTAGAATAATTACTGTACACTTTTGTCTAATACAGTCCAGTACTGATCGTATTACAAATGTACCAGAAACGAAGATGTCTTTAATTATCAAGACCATACAATAGTTGAGAGCAGTGTGATTGACATTTTAAATTTTTACAGTGAATTTCATTTTATAAAAATAAAAATATACTTTTTCATTTTGCTCAGTTTTCCTTCTTTTAAAGTTTCACAAAACATGCAAAGTACAAGGAAAAAATGTAACTTTTTTGCTATCATTTCATGCCTATTTTGCAGTAGGAAAAGTGATATTTTTTTTCAAGTTATTTTTTTATTTAATTCAGATGTTGCTTTAATCCATGAAATAGAAAAAACTACTATTATTATTAATAATTTAGGTGCCTTTGTACAATAGCTCCATCCTCATTCTTCAAAAGTTTACTTGTTAAAGTTTTTGCCGTAAAGAAGATTTTGGGAAACTTTTTAATTTTAGAAAGATATTTGGAAAGGGATTGTGAGGTTTTGCAATCTAGATTTGGGATATTTTTTTCCCATTCATATATTCTATGTATAATTATTACAGAAAGTGTTAGGAAGAAGGGTCTGTCCAATTTAAATGATTAAAATGAGTGTCCCCTTTCAAAGAATTTTGCTCCAAAGTTCAGAGAGTCAAACTAAAAACATGAAACCAAGATTTTACTGATCTTCCGACGGTTAAGAGTTGCCTCTCACCACTGCATTTGTCTTTGCTGATCTGCTTCAGTGGTGATATCATGATCCCAGCACTGCAGCCAATCACTGACGGCACGAGACACTGAGCGCATTTAAGGGCTGCACTGCTGTCAATGTATCATCACCTTTATAGCCTATCAAAAAGATAGAAGTAGCGACGAGAGGCAACTCTTAACCCTGGGAAGGTAAGTAAGAGATTGATTTTGTATTTTTTTGAGGTCTCCAAATTGAGGGTGCGTAAAATATAGGCTTGTTTTTACTGCCCTAATACTTTGGAGCAATTATCTTTGAAAGGTAACAATCACATTAAAGGTCCCGTTACATTTAGCGATGCACCAGCGATCCCGACAATGACATGACCTGGTCAGGATCACTGGTGCATCGCTAAATGGTCGCTAGTGAGCTGCCAAACAGGCAGATGTCACCAGCGTCGCAGCAATGCTCAGCAGTAGAGTTGAGCGATACCGTCCGATACTTCAAAGTATCGGATCGGAATGGATCGGCCGATATTAAAAAAAAGTATCGGTATCGCCGATTCCGATACCGGAAGTCCCATTCAAGTCTATGGGACTTCCGGTATCGGAATAAGAAAAATCCTGTTTTTCCCTTGTACAGCCTCTCTGGGGTCTGTACGGGCCTTTCGGGGGGCTGTGCCGGCCTGCCAGGGGGTCTGTGCAGGCTCCGGTGGTCTGTGCCGGCCTGCCGGGGGGCTGTGCCGGCCTGCCAGGGGGGCTGTGCAGGCTCCGGTGGGCTGTGCCGGCCTGCCGGGGGGCTGTGCCGGCCTGCCAGGGGGGCTGTGCAGGCTCCGGTGGGCTGTGCAGGCTTCGGGGGTCTGTGCAGGCATCGTCCGATGGGACTACAAGTCCCATCGGGCGATGCCTGCTACCATGACAGTGATTGACACATTAGCCAATGATGGGACAGTAGTAGTCCCATCATCCGGCTAATGTGTTGAATGTACAAAAAAAAAAAAAAAATTACATGCTACATACATACAACATGCATACTACATACATGCTACATTCATACTACATACTACATACATGCTACATTCATACTACATATATACTACATGCAACATACATACTACATATATACTACATGCAACATACATACTACATATATACTACATGCATGCAACATGCATACTACATATATACTACATGCATGCAACATGCATACTACATATATACTACATGCTACATACATACTACATATATGCTACATACATACTACATATATACTACATGCATGCTACATACATACTACATACATACTACATGCATGCTACATACATACTACATATATACTACATGCATGCTACATACATACTGCATGCTACATACATACTACATATATACTACATGCATGCTACATACATACTACATGCTACATACATACTACATACATACTACATACATACTACATGCTACATACATACTACATATATGCTACATACATACTATATATATACTACATGCATGCTACATACATACTACATGCTACATACATACCACATATATACTACATACATACTACATGCATGCTACATGCTACATACATACCACATACATACTACATACATACTACATACATACTACATGCTACATACATACTACATATATACTACATGCATGCTACATACATACTGCATGCTACATGCATTCTACATACATACTACATACATACTACATGCTACATACATACCACATATATACTACATACATACTACATACAATACATTCATACAATACATACATAGACATACAGTACATATAACATAGAGTAACATACTTACCAATACTTGTCACATTGTTCCCCGAAGCCATTGTCTTTTACGGAATAAATATTAACATAACAAACCACAAAAATACTCACCCACGATCCGAAGCAGTCCACGAGTGTGTCCCACGACGATCTTGGGTAGAGAACTGCAGCATCAGCTGTTGCTGCCATTCTCTACGGGCTGCAGGAATCCAATGACGGAAGGTAGGTATCCTTCCGCACTGTATTCCTCCGCCACTTAAAAAAAAAAAAAGTCCCTAGTCTCACTTTATGCCATTGCTGCATGGGAATTTCCCACACAGCAATGGCATAAAGTGAGACTAGGGACTTTTTTTTTTTAAGTGGCGGAGGAATACAGTGCGGAAGGATACCTACCTTCCGTCATTGGATTCCTGCAGCCCGTAGAGAACGGCAGCAACAGCTGATGCTGCAGTTCTCTACCCAAGATCGTCGTGGGACACACTCGTGGACTGCTTCGGATCGTGGGTGAGTATTTTTGTGGTTTGTTATGTTAATATTTATTCCGTAGATGACAATGGCTTCGGGGAACAATGTGACAAGTATTGGTAAGTATGTTACTCTATGTTATATGTACTGTATGTCTATGTATGTATTGTATGAATGTATTGTATGTAGTATGTATGTAGTATATATGTGGTATGTATGTAGCATGTAGTATGTATGTAGTATGTATGTAGCATGCATGTAGCATGCAGTATGTATGTAGCATGCATGTAGTATATATGTAGTATGTATGTAGCATGTAGTATGTATGTAGCATGCATGTAGTATGTATGTAGTATGTATGTAGTATATATGTAGCATGTAGTATGTATGTAGTATGTATGTAGCATGCATGTAGTATATATGTAGTATATATGTAGTATATATGTAGTATGTAGTATGTATGTAGTATGTATGTAGTATATATGTGTTATGTATGTAGTATGTATGTAGTATGTATGTAGTATATATGTGGTATGTATGTAGTATGTATGTAGTATGTATGTAGTATGTATGTAGCATGTAGTATGTATGTAGCATGCATGTAGTATGTATGTAGTATGTATGTAGCATGCATGTAGTATATATGTAGTATGTATGTAGCATGTATGTAGTATGTATGTAGTATGTATGTTGTATGTATGTAGCATGTAGTATGTATGTAGTATGTATGTAGCATGCATGTAGTATATATGTAGTATGTATGTAGCATGTATGTAGTATGTATGTAGTATGTATGTAGTATGTATGTAGTATGTATATAGCATGCAGTATGTATGTAGCATGCATGTAGTATATATGTAGTATGTATGTAGCATGCATGTAGTATGTATGTAGTATGTATGTAGTATGTATGTAGCATGTAGTATGTATGTAGTATATATGTAGTATGTATGTAGCATGTATGTAGTATGTATGTAGTATGTATGTAGTATGTATGTAGTATGTATGTAGCATGCAGTATGTATGTAGCATGCATGTAGTATATATGTAGTATGTATGTAGCATGCATGTAGTATGTATGTAGTATGTATGTAGTATGTATGTAGCATGTAGTATGTATGTAGCATGCATGTAGTATGTATGTAGTATTTTTTTTTTTTTTAACATTTAACACATTAGCCGGATGATGGGACTACTACTGTCCCATCATTGGCTAATGTGTCAATCACTGTCATGGTAGCAGGCATCGCCCGATGGGACTTGTAGTCCCATCGGACGATGCTTGCACAGACCCCCGGACATCAGCACAGCCCCCCGGCAGGCCGGCACAGACCCCCACAGGGTGCACAGACCACCGGCAGGCCGGCACAGCCCCCCGGCAGGCCGGTACAGACCCCCACAGGGTGCACAGACCACCGGCAGGCCGGCACAGCCCCCCGGCAGGCCGGTACAGAGCCCCACAGGGTGCACAGCCCCCCGGCAGGCCGGCACAGCCCCCCGGCAGGCCGGCAGAGACCCCCGGAAGGCCCGACATGACGGCGCATCATGATGCGCACACACCGCGCATCATGATGACGTCAGGCTGTCAATCAACTTTGAACTTCCGATTCCGATGCCGACTTCCGATATTGAAAAAATATCGGAAGTCGGTATCGGAATTCCGATACAGCAAGTATCGGCCGTTTGACAGCTCACCAGCGATCATGTAGTGACTCACCAGCGATCCTGACACATTGATATGGTTGTCGGGATCGCTGGTGAGTCGCTATGTGTGACGATACCTTTAGGGATTAAGCATTAGCATCAGGTGTCAGAAAATGCAGTGAGGTCTGGATGGGTGATGTTGTGGACTAGAAGAGCATGACAGGTGAGCGGTGAAATGAGTATAAGGATTTTCTATATTTTTTCCATATTATCTTTACTATGCTTTGTGGTCTACAGAGAGCCTAGGGCATAATATGAGACATTAAATTCATGGAAAATAACTAGTCTGCAAATCAAATTTCCCTGGAAATCCACGTGAACAGGAAATTTCAAATTACTGTATACCTGATCCGTTCATCACAATTTCCATGTGTCCGTACCAAACTTTGTGTTATTGCTGTACTGCTGCTCCTATTTTCCACCTATGCACAGTTGAAACCAGAAGTTTACATACACTATATAAAGAGACACATATGCAGGTTTTTCTCAATATCTGACATGAAATCAAAATAATCCTATCCCATTTAGGTCAATTAGGATTACCATAATTATTAATATTTGCCAAATGCCAGAATAATGAGAGAGAGAGAGAGAATGTTTTAAGGCATTTTTATTACTTACTGCAAAGTCAAACGTTTACATACACTAAGATTAGTATGCCTTTAAACAATTCTGGACTGCCCATATGATGAAGTCATGTGTTTGGAAGTGTTTGAAAACAGTTTTTTTTATCAACATCTGAGTTAGAGACACCCCTGTGTATGTATTTTAATGCAAGCCTGAAACACACTGCTTCTTTGTGTAGCATCAGCCAAGATATCAGGAAGAGAATTGTGGACTTGCACAAGTCTTGCTCATAATGGGGTACAATTTCGAGATACCTGAAGGTGTCTCATTCATGTGTACAAAACAATTATACCGAAGTACTAACAAGACGGGAATCTGCAGCCATCTGTCACGCACAGTGTGGGAAGACTAAGTTCAACATGAGGGGAAGAGGGGGGAGCCCAAACACTAGAAAAGTGGGGAGTGGAGACCCTTAGGCAGCACTAACATCATCCTGTCTGCCCTAAACATCCCTATATAAGTTCTGCCCCTATCACTGAGCAGGAACCTAATCCCTGCTTGACCCTTAGCGATAGGCCCTGGTTAGGGAGAGGATGCACTAGTCAGTCCCACTACAACTAAAGACAGAGATGTTAGACTAACAATTGGAACATTTATCTTGAGCATACTCAGAGAGGTAACATCAGACATCCTCCAACAGAACTAGAGAGGAAGATAGCTTACTGCTATAGCTCCAAGCCTTCACAAAGGAGAAATGTGAATATCACCAGCGACTCACTGCAGCAGACTGAGGATTTATAAAAACTCTGGTCGAGGTTTGTCAACTAGAGCCAGAAGAAGGTAGCTGCTGGGTCCAAGGGTCAGAAAGTTAAAGGAGGCATCTGTAATACAAAATACAGAGACCTTCTGAAGCCAGATGAGGAGTGACTGTCTGCAGCATCTGACACACCCTTGACACCATCATTTCACTCAGGAAGTAGATGGGTTCTGTGCCCCAGAGATGAATGTGCTTTGGTCTTATATGTGAATATCAACCCAAGGACTAAAGCAAAAGATGTGAGGATGATGGCGGAAGCTGGGAAGATTGTGTCAATATCCACAGTTAAACGAGTGCTGTATCAACAAAGGCTGAAATGCCACTCTGCCAGGAAGAAGTCATTATTCCAAAAGAAACATGAAAAATGCCAAATTAATGTTTGCAAATGCACACAGGAACAAAGACCTTAATTTTTGGGGACATGTCCTGTGGTCTGATGAAATTGTAATTTAACTTTTTGGGCATAATGACCATCGTTACGTTTGAAGGAAAAAGGGAGAAGCTTGGAAGCCTAAGAACACCACCCCAACTGTGAAACATGGGGGTGGAAGCATCATGTTGTGGGGTTGTTTTGCTACAGGAGCAACTAGTGCACGTCACAAAATAGATGGCATCATCAGAAAAGAAGATTATGTGGCAATACTGAATCAACATCTCAGGACATCAGCCAGGAACATAAAGTTTGGGTGGAAATGGGTCTTTCAAATGGACAATGACCCAAAGCATATTGCCAAAATGGTAACAAAGTGGCTTAAGGATAACCAAGTCAATGATTTGGAGTGGCCATCACAAAGCCCTGATCTCAATCCCATTGATAATTTATGGGTAAAGCTGAAAAGGCAGTACAGTGGCTCAGTGGTTAGCACTGCAGCCTTGCAGCGCTGGAGTCCTGGGTTCAAATTCAAAGGACAACATCTGCAAGAAGTTTGTATGTTCTCCCTGTGTTTGTGTGGGTTTCCTCCGTGTACTCCGGTTTCCTCCCACATTCCAAAGACATACTGATAGGGAATGTAGATTGTGAGCCCCATCGGGGATAATGTGTGCAAACTGTAAAACACTGCAGAATATGTTAGCAATGTAGAAAAATAAATATTTTTATTATTAAGGCAGGTATGAGCAAGGCAAACTACAAACCTGGATCAGCTACACCAGTTTTGTCAGGAGGAATGGACCCAAATTTCGATCAACTATTGTTAGAAGCTTGTGAAAGGATATCACAAATGTTTGACCAAAGTGATTTAGTTTAAGGGCAATGGTTCCAAATACTAATGTAATGAAAGTAATAAAAAAGCTTTAAAACATTCTCTCTCTCTCTCTCTCTCTCTCTCTCTCATTATTCTGGCATTTGGCAAATATTAATAATTATGGTAATTCTAATTGACCTAAAATGGGAAAAGTTAATTCTGATTTCATGTCAGATATTGAGAAAAATATGCATAAATGTCTTCTTTTTATAGTGTATGTAAACTTCTGGTTTCAACTGTATTACCTGTTCCTATGTGTGATTTTAGCTATCCTCCCTTCTTGTATGCACTTTGAGTCTATTAACGAGAAAAGTGCCATACAAATGGTTTTGTTGCTGCTGAGTTGTGTTTCCTTTTAACCTTTCCCTAGAGCATAGTACAAGGATCATCAGAACTCTAGTCTAGTACTTGTTTCCTTCTTTTAATTGTACTTACAGTATATACTCGAGTATAAGTCGACCCGATTGTAAGCCGAGGCATCTAATTTTGCCATGGAAAACTGGGTAAGCTTATTCACTCGATTATAAGCCAGGTATGCATGCATTGTCCCCTCATCCCTGTCCTGGTATGTGTGGCTCCCCCGTCGTTGTCCTGGTATGTGTGGCTCCCCCGTCGCTGTCCTGGTATGTGTGGCTCACCCCATCCTGTCCTGGTATGTGTAGCTCCTTCTATCCTGTCCTGATAGGCGTGGCTCCCCCATCCTGTCCTGGTATGTGTAGCTCCCTGTCGTTGTCCTGGTATGCGTGGCTTCTCTCATCCTGTCCTGGTATGTGTTGCTCCCTCTATCCTGTCCTAGTATGCGTGGCTTCCCTGTCCTGTCCAGGTATGTGTGGCTCCCCCCATCGCTGTCCTGGTATACGTGCCTCCCCCCATCCTGTCCTGGTATGCATGGCTCCCCTGTAGCTGTCCTGTATGTGTGGTTCCCCCCGTAGCTGTCCTGGTATGTGTGTCTCCCCACCTCCCGTCCTTGTATGCATGCCTCCTATTCCAAAAAAAAACAAACATCCTACTCACCCTCCAGCGTGCCCTCACAGCACCTCGTTCCGGCTTCCAGCAGCCCTTCCTGTGCTGAGCAATCAAGTGGCACCGCTCATTAGGTAATGAATATTCCCTCCATGCCTTTGGGAGTGGAGATGCGTGCATATTCATTACCTTAATGAGCGGCGTCACGTGATCATCGCTCAACACAGGAACAGCTCCCAGAAACCGGCACTTACAAGATGCTGCATGGGCGCCGGGACCAACGAGATGTTGCAACGGCATGGTGGAGGGTGAATAGGATGTCTTCTGGAAGCCGGCGGCTGCAGCTGTCACACTGCGCGCTATAAAGGGGGCTTTACACATAGCAATATCGCTAGCGATATTGCTAAAGCGTCACCGATTTTTTGACGCAGCAGCGATATCGCTCCATGGCGCCGGCGAGCAACTCCGTGGGCGCGGGCGTAAGATGGTCATCATCGCCACGTCTGACAGGTAAGTGCCGACCGCCGACCGCTGCTGCATCGCTAGTGAGATCTGCCTGTTTGGCAGCTCACTAGCGACCATTTAGTGATGCACCAGCAATCCTGACCAGGTCATATCGTGGTCGGCATCGCTGGTGCATCGCTAAATGTAATGGGGGATTAAGAGAAATGAATATTCATTTCTCTTTAGCAGCAGCACAGGCTTTAGCCACAGCCACTGGCTCCTGCCTCTGTGATGACCCACTGCTCTGCCGCTCCCCCTCCCCCGTTGTCTTTCTGGGACAATTGACTCATGTATAAGCTGGGGGGGGCATTTTCAGCACAAAAAAAGTGCTGAAAAACTCGGCTTATACACGAGTATATGCGGTAAATTGTGTATGATTGCTGTGCAATATTTCATGATGCCACATTCAGACAATTTTCCATTCCGACAAACTGTGATTTTGCCCACATGGCTGTTGCTCTCCTTTCATGTTCCAAATTTACATCACAGTGCACTTATCTTGTCTTTGCAATTAATGGCTGAAAATAGGACAAGGTTGTTTCATTACAAGCAATGTTTCGTAGCCTTAAGAAAGAAGCCTGTTTTTTCAGTAGTCATAGTGAAAGAAATATACAACAGGTATACAACAATGTTGGAAAAAAACACCTCTAATAATGTTTATTTTCAATACTACCAAATTAGAAATGATTGACTGCAGATTATGAAAAGTTCTGACCATTCTAATATCTTCAATATACAATTATAACTACATTGAAACAATCAAAGCGAACCTTAATATTCTTAAATAAAGCGCCCTATAACTTTTTCTACATGTACAGTCCAGATAACAAGGGTAAAACTGGATGTGAGCTATAAGAACATTAATTAACTGCTCTAGAATTCAGCTAAAGTACCAGGGACACAACTTATATCAGTGCTGACATGCTTTCCTTTCAAGATTGCTAATGAAAAGTCAATTAAAGGAAATTAATTTGTTTGCACTTCATGGAGGCATCATTACTAGTGATTATCATTATAATGACACATTAACAAGCCATTGTAGTCATGGATCCCAAATGACGACTGGATCAGACAGAACCAGAGTTTTACAGAATGGAAGAAGAAAAGAATATTTCATGTTGAAAATTTACAAAACAGTAATTAGTTAAGATGTAAGATAAAATTCCAGCAACTGTAGGGATATAATCTACCTTATGAATAGGACGTTGGCTAATATAATGGACTCATTAATGAATGTTGGCATTATCTCTGAACACTTTTATATTTTATGCATATTATGGGCATTTAACAAGCTTTAGAAAAAGTAGAATGTGTTCTAGCAATAGCTTTATACAATTGAAATCCGCAACGTGTGCTTTCTGAATAAATCCTTTATTCACTCTTATTTATTCAAGGCGCATTATTTTTATGAACAGCCCTGAGATTAGTCTTTGCTTTCAGAGCATATCTTGTTAATATATAATTCCTTGGTTAATTGCTACAGTGAATTGAGTGATAATGAAAAGCCTAGATTAAAGGTCATTGGTATCAGAATGTCCGATGGGTGTTTATATTTATTGGCACAGTGGAAGCCATGATTTTTATTCAACCAAGAAGGATAATCCATAATAATGTTTTAAAAAATAATGTATTATTCATAAATTGTGTGTTCTTCTCTTAAAATTATACTTAGTGGTGTTTTTTTAAAATAAGCAAACACTGGTTGCTTGCAGATCAATTTTAAGCACATTTATTTTGCTATTTATTATGAATATCAAGAACAGGGAAATGGCTTAAACAATTTAAAGAAAAAAAGGGGTATTGTCAGCTCACCACTCTGATGATTCCTCACCGCCAGCTAACGCCCAGCATGGTTCCAATTGAGCAAACCCATGTGTTATACCCAACTTGATGTGGTCCTTTACATGTTTTACTGTAATGGAATAAAAGTTACTTTTTATACTGCCACTTACTCTGCTGGATCCTTCCGTCCTGCTTTTTAAACAATTTAAACACCTATGAGGGCATTTTTTCTTACATGCATGTACAGTGGGGAAAAAAGTATTTAGTCAGCCACCAATTGTGCAAGTTCTCCCACTTAAGAAGATGAGAGAGGCCTGTAATTGACATCATAGGTAGACCACAACTATGAGAGTCAAAATGAGGAAACAAACCCAGAATATCACCTTACCTGATTTGGTAAGATTTATTTTGCAAATTATAGTGGAAAATAAGTATTTTGTCACCTAAAAAATGCAAGATTTCTGGCTCTCACAGACCTGTAACTTCTTCTTTAAGAGGCTTCTCTGTCCTCCATTCATTACCTGTAGTAATGGCACCTGTTTGAACTCGTTATCAGTATAAAAGGCACCTGTCCACAACCTCAAACAGTCACACTCCAAACTCCACTATGGTGAAGACCAAAGAGCTGTCGAAGGACACCAGAAACAAAATTGTAGAACTGCACCAGGCTGGGAAGACTGAATTTGCAATGGGCAAGCAGCTTGGTGTGATGAAATCAACTGTGGGAGCAATAATTAGAAAATGGAAGACAATCAAGACCACCTACAATCTCCCTCGATCTGGAGCTACAAGCAAGGTCTCACCATGTGGGGTCAAAATGATCACAAGAACGGTGAGCAAAAATCCCAGAACTACATGAGGGGACCTAGTGAATGACCTGCATAGAGTTGGGACCACTGTAAGAAAGGCTACAATCAGTAACACACTAAATCGCCAAGGACTCAGATCCTGCAGTGCCAGATGTGTCCCAGTGCTTAAGCCAGTACATGTCCGGGACCATCTGAAGATTGCTAGATAGCATTTGGATTATCCAGAAGTGTATTGGGAGAATGTCATATGATCTGATGAAACCAAAGTAGAACTGTTTGGTAGAAACAAAACTAGTCATGTTTGGAGGAGACAGAATGCTGAGTTGCATACAAAGAACAACATACATATTTGGGGTTGTTTCTCTGCAAAGTGACCAGGACTACTGATCCGTGTACATAAAAGAATGAATGGGGCCATGTATCGTGAGATTTTGAGTGCAAACCTCTTTCCGTCAGCAAGTGCATTGAAGATGAAACATGGATAGGTCTTTTAGCATCATAATGATCCCAAGCACATCACCAGGACAACGAAGGAGTGGCTTCGTAAGAAGCATATAAATGTCCTGGAGTGGCCTAGCCAGTCTTGAGATCTCAACCCCATAGAAAACCTTTGGAGGGATTTGAAAGTCCGTGTTGCCCAGAGACAGGCCCAAAGCATCACTGCTCTAGAGGATATCTGCATGGAGGAATGGGCCAACATACCACTAACAGTATGTGCCAACCTTGTGAAGAAAACATTTGACTCTGTCATTACCAACAAAGGATATAAAACAAAATATTGAGATGAACTTTTGTTTAAGACCAAATTCTTATTTTCCACCATAATTTGCAAAATAAATCTTGCCAAATCAGACAAGGTGATTTTCTGGATTTGTTTTCTCATTTTGATTCTCACAGTTGTGGTCTACCTATGATGTCAGTTACAGGCCTCTCTCTTCTTTTTAAGTGGGAGAACTTGCACAATTGGTAACTGACCAAATACTTTTTTCCCCACTGTATTTGGGATTAAAAATGTTTTTTGTATTTGGGCTTCATTAAAATTTTTTGCACCGTTTGGTTTTATAGGATCTTGGTTTTCCTGCACATTGCAGGCTGCAAAATGAGTTAACCGAGAATGAGCTAACCATGCTCATCTAACTTTGACCACATTAAAGTTAAGCTCAACTTCAATATGGTTTAGGGTAGTAAATCAGGACAGATGAGCTCAGAATGAAACAGGTGTCATAGAGAAAATTAAAATGCTTACAGAGATGTTAGATAGAGCTTGCACTCTACTCTGTGTGGCCGCTTCTCCATTGGAATTAGGTAATCAAGGAAATTCCTAATGGCTAACAAATGTGAGGCACTGCTTCAGGAATGTGGAGAAGATTCACAATCGAGATAAGACTTTGAAAAAAAACCCTTAAAAACCTGGGATTCCTATGTCTGCTTATTAGAATTAGATAGGAAAATCATATTTTTGGATATGTGATGAAGTGGCGAATGCAAAGAATGGTTTCACGTCACAGAGCAATGACCAGAATCCTTTCAATTAAGTAATGGCCTGATAGACCAGGGTACACCGGTCACATTTGGGCAGCACGGTGGCTCAGTGGGTCCTGGGTTCGAATCCCACCAAGGACAACATCTGCAAGGAGTTTGTATGTTCTCCCCGTGTTTGCGTGGGTTTCCTCCGGGTACTCCGGTTTTCTCCCACACTCCAAAGACATACTGATAGGGAATTTAGATTGTGAGCCCCATCGGGGACAGTGATGGTAATGTGTGTAAACTGTAAAGCGCTGCGGAATATGTTAGCGCTATATAAAGATTATTATTATTAGTCTCTACGTTAAGATAAAATCATGATAAATAATATGTAGATATTGAGCACCTGCGACTCTCAGGAGCAAAGATTTCGCCAATATAGAGAAACTCATAATTTTCTGAAACTGAAGCCACATCCCATTTCCAACCCTGGTAGGAGTCATCAAAGTGGGTGTAAGTGTAACTAAGTAGCTAATAAAAGGCAAATGCCAACTTTTTGGTGTCATCAATACTTGGAGACAAATTCACTGTGTGTGCTGTCAATCTTCACTGTGCCTCCCTCCATAAATCTGAAGCCATTGCTGTGATGACAGGTTTAGTAACTTTATTTTGGTTATTCTCTTTATTTTCTGTAATTTTATATGCCGTATGCTGTAATTTGTCTCCTTTGTAAAAACATTTTGTGTATCTTTTATAAACTTTGCCTATTGTTCTGGATTAAATTTAATAGTTCTGATCCTTTTGTTTGGCAAACCTCAACCCGAAGCCATACACTACCAGAACCAGGAAATTACTCAGCCTGTATAAAAACGACTGGTGGTGGCAGCGAGAAGTTCTTGGGTTATTGTGGAGTTAGCAATGACCACACAGGCGGTATATACATATATTCTGAGGTTTGGTATATTTCCAGTAACCAGTCTTAATGGAAACAGCCACAGGCTCTTCCGTTAAACATCTGGCAAATGCATAATTGTCCTGTCGATAGGGGGCAGCAGATGGCTGTCCGTCACAAAAAGGTTAGTGTGGTGGGTTCAGTTATAACTCCTCCTGGCTGCAATATTTGACAATTGGTGACATCAGTGTATTCTGCCTGTTCTCTTCAGTGTCATCCTTGACAGCAAGTAAAAGTGTTACAATCTTCCCTTTAGAATGACCTCACTGACAGATTCTCAGTTAAAAGGAATCTGCACCAGATTTTTGTTGTGTAATCTTAAAGCAATATAATGTAGGGATAGAGACTTTTATTCCAGCAGTGTCACTTGCTGGGCTGCATACTGTCATTTTGATCTTATCACTGTTTGCTCTCCTGCAGTGCTCAGACTGCTGAACCCTATATAACCCCACTCACATCACTTACTGGCAGCTTTCTACTGAACAGCTGTGGCGCCCCCAGGAGTATGGTCACCACAGTGGCATTGCCTTCCTCCTTGGGAGGGAGATGTCATGCTTGGAAGCAATGAAGGGTGTTATGGGTCACCGAGGAGGAAAGCAAGTCCAAGCTTAGCCACAGAAAACCAGAGAGGTTGGTAACTAAGCGGATTGCAGACCCCTGATCCTATCCACACAACTAGCAGCAGCCGTGGAGCGTACCTAAGATGATCCTAGACGCCTCGACACAGCCAGAGAACTAAATAAGCCTAAAGCAAGAAAGGGGAAATCTAAACTGCCCCAGAGCAGACCCCAAAGGAATAGATAGCCCCCAAACATATATTGTCGGTGAGACAAGATGAAAACACAAATGCAGGTATGAAAATAGACTGAGCAAATGATGGGGCCCACACTAACTATACAGGACAGGAAAGGAAAGACTCTGTCTGCAATCACGCAAAAAAACCTGCAAAAAATGCCCAACACGTCTGATAGAAAAATACTGAAGTCTCTAGACTTTGCCCACTATATCAGCACTCTGGTATTTTCTGAAAGCAGAGCAAAAAGAGGCCAATCTAATAAGGGACGAAAACAAACTGGCACAAGCAGTAACATAAGAATGGAAATTCAGCACAGCCCCAGCAGGAGCTGGCTGAACACACAAAACTGAAATAGACAAAACCAGATCAAATGTGAACAATAGCAAAAGAACACTTAGCTGAGCATGCAGGGACTGAGCTGGAAACTAAGACCTCAGGAAGCAGGAAAAAATCACCAGCAGGGATAGAGGGAGTTGGCTGTCTTAAATCCAGTCAGAAACTCCAGATCTCCAGTCATCCTCCTCATTATCAGGTGGCAGGCCTCTGTTAATTAGATCAGCTCCATTACCTCCAGTAACCACCAGAGGGAGTCCAGAAAGAGAACTCGTGACCCCTCTGTCAATATAACCAGCTCCACTACCTTCACAAGTAACCAGAGGTAGGCCAGAAAGCGAATTCACAACAGAAGGGTCTCTCTATCAGTTAAATACAACACACAGCACAGTTCCCACTCCAGGCCAGCAGGGGGAACTCTGAACTAAACTGGGGAAGTTAAGTCAGTTAAGTGAGGAGGGCAAAGTGTGTGGATGTGGAAAAGAGGAGCTGGAGAATTGAGGGGAATTCAGGCCCACTTCAGGCTTAAAGCGCATGGTTCGGAGTCCGGTATCCGAAGTTGTATGGATGCTGATGGTCCTGCAGCAGAAACCGGAGGAACAGAAGGCTGTAAATGCTCTGTTCCCAACTAAGACTTGGAGGCACAGCAGTAACATGTGTGAGCCAGAAGAGATAGAAGGCTATGGCTGCCTGCCATGCGAGGGCCGTTCTAAAGAGAGCAAGCAAGGGGGACTTCAGTTTAACTCAGTACTGCAAGTACCTCAGATAAGTGCTAGGAAGGAGACTACACAACCCATCTGCATAGAGAGATTCCTAAGTTGCCTCCAGGCTAATCAACTTCTGTTTTATCTGTGATCTGGATCCTGGACTGCACTGAAAAAGCACAGTAAAGGTAAAGGAAATTGCACCCTGTTGTGTCATTGCCTTCTTCCTGCAACCCCTTCAGCACTGCTACATCTCTTTTCTTAACACTGTACCCTCTTCCACAACACCTATTACTACTGCCCTGGGACTACAGCTCCACCTGTGGGGAGTTCCAACATCATTGCTGCACCACACCATCTGTCCTAGAGAAGCTACCCTGCAGCGCTGGTCAAACTGACCCGAAACCACAGGTGGCGTCACGAATCATCTCAATAACTTTATCCCCATCACTCTACCCCTTTTACATTGACTGCCTGAGGCCACGGAACGGGTCACTGCCACTGTGACACCTCCCATTGAAATCAACGGGCCCGGTACCGAGTACCCTACTGCCTCCGGGGTGGGTCAATTTTTTGGCATCACGAACAGGATTTACAAAGCCAGGTGCCACCAGGTCCTGTGTGCCAGAGACTGTGTTGTGTGCCATGGATTTATTGTGCATTTGCTGCCATTACCCCGCCAATTGGCACGCGCGGGAAGCCAAAGGGGTGTGCCTTCATGGGTGGAGCCTGACAGAAAGCACAAAAAGTGAGGTGTTGCGCAGGAAGAGACCAGCGGGCGGGAAGTGAGGAAAAGAGGCCTGCAGTCCCGGCGTCCCCCGATCATCCAGCCTGCAGAGTGGCAACCGGTAAGCCAGCGCAACACAGGGCCTGGCCAACATTAACTAGGGGAGAAGAGAATGTCTGAGGCAAGAGAAAATGCAGCGGTGAACGCCACCGCACCCCCCACAGCGCCACAAGATGCAGGGGCAAGCGTAGCTGCGGCTCTAATGGAACCGCAAGAACAAGTGCTCACCGCAGCAGTCCCCGTAATGCCGCTGTCCATGCCCTATATACCGGGAGCGGCCTGGTTACCGCAGTACTCAAGGGAGTCACATACCCTGAGTGAATTCAAAGAGAGACTGTGCAGTTTGTTTTAAGTGTATCCTGTGTCTGAAAGCCAAAAAGTGAACATCCTTATTGGGCAGCTAACAGGTGCAGCACAAAGAGAAGTAAAATCCTGGCAGGACACTGATAGAGAGACTATTAAAATGATTCTGGCTAAGCTAAAAAGCACCTTTGACACCCGCCCTGCAACTGAAATAAAAATGAGATTCTTTGGGTGTAAGCAAAGAGTGCAGGACAATATATACGGAACTATGCTCTTAACTTGCAGGAGGCGCTGCGAGCCATAAAGCAAATTGACCCAGACAGTGTGAAAGACGTCGACAGACTGTTAAAGGAGCAATTTAATGAGGGACTCCTATCCAGTACCCACAGATCACAGCTGCGCTTCATAGCCCTACAAAACCCTGATCTAGACTTTGCAGACTTTAAAGACAGGGCTATCCGGGTGCTGCATGAACCAAATGTCAGCTGTCCAGCGCCCTCTAGGTGCCCAGCAATCACATACCACCAAGAAGCAGCATCTTTCCCTCCGAGCCCTGTGGAGGCTGACGTACAGACTCTGGATAATGATCCATCTACAGAACTGCGCCTTCAGGTCCAGACCAAATATATGGCTGCACTTGCCAAAACTGTGCAGTCCATGCAGGTGTCCTCAAAGGAGAAGATCCAGCTGGCCTCCAGTCCAGAGGATGTCCCGTGGCTACGGAAGAAGAGGATCCCACCACTCCGAGGGAGAGACAATGATCCCTATGACCAGGACGGACGTCCCATCTGTCGTCACTGCCTCAAGGCAGTCCACATTGCAAGATTCTGTTATTTAAACGAACAACCACTGGGGCAGAGGGCCAACCCCCAGAAGTAGGACCACAAGGCCCAAAGAACTGGCGAGCCAAGTATGTTGGAGGGCGATCCCCATGAATGCTTTGCTGGACACTGGCTCTCAGGTGACAACTATGCCATATACCCTTTACAAGTGGTATTGGGCTGACTCTGAACTTACTCACGGCCCAAGTGATGAACTGACAGTAGTTGCAAGCAATGGTCAGTCTTTACCGCAGGTGGGATGTAAAGAGATTACCATTAATGTGGGGTGAGTGGAGTTAAAATCTCAAGGTCTGATAGTTGTAGACATTGATCGACGAGAATGTAACCCAATGATGGCCTTAGGTACTAATGTGATTGAATATTGTCTTGCCGAGGTTATTGTTTTGTTGCAACAGGTAGCCGAGACTGCTGGTTCCTGTGAACAATGAGTCCTGCAGAAGGAGATCAAGGCCCTGATGCAAAGACAGCAGGTAGAACTGTCTGGCGGAGAAATTGGCAGTGTCAGAGTGAGTGATTCTTTCCCCATTGCGATACCCCCCAGATGTAAAATATTAATTTGGTGTCGGGCAGCCATAGGCCTCAGAGGAAAAGATTACCAAGCATTGGTAGAGCCAGTGTACTCTGATAGCTGGCCCACTGTCCTGACAGCTAGAGGGGTAGTTGATGTCCGCAAAGGGAGAGTACCTGTATGCCTCTTGAATTGTGGTGAGGAGGAGGCCACAATACCTCGGTATGCCACAGTTGCTAAGCTGTTTACTGTCAGTAACAACGCAATACAGGCAGCAGAGCCCTTGGTCTCATTTGACCAGGCAGGGGACAATGGCTCTGTAAAGCAGCTGGGGAGTGGTGTCAGCAGCTTCATGTGGGAGCTGACTCCACCCCTTCATACCAAAAGAATGGGGTTTACCAAGTGGCTCAGGAGTATGAGCGGGTATTCAGCAAACACCCTCTAGACTTTGGGAAGGCAAAAGGGGTTCAACACCATATCCCCACTGGAGATCATCCACCCATTAAAGAAAGGTACCAGCCTATACCCCCAACACAATATCAATGTGCCAAAAGTATGTTGCAGGAAATGAAGGAAGCTGGGGTGATCAGAGATAGTTGTAGCCCCTGGGCAGCTCCAATAGTCTTTGTGAAAAAGAAAGATGGTACTATGAGAATGTGTGTTGATTACAGAAAAATTAACAGCATTACACATAAGGATGCCTACCCATTACCCAGAATTGAAGAGTCTTTAGCTGCACTTAAAACTACTAACCATTTCTCCACCTGAGCTCTTACAAGTGGGTATTGGCAGGTTCCCGTGGCAGAGGCAGACAAAGAGAAAACTGCGTTTACTACACCAATGGGTCTCTGCAAGTTGAACTACATGCCGTTCGGGCTCTGCACTGCCCCAGGGACATTTCAACAGCTAATGGAGTGCTGTCTTGGACACAAGAACTTTGAGACAGTTCTGTTGTACCTTGATGATGTCATTGTTTTCTCCAAGACTTATGAGGACCATCTGGAACACCTGGCTGAGGTGTATGAAGCCCTGTCCAACTTTGGCCTGAAAGTGAAGCCATCCAAATGCCACCTCCTGAAGCCCAAGGTGCAGTACCTCGGTCATGTAGTGAGTGCAGAAGGTGTGGCACCACATCCTGACAAAGTCACTGTCATCTGGGACTGGCAGAAGCCCAGCCACCTCCATGAGGTACGTCAATTCCTCGGGTTGGTAGGCTACTACCGAAGGTTCATCAAAGGCTTCACTAAGATATCCACGCCTATGCAAAATCTTCTGGTGGGCCAGCCCAAGAAGGCCAGGAAGAAGAGTCCTACATTTGAATGGAATGAGGAACTGGAGAGGTCCTACACTCGACTGAAAATGGCTCTCACAGGAGATGAAGTTCTGGCCTACCCAGATTATGACCAACCATTTGTTCTGATGCCAGCAACATGGGACTGGGAGCAGTACTGTCATAGGTACAGAATGGTAAAGAAAGAGTGATCTCCTATGCCAGCAGGAAGCTTCGTCCCACTGAAAGGAACCCTGACAACTACAGTTCCTTCAATCTGGAGTTCCTCACCATAGTCTCGGCTGTGACTGAACGATTCAAGCATTACCTAGGTTCAGCTAAGTTTACCATCTTCACGGACAACAACCAGCTGACTCACTTGGAAACTGGAAAACTAGGTGCACTGGAGCAGCGATGGATGGCCCGGCTGTCTAACTATGAATTTACCATCAAGTACCGAGCGGGGCACAAGAATGCCAATGCTGATGCACTGTCCAGGATGCCCAATCTGCCAGATGGGGGAGAAGACCCTGAGGCACTCGAAGAAATAGAGTTACCTGCCTTCCACCAGCCAATTGCGGCCCAACGTGCCCAAGGAGTGAGAAACAGATGATCTATCATGAAAGAGGCCACCCTAAATCCATTGCCTCATCATGACTGGGCAGAAACGCAGGATAGCGACCCCGCAGTCCGCTTGGTGAAGGAGCTACTGTCACAAGCTGACTCATGCCCAGGTCCAGATGCTCCTGAAGAAACCCAGCAGTTGTGGAAGGAAAGAGGCAGGCTGTTCATTTATGAGGGAAAGCTGTGTCGGAGGAGTATCAATGCCCGCACTCATGAGTTGGTCTGGTAGGTGGTAGACCAAAAGAGGGAGGCATCAATGGTCTTGGAAGCATACCACAATGGAGCTGGACACTTCGGATGGAAGAAGTTGGAGGCCTTGCTCCGGGAGAGATTCTATTGGGCTGGTATGAGGAAGGCCATTGAAAATTGGTGCCAGGAGTGTGGACAATGCAACCTGCACAGGAAGGACCGTAACAGCCAGCGAGCTCCTTTGCATCCAATAATAACCAAACAGCCACTCGAGTTGGTAGCCCTGGACCATGTGAAGCTGGTCCCAAGCCGTTCAGGCTACGTTTATGCTCTTACCATCATTGACCACTACTCGAGATTCCAGGTAGTCGTGCCTGTCAAGGATCAAACAGCCAGGACAGCAGCCAGAGCATTCCAACAGCACTTTTGTCGACCACACAGATATCCCGAATGAGTGCTTACAGATCAAGGTCCAGCCTTTGAGAAAGAAGTGTTCCAGGAATTCTGTAACTTGTATGGTTGCAAGAAGATCAGGACAACACCGTACCATCCACAGACCAATGGCATGTGTGAAAAGATGAATCAAGTGGTGATCGATCTACTGAAGACCTTGCCTTTGGAAGAGAGGAATCTGTGGCCAGAGAAGTTGCCAGATCTGGTAGACCTCTACAATCACATTCCTGTGAATTCCACCAACTGCACTCCAGCCTACCTAATGAGAGCGAGGTCTGGCAAGCTGCCAATTGATTTGGATATGGGAGTCCTTACACCTGAGGTGACATCACCAGATGCTGACTGGGTTACAGAATGGCTGCAGCAATACCGAAGAGTACAAGAGTGCGTGGAAAAGA
Organism: Dendrobates tinctorius; assembly: GCF_039654945.1. Taxonomy (NCBI): domain Eukaryota; kingdom Metazoa; phylum Chordata; class Amphibia; order Anura; family Dendrobatidae; genus Dendrobates; species Dendrobates tinctorius. Next base: position 2,448,352 of record NW_027361712.1, read on the forward strand.
GTCTAGCGCAGGCAAGACAAAAGCAGGAAAAGAACTACAATCAACATGCACCTGCAGTTCCCTTGTCACCAGGAGAACAAGTCTTAAAGAGGAAAAGGAGGATGCATAAATTGGATGACCAAAGGGAAGCTGAATCCTACACCGTCCTACCATCAAACTTTGACAACACCAAAGTGTGCCTTATCAGTAAGGATGGAGGAGAAACCTCATCAGCAGTATCAAGGGATCATCTGAAACTGTGCCCTGACCAACTAAAGGAAAAGATGGGAGAGCAAAACAACCTTCAGCCCATAGAGGAAGAAGAGAAAAAGGTCAGCACTGTACTCTGAGAATTCCCTGCAAATTGAACACGAGCGAATCAGGCCATAGTGGTACCAGTTTTAACCTTTCCTCAATTGGTAGTGCAAGAAGAACTGATTCAAGACAACCCTGAAAACCAGCAAGTACAGGCAGCGGATGCCCCCCCAGCAGTGAAGCAAGAGAATCCTCGCCCTGCCAGTGGTGAATCTGTCATGCCGACGGTGAGTAGAAGTGGTCCTAGGAAATCTAGTATTCCTGTGCTATGCAGAACCACCAGTAGTGTAGCCAGTACAACACACTATACTAGTAGTAGTTAACACAAGGCATCCAGTAAGGTACCCTACAACACCAGTGCTATGTAGGTCTGTCCGTAGTACCCAAGGTATACCACCCCTAAGGTTTTGTATAAAAATAAGCTATGTGAATGGTAAACTGTAAATATGCAACTTTTCAAGCTTATGTGCCTACAGAGACTCTGTAAGAATCTTTTGAGCAGTCTCAGTTTGTTTTTGATGGACAATTGGGCCACAGGACTATGTGTGGCCAAAACTCTACTTGTATATAGTTACCAACTGCTCAGGAAATGGACCATGGACATTGACGCATGGACTAATAATCACAAGGACTATTTTTGAGCTTTGGTTTCTTGTAATTTTTCATTTTTGAAATCTTGTAACAGTTACAATTGTTCATCTGTTTAATATGTTTTGCATGTTTTCTTCAGTCCAGTAGTACTGAATTGCACTTGGGGGGAATGTGGTGCCCCCAGGAGTATGGTCGCCACAGTGGCATTGCCTTCCTCCTTGGGAGGGTGATGTCATGCTTGGAAGCAATGAAAGGTCTCTCTATCAGTTAAATACAACACACAGCACAGTTCCCACTCCAGGCCAGCAGGGGGAGCTCTGAACCAAACTGGGGGAAGAGCTGCTCTCTGGGGGCCGGGAAGGGGAAGTTAAGTCAGTTCTGTGAGGAGGGCAAAGTGTGTGGATGTGGAAAAGAGGAGCTGGAGGATTGAGGGGAATTCAGGCCCACTTCATGCTTCAAGCGCATGGTTCGGAGTCCGGTATCCAAAGTTGTATGGATGCTGATGGTCTTGCAGCAGAAACCGGAGGAACAGAAGGCTGTAAATGCTCTGTTCCCAACTAAGACTCGGAGGCACAGCAGTAATGTGTGTGAGCCAGAAGAGATAGAAGGCTACTGCTGCCTGCCATACGAGGGGCATTTTAAAGAGAGCAAGCAAAGGGGACTTCAGTGTAACTCAGTACTGCAAGTACCTCAGATAAGCGCTAGGAAGGAGACTACACAACCCATCTGCATAGAGAGATTCCTAAGTTGCCTCCAGGCTAATCAACTTCTGTTCCATCTGTGATCTGGATCCTGGACTGCACTGACAAACCACAGTAAAGATAAAGGACACTGCACCCTGTTGTGTCATTGCCTTCTTCCTGCAACCCATTCAGCACTGCTACATCTCTGTGCCTAACACTGCACCCTCTTCCTCAACACCTATTACCACTGCCCTGGGACTACAGCTCCACCTGTGGGGAGCTCCAACATCATTGCTGCACCACACCATCTGTCCTAGAGAAGCTACCCTGCAGCAGTGGTCAAACTGACCAGAAACCACAGGTGGCGTTACAAATCATCTCAATAACTTTATCCCCATCACTCTACCCCTTTTACATTGACTGCCTGAGGCCACGGACTGGATCACTGCCACTGTGACATTGTGGCACCCCTGAGGCTCAGTCGCCACAGAGGTACTGCACCTTCTCCTAAGGTGTAGTGCCCCACCAACTAGGTAAGTTGGGAACTCCTTTCCACACTCCAACACCTGCATCTCACACACAGGATAGTTCAGTAGGTCCACCTAGCAGCTTCAGACTGGGGGTAGAAGAGCACCCTTCGTGGAACCCTGCTTAGTAACACAAGATGTGCTGGGAGGTGGGTGGAGTTAGTATAAAAGAGAGGAAAAGTAGAGGATAATAGGTCAGTCTGACAGGTCAGTCTGGGGTGAGTCCCAGAGAAGTTCAGTTCTGAAGTTCAGTTTTGAGTTCAGTTTGAGTTCAGTTTAGAAAGAGAGTGCTGCAGCTGCCTCAGTGATCTGGGCCAGCTGGCACGGGAAAGAGAAAGAGAAAGACGTAGACCTGCAACCTAAGCTTCCATAAGAGAGAGAAGAACAGCGCGGAACGAAGGAGTAAGAGAACAGAGAGGAGTTGTGGGTTGGAAGAGGAACCCTGCCTATAGGTTCTCAGCGCAAGGCCGGGGCCCGGTCCCCGAGGTTGTATGGACACTTATGTTTCTGCAGCAGACACCGGTGGAGTAGTTGGCTGTAAATGCACTACTCCCATCCAAGACTTGGGACACAACAGCAACCGATTTGCGAGCCAGGACTCTGAGAGGAGTCCCCGATAGAGGCTACAGCTGTCTGTCATACAAGTGAGGTTCTAGGAACATCTGACAGGAGGAATTCCAGAGAACTACGTTACTGGAGTTCTTCACATTAAAAGGAGCATTAGAGGAGTCATTCAGGAAAGGCACATGTTGGCAGAGTGTTGGAGAGGAGAACCCTGATTTGCCCGGGAGGTTGATCGAGTCTCTACCCCAGAGGACACGGCATGGAGACAGGCACCAGTGGGTACCACAAACTGTGAGTAAAGCTTTGAAACTGCAAGCCCTGGTGTCCTCCATTCATTCACTGCTAACACCTTCAGCACCGCTACATCTGGGTACCAGCATCTATACAATTCTGCGCCTCTCCTCATCCATTGCACCTACACAGCCCTGGGACTACAGCTCCACCTGTGGGGAGCTATACCATCTTTGCTGCACCACACCATCAGTCCCAGTGGATCTGCATGCAGCGTTGGCTCAACATCTTACTTGTCAAACACCACGGGTGGCGTCACGAACTATTCAACTAAGCTATAACACTATTGACATCACCGCCATTGATATTGGGCTCCCAGGGCCACGGACCGGGTCACTGCTGCTGTGACACACTTCCCCTGACACCGGCCGGGTACCGGGTACCCCGCTGCCCTGGGTGTGAGGGGCGACCCAACATTTCCCATTGACATCAACGGGCCCAGCTCCGAGTACCCTATTGCCTCTGGGGCGGGTCACAGCCATTAAAATATGCAGCATGGGGCAACAGTAGAGAGCAGTCAACCGCTGTTTTATATGCTACTAGGCTTCTACTGGCCATACTTTATTTTCAATACAGATAATTTTTCAGCAGCCAATTCATTATCATCGCTGTCAGTTTAACAAAGACAGATAACACTGATGTATTTGGAGATAATACAAGATTCTGAATAACAATAAGAGATAGCCACTGCTCACTTCTCTCTTTCCTACACAATGGTCTCTGCACAGGTCACGCAGCGAACAGCATATCTGTCACATCTCATCCCGGACCTGCTCCTCCAATGTCGGCTTCTGTTGCCAGGCACCACCATATTCATTTTGTGGGCAGCATTGGTAATGGAGGAACCTTTGGGACCAGAATCTCTGCCCGGCAAAGGCTTTGTCCAGCCACTGAGACTGGGCGAGCTGGAACTTGTAGTGCCGTCCCATCTCACAGTATGGGTGTGTGCTGTCCAACTGGAATTATCAGCTCACTGCTTTGGCTAACAGGACACCACCACCCCCTGCAAATGCTCCCAGCCTAGTACTAGGAGCTGCCAGATATAGTTAATTTACTCTGGTTCAGTTCCTGTGCTATTTGCGCCTATTTGCTAGCTATTTTCCTGTTGCCTGAATGCAGCTTATTTTCTGGCCTTTCTTTTGACTTCTAATTTATCATGTTAATTGCCCTCCTAGTTTTGACCTGGCTATGTGACTATTCCTACTAACCTGCACAAGTAGCCAGAAGCTGACTTTGTTCCCCCAACTCAGGGGCCCCAGTCCAGATCATTGTACAAGGGTTAAAAGGTGAAGGCCAGGGAAGCCCGTAAGATCTGGTAGACAGAATGGCTTGCGATAAGTCTTTCCATGGTAGTGTAGGGCTGTCAGGTGACCAATAACAGACTCAACAGACTCATCTAACCAAGGCTAGAAAACTCTCTAATAAATGTCAATGATTTCAATGAGTTCATTGCTGGCTATGGTCAATGTAACTGCTGTAAAGCATCTCTAAATGCTGTTAGCAGCTTAGATAACATAATCTCAAATAATCTTGTACAGAAAATAAAATGTAAATATCTACAAGGACAAAATAAAAACAAATGAGAAATAATGACTATCTATATTTAATTTTAATTTCAACTAATAATTAAAGATTGTAGATTTTCCTTTAAATTTATCGAAACCAGCTTCATATGACATTTTCAGTGTAAAATCTTTTTACAGTGCATAGTTTGTTCAGTCTAGTAGTGCAATTTATAGTAATATAGGCAGAAAGTTTTGATGCCCAAATTAGGATAAGAGTAAATACAAAGTGTCTGTAACAGTTATAAAGCAGCAACCGCTGTCCTTCCAGATTTCATGCCGACATTCTCATTCTTGCGTAAGACCATGGTCGGACTGTCCCACCAGAAAACCGGAGAATCCTCCGGTGGGCCCTGGCATCTCCTTCAGGAGATTTCATAGTGCAAACCTTGAAGTTGCTATGGGGCTCTTGAGTGGGGGAGAAAGTTGGGCCCTCTTAATCAAATTCTCCGGTGGGCCCAATGTTCTTCAGTCTGACACTGTGTAAGACAGCCCTAGCAGTTATATCCCCTATTCAAATTCAGTAGTTGCAGCCTTGTTAAATAGATATTAGGTAATTAAATGCTATTGAAACACAGAATTTATTTGCAGTTTACGACTTTTCATGTTTAGATTAACCCCTTAATGTCTATGGACGTGCAGAGTCCATCATGGCAGGAGGTAACTTCCCACACCATGCCGGACTCTGCATGTCCTGCCTATGAACTGTCACTGCATGTAAACACGCAGTTTCAGTTCAGTGCCAACAGCTGTCTGTGACAGCTGAGAGGCACAGCAAAGGGGGCATGGACCCACAGCGCTGTGATTGATCAGTCAGTCTGACAGACCAAACACAGCAGTGATGAGCAGGAGAGGCTGAAATTTGAGCTTCTCCTGCCCGATATCAATGCAGGAGCTCAGCACTGCAGTGGCTGAGCTTCCGGCACTGACAGCTGGGAGCGGAGCCCCCGCCCCCCTGGCTGTTAACCTCCTCATCGAGTGCGATCGCAGCGTTCAGAGGGGGAGGCAGAGGGTAGGGGGCTCCCTCTGCCTCAGGTTGGCGTCCCCGCAATGTAATCGAGGGGCCCGACCAGTGCCATGATGACCCGGAGGTGTCATGACAACCTCCAGGTCATTTACCTACGGAAAGCTGGTGAGACCATGCTCACAGCAAGGTGTCAGCAGCTTTCAGCATAGGTATAATGCATTACAATGCTGGAGTATTGTAATGTAGTATACCTGAAAGTGAAAGTGAAAGTAAAAGTCCCATGAAGGGACAAGGTAAAAAATTTTTTTAAAAAAATATGTAAAAAAAAGTATTAAAAAAATTAAAAAATTCCCTAAAAAATCCCCTAAAAATTACACATTTTCATGTGAAAAAAATAAAATAAACAAAAAAATACACATGTTTGGTATCGCCACGTCCGTAAAAATCCCATCTATAAAATTGTCACCCTAGTTAACCCCTTCAGTGAACGGCGTAAAAAAAACCCACAAAAAAGTAGCAAATTAGGTACACTTTTTCCATGTAGTATCATCATATCGCTTGGAAAAAATGCAATAACACGTGATCAAAAAGACAGATATAAATAAACATGGTACCGCTGAAAATCTCATCTTGTCCCGCAAAAACAAGCTGCCATACAGCATCATCAGCGAGAAAATGAAAAAGTTATAGCTCGTAGAATAAAGTGATGCAAAAATAATTTTTTCTATAAAAGTTTTTATTGTGTAAAAAACACCAAAACATTAAAAAAGATATAAATGAGGTATCGCTGTAATCATAGTGACCTGAAGAATAAAGCTGCCATACTAATTTTTGCCACACACGGAACGGAGGGGAAAAAAACCCTGAATTGCTGGTTTTTGTTCATTCAAAAAATGAACAGAAAAATCAGAATAGAATGCGATCAAAAAATGTTATGTGCCCAAAAATGGTACCAATAAAAACGTCAGCTCTACCCGCAAAAATGAAACCCACACATGACTCTGTCAGCCGAAATATGGAAAAATGATAGCTCATTAAATATCATTTTTGTGGAAAAAAAATATGATTTTTTAATTTTCACAGATCTGCGTTATAAACTTCTGTGAAGCACTTTGGGGTTCAAAGTGCTCACCACATATCTAGATAAGCTCCATGGGGGGACTAGTTTCCAAAATAGGGTCACTTGTGGGGGGTTTCCACTGTTTAGGCACATCAGTCAAATGGCGCTCGTTCTCTTCCGTGCTCTGCCATGCATCCAAATAGTAATTTACCCCCACATATGGGGCATCAGCGTACTCAGGATAAATTGCACAATAACTTTTGGGGTCCTGTTACCCTTGGGAAACTAAAAATTGGGTGGAAATGATCATTTTTGTAGAAAAAATATTATTTTTTAATTTTACGACTCTACGTTATAACCTTCAGTGCTCAACACATATTTAGATAAGTTCCTTGGGGGTCTAGTTTCCAAAATGGGGTCACTTATGGGGAGTTTCCTGTTTAGGTACATCTGGGGCTCTCCAAACGCGGCATGGCGTCCGGTCTCGATTCCAGCCAATTTGACATTCAAAATCTCAAATGATGCTCCTTCCCTTCTGAGCATTGCCGTGCACCGAAAGATTGGTCTTCCTCCACACATGGGGTATTGGTGTACTCAGGAGAAATTGTATAACAAATATTGTGGTTCATTTTCTCCTGATACACTTGACAAAATAAAAAAAATTGTGTCCAAGCAAAAATTTTGGGGAAAAAGTTAAATGTTCATTTTTTTCCTTCCACATTGCTTCAATTCTTGTGAAGTACCTAAATGGTTAGTAAACTTCTTGAATGTGGTTTTGAACACCTTGAGGGGTGCAGTTTTTAGAATGGTGTCACTTTTGGGTATTTTCTGTTATATTGACCCCCTCAAACTCACTTCAAATGTGAGGTGGTCCCTAAAAAAATGGTTTTGTAAATTTTGCTGGAAAAATTAGAAAACGCTGGTCAAATTTTAACCCTTATAATTTCCTAAGAAAAAGAAATTTTGGTTCCAAAATTGTGCTGATGTAAAGTAGACATGTGGGAAATGTTATTTATTAACTATTTTCTTGTGACATATCTCTCTGACTTAAGGGCATAACTATTAAAAGTTTGAAAATTGCAAAATTTTAAAAATTTAAGCCATATTTCCATTTTTTCATAAATAAACTCAAGTCATAGCAAAGAAATTTAACCACTAACATGAAGTACAATATGTCATGAAAAAACAATGTCAGAATCAGCGGGATCCGTTGAAGCGTTCCAGAGTTATAACCACATAAAATGACAGTGGTCCGATTTCAAAATTAAGGCCTGGTCTTTAACCTACAAAATGGCTTGGTCGTTAAGGGGTTAAATATAGTTCTTTTTACAGCATTTATCTAAAAACTTTATAGAGATGCAATCTTAGAATAAGGATGGAATAAGGTGGCATTTATTAGTTAAGAAGATAAGTTACAGGTGCAATTCAATATCAAATGATGGTGTGTAAATAGCAAAGCTATGTAGAAAAGTGCACTTTTCACAAGTGACAATGCACTCTAAGGCTAAGTTCACACTAGGCGCTCTTCCTGCGTTTTTTTATCCTAATTTTCAGCTGCATTTTACAGAACCAGCAAAGCCTATAAGATTTCAGAAATCACATGCACATGCATTGGTTTTTTTTGTCATCAGTACTTTGCGCTTTGCATGGTTTTTTGGACAATGGAGCATGTCACTTCTTTCAGCGTTTTTCACCCATTGACTTGAATGGGAGGTTTAAAAAACACTGAATCAATGCATCAAAAATGCAAATGTCATGTTTTGCTGCGTTTTTTGTGCCATAACCTGATTCTACGGAATAGGAATTTTTTTTCAACAGTAAACTTCATCAGCATGCGCAAGAGACAAATCTAGTATGCCAAAACCACATCAAAAGCACCTCAAAAAAACAAAATGAAAATGCTTCTTTACTGCAGCTTCTTTCCTGCCAAGAGATCAGGTTATGCTGCAGAAAAAAAAGCAGAAAAAATGCCTAGTGTGAACTTGCCCTAAAAATTCCCGGAAGTTAAAACTCTATAAAGAAATGGTAGGAAAAGAAAACCATCTATCAGTAGGATGGTCCTTCATTACTATATTGTCTTAGGCTATGTGCACACGTACCGGAACTCTCACGGAAATTCCCGCGAGAATTCCGGAATTCCATTCCGCGGGAAAATCGCATTTTAAATTCCCGCGATTTTCCTGCGGAAAAACTAGCATTTTGCAAGCGTATTTAGCTTGCAGAATGCTAGCGTTTTCCAAGCGATCTGGAGCATCGCATGGAGAACTGATTGACAGGTTGGTCACACTCGTCAAACATAGTGTTTGACGAGTGTGACCAACTTTTTACTACTGAGGCTGCCTATGCGGCATCAGTAGTACAAGATAGAATGTAAAAAAAATAAAAAATGGTGTTATTCTTACCTTCCGACATCCCGTGCATCCGTTCCCAGTAATCCTTTGCGAAAATGCCCGCGATGACGTCAGTTCTCGCAGGATCGCGACGTCTCGCGGTAATTCGCGATGACGTCGCGCGAATGACCGCGAGACTTCGCGATCCCGCGAGAATGGACGCCATCGCGGGCATTTTCGCAAAGGATTACTGGGAACGGGAGCGTGGAGAGAGGCGGGAAGACTGCGCGGGACGTCGGAGGGTGAGAATAACAATATTTTTTATTTTAAAATTCTATTTTTTACAGGGATATGGTACCCAAAGCCCGGAGGACAGTCTCCTCTCCTCCGGACTGTGGGTACCATCCGCAATTGTTCTGCTTACTTTCCGCATGGTGTGCACAGCCACATGCGGAAAGTAAGCAGAACAATGCTTTCCTATGGGTGCGGGATCGCCGCGATTCCGCAAATTAATGAGCATGCTGCGTTTTTTACCACGAAGCGATTCCGCCGTGGTAAAAACCGCAGCATTAGCACAGCATTGCGGAATCCCATAGGAATGCATGGCATGCTTATTTTTCGCGTTTTCGTGGCAAAATCGCGCGGTTAAAACCGCCGCGGAAACGCGAAAAAAACGCCACGTGTGAACTCAGCCTTAAGATTTCATATTTTCAAGGATCATCGGTAACATGGGTTGTTCAGTGGAAAAGTATTTAGTAGCTGTTTCCGTGAATCAAGATTTGAATGTATGATATCATAATGAAAATTCTGAATAGATTTGAAAAAAACTAAGAGTCCTAAGCAGTTCATTCATTTTAAAAACTAGTTGAAAATATTATTAACAAACAGCAAGGTTTCAAGATTACATATGTCTCTTCATCAGGTTCATAAACCACTAAATAATAATAACCTACAAAAAATTCTACATCGAAAATTACCAAGGTGAACTCCTTAAAAACTAAATACAAAAACAAAGATGTTTATCTAATGAAAAATATCAAAACATTATAGCAATCCCATAGAAGAAGACAAAAGAAGCAACTAATATTATAATGTAATAATTTAAAGTTTATTTACTAATAATTAAAACATTACATATAGATGAAAAATGTCTGCTAAAAGACAATTATCAGGACATCCTGTAGATGGAAGGCGATCCAAAGGGATTTATTTATTTGTCACACTTAATAGAAAAGACACAGTGGTACAGAAAAATTATTTTTTTATCCTACAAATGGTAAAGCGATGGCTGCTGTGGGGATTTATTTATTTGCCACACTGGTAGAAAAGTCACATCTATGCATAAAATATTTGAATGGCCTACAAATGGCAAAAAGACAGCTGCTGAGATTTATTTATTTGACACATTGCTAGAAAAGACACAATGGTAAAGAAAAAATATTTAAATTGCCTGCAAACGGAAATGAGATGGCTGCTGCTGAGATTTATTTATCTGCCACACTAGTAGAAAAGACAAAAGCGGTATAGAATTTTTTTTTATTTGCCACAGTACTAGAAAAGACTAGTGTGGTCTACAAATAGCAAAGAGACGGCTGCTGCTGAGATTTATTTATTTGCCACACTAGTAGAAAATACACAGTGGTACAGAAAAATTATTTGTTTGGCCTAAAAATGACAAAGATACAGATGCTGAGATTTATTTATTTGCCACACTACTTATATATACACAGCAGTACAGCAAAATTATGTGCTTGGCCCTAAAATGGCAATGAGACTTATTTTGCTTTAATTATTGTATTGTTAACGTTGTTACTTATGACTTGTGTTTTGAAACTGTTAAACTGTAAATTGCTGCGGAATACGTTGGCACTATATAAATAAAGATTTTCATTATTATTATTATTATTATTATTATTATTATTATTATTATGAGGCAGATGCAGAGTATAATTAGTTTCATACCCATTGCTCGTAGAGACATTGCTGCAGAGTACACACAGCGGCTTTTGGCACAGTACTCCCACAGGCAGGGTTGCAGAGTACACATAGCGACTTTTGGCACTGTACTACCACTGAGAAATGTGCAGAGTACACACATTGGCTTTTATGGACGCGTGCGCTGCCTAGCATTGTACCTCACTCCAGCTTTGGCCTGTCCCAACACTAATCAGAGCAGAATGGAGTTGGCAGTTGACACTATTGATCTAGCATTTATACAAGCCTGATCATGTACTGCTCTGGCCAATCACAGCTATGCCAATACTTGGCTTGGCTGTGATGGCTAGGGAAGTGCCCACAGCCTAGAATTTTGTTGATTCGCTGCACTGCAGCCTTCCAGCAAACTTTATTAGGCATCTGAACATGAAGAGTAAAATGGAAATCTTGTGAAAAGTTCATGTTCGGGGTTCAGTACTGGACCCTAAACTTTACAGTTTGGGTTCTCTCATCTCTACTGTCAATGTGATTGGCTGGCAAGGTAACATTCCCAACCAGAGTGTCTCATCATCCAGATGGTGATACACCAATCATAGTAGGAAAGACTAGAAAACGCTGCAATCTGCAACACAATGCCATGAGGAAGATATTGAATACAGGATAGGAATCAGTTTAAGGTCAGATTCAAACGAGCGTATTGTGGATGTATTTTTTTGCCTATATTATGGCTGAATTTCTTGTTTTTACCACAGGTTTAATAACCTAAATGGTCAGCATCACAAATACTTATCCATAATGATGTTAGTTTAGGTCATTAAACCAGCGGTAAATCCAAGGCTCAAGAATGCACTCAAACTATGTTTATGAATTTCGGTATCAAAACACCAGTTGCCTTATGCAACAAATATATGTCATGTAACATAATTGCAATCACTTTCCTGTGTAATTACCCTTCTGACAAATAATATCTGTATCTGTCAATCATATAGAATCATCCCAAGGACCGTATAGTCTGCTATTTACCTGTTGAGGTCACAGACAAAAAAATCAAATAGGAGAAAGAAATAGAAACAGTTTCTTTACAAAGTATAAATAAAAATGTAAAAATTTGAGAGTCCTCAGTGTTGGTTGGATACCTTTTAATGGATAACTTATAAGATGGTAACAAATTGCAAGCTTTCGAAACTACTCAGGTTTCTTCATCAGGCACAGAAGAAACCTGAGTAGTCTCGAAAGCTTGCAGTTTGTTACCATCTTATAAGTTATCCATTAAAAAGTATCAACCACTGAGGACTCTCAAATTTTAATATTTTTCTATCTACTGGCTAACATGGTGCAAATATATATATTTTTCCTAATACAAAGCACAATAATTCAGATTAGTAAAAAAGGTCAAATTGTGCATAGAGCTGGCTATTTTGATAGCTTACTAAAGGGTAACTTCTGGATTGCAACTGGTTTTCCCATGTTAGATAATTATGGCATAAATAATAAATGCCTAACATAGAAAATCTTTTCTAATTAAATCTTTGTTATTTGCTAGAAAACAAAAATTATGCTTTGGTTAGTCAAAAGTACAACATATGAACAAAACCCCCTATATTGGAGTAACAGATGGAATCTACTGAACATTTCCTGTAAACTCAGGTTTGTAACATGCAGTAGAAGCCATTACTAACCAATTTGGGAGAACAGTCCAAGTACATATCTTTTGCCTTTTCTACAGCATATCTTAATATCGGCAGTTTGAATATCAGGGTCTGAGGACGTGGGAACGGTTAATATTCTTAAAAGGAGAAAATGTCAACTCTTTTACAGATTTAACCAGCTTGGCCACAATGTTTTATTGATGGTTTATCCATTGGATAGTGGGGAAGAGACACCCGACATCCCTGCCAATCACCTATTGCCACAGCTGGTGGCCAAAAGCTTTCAAATGCTGTTGGAGTGCAACAGCTGCATCAAAATTATTGTGGCCATGACCGGGTACTGCAGATCCACCCACTACTGATAGCTTAAGGATAGGCTATCAATAAAAAAGTAGTGGCCAACCCCTTTAAAGGGAATCTGCCATGTGAAAAAATGCTATTTACCTGCAGATATTGGATTAACCTGCATGTTCATAGCATCTTATAGCCATGTGGCCTGGGCACTGACAGCTCGGCTATCAGGTGAAAATTAACCCCTTAATAACTGCCGATACACCTTTTAACGGCGGTAATTATGGGTACTTAAACCACAGTGCCATTAATTCATGGCGCTGTGGAGTAAGTAAATATCGCTCCTCAGTGTCAGATTTTTTCCAGTGTCTCGGCTGCCGGGGGTAGCCGAGACCCCAAAAAACATGAATTGGGTTTGTTTTTACCGACCCCGCTTTTGCGATCGCTGTTATTAACCCTATAACGGCGATCGCAAAAAAAAAGCGATTTTGCATTTCATTTCTCTTTCCTCTGATGTGATCGCACATCAGAGGAGAGAGAAATAGGGTCCCCGATCCCCCCTGTACCTCCCGGTGGTCCTGGATTCCCTCCTAGTGGTCCTCTGTCCCACCGGCGTCCTCTGGTGGGCGCCCCCATCTTGGATCCAGAAGAAAATGGCGTGCACATGCACAGTGCACCCATCGCGAATCTGCCGGCTGGCAGATTCCATTCATTCATTTTGTTCACTATGATAAACTATCATAGTGATCAAAATAAAAAAAATAGTAAATAAACCCCCCTTCCCCGTTTATCACCCCCTTAGATAGGCAAACATAATGAAATAAAGAAATTTTTTTTTTTTTCATTTTTCCATTAGGGTTAGGGTTAGGGTTAGGGCTAGGGCTAGGGTTAGTGTTAGGAGTCAGGTTCCTGCGTCTGCTCTGCAGGAATCCAGACCCTTACATTCTGCTGTCTCTTGCTCTTTATCTACCGCAGAGGAGATTGCCTTGCAGCAAATCTCTCCAGGGGCTAAGTCCCTCTGTCCTCCTACTGAGCATACTCCTGAGACGGTTTCCCATTGGAGATCGGGAGTCATATGCTCAGGTCCTGCTAGAGATCTCATTGGTCCATCTCGGAGATCTGGAAGCTTCCGGAAGGTCCCGGCTGCTCTAAAAAGCGGGCATGGCTGTTCCGCCATGCGCTAGTATAGACTATACTGCTATGTGTGAATGGTGACGGATGTATGATTCTGGTGACTGAAATCCCTTCCCTCTGATATTGCGCATGTGGTTAGGAAATTAGTTCAGTAGTCTGCGCCAGTCTGTGGCAAGCCTTAGGCCACACACTGCACCTCTGCGCTAGCGTCCGACATAGTGCCTGCTTTGTAGCTGTGTCGTCCAGCGGTAGTGTCCTGCGCCGCGCTGCAGTTGCAGCCCTTCCTGGCGTTCGCAGTAGCGATGCCGCACACACGGTAGGTCTAGATGGACGCAGCCCCTCTGTCTTAGTTCCTGCTCCTGTGACCTTATACCGTGTGTGCATTTACCTGAGGCCTGTGACTCTAACAGGCTCAGCCTTTTTGTATGCTTTTATTGAGGCACCTCTGTGTGTGAACAGAGCCCACTCTGCGCACTTCGGGTGAAGTTGATCCCGTGCGCATTATATCATCATATTGCTCATCTGCCATTACTCAGCAGCTGTTGTAACACCTACTGCATGGTGGACCCGGAGCGGCGAACGCACTTTATTATTATTTTTATTTAGTGCGTTCCGCCGTTCCTAACAGTTAGGGCTAGGGTTAGGGCTAGAGTTAGGGCTAGGGTTAGGGTTGGAATTAGGGTTAGAGTTGGAATTAGGGTTAGGGTTGGAATTAGGGTTAAGGCTAGGGTTAGGGCTAGAATTAGGGTTAGGGTTGGAATTAGGGTTAGGGTTGGAATTAGGGTTAGGGCTAGGGTTAGGGTTAGAATTAGGGTTAGGGTTAGAATTAGGGTTAGGGCGAATTAGGATTAGGGTTAGAATTAAGACTAGGGATTAGGGTTGGGATTAGGGTTAGAGGTGTGTTGGGATTAGGGTTGGAGCAAGAATTGAGGGGTTTCCACTATTTACCAACTTTGAGGGTCTAATTTCTCCTGTTACCCTTGGGAAAATAAAAAAATTAGGGGCTAAAAAAATCACTTTTGTGGAAAGCAAAAAGACTTTTTTATTTTCACAGCTCTGCGTTATAAACTTCTGTGAAGCACTTGGGGGTTCAAGTTGTTCACCACACATCTAGATAAGCTTCTTGGGGGGGTCTAGTTTCCAAATTGGGTTTACTTGTGGGGGTTTATACTCTTTAGGCACATCAGGGCTTCTGGAAACGCAACATGACGCCCGCAGACCATTCTATCAAAGTCTGCATTCCAAAATGGCGCGCCTTCTTTTCCGAGCTCTCCCATGCACCCAAACAGTGTTCCCCCCCACAAATGGGGTATCAGCATACTCAGGACAAATTGCACAACAACTTTTGTGGTCTAATTTCTCCTGTTAGGCTGGAGTCACACACAGCCATTAAAAATTCGGACCGATTTTAACGGTGCGATATCGCACAAAGATTTCTTGTCCAGGGATCCGTCTGTCATCAGAATTTCCGGCGATGAACCGATTTTATTCGCATCTAAGCATCAAATTGACATCCAATGCCAAAGCCTGATGCTCTTTCCTGTTGACCTGGAGAAGTCTTGCGATTTAATCGCAAGTCACACGTGTGGTGCGTTTTCAATGCGATTTTTAATCGCATCCATAGACTTGCATTGGCGAATCCGATCCGAAAATTGGTGACAATCGCAGCATGCTGCGATTGGCTCGGTCCAAGGAACAAATCCAATAAAAAAACGCATGATGGCAGCAGCACCATTGAATAACATTGGGACAAATGCAATGCGATTTTTAATCACATTGCATTCGTCCCATTTTATTGCTAGAGTGACTCCGGCCTTACCCTTAGGAAAATAAAAAATAATGGGCTAAAAATCATTTTTGAGGAAAAAAAAATATTTTTAATTTTCATGGCTCTGCGTCTATAAACATCTGTGAAGCACTTGGGGGTTCAAAGTGGTCACCACATATCTAAATAAGCTCCTTCAGGGGTCTAGTTTCCAAAGTGGGGTCACTTGTGGGGGGTTTATACTGTTTAGGCACATCAGTGGCTCTGCAAACGCAACATGACGCCTGCAGACCATTCCATCAAAGTCTGCTTTCCAAAATGGCGCTCCTTCCCTTCCGAGCTCTCCCATGTGCCCAAACAGTGGTTTCCCCCACATATGGGGTATCAGGGTACTCAGGACAAATTGCACAACAACTTTTGTGGTCCAATTTCTCCTGTTACCCTTGAGAAAATAAAACATAGCGGGCTAAATTATCATTTTGTCAGGATCCTGTCAACGCCGGCATGCAGCCTCCGCTGAGCAGGGACTCACCCGCACTGTAGAGGGTCCCGGGGTCAGGTACAGCCGGAAAGTACAGATACACAGGACCTGTGGATGCTGACATTTAGCAAGCAGTCACAGGACCTACGGTCATGTGACTGCAAGGGGCGGGGCTGCTTTCAGAGATGGCAGGAAACTATACAGAAATACTCAGTCAGGCAAAACGGAGGTCATACACAGAGATATCAGTAAAGTACCAGGGATGAGACAGAATGGATAGTCAGCGCCAAGCAGAAGTCAAAACCAAACAGACCTAGAAGGTGCCAAGCAGAATCCAAAGCAATATCCAGAGAACAGACCGAGTCGCACACAGAGAATCAAGCAACCAAAACACAGCACAAACACACTCAGGGGTCACCACACAATGCCAAGGGCAAAAGTATAACTGATAGGGATGGGAGCATCCTGAGGCTATAAGAAGCCTCTCCCAGAACCAGGGAGAGGCCACAATCATAGCCCCTGGTGTGCAGGTAAGCCTGCACTGGGATCACAACCTTTAACCCCAGAAATGCCAGTCATCATCACTGGTTCCAGACATTAACCCCACGTGTGCGAGTCAAACCCGCACTGAGATCATGACAGTACCCCCCCTCTCAATGGGGGGCCTCTAGACCCCCAGGCTTGCCCGGGTACTTAGCATGGAAAGCCCGCACCAGGCGATCAGCATGCATCAACCGGGCCGGTACCCAGGACCTGTCTTCCGGTCCATACCCCTTCCAATGAAACAGGTACTGTACCGACTGCCGTACCAACCTGGAATCTACGATATGACCAACCTCATACTCCACCTGCCCCTCGACCAAAACAGGAGGAGCAGCGGACTCGGAGTCTCCCCGGACTGCTTTAAAAGGATTCAGTAGAGATTTGTGGAAGACGTTAGGGATCTTGAAAGAGGGTGGAAGGCACAGCCTATACGCCACTGGATTGATTTTTTCCACAATCTTGTATGGGCCAATGAATTTGGGCCCCAACTTGGCTGAAGGAACCGTCAACTTAATGTTTCACGTGGAGAGCCAATCCTTGCCTCCAACCTGAAACATGGGCCCTCGTGTTCGTTTCCTGTCCGCAAAAAACTTATACCTGCCCTGAGACCTAGATATACTCCGCTGAACTTCTGCCCACATATTCTGTAATCGCTGAACAGAGCCCTCAGCCCTGGGACACCCCGAGTCCAGACGAGAAAACTCACCAAAATGAGGACTGAACCCATAATTGAACAAAAAAGGAGTCATACCCGTGGATTGACTCACCCGACTATTGAAGGCAAATTCAGCCAACGGCAGTGCATCGCACCAGTCATTCTGTCTAGCAGAGGTTAGACACCTGAGGATCTGTTCCAGGGACTGGTTAGTGCACTCCGTCTGACCATTGCTCTCAGGATGGTATGCAGATGAAAAGGACAGAGACATCCCTAATTTTTTGCAGAAAGCACGCCAAAACTTAGCCACAAACTGCACACCACGATCAGACACCACATTCAGGGGTACCCCATGCAACCGGATCACATGATGCACAAACAACCTGGACAACGTCTCAGCTGACTGTAGTGCGGACAGGGGTACAAAATGAGCCTGCTTAGAAAACCTGTCCACCACTACCCATACCACTGTATTACCCTTAGATGGAGGGAGATTGGTAACAAAATCCATGGATAAGTGAGTCCATGGTCTTTTGTGCACTGCCAAGGGCATCAGCTCCCCTGCCAGCCGGCTATGAGAGCTTTTAGAACGAGCGCAGACCCCACAACCAGCAATGAATTTTTTTATGTCCGAACCAAGGGTAGGCCACCAAAAGATCCTAGCCACCACCAGATGCGTGGCTGAAATACCAGGGTGAGCACTCAGCTTGGATTCATGGAACTCCTGCAAGAGTTTCAGGCGAAGTTGCTCTGTGACAAACAACTTCCCCTCCAGCTTGGCCGCCGGGGCCAGCAACTGGGCCCCCTGAATCTCCTGTTCCAGTTCAGACAAGACCTCTGCTATCACAACCCCAGGGTGAAGAATGGAGGACGGTGGCTCAGGGGGCGACACCAGCTGAAAACTGCGCGATATGGCGTCAGCCTTGACATTCTTAGACCCTGGACGAAATGTAATCGTAAACTGAAAACGGGAAAAAAAAGTGACCAACGGGCCTGTCTGGGCGTTAGTCTTTTAGCAGACTCAATGTATGACAAATTTTTGTGATCCGTGATCACCGTAACCGGGTGACTGGCCCCCTCCAAAAAGTGCCACCATTCTTCAAACGCCAATTTGACCGCAAGAAGCTCTCTATTGCCTACGTCGTAATTTCTTTCGGCAGCAGAGAACTTCTTGGAAAAGAAAGCACATGGCCTGAGGTTGGTTAGAGTGGCAGGCCCTTGGGACAACACCGCCCCCACCCCCACCTCAGAGGCGTCCATTTCCACGACAAATGGTTTGGATGGATCTGGCTGTACTAACACGGGAGCAGACATAAAGCTTCTTTTCAGGGTCACAAAGGCCTCTTTTGCAAGCGAGGAGCAGTTTCTCACCTTTACAAGTAAGATCTGTGAGTGGTTTGACCACCTGAGAAAACCCCCGAATAAATTTGCGGTAATAATTGGCGAACCCCAAGAAGCTCTGAAGACGCTTAAGGTCTCGGGGTTGCACCCAATCCGCAATGGCCTGCACCTTCTTGGGGTCCATGCGAAAACCCTCACAGGACACAATTAATCCCCAAAAAGACAATTCTTGAACAAAAAACACATTTCTCCAATTTGGCATACAGATGATTTTCCCTCAGTCTTTGGAGAACGGTTCGTACATGATTCAGATGAGATTGACTGTCGGGAGAGTATATCAGAATATCGTCTAAGTAAATGACAACAAAATGACCAATGAGATCCGAGAATACCACGTTGATGAAATTCTGAAATATGGCTGGGGCATTGGTAAGACCAATGACTTATTTGACTTATTTTTCAAACAGTCCCTCTGTCGTGAGGAACGCGGTTTTCCATTCATCCCCCTCCCGGACCCTTATCAAATTATATGCCCCCCGAAGATCCAGTTTGGAGAACCATTTTGCCCCTGAAAGTTGGTTACACAAATCGGGAGTCAACGGAAGGGGGTACGTATTTCGTACTGTAAACTTGTTGAGCTCACGAAAATCGAGGCAGGGACATAAACCACCATCTTTTTTCTTTACAAAAAAAAACCCTGCCGCCACAGGTGAGACTGAGGGACGTATGTGCCCTTTGCGAAGACTCTCAGCGATGTAATCTTTCATGGCCAAGCGCTCAGGGCCAGATAAATTAAACAGACGGTCTTTTAGGCAATTTAGCTCCCGGGACTAACTCGATAGCGCAGTCAAAGGGTCTATGTGGCGGTAACATCTCGGCCTCGCTTTCAGAGAACACATCTTCGAATTCTTTCAGGTACTCCGGAATACCTTCCAGCTCGACAGATGACACAGATACAGATTTAACAGGTTCAACCAATAGTGCAGACTTATCACATAACATCGAATCATTAAACACCCACTGAACAATCTCCCCCGTTTTCCAGTTAATGATTGGGTTATGGCGTTGTAACCAGGGCATGCCCAACACCAATACTGCTGGTAGATTGTCCAGAACCAAACAACTTAATTTTTTCACATGGGTAGTGCCCACTTTAAGCGAAAACAAGTCAGACATAAAGAGAATTCCCTCATTAGTGAGGGGGGAGGAGTCAATGGCCACCACTTTGATTGGAACCTTAAGTCTAACTGTCCCTATATTACAGCGTGTGACCAATTGGGAGTCAATGAGATTGATGGATTATCCGCAGTCAACGAAAGCTGTAGAGGGAAAACAACAATCGTCCACTAACAGTTCCACATGAAGCAACACCTTAGAAAATGAGGAAAAGGGTACCTGAGGGTCTGAATATTCTCCCCGCTGACTATCCAGACCTAGTCGTTTCCCGTCGACCGGGTTGAGGATGGACAATCAGGACACTCCCTTTTCCAATGTCCCGTTTTACCACAGTAGAAGCATAACTGTTCTTCTCTCCAGCGTTGTCTCTCCTTTTCCTTCAGGGAGAGAGCCTCTACGTCCATGGGCACAGAAACAGTCTCTTTTCCATTAGGCAACAATGGAGTCTCCGCCAGCATCACCCCCCTGGCCCGCGCCTGCGGTCCATCCAGACGGCCTGCGTCATGGCGTCCTCAAGTGAGTTAGGTGGGGGATGTAATGCCAAGGCATCCTGTAACCACTTGGACAAGCCTCTGCGAAAGAGTCTTCGGAGTGCGGCATCGTCCCAAGAGACCTCTGCTGCTCAGTGGCGGAATTCTGTAAAAAACCACACAGCCGAGTGTTTCCCTTGACAGACACTCATCACCATGTCCTCTACCAATCGCACTCGGTCCGGCTCATCATATATGTGCCTGAGGGCCTCAAAAAATGCATTCACAGACACTCTCTCAGGGGCATTGGGAGGAAGGGAGAAAGCCCAAGCTTGTGGGGACCCTCTTAACAGAGACATAATGACCCCAACCTTCTGACTTTCGTCCCCAGAGGAACGTGGCCTCAAACTAAAGGAGAGTTTGCACCCCTCCATGAAGACCCTGAACTCCTTTTTGTTCCCAGAAAATAAATCAGGCAGTTTAACAGGTGGTTCTGGGGACACCAAAGCAACATCACTCGCCCCAGCCTACAGAGACCCAGCAGCTAAAGCCCCCCGCACTGTCTGAGAAACCTGCTGCTGAAAACGAGCCAGAGCTTGCTGCTCCAGAGATAAACCCTGAAACATCTGACTCAGATTTTTCATTTGCTCAGCAAGAGATTGCATGGGATCCATATTTCTAAGCAGAGAAAGAAAAAAAACCCCAAAAACTTAACGGTCAGTTATAATGTCAGGAACCTGTCAGCACCGGCGTGTAGCCTCCGCTGAGCAGGGACTCACTCACACTGTAGGGGGGCCCGGGGTCAGGTACAGCCGGAAAGTACAGATACACATGACCTGTGGATGCTGAAGTTTAGCAAGCAGTCACAGGACCTACGGTTATGTGACTGCAAGGGGCGGGGCTTAGCATCCTGCTTTCAGAGATGGCAGGACACTATACAGAAATACTCAGAGTCAGGCAAAACGGAGGTCATACACAGAGATATCAGTAAAGTACCAGGGATGAGACAGAATGGATAGTCAGCGCCAAGCAGAAGTCAAAACCAAACAGACCTAGAAGGTGCCAAGCAGAATCCAAAGCAATATCCAGAGAACAGACCGAGTCGCACACAGAGAATCAAGCAACCAGAAAACAGCACAAACACACTCAGGGGTCACCACACAATGCCAAGGGCGAAAGTATAACTGATGGGGATGGGAGCATCCTGAGGCTATAAGAAGCCTCTCCCAGAACCAGGGAGAGGCCACAATCATAGCCCCAGGTGTGCAGGTAAGCCTGCACTGGGATCACAACCTTTAACCCCAGAAATGCCAGTCATCAGCACTGGTTCCAGACATTAATGCCACATGTGCGAGTCAAACCCACACAGAGATCATGACACATTTTTGAGGAAAAAAAAGTGATTATTTTATTTTCACTGCTCTGCGTTATAAACTTCTGTGAAGCACTTGGGGGTTCAAAGTGCTCACCATACATCTAGATAAGTTCCTTAAGGGGTCTAGCTTCCAAAATAGTGTCGCTTGTGGAGGTTTTCACTGTTTAGGCACACCAGGGGCTCACCAAAAGCGACATGGCATCCAATCTCAATTCCAGCCAATTCTGCATTGGAAAAAGTCAAACGGTACTCCTTCCATTCTGAGCTCTACTGTGCGCCCAAACAGTGGTTTACCCCCACATATGGGGTATCAGCGTACTCAAGACAAATCACACAACAACTGTGGGGGTATGATTTCCCCTGTTACCCTTGTAAAAAAAAAATTGGGGGGCAAAAAGATCATTTTTGTGGAGAAAAAAGAATTTTTATTTTCACGACTCTACGTTATAAACTTCTGTGAAGCACTTGAAGGTTCTCACTACAGATCTAGAAAAGTTCCTTAATGGGTCTAGTTTCCAAAATGGGGTCATTTGTTGGGGTTTTCCACTGTTTAGGAACATCAGGGGCTCTCTGAACGCAATATGGCATACGATCTCAATTCCAGCCAATTCTGTGTTGAAAAAGTCAAACGGCGCTCCCTCCCTTGCGAGCTGTGCCGTGCGCTGAAAAAGTAGTTTACCCCCACATTTTTGGTATCAGCGTATTCAGGAGAAATTGCACAACAAAATTTTGAGCTTCATTTTCTCTTTTAACACTTGTGAAAATAAAAAAAATTGGTTCTGAATTAAATTTTTTGCAAAAAAAAGTTAAATGTAAATTTTTTCCTTCCACATTGCTTTAGTTCCTGTGAAGCACGTAAAGGGTTAATAAACTTCTTGAATGTGGTTTTGAGCACCTTGAGGGGTCTATTTTTTAGAATGGTGTCACTTTTGGGTATTTTCTGTCATGTACACCCCTCAAAATGACTTTAAAAATGATGTGGTCCCTAAAAAAAATGGTTTTGTAAATGTTGTTGTGAAAATGAGAAATCACTAGTCAACTTTTAACTCTTATAGCTTCCTAACAAAAAAAAATGTTGTTTCCAAAATTGTGCTGATGTAAAGTAGACAAGTGGGATATGTTATTTATTAAGAAATTTGTGTGATACATCTCTCTGATTTAAGGGCATAAAAATTTAAAGTTTTAAAATGGCAACATTTTCAAAATTTTTGCCATGTTTCCGTTTTTTTCATAAATAAACACAAGACATATCGAAGAATTTTACTACTAGCATGAAGTACAATATGTAGTAAAAAAATAGTCTCTGAATCAGCGGTATCCGTTAAAGCGTTCCAGAGTTATAACCTCATAAATTGACAGTGGTCAGAATTGTAAAAATTGGCCTGGTCATTAAGCTGCAAACTGGCTCTGTCACTAAGGGGTTAAATTTATTTCTTCTGGGAGCTTTTGGCTTTCAGTCATAGAGGCACGGCTGGCACAGCTTCAGTAACTGCTCAGTACATAGGGGCTAGTGGGCTCTGTAACTACAGTCATGGCCAAAAGTTTTGAGAATGACACAAATATTATATTTTCACATGATCTGCTGGCCTCTGGTTTTTATGTGTGTTTGTCAGATGTTTTTATCATATACAGAAATATAATTGCAATCATATTATGAGTAGCAAAAGGTTATATTGACAGTTAGAATGAGTTAATGCAGCAAGTCAATATTTGCAGTGTTGACCCTTCTTCTTCTGGACCTCAGCAATTCTCCCTGGCATGCTCTCAATCAACTTCTGGATCAAATCCTGACTGATAGCAGTCCATTCTTGCTAAATCAATGCTTTTATTTTGTCTGAATTTGAAGGCTTTTGTTTATCCACCCGTCTCTTGATGATTGACCACAAGTTCTCAATGGGATTAAGATCTGGGGAGTTTCCAGGCCATGGTCCCAAAATCTCTATGTTTTGTTCCCTGAGCCATTTAGTTATCACCTTTGCTTTATGGCAAGGTGCGCCATCATGTTGAAAAAGGCATTGTTGATCGCCAAACTGCTCTTGGACGGTTGGGAGAAGTTGCTCTTGGAGGACATTCTGGTACCATTCTTTATTCATGGCTGTGTTTTTAGGCAAGACTGAGAAAGAGCCCATTCCCTTGGCTGAGAAGCAACCCCACACATGAATGGTTTCAGGATGCTTGACAGTTGGCATGAGACAAGACTGGTGGTAGCGCTCACCTGGTCTTCTCCGAATAAGCCGTTTTCCAGATGTCCCAAACAATCGAAAAGGGGATTCATCAGAAAAAATGACTTTACCCCAGTCCTCAGCAGTCCACTCCCTGTACCTCTTGCAGAATATCAGTCTGTCCATGATGTTTTTCCTGGAGAGAAGTGGCTTCTTTGCTGCCCTCCTTGAGACCAGGCCATGCACTCACACCTGCCTGCTGCCATTCCTGAGCAAGCTCTGCACTGCTGGTAGCCCGATCCCACAGCTGAAACACTTTTAATAGACGGTCCTGGCGCTTGCTGGTCTTTCTTGGGCGCCCTGGAGCCTTTTTGGCAACAAGGGAACCTCTCTCCTTGAAGTTCTTGATGATGCGATAGATTGTTGACTTAAGTGCAATCTTTCTAGCTGCGATACTCTTCCCTGTTAGGCCATTTTTGTGCAGTGCAATGATGACTGCACGTGTTTCTTTAGAGATAACCATGGTTAACAGAAGAGAAACAATGATGCCAAGCACCAGCCTCCTTTTAAAGTGTTCAGTGGTGTCATTCTTACTTAACCATGACAGATTGATCTCCAGCCTTGTCCTCATCAACACCCACACCTGTGTTAATGGAGCAATCACTGAAACGATGTTAGCTGGTCCTTTTAAGGCAGGGCTGCAATGATGTTGAAATGTGTTTTGGGGGATAAAGTTCATTTTCTAGGCAAATATTGACTTTGCAAGTAATTGCTGTTAAGCTGATCACTCTTTATAACATTCTGGAGTATATGCAAATTGCCATTAGAAAAAATGAAGCAGTAGACTTTGTAAAAATGAATATTTGTGTCATTCTCAAAACTTTTTTCCATGACTGTACACTCAGGCATTGACTGACAGCCAGCTATACAGCGCCTCAGTACAGAGCCGGCTGTCAGTCAGTGTGAGGTGTAGTTATAGCTGTCCCTCATTATGCACTGAGCGGTGACTGAAGTTGTGCCAACTGTGCCTCTATGGCTGAAAGCTTGAGGCTGCTGGGAGTAATAAAATGTATTTTCTCCTGGCAGAAGGACTCTCAGTGCGGGCGTCGCATGGCTTCAGAACTATATTAACCTGCAGATTAACCCCGTATTTGCAGGTTAGTAGCATTCTTCCTCCTGATAGGTTACCTTTACCTACATTTTTCTAATTGTATAAATATTCCCTAGAAAATTGAAAGCATTCCATTTTATCCCATATTTTTCTATTTGTTCCACTGAGAAAATTATACTGTAAAATAGAGAATCATAATCTGCTGGGAAGTCATGAACACTGCAATGTAAGTCTCACATATCCTTCCTCCTTGAAACGGTTTATGAATTTTAGAAAAGTAATGCAGAAGTGGATATGGTGTGTAATTTACATGCACATGATGTTTAGAAGATAGGAGGGCACAGTATTAAATGATACCCACAAGATTTTTCTATTATTGCTTTTACTGCAAAAGCAAAGTATCTGCTATGATAGAAATGAAGACATGGACCCCTACATGCTGCTTGCAGCTGTATGGAGAAAACATTTCTTTACTTCTCAATTTGCGAGCACCTTTTAACCGCAGGATACAAGAATACAGCTATAAGTCTCTGCTGCTATGTGAACAAAAATAAGAAACATGGATGAGAACATTTTCAAACTGTTTTTCACTTAACCTTAAGGAAAACCATGCTTAAGTGATAGTACGCCTACTCAAAGCATCACCTAGCTCGCTGAGATGCTATTAGGGGGTCATTTTACATGCAGTTTGCATTTCTAAAACAACCGTTGTGTTGAAAATGATAAGCTTATTCCAAAAAAGAAATGCAAAATTGTAAATTTCACTGGTCCCTGCAGCAGTGAAACTATCATGGGTAAGCTTTTTTGATACCTCACTAGGTGATTTCACTAGTATGCTATTATTATTATTATTTATTTATAAAGCACCATTGGTTCCATGGTGCGGTACATGAGAAGGGGTTACATACAAATTACAGATATCACTTACAGTAAACAAACTAACAATCACAAACTGATATAGAGGGGAGAGAGGACCCTGCCCTTTCGGGCTTACATGCTACAGGAAGGTGGGGAAGGAGACAGTAGGTTGAGTGGTTGCAGCAGCTCCAGTGATGATGAGGCGGTAGCTCCAGTAGTGGTGAGGAGGCAGCGGGGATCATTGCAAGCTGTAGGCTTTCCTGAAGAGGTGGGTTTTCAGGTTCCGTCTGAAGGATCCGAGTGTGGTTGATAGCCAGACGTGTTGGGGCAGGGAATTCCAGAGGATGGGGGCTATTCAGGAGAAGTCTTGGAGGCGGTTGGCTGAGGAGTGAATAAGTGTGGAGGAGAGAAGGAGGTCTTGGGAGGACCGGTGATTACGTGAGGGAAGGTATCAGGACGTTAGTTCAAAGAAGTATGGAGGAGACAGGTTGTAGATGACCTTGTAGTTCAGTATTAGTAATTTGATTTGGATATGCTGAGGGAATGGGAGCCAATGAAGATATTTGCAGAGGGGAGAAGTGGAGGAGTAGCGAGGAGAGAGATGAATTAGTCAGGCGGCAGAGTTGAGGATGGACTGGAGAGGTGCAAGGGTGTTAGCAGGGAGGCCACAGAAAAGGATGTTGCAATAGTTGCGGCGGGAGATGATGAGGGCATGCACAAGCATTTTAGTAGATTGAGGGTTGAGGAAGGGATGGATTCTGGAAATATTTTTGAGCTGGAGGCGACAGAAGGTGGAGAGAGCTTGGATGTGTGTTTTTGAAGGACAGGACAGAGTCACGGGTTACTCCGAGGCAGCAGACCTCCGGTACGGGGGAAAGCGTGATGTTGTGAATTGTTATAGAAAGGTCGGGTAAGGAAGATCTGTGAGATGGGGGAAAGATGATTAGTTCAGATTTGTCCACATTGAGTTTTAGGAAGCGAGAGGAGAAGAAGGAGGATATGGCTGATAGACACTCTGGGATTCTGGAGAGCAGAGAGGTGATGTCTGGGCCAGAGAGGTAGATCTGAGTATCATCGGCATAAAGGTGGTACTGGAATCTGTGGGACTTTATGAGTTGCCCCAGGCCAAGTTTGTAGATTGAGAAGATTAGGGGTCCTTGTTAATGAGACCGGTTGGTTAATTGGTTTCTTTATTTGGATTACATGTGTTCTAATTGCAATACAGTGTTTTCATCTAGTCTATTGGCTTAATAGCAATGAATAATGATTATTTTCTGACTTGCTTCACTATATTGCCTCCCAAATAGACTATTCCTTTAATCTTATATATTCAGCAAAACCCTAATACTTTTATATAGGTGTAATATTACTATTTTGCCTGCATACTATTGGATTGCATAGTGGTCTATCCTGTATGTCATCTTGTACTACTTGTTTATTATGTATTTTTACAATTTGTATTATATTACCTCAATAAAAATTGTATTTTATTCATAAAAAAACTCCAATTATATATTTGTAGGCAGTATATTCTATACGGAAATTACTGTTACCAATTATCCAGTATATTATCATCGCATCTGCAAATTGAGATTCTGATTTGGCTTTTATCCTAAGAGTATCGTCACACTTGGCGACGCACCAGCGATCACCAAAATGATATGACCTAGTAGGGATCGCTGGTTTGTCGCTACGTGGTCGCTGGTGAGATGTCAAACAATCAGATCTCACCAGCGATGCGGCAACGATATGGAATGATACGACAGTCGCTGGGATCCTGTCTCTACAGACCTGTAGTATTGAGGTCGTTCGTTGTTGTCTCTCTCAAACACAGCGATGCATGTTGGCCAGCGGGACCTAAACGATCAAAAAAATGTCCAGGTCATTCCGACACGACCAGTGATCACACAGCAGGGGCCTGGTCGCTGCTACCTGTCAAACGTAGCGAGATCGCTGCTGAGGTCGCTGTTGCGTCACAAAACTTGTGACTCAGCAGCGATCTCGCTAATGATCTTGCTTAGTGTTACGGGGGCTAAAGTCACATTACAAGACTCGTCAAAGGGTTGATTGTGACTTGTAGTATCGTTACTTCCAACAGGTGGCGCTATAGAGTTCAAGTCCTCTTCCTCTCTGAAGAGGCAATCTGCATATTAAATTTGCCAGAGGAGCATTGTATGGCGAATATGCCTCCTTACCTTGACAAGCCAGAGCTGGTATGTCACTTTCCACAAGGAGAAACCTTATCCCCAAATTTTTCAACAAATTTCAGATATTTTCTCAAATAAACACATGTCATATTGAATAAATGTTATGAATAATATGAAGAACAATATGTCACGAGAAAATAGTCTCAGAATCACTAGGATCCATTGAAGCGTTCCACAGTTATTAACTCATAAATTGACACAGATCAGAAATGAAAATATTGGCCTGGTCAGGAAGGTGAAAACAGGCTTCAGGGTGAAGGGGTTAAACTGTTTCCTTTCACATCATGAAAATTGTCTACCTTGTGACCAGTGTGTAATCTGGTAGCATTTTTTCCCTCAAATGCATCTTTTGGTTTTGCTTTGCCTTTCTCTTCAATAAGCAGCAAGCTTCTATGAAAGTTCTATGGATATAGACATCTTTGCACTGAAAATGTTTATTATTTATTTTAATACTAAATTACAAATGAAGCCACTTTTTAAATAGGCTTCATTAAAATATTTCCCTGCTATTTCATTTTGCTGGTGCAGAGTGCAACTCCTTCACAATGCTGCATGTCCTGCTTCTGATATTTAAGGGTTTTCTCACAAAGTACATTTTAATTAATAGATCTTGTATGTGTTAAAAAAATTCCTGTGCTGAGATAATTACAGATAAGCAAACCGGAAAGGTCCTTCCCCCTGCCGACGTCAGGATATCTCATCCCTATTTGTCACCTCGATGTGCCCTGGCTAGTGCACTGGCCGGCAAGGAGCTCTAGCCTCACCTCTGCAGATAAAACACACAGGGAGAAGTGACAGACACCAAAGGCACAAGGAAACAAAAATACAACACTTAGCTTGTGCACACCGCTGCTTAACTCCACACTACAGATAGCACAGCAACAGGACTCCAAACACTAGCCTTGGCTGACACCAGAGCGTTGCTTCTGCAAAGAGAAACTGTATCACCAACAGTCAGCTGATGCATCAGGTGACCATTTAAAGGATGTGAGAGTGGTCACCAACAGCATCAGCTGACCCAGCAGCACTGCAGTAACATCAGCATGCCGGTGGGGAAAAACTGCATTTAACTCCCGCTGGCCTGAAAGGAAAAAAGTTTTAACGCGATTGGAACCAGAGCTGCCACAAATCCAAAAATGGATTGTGACACATCATTTTTATAGTTTTTTTTATTCTATTTTCTTTTAAGTCTTTTCCCTAAAAAAACAAAGCAAAATAAAAACACCAAGTGTGATAGATAACTCCTCTCTAGGGATGGGCGAATCTACTCGTTAGGACTCGTTACTCTGCGAGTAGTAGGGGACTCACAGGAGTCGGTACTCTGCGAGTTTCCAAGCGATTACTCGCACAGTAACGAGTCCAATGCAAATGCTAGCGTTTTCCAAGCGATCTGTAGCATCGCTTGGAGAACTGATTGACAGGTTGGTCACACTCGTCAAACATAGTGTTTGACGAGTGTGACCAACTTTTTACTACTGAGGCCGCCTATGCAGCGTCAGTAGTAAAAGATAAAATTTAAAAAAAAATAAAAAATATTGTTATTCTTACCCTCTGACGTCCCGCGCAGCCTTCCCGCCTCTCCACGCATCTGTTCCCAGTAGTCCTTTGCGAAAATGCCCGCGATGACGTCCGTTCTCGCGGGATCGTGATGTCTCGCGGTTATTCGCGATGACGTCGCGCGAATGACCGCGAGACTTCACGATCCCGCGAGAACGGACGCCATCGCGGGCATTTTCGCAAAGGACTACTGGGAACGGATGCGTGGAGAGGCGGGAAGGCTGCGCGGGACGTCGGAGGGTAAGAATAACAATATTTTTTATTTTTAAATTCTATTTTTTACAGGGATATGGTGCCCAAAGCCCAGAGGACAGTCTCTTCTCCTTCGGACCGTGGGTACCATCCGCAATTGTTCTGCTTACTTTCCGCATGGTGTGCACAGCCACATGCGGGAAGTAAGCGGAACAAAAAAAATGGCAGCACAGGAATCGCTGCAATACTCGCATCCCCATTCATTAACATTGGACTCGCTAGACTCGCAACGAGTAGCGAGTTTCCGAGTCGGACTCGTTAGAGTCTAGCGATTCCGAGTATTGCAGGATTCGCCCATCCCTACTCCTCTCCTGCCTATTCCACTTACATCGGTACATCAATCTCCACCTCCACAATACCTTCAGGGGGGCCCAAAATCTGACAAAACAGCTCAAATTAGAGGCAGACTCCAGGAAAAGTAGAATCAATTGAGCCACAGTAGAAATTTTATGCAACAGTTCCAACTGCTTTTCTGCTCAGCCACACTCAGGTGGCACAAATATCAGAACCGTGGACTACTATTGTTAGAAAAATATAAGGATAGTAATACAGGTAGTTGATTAAGAGTAAGTGCAGGCATGCTGGTATGGGAGCCCTATTGCGACAGGCAGCACACATGAGGAGACCCAACTTGGAGTCCAAACATTTCCAAAAATTAGGAGCAGACACAAGGAAAAGTGACATCAATTGACCCTCTGTAGAAATTTTATAATGGCACAGCAGCAGTTAGGCATAGGCCATGCATCAGACACGGACTGTACCAGCATTTACAGCTTTGAATTTAACTTCAAATTAAGAGGTGAGTGAGGGACCGGAGTAGGTCTGCTGTGCTGGGAGCCCTGGTACCTCATGCAACAGCTTCAACTGCTTTTCTGCTCAGCCACACACAGGTGGCACAAATATCAGCTTCATAGACTACAAATGTTTGAAAAATTTAAGTATAGTAACACAGGTAGTTGACTGAAAGTAAGTGCAGGCCTTCCGATCTGGGAGCCCTACTGCCACAGGCAACACATATGAAGGAGATCCAACTTGGAGTCCAAACATTTCCAAATATTAGAGTCAGTCACTACTAAAGTGGCATCATTTTCCCCAGAGAAGAAATAGTATAATGAAGCTTTGACACTCCTTCCACTTCATGCAACCCATCAGATGGAGATCCAGCTTGGCGTCTCCACATTTCAAAAAATTATTGCCACTCTTAGGGATGTCTACAAGGATATTTCGATACTCCTGCATGTGTGTGTCCCTTTGCATTAAGGGGGAAGCATCTGGTAACATTTTCTCCTGTAAAGTGGATCTAACAGAGTGGTAACCCAGTAATCAGCACTATTTCTAATCCTAATAATACAGGCATCATGTTGTAGATAGTGCAGCAACAAGGAGCTCATGTGTTGGGTGCTTCCATGAGGCTCAAGTCCATGGTGTGTTGGTTTCGAGGTAACACTTAAGCTTGCTTCCTCCGTCCCTTCTTGCCAACCACAGACAACAAAATAGTAACATAGTAACATAGTAATTAAGGTTGAAGGGAGACTTTAAGTCCATTTAGTTCAACCCATATCCTATCCAACTTGCCCTAACATGTTGATCCAGAGGAAGGCAAAAAAAACCCCATGTGGCAAACAGTAAGCTTCACATTGGGGAAAAAAATTCCTTCCCGACTCCACATACGGCAATCAGACTAGCTCCCTGGATCAATGCAACACTAAGGAAACTAGTGTATATACCCTGTAATATTATACTTTTCAAGAAAGGCATCCAGTCCCTTCTTAAATTTTAGTAGGGAATCACTCATTACAACATCATATGGCAGAGAGTTCCATAGTCTCACAGCTCTTACAGTAAAGAATCCGCGTCTGTTAGTATGCTTAAACCTTCTTTCCTCCAGACGTAGAGGATGCCCCCTTGTCCTCGTCACAGGTCTAAGAGTAAAAAGATCATTAGATAGGTCTTGGTATTGTCCCCGCATATATTTATACATTGTAATAAGATCACCCCTAAGCCTTCGATTCTCCAAACTAAATAACCCCAAGTGTAATAACCTGTCTTGGTATTACAGACCCCCCAGTTCCCTAATAACCTTGGTCGCTCTTCTCTGCACCCGCTCCAGTTCAGCTATGTCTTTCTTATACACCGGAGACCAGAACTGTACACAGTATTCTAAGTGTGGTCACACTAGTGACTTATATAGAGGTAAAATTATGTTCTCCTCATGAGCATCTATGCCTCTTTTAATGCATCCCATTATTTTATTTGCCTTTGCAGCAGCTGCCTGACACTGGCCACTAAATGTGAGTTTGTCGTCCACCCATACACCCAGGTCTTTTTCAGTGACAGTTTTGCCCAGTGTTTTACAATTAAGCACATAATTATACATCTTATTCGTTCTACCCAAGTGCATGACCTTACATTTATCCCCATTAAAGCTCATTTGCCATTTATCAGCCCAAGCTTCTAGTTTACATAAATCCTCCTGTAATATAAAATTGTCCTCCTCTGAATTGATTACCCTGCAGAGTTTAGTGTCATCTGCAAATATTGAAATTCTACTCTCTATGCCCCTTACAAGGTCATTAATAAATATGTTAAAAAGAAGCGGGCCCAAAACTGACCCCTGTGGTAACCCACTGCTAACTGTGACCCAGTCCGAGTGTGCTCCATTAGTAACCACCCTTTGTTTCCTATCCCTGAGCCAGCTCTTAACCCACCTACACATATTTTCCCCTATCCCCATTGTTCACATTTTATGTATCAACCTTTTGTGTGGCACCATATCAAAAGCTTTTGAAAAGTCCATATACACCACGTCTACTGCATTCCCTTGGTCCAGTCCGGAACTTACCTCTTCATAAAAGCTTATCAGATTAGTCTGACAGGAACGGTCCCTTGTAAACCCATGTTGATATTGGGTCATAAGTTTATTCTTCTCCAAATACTCCAGTATAGTATCTCTTAGAAAACCCTCCAGGATTTTACCCACAGTAGAGGTTAAACTTACTGGCCTATAATTTCCAAGTTCAGTTTTTGTCCCCTTTTTGAATATTGGCACCACATTTGCTATACGCCAGTCCTGTGGTACAGATCATGTTATTATGGAATCTTTAAAGATTAAAAATAATGGTCTATCTATGACTGTGCTTAATTCCTGCAGTACTCGGGGGTGTATCCCATCCGGGCCCGGGGATTTGTCAATTTTAGTGATTTTTAGACGCCGCCGTACCTCCTGCTGGGTTAAGCAGGTGACATTTAATGGACAATTTTTATCCCTGATCATGTTATCCGTCATGGGATTTTCTTGTGTAAACACTGTTGAAAAAAAAGTCAATTAGCATATTGGCTTTTTCCTCATCCACCATTTCACCCAGACTATTTTTAAGGGTGCCAACATTATCATTTATTAGCTTCTTACTATTTATGTAGTTAAAGAATATTTTGGGATTATTTTTACTTTCTCTGGCAATGAGTCTCTCTGTCTCAATCTTTGCTGTTTTGATTAGCTTTTTACAGAATTTATTTGATTTTCTGTATTTATTTAATACCTCATCACTACCTACTTGCTTTAATTCTCTAAATGCTTTATTTTTATCTCTTATTGCACCCCTTACAGCTCTATTTAGCCATAGTGGTTTCCTCCTATTTCTGGCATGTTTATTCCCATACGGTATATATTGTGCACAGGTCCTATTCAGGATGCTATTAAATGTCTCCCATTTTCTTTGTGTATTTTTATGTCTAAGGATATCGTCCCAGTTAATTGCACCAAGATCATCTCTCATCCGTTGGAAATTTGCCTTCCTGAAGTTTAGTGTCCTTGTAACCCCTCTACTACACATCTTATTAAAGGATACATGAAAACTTATTAATTTGTGATCACTATTACCCAAGTGACCCTCAACCCTTACATTTGATATGTGGTCTGGCCTGTTGGATAATACTAGGTCTAGCAGTGCCCCCCCTCTTGTTGGGTCCTGAACCAGTTGTGAAAGGTAATTGTCTCTCATAGTTGTCAAAAACCCATTACCTTTGCTGGAACTGCAGGTTTCTGTTCCCCAATGTATTTCAGGGTAGTTGAAGTCCCCCATAATAATGACTTCTCCTTGAGTCGCTGCTTCATCTATTTGCTTTATGAGGATATTCTCTGTTGATTCCATTATTTTTGGAGACTTATAACAAACCCCTATCAGTAATTTATTATTTTTCCTCCCTCCCCTTATCTCTACCCACAGGGACTCTACATTTTCATTAGATTCATATATATTATCACGCAGGATGGGTTTTAAGGATGATTTTACATATAAACACACGCCTCCCCCTCGTTTATTAGTACGGTCATTTCTGAACAGACTATAGCCCTGTAAATTAACAGCCCAGTCATGGCTCTCATCTAGCCATGTCTCAGATATCCCCACCATGTCATAATTATGCTCCAACAACATTAACTCCAATTCCTCCATTTTGTTGGCGAGGCTTCTGGCATTAGTATACATGCACTTTATGTATCTCTCTGTACCTCTATTCTTTCTTAAATTATTAACTGTTCTAACCCCATTATCCTCTTCATCTCCTGACTATTGATCACCCATCATCTCTTCCTCCTCATCCCCCTCCATTTATTCCTTGACTCCTGCATGTTTGCTAACAGTTTGAATAGTACCATCACTATGAGCCCCCCTCGATCGCTGTAATCCACCCTCCCATAGCACCTGCCTGTGCGTTGACAGTCTGGAAATTAGAGATACTGCTATTCCTTCCACATCCTCTGCTGCTTCCTCCTCTTCTTCTGTGACCACAACCTCCTCTTGCTGACTATTCAAAGTGTGTACTAGAATTTAGATGATCGGAATAGTGATGCTGATGATGACATCATCAACGCTAACCACATTAATAGCCATTTCGAATTTATGCAGAAGGGTGCAGAGGTCCTTCATCTCTGCCCACTCCGCAAGTGTGATTCGCTCCACGTCCGTACTGTGTTGGCCCAGTCTATGCAAAATGACATACAGTACCAGGGCTTGTCATTACTGCCAAAGTCGCTGCAACATGTGCAGAGTGGAATTCCACCGTGTCTGCACATCGTATATAAATCGGTTAACTGGTAGGCCAAAAGACCTCTGTAGTGATGCACGTTGATGACCCGCATTTTTCTAACAGCGGAAGTGAGCACACAGTGACCATGCCTTCTGCAGCAGTGCATCCGGGCCAGAATAGTGGTGGAGAAATTGCAGTACCACCAGTTTGATGATGTGAGCCATATAAGGCTGCAGATTCAGTGGAGACAGCCATTGCTCAAACTTGGCTTGGATAGCTGTCCACAAATCTTGAGCTGTGTGACTGCAATCTCCAAGGCATATTAATTTAACACTGCCTGATTTCAGTGAGCCATGGCTGCACAGTACAGAGGTGGGAGGGATTCTCTCTGCACTGCTGGATCACGTGTCTCATTAAGGGTGAAGTTGAAGATGCATGTGGAGGCTCTAGAGGAGGTGAAGCAGGCAGATGCAGTGGAGGAAGTGTTAGAAACAGAGGTTTGTCCCGCAAGCCTTGGGAATTCCAAGACTTGTGGAGCAGCCCCCTTGCCCGCCTGCCCCCACCACCACCAGAATCACCCAGTGCCAGTCAGCAAGATGTAATGCTTCTAGCCATGTTTGCTTGTCCATGTGTCAGTAGTGAAATGCACTCTTTCAGACATACATCTTTTCAAGGAAAGGGTGATGTTGTTTGCAACATGCTGGTGTAGCGCAAGCAAAGCTTTCTTAGAGTAGTAATGGCAACTGGTCCACTTGTACTGGAGGACTGCGACAGCCATCAGCTTATCAGCTTTCAGAAACCGTCTGTATCCTCCAGGCGGAAAGGCAGCGTTTCTTTGGCCAACAGATTGTAGAAGGTGAAGTTCAAGCTCTTAGCTTTGACATGAGAAGGAGGAAACAATATTTTACGTGACCACTACTGTGGGACCTAGGGCTGGTTTCTGTGCTGACAGAGGGTGGAATAGAGTGAAAACAACAAAATGTTGGACTATGCGTGAGGTTCAGGTGGAGATTTTATGGTGGATTGAGAAATATGTGGTGTGTTCGGTGTCTGAGATCGGTCAAGAAGAGAAAGCATGTCCATTCTGTTATAGCTGATGGGCTCTCTCTCACCTTGACTGCAGTGTGTAAACAAGAGGAGATTCTGCAGCTGAAGACCTGAGTGAGAACACTTGCTATGGTGTTGGAAGAGGAAGAAGCAGCAGATGTGGTTGATGGGGTAGCCAGTTGTCGGCGAGGCCCGCTATGTCCCATTTTAGCTCAGTGAAATTCCCAGACTAACGCATGTTGATTGCAAATGTGCAGGTTCATGCATGCAGTAGGGTGTTCCCCCATCCAACAGGTCCCATTCTTGTGGGTAAATGCCTAGGCTGTCTGGTTTAGGTTGAGGCTCCGGTGTATAGATTACTGTCAACGTGTTTCATCTGGGCATGACTCATCAGGAGAGTTAGTCACAATGAGGGGTCCCATATCTCTTTATAGCACCTTAGTCACCACTAATACATCAGGCTGTGTGGCATGTAGTAGTCAAACTTTTGCAATTTTTGCCTCTGCTGAGTCATTTTTTACAAATTTTGAAGATAATGTGAGTTGGGTCATCCTATGCGGTCTCAAAAAAGGCCCAAACAAGGCAACCCTTTCCACCCCTGCGAACTGCAGACCCTCGACCGCTGCTGGTAATAGCCAAAGCTTTGGCGGACACTATGCGGAAAAAAGCTGCAATGTAACCTCCTTGTTTTCCTCCTTCTCCACCTCCTCTGCTGAGCTACTCAGCTGTGTGCCTCTGCGCATTCACACCAAGTGGGATCTACAAGTTCTTCATCATCTTCTCTGTTCTCCCACTCCTCGCACTGATAGGCTAGGGTCACACTAGCGATGAATACTGACGAGTTCTATGCAATAAAACATTGCATAGCACTCGGACCAGTATTCATCATCTGCAGCTCACTTCAGCGTTTTTTTCTGTCATTTTCACATGCGAGGGAAATCGCAGCATGCTGCGATTGTCACCGACATTCGGCTAAGTATCGGCTCAATCGCACCTATATAAGCCTATGGGTGCAAGTGAGACAATGCACGTCACTTGGATACCATCCGAGTGATGTGCGATGTACACTGAACCCAGCAATGGAAGAGATGGAGAAATTCATTTCTCCGCCTCCTCCGCAGTTGTGCTCCAATCCTCACTGTGTGAGAGGCTTGGAACACAGACACCTGACACTCGGCTCCCGTTTGCAGCAGAGCAGGAGCCGAGGGTCATTAGCATATTGCATCTGATGCTCTCACATCAGATGCCATATGCTAGTCTGAGCCCAGCCTTACTCTCTTCCTCTTCATGCCCTGAGAGCACAGTGCAGTCCACGTGCACCTTAGGTATAACATAAGGATCACCTCCACCCCCCAGGAGTTAACATCTGGGGATGAGGGTCTAGTTTCAAACCCTACTTTGTCTGGCCCCGGAATCAATTGAAAAACAATTTGGGCACCAGTGGAGAAACTTTCCTCCTCTTGAGTCTTTTCTGATGCGTCTTTTCTAGGGTGGCTGCAGGCTCCTATTTTTAGGCTGGGGAGGGCCAAAATCCAAGGCCCCTTCCCAGTCTGAGATTACCAGCCCCCAGCAGTCTGCTTTAGCTTAGCTTGCTGTCAAACATAGGGGGGACTTTTTAAATATATTTATTTAAATAATTAAAAAATATAGCTTGGACAGCCCTCTATTTTTGAGAACCAGCCAATATATAGCTGACAACTGGGAGATACAGCACGCAGCTGTCAGCTGTACTTCGCTGGTTATCAAAAACAGAGAGGAACCTACATCTTTTTTTATTTTTATTTTTTTATGGCACGGGTGCCAACTGATGAATATTAAGTTGTACACCTGCTCTTACTGCTATCAGCAAGAGCAGGTGGAGGATTATGAGATTAGTACTGTCATCAGCTGACAACTGTAACCAGCAGTAACCTTCTTACCGCTGGTCACAGCTGCTGGCTCACATGCTGTCATCAGTGGCAAAACCGCAGCGCTCTGAGGGGGTATCAATTAGTGATGAGCGAGTATACTTGTTGATCGGGTCTACCCAAGCATGCTCGGGTGGTCTCCGAGTATTTTGGCGTGCTCAGAGATTTCGTTTTTGTCGCCACAGCTGCATGATTTGCGACTGCTAGACAGCTTGAATACATGTGTGGTATGCCTGTTTGTTAAGGAATTCCCACATGTATTCAGCCTGTCTACAAGTCGCAAATCATGCAGTTGAGATGCCGAAAACTAAATCTCTGAGCACGCCAAAATACTCAGAGATGACCCGAGCATGCTCAGGGAGACCCGAGCAACAATGCTACTCGCCCATCACTAGTAACAATCTTACCGATTATCAGAGCCCATGTTTTCCCCTCTGTCACGCATAAAACAGCATGGGAAACTATGGATGTTCAGGAATCCCATTCATCTGAATGGGGTCTGGGTTCAGGTTCGAGTTCAGATACCATTATGGTACCTGAACCAAATTTTTTTAAATTGTTTGGCAGAACCCTCCAGATCTGAACATCCACAAGTTCGCCCATCAGTAGTTATTTTTCATCACTAACTCACATGGTAGGAGAGGGTAATAAAACCAGGAAGAGAACCCTTCACCTATGTTTCCCAAGTTCTGAACGCCATGATAGACACAGAAAGCAATATACAAAGTTTGATAAGTCAGACAATGACTCAATAATGAATGGCCATCCTAAAGTCCTGGTCCCTGCTTGCATTGTTTATAAAATGAATGATTAAACCAGGTCTCTTATGGACCACAGGCCTAAACAGGTGAATTCTTAGAAGGTCTCTTTTAGTAGGTCCTTGGGCAGAAAGTTTTAGTTGCTCACTTGGTCTTACCGGAAGCAAGAGATCACAGAAGAGAGCATTTTTTAGTTCTTTTTTAATTTCCACAAGACTGTCTCTGTAATGTGTTATTAAGTGGGCTGTCAGTTACTAACAGTTACGCTCTGCTTCTATGATGAGGTCACTATGGCTGGATTTGCTTTACATTGCTTTTAACTGGTTGTTTACAGACCCAGGATATCTCAGTAAGTTACACAAGTCTTTTCAGGACAGTTGCAGTATTTGTAGTTTTTGTGATTCGTGATGAATTGTGAAGAATATTTTGGGAAAGATTAAGCAAAGCTGAAGAGTTAAAATTTCAAAAGATTCATTCATCTCTACATCTAACAAAACAAAAGATGTATACATTTTAGGAACTATGTAAAAATAGTTGTTGCAATTTAATCCACATTGGTTTATGTGTATTTTCCAATGTGTTGGATTGCTATACTATTATTCCATCCCAAAACCAATGTGGAGTCCCTACCAATTGTTATCACTTCCTTATCCCTATTTTAGCTTTGTGGCAAATCAAACGATTTAGCAATTTAACTAACATTTTTAATAGTACAATTTAATAAAAGAAAAGGATGAAAAGAAATTAGATAATATTTTTATTAGAAAAATAAAACTTCAAACTTATTTAATAATATTTACATGTAATCTGCAAATGAGGGTTTTAATGTGAT
This sequence comes from Dendrobates tinctorius, assembly GCF_039654945.1. Classification (NCBI taxonomy): domain Eukaryota; kingdom Metazoa; phylum Chordata; class Amphibia; order Anura; family Dendrobatidae; genus Dendrobates; species Dendrobates tinctorius. The sequence goes on from NW_027361712.1 coordinate 2,487,755, forward strand.
ATTTTGAGACTATTTAAGGGAACTTAGTGCTGTTTTTTCAGTAGCCCTTAATTGTGGGTAATAAATCAGAACCGTTTTACATATTTAGTGTTGTGGCATTGAAGGTACAAATTATCCCTACTCTGCGCTGATTGCAGGTTTGAAAAGTCTCCTATGTATAGAAACCATCCATAATAGTATACTTATGAATCAAGTAATAGCACTAATAAAATATTCTTCTCATATAATATGAGCAGATTAGCAGCAGCTTTCTCACTTTAACATCTAATTAAGATACTAAGAGCTAAAATGTTTCATTTTGCTAAGAAATTATCTGTTTCCTACATTGAACTAGATGATGCATAATTAAGTCAGTTGCACAATAATTAGAATACAAGCACTTTCTTTAAACTGGTAAATAACCATACACAGTGATGTAATACCACATACAGGGGATAAATGCTGTCACACTGCGATCGGACCACTTATTACCATCACATAGGGCCGAAATATTAGCACTAGTGATGAGCGAGTATACTCGTTGCTCGGGTTTTCCCGAGCATGCTCGGGTAGTCTCTGAGTATTTGGGCTTCCTCGGAGATTTAGTTTTCATCGCCTCAGCTGCATGATTTGCGACTTGCAGACAGCTTGAATACATGTGTGGATTTCCTGTTTGTTAGGGAATTCCCACATGTATCCAGCCTGTCTATAAGTCGCAAATCATGCAGATAAGACAAGGAAAACTAAATCTCCGAGCATGCTAAAATACTTGAAGGACACCCGAGCAACGAGTATACACGCTCATCACTAATTAGCACCACAATGATTATTATAAAAAAAAAAACACAGTACCTACACTCAGTGTCGGACTGAGGTGCCAACTGTCCACCAGTAACAATGGCTCTGGGGCCCATTTTCACCTGCATACAAAAATTACACTACCCTCATTTCAAAATTACCTATATCTCTATATAATAATAAACTAGGTAGTTTGGTTAATGAATGATGAGACGCTGCTTTTTCTCTATGGAGTAAATCATGTGAATTATGCCAACAACTACCCATGTAGTGAGGTTGGGGGCCCGTGTCTAGCACAGGGGCCCACCGGGGGATTCCCCTGTGCTCCTATGGGCCAGTCCGAGCCTGCCTACACTAATATTATCACCAGTGACATTATACAGAGGAGCTCTGTACACTGTAGATAGTATATACAGTACATGTAATACAGTAACATACCAGTAATGTATCCTATTAAAGTCATTCATTTTTTTTCCTTCATCATCCAGCACAGATAGTTATGACTTTTTTACCAGCCGGGACTCGTCTCTACAGAAGGAATCACAGATATATCTATGGCTAATCACTTCTAAAGCAGCCTCTACACATTTCCCCTAGTGCAAGAGTACAACACTGATGCTCTGCACAGTTATAGCACCTCCCTTTGCTACCCCATCATAGTGGCAATATTTTCAAAAATAGAAAATACATCAGTAGTGAATTCTAGCTTTCTGAGCCACTCACAGTAGAAACCCCTCTGTAGCCCCCTTAGAATATTAATGCACATGTCCTCTTTGTGACCCCCATTCAATCCTAAAATTCCTCTTTGTGTGCTCATACAGTAGTAATATTTGGCTTTGTGCTTAAATTCAATAATAGTGCCACCTCCCGAATCGCAACAATGCAGTAGTAATGTAAACTATTGTGGGTAGATGTTTTACTTTATAAACAACTCAAAGTAGAAACCCCTTTGTAGCTTCCATACAATATTAATGTTTAGGTCCCCTTTGTGGTGCCTTGTGCAACATTCTTCTTTGTTCTCCCATTCTCCCTGTAGTAATCTTTTTCTTTGTGTTATAATAACGCAACAGCAGTGCTCCTTCCTGGTGCCAACAGCACCGTGGTAATGTACACCATTCTGTCTGTGCACAGTAACAGTTTTCACTGTTTATGCCTTGTAGCGTCTCTTTTTTGGCTACATAAATTAATAATGTATAGACCTGAGATGGGGAATATTATTAATGTTCTCCATTGTGGAGTAAGAGTGTCCACTATTCTGGTTCCCATATAGTAATATTGTCCTACAATTTACCCATATATTAATAATGTCCACACCTGTTACTATAAGCTAATATAAGCTATTAATGTATATTACTCATTTTGGCTCCCATCCTGAATTAATGGCCCCTATTCTGCATCCTGTAATGATGTCCCTCATCATGTTAGAATGTCACCCACCTTGGCTCCTTCCTGTAATAATGCCCCTCATCCTGTAATAATGTTCTTAAACTTGAGCCCCTTTCTGTTATAATGTCCCCATCCTAAGCACTTTCCTATAAATATGTCCCTCCATCCTGTCATATTGTTCCCCATTCTGGTATCCTTCCTGTTATAATGTCCCTCATCCTATAAATATGCCCCCCATCCTGGGCTGTTTTCTGCAATAATGACCCCTTTCTGGGCTCTTTCCTGTACTAATCTCCTGCATGTTGGAATAATGTACCCCTTCCTGTATAAAATGGTATCCATCCTGAGCACCTTTCTATGATAATGTCTTCCATCCTAAGCCTCTTCCTATTATAATGTCCCCATCCTGTATTCCTTTCCTTTCCTATTGTAATGTTCCCCATCCCGGCCCTCCTCTTGCTATAATATCCTCCATCCTGTGCCCTTTCCAAGCATAATGTCCCCCATTCTGGGCCTCTTCCTGTTATAATGTCCACTATCCTCTGCCTATTCCAGTAATATTGTCTCCTATCCTAGGCCCCTTCCTGTAATAATGTCATCCATTCTGTAATAATGGCACCTTTATAATATAACATCTATTTTGTCCCCTTCCTGTAATAATGTCCTTCATCCTGAGTCCCTTCCCCTTCCTATTATAATGTCCCCCAACCTGGGCCCCTTCCTGTAATAATGTCACCCATTCAGGGCAACCTCTAGTAATATAGTCGTCTTCTGTCCTTGGCCCATTTCTATTATAAAGTCCTTTATTCTGTCTCCTTCTTGTAATAATGTCCCCTGGGTCCCTTCCTGTAATAATGTCCCCTGGGTCCCTTCCTGTAATAATGTCCCCCATCCTGGACGTATTCCTGTTATAATGCCCCCCATCCAGTGTGCCTTCTACTTATAATATCACCCATCCTGGCCCCTTCCTATAATAATTTCCCACATCCTGGGCCACTTTAACTAATAATATCCTCTGTACAGGGCCCCCTCCTAGTATAATGTCCCCCATTCAGTCTCCTTCCTGTAATAATGTCCCTCATCCTGGGCCCCATCTTATACAAATGTTCCCTATCCTGGACAGATTCCTCTTGTAATGTCCCCCATCCTGTGTCCCTTTCAGTTATATCACTCATCCATCCTAGCCCATTCCCATAGTAATTTCCTAATCCTGTGCCCCTTCCTGTGATTATGTCCTCAATCCTGGGCCCCATCCTTTTTTAACACATTGGCTACAGATGTAATTATTACCCCCAATCAGCGACTATCTTCTAAAGACATTACTGAGACGCTAAGGGAAAGTTTCTAGGACACTAATATTGTTCATATAATACTGTATGATTTTGATTCATTGGAGTACGTATATATCAGTAGGCATTGCTAAAAGAATAAACTTATCTACTGATATAAAAGTAGGCATTGGCCAATGTGTTAATGTCCCCCATCCTGGGCCTCTTCCTGGTATAATGACCCCCATACTCGATACCTTCCTATTATAACGTCTCCCATCTGTACCCCTTATTGGTGCAACATCCCAAACCTTAGGCTCTTCCTGGTATAATATCCCCCATCTTGAACACTCGCCAGTAATAATGACCTCCATCCTTGCCTCTTCTTGTAATAATGTCCATCTCCTGGGCCTCTCCACTTCCTGTTATAATGTCCTCCATTCTAAGACCCTTCCAGTAATAATGTCCTCCTACTGGTCCCTTCTTTTAATAATGTAGACATCCTGGCCCACTCCACTTCCTGTTATAATGTCCCATATCCTAAGTCCCTTCCAGAATTAATGTCCTCCTCCTGGCACCTTCTTTTAATAATGTCCACATCCTGGCCCACTTCACTTCCTGTTATAATGTCCTCCATCCTAAGCTCCTTCCTGTTATAAGATTTCCCATCCTGGGCTCATTTCTGGTATAATATCCCCCATCTTGGGCCCCTTACAGGAAATATGTCCCCCATCTTAGCAATTTCTTCTAATTATGAGATTCATCCTGTCCTCTTTCCTATTTTAATGTCTGGACCCCTTCCTGCTATTAGTGCTTTTCCTGAGCCTTTGTTCTACCAGTAACTCGAAACCTACGTTTTTGTTGATTGAGTTGAATCCTTTTATTGGAAACATTTTACATAACATTTTGGATCACCGTTATCTGGCCCTCCTTGCTGAGTACCTACATCGTGGTTTTCATCTAAATCTCTGAATGACGTGATGATTCAGATGAAACTCCTGAGGGATCCATTCACTATAATGAGGCAGCAGAGTTACTCTAGACTCAGCTGAACAGAGGCCAGACAATGTCCTTATCAGAGGTGCAGAAAACTGTGGCCAGCCGAGCATTTATGCACGCTTAACCCCTTCCTTACTGATGACGGAATAGTACGTCATCGGTAAGGATCCCCTGCTTTGTGGTGGGCTCCAGTGGGCCCACCTCAAAGCCGCGACATGTCAGCTGTTATGAACAGCTGACATGTGCCCGCAATAGGCGTAAGCAGAATCGCCGTCCGCCAATGCCTATTAACTAGTTAAATCCCGCTGTCAAAGCTGACAGCGGGCAATTAAATAGCACTGGGCCGGAAATTAGCTCATCACCGACCCCCATCACGTGATAGGGGGTCGGCGACACGTTGCCTGGACAACCACAGGTCTCATAGAGACGTCTATGGTTGTTCCAGGCAGATGGCTTTGAGCACCACCCGGTGGTCGGCGCTCAAAGCACAGCAGTAAATCTGCTACATATGGGCTATCTGCTCATCGCCCATATGTAGCAGAGCCGATCGGGTTGTGCATGCTTCTAGCCTCCTATGGAGGCTATTGAAGCATGCCAAAAGTAAAAAAAAAAAAAAGTTTAAAATTCCCTGAAACCAAGCATTTCCGAAACCGGAAGGAAGGGATTTGGTCCACATTGCTCTCCGGATCCCACCACGTGACTACTGACGTCACAAAGGTCCTGCAGACACTCTGCAGCCAGCAGCTCCTCGCTGTGAACCACGCTAGTGCGTCAAGGGATCTGTGAGTATTATGAGAGCCTGTTACCGGCCGGGGCAGTGCTCTTGAAACTAACTGTGTGTTGGAGATTTAACCCTGCTTTGTCCTCAAGCAAACACAGCACATCACATAAGAGGGGCAGTGCTCCAGCAACCACCTGTGTGTTGGAGTTTTAACCCTGTTTTGTCCTCAAGCAAGCGCAACATACTACATCAAAGGTATCATCCTCTTTCTTCAATGCAAACCTTCATATTGTGCTGGACATACTGTATCTGAGGTGAATCTTCATCAGGCTCGTTTGTGTATCTTAGTTCTTCTAAATTCTACCTTTATCTTCATTTATATGAACACCTCTGCATATATTTTTATATATTTCCATATATTTATATTTTCATATTGCTTTGGCAGCACATATACTAAATTCATTTACCACTATAGAACCTTACAGTCCCACCATTCAGTTCATATATTTTAATCCAGGGTTAATTTAGTGTGATATATTAAGGATATCTCAGTGCAGACATATACCTATGCTTACAAATTTCATTTACAACGTTGTGGTTTGTTGTTCTGTCATGCGGCGGGCATTCCTTTATTAGTACTGGTGCCCCCAAACATATATTTTTCTTAAAAAAAAAGCATTAACCCAATCGCTAAACGACGTAGCGAGAAAAAAAATCAAAACGCAAGAATTACATTTTTTGGTCGCCGTGACATTGCATTAAAATGCAATAACGGGCGATCAAAAGAACATATTTGCACAAAAGTGGTATCATTAAAAACGTCAGCCCAGCACGCAAAAAGTAAGCCCTCACCCGACCCCAGATCATGAAAAATGGAGACGCTACAGGTATCAGAACATTGCAAAATTTTTTTTTTTTTAGCAAACTTTGGAATTTTTTTTCACCACTTAGATAAAAGAGAACATAGACATGTTTGATGTCTCTAAACTCGTAATGACATGGAGAATCATAATGGCAGGTTAGATTTAGCATCTAGTGAACCTAGCAAAAAAAGCCAAGCAAAAAATAAGTGTGGGATTGCACTTTTTTTGCAATTTCACCGCACTTGGAATTTTTTTCCCGTTTTTGAGTACACGACATGGTAAAACCAATGGTGTCGTTTAAAAGTGCAACTCGTCCCACAAAAAATAACACATGGCCATATTGATGGAAAAATAAAAAAGTTATGGCTCTGGAAAGAAGGGGAGCAAAAAACGAAAACGAAAAATTAAAAAAAGCTCAGGGAGTGAAGGGGTTAAAAAAGACTGACAATGCTGGATCATAGGCCAGACAGTGTCCATAGTGTATCTGCCGCATTATAGAAAATCTTCCGCTAGGGTTTTCATTTGAATCACGCATTTCAGAGATTTACATGGAAACCTGGGTGTAAGCACCAAGCGGAGAGCGTAGGGTAAATATGAACCTCGCCTTAGCCCCTTAGTGACAGAGCCATTTTGCAGCTTAAAGGGGTTGTCCGGGCTTTTCGCATAATCTCAGTACATAATCTCCTTTTGGAAGTGCATTGAGCAGCAAGGTGGTGTGCTGGTAAAAGGGAAAAAAAATCTTTTAAATCTTCTTCCTGAGCGAGTGTGAACGAGCTGAGTGTGACCTGAGCGTAAGTGCGAACTGTGGTAAGTGTGTGACTTGAGATTCAGTGAAGAGGTGTTTGGAAAACCTATAACAAATACCTGTGTGAGTTGCTGAATTGTAGGTTGCTGAGTGCTTTCTACCTGTTCAATTTTTGGGGAGCTTGCTTAACCTATTTTTTCTCTCTACAGGGTTAATCTCTTATTTTCCTATCTGTGTTTTTAAGGGTTAACTATATTGCATTTAAATCTTGAGGTGTAACTATATTCACAAGGGGTTAATTAAGGGTGGGAGTTCATAATTAAGGTTTTATAAAGGGGCAGCTCGTTGGGGCTCAAGTTCTTTTGGAAGTGCATTGAGCAGCAGGGTGGTGTGCTGGTAAAAGGGAAAAAAAATCTTTTAAATCTTCTGCCTGATCGAGTGTGAAGGAGCTGAGCGTGACCTCAGTGTAAGTGCGAACTGTGGTAAGTGTGTGACTTGAGATTCAGTGACTTTGGATTCAGGGAATTTCCAAGGGAGGTATTACTGAATTGCTGTTATATTTTATTAATACTTTTTATTTATTTTTGCTTATCTTATTGTCTGGTGCAATCCCCATTAGGATGTACTCCACTATTGCCAATGCCATCCAGTGCACGTCTTGCCGCATGTATGAAATCCTTGAACAGCTGGTCGAGGGTGCATACTGCTGTGCGAGATGTGAGCACATTGTGCATTTGGAAGCCCAGATACTGGATCTAAATGTGCAGCTGGCAACACTGAGATCCATAGACAATATGGAAAGGAGTCTTCTGCTCACTGAGCAGACACTCAATGGGATAGATGAGGTGGGATGCTAGGTTGGAGCTGCAGGACAATGAAGCAGCTAGCTGGGTGACAGTTAGAAGGTGGGGTAGAGGGAAGAGCACCAGGGAGGCTAGTCCTGATCTGGCACACCCCAATAAGTTTGCTTAGTTGGCAGATGAGGGGAGTGTTAGTGCAGGAGTAGCACTGCTGCAGCAAGGCATGTCCTCTGAAAGCCGGAGGAGTGTCTGCTCCAGTAAGGGGGGAAATAGGAGAGCAGGGCAGGCCAGACAGGTTCTAGTAGTGGGAGACTCAGTTATTAGGGGAACAGATAGGGCAATCTGTCACAAAGACAGGGATCGTCGAACGGTGTGCTGCCTACCTGGCGCTCGAGTTCGACACATCGCTGATCGGGTTGACAGATTACTGGGAGGGGCTGGTGAGGATCCAGCGGTCATGGTGCACATTGGCACAAATGACAAAGTTAGAGGTAGGTGGAAGGTCCTTAAAGATGATTTCAGGGAATTAGGCTGTAAGCTTAAAGCAAGGACCTCCAAGGTGGTATTTTTGGAAATACTTCCTGTGCCACGCCAGAGAGACAAGGGGAGGTTAATAAGTGGCTCAGGAATTGGTGTAGGAAGGAGAGGTTTGGGTTCCTGCAGAACTGGGCTGACTTCTCAGTTGGCTACAGGTTCTACGCTAGGGACGGGCTGCATCTCAATGGGGAGGGTGCAGCTGTGCTTGGGGAGAAAATGGCTGGAAGGTTGGAGGAGTGTTTAAACTAGGGACGGGGGTGGAGGGTATTCCTTTTATAGGAGGGGAAGACAGTGCAGATAGAGATCTGGGCACAAATAATGACATTGGGGGTGGGGGTGGCATGGGGGTTGGGGTTAGAACAGTTAATAATTTAAGAAAGAATAGAGGTACAGAGAGATATATATATATAGTGCATGTACACTAATGCCAGAAGCCTCGCCAACAAAATGGAGGAATTGGAGTTAATGTTGTTGGAACATAATTTTGACATGGTGGGGATATCTGAGACATGGCTGGACGAGAGCCATGACTGGGCGGTTAATTTACAGGGCTATAGTCTATTCAGAAATGACCGTACAAATAAGCGAGGGGGAGGCGTTTGTTGATATGTAAAAAATATATAAAGTGCTCTCAGTGAGAGAAACAAAATAGGAATCTTGTGGGTATGATACCTTTTAATGGCTAACAAATAATAGTGAATGTTGTTACAAAGCAAGCTTTCGGGACTGCTTATGTCCCTTCATCAGGCTGATAAAGGGACATAAGCAGTCCCGAAAGCTTGCTTTGTAACACCATTCACTATTATTTGTTAGCCATTAAAAGGTATCATACCCACAAGATTCCTATTTTGTTTCTCTCACTGAGAGCACTTTATATATTTTTTTCTACTGGCTAACACGGTACCAAACCACTTTTTTCGTTTTATATGTAAAATCATCCTTAAAACCCATCCTGCGTGATAATATATATGAATCTAACGAAAATGTAGAGTCCCTGTGGATAGACATAAGGGGAGGGGGGAAAAATAATAAATTACTGATAGGGGTTTGTTATAAGTCTCCAAAAATAATGGAAGCAACAGAGAATATCCTCATAAAGCAAATAGATGAAGCTGCGACTCAAGGAGAAGTCATTATTATGGGGGACTTCAACTACCCTGAAATACATTGGGGAACCGAAACCTGCAGTTCCAGCAAAGGTAATGGGTTTTTGACAACTATGAGAGACAATTACCTTTCACAACTGGTTCAGGACCCAACAAGAGGGGGGGCACTGCTAGACCTAATATTAACCAACAGGCCAGACCGCATATCAAATGTAAGGGTTGAGGATCACTTGGGTAATAGTGATCACAAATTAATAAGTATTCATGTATCCTTTAAAAAGATGTGTAGTAGAGGGGTTACAAGGACACTAAACTTCAGGAAGGCAAATTTCCAATGGATGAGAGATGATATTGGTGCAATTAACTGGGACGATATCCTGAGACATAAAAATACACAAAGAAAATGGGAGACATTTATTAGCATCCTGAATAGGACCTGTGCACAATATATACCATATGGGAATAAACATGCGAGAAATAGGAGGAAACCACTATGGCTAAATAGAGCTGTAAGGGGTGCAATAAGAGATAAAATAAAGCATTTAGAGAATTAAAGCAAGTAGGTAGTGATGAGGCATGAAATAAATTCAGAAAATTAAATAAATTCTGTAAAAGGCAAATCAAGACAGCAAAGATTGAGACAGAGAGACTCATTGCCAGAGAAAGTAAAAATAATCCCAAAATATTCTTTAACTACATAAATAGTAAGAAACTAAAAAATGATAGTGTTGGCCCCCTTAAAAATAGTCCGGGTGAAATGGTGGATGAGGATGAGGAAAAAGCCAATATGCTAAATGACTTTTTTTCAACAGTATTTACACAAGAAAATCCCATGACAGATAACATAATCAGGGATAAAAATTCTCCATTAAATGTCACCTGCTTAACCCAGCAGGAAGTACGGCGGCGTCTAAAAATCACTAAAATTGACAAATCCCCGGGCCCGGATGGGATACACCCCCGAGTACTGCAGGAATTAAGCACAGTCATAGATAGACCATTATTTTTAATCTTTAAAGATTCCATAATAACAGAGTCTGTACCACAGGACTGGCGTATGGCAAATGTGGTGCCAATATTCAAAAAGGGGACAAAAACTGAACTTGGAAATTATAGGCCAGTAAGCTTAACCTCAACTGTGGGTAAAATCCTGGAGGGTTTTCTAAGAGATACTATACTGTAGTATCTGGAGAAGAATAAACTTATAACCCAATATCAACATGGGTTTACAAGGGACCGTTCCTGTCAGACTAATCTGATAAGCTTTTATGAAGAGGTAAGTTCTGGACTAGACCAAGGGAATGCAGTTTATGTAGTGTACATGGACTTTTCAAAAGCTTTTGATACGGTGCCACACAAAAGGTTGATACATAAAATGAGAACAATGGGGATAGGGGAAAATATGTGTAGGTGGGTTAAGAGCTGGCTCAGGGATAGGAAGCAAAGGGTGGTTATTAATGGAGCACACTCGGACTGGGTCACGGTTAGCAGTGGGGTACCACAGGGGTCAGTTTTGGGCCCGCTTCTTTTTAACATATTTATTAATGACCTTGTAGGGGACATAGAGAGTAGATTTTCAATATTTGCAGATGACACTAAACTCTGCAGGGTAATCAAAACAGAGGAGGACAATTTTATATTACAGGAGGATTTATGTAAACTAGAAGCTTGGGCTGATAAATGGCAAATGAGCTTTAATGGGAATAAATGTAATGTCATGCACTTGGGTAGAATGAACAAGATGTATAATTATGTGCTTAATTGTAAAACACTTGGCAAAACTGTCACTGAAAAAGACCTGGGTGTATGGGTGGACGACAAACTCACATTTAGTGGCCAGTGTCAGGCAGCTGCTGCAAAGGCAAATAAAATAATGGGATGCATTAAAAGAGGCATAGATGCTCATGGGGATAACATAATTTTTCCTCTATATAAGTCACTAGTGCGACCACACTTAGACTACTGTGTACAGTTCTGGTCTCCGGTATATAAGAAAGACATAGCTGAACTGAAGCGGATGCAGAGAAGAGCGACCAGGGTTATTAGGGAACTAGGGGGTCTGCAAAACCAAGACAGGTTATTACACTTGGGGTTATTTAGTTTGGAGAATCGAAGGCTTAGGGGTGATCTTATTACAATGTATAAATATATGCGTGGACAATACCAAGACCTTTCTAATGATCTTTCCACTAGTTTAACTTTCCATAGATCACTGTTCAGCGTGTGTCTGGGGGAGGAGCAGCTGGGTGGTCTGCTCTCTGCACTGAGGCTGCTAGAGGGGGAGGATTTGTTACTGTGTGATGAGGGCTTCTTCATGAGGAAGGGTAGGGCCTGTAGCTATGGAGGGTGGGGTTGTTGCTGTAGAGGGCATGTTTGGAGTAGAGTAGGAGGTTATGACCAGTTCTCATTTCAATGCCATAATACACCCCCCCTTGGACGTTCTGTTCAGAATATCTAGAAAACCGTGCAAACTAGTGACAGAAGGTAAATTACTTATTGTCATAATTCTGCAGCCCAGATATGTACTGAGACTATGTGAAAAGCCCGGACAACCCCTTTAATGACCAGGCCAATTTTTACAATTCTGACCACTGTCAATTTATGAGGTTATAACTCTGGAACGCTTTAACGGATCCCCGTGATTCTGAGAGTTTTTTCTCATGACATATTTTACTTCATGCTAGTGGTAAAATGTCTTCAATATGACTTATGTTTAGTTATGAAAAAATGGAAATATGGCAAAAATGTTGCAATTTTCAAACTTTAAATTTTTATGTCCTTAAATCATAGAGATATGTCACAGAAATTTCTTAATAAATAACATTTCCCACATGTCTACTTTAAATCAGCACAATTTTGGAAACAAAACTTTTTTGTTAGGAAGTTATAAGAGTTAAAATTTGACCAGCGATTTCTCATTTTTACAACAAAATTTACAAAACCAAATTTTTAGTGACCACATCATATTTAAAGTCATTTTGAGGGGTGTACATGACAGAAAATACCCAAAAGTGACACCATTCTAAAAACTAGACCCCTCAAGGTGCTCAAAACCACATTCATGAAGTTTATTAACCCTTTACGTGCTTCACAGGAACTGAAGGAATGTGGAAGGAAAAAATTAACATTTAACTTTTTTTGCAAAAAATTTATATTAGAACCAATTTTTTTTTATTTTCACAAGTGTTAAAAGAGAAAATGAACCACACAATTTGCTGTGCAATTTCTCCTGAATATGCCAATACCCCATATATGGGGTAAACCACCTTTTGGGCGCACGGCAGAGCTTGCAAGGGAAGGAGCGCCATTTGACTTTTTCAATGCAGAATTGGCTGGAATTGAGATCGGACACCATGTTGCGTTCGGAGAGCCCCTGATGTGCCTAAACAGTGCAAACCCCCAAGAAATGACACCATTTTGGAAACTAAACTCCTTAAGGAACTTTTCTAGATGTGTGGTGAGCACTTTGAACCTCCAAGTGCTTCACAGAAGTTTATAACGTAGAGCCATGAAAATAAAAAATCATTTTAATTCCACAAAAATGATATTTTTGCCCCCAAATTTTTATTTTTACAAGGGTAACAGGAGAAATTAGACCCCCAAAGATGTTGAGCAATTTTTCCTGAGTATGCCCATACCCCATATATGGGGGTAAACTGCTGTTTGGGTGCATGGCAGAGCTCAGAAGGGAAAGAGCACCGTTTGACTTTTTCAATGCAGAATTGGCTGGAATTGAGATTGGACGCCAAGTTGCATTTGGAGAGCCCCTGATGTGCCTAAACAGTGAAAAAACCCACAAGTGACCCCATTTTGGAATCTAGACCCCTTGAGGAACTTATCCAAATGTTTGGTGACTCGTGAGCACTTTGAACCCCCTTGTGCTTTGCAGAAGTTTATAATGCAGAGCAGTGAAAATAAAAAATCATTTTTTTTCCTCAAAAATGATTTTTTTAGCCCACTATTTTTTATTTTCCCAAGGGTAACAGGAAAAATTGGACCACAAAAGTTGTTGTTCAATTTGTCCTGAGTACACTGATACCCCATATGTTGGGGGAACCACTGTTTTGGCATATGGGAGAGCTCGGAAGGGAAGGAACGCTATTTTGAAATGCAGACATTGATGGAATGTTCTGCGGGCGCCATGTTGCGTTTGCAGAGTCCCTGATGTGCCTAAACAGTGAAAAAACCCCACAAGTGACCCCATTTTGGAAACTAAACCCCCAAAGGAGCTTATCTAGATGTGTGGTGAGCCCTTTGAACCCCCAATTGCTTCACATAAGTTTATAAAGCAGAGCTGTGAAAATAAAAAATCATTTTTTATTCAGTTGCCATGACAGCACCACGAGAGAGGGGATCCGCCCTTCGGGGACAGGAAACCTACAGACATAAAAAGGGCGGCCCTCTCTCCCGCTCCAGTTGGTTTCCTGTCCCTGACAGGGGACCCTGTAGACATACCTGAAGAGGAGTAGATGGATGCCCGGGCTTGGTGGTCGATTCAGGCAGCGGGGGTCCCCTGCCTCGGCCTGACCAGGAACATGGAGGCGCCGCACGGCAGGGGAACTGTCGGTGCAGGCGACGTAGCTGTAGGTGGCCTCCAGGGGGAGCGTCCACTACAGGTAGGCCCGCGCCGGTGCCGCCGCTGGTTCCCCTTCCTCCCTCCCTCTCCCCGCCAGGATCGGGGGTGGGCGCTTTCCTCTGCTGGGGCGCGTGGGCCCGGGGAGTGTCCGCGCCATTGCCGCCGCCTACTTCCCCTTTGGGGGGCAGCTGTCGCTGTGCGGGCGCGGTCTAATGACTCGGCCGGTTGTGCCGGAAGTGACGCGGCGCGCGCGCGCTGCGGCCGCAGCCCGGGCTTCGCGGGCGCGCCTCTGGGGGTCGGACGGTGGCGGGGGGTGTGCGTGTGGTGTCCCGGGGGGGCGGCCGTGCGCCGGCTGGGGGAGGGGGGTGTCTCGCCGCGGGTTCAGTCGGGGGGAGGGGGGCGGAGGAGGTGGGGAAGGTGAAGGGGACCAGGCGCTGATGGAAGGCACCTGTGAGCCCCAGATGGGGCGGTGCCACGTCTACTTAAGGGCTTAGGTGACTGGGAGAGCTGCTTCTGGCCCTGTAGTAGCCCATAATGGCATCTCAGGAGCAGCCAGAGCCTCGGGAAGAGATGCAGCCTAAAGCCTCAGAGAAGCCGGAGCAGAGTTCTACCAGCAGCAGCAGCCGTTCTGAGAAACACAAGTCCAATCAGAAGGCGATACCTGAGAAGTCCACGAGCCGGAGTATGGTGGCTCTGATGGACCCCCCGCAGAACCCAGTATTGCGCTGTCACATGCCAGAAGGCGTGGAGGGAGTAAGTGAGCTTCGAGAAAGTTCAGTGTGTGATGATCTGTTCCCCTTATGTTTCCTCTCTCCCATTCTGCCAAGGGAAAAAGAGTTCTGGAAAAAGCAAGCACAGACAGTGTGCCGAGTGCGGATTCCCCCTTCCGGACGGTCAGGGAAGGAATCTCTGTAGACCCTGTATAAATTACTTGGTCTCGGAAGAGATGGCCGACTTTTCCTCCAGTATAAGGGAGATCGTCAGGCAGGAACTTAGGAGTTCGGCTGGATCTCGGTCTCCAGCAAAACTTAGAGACAAGTCCCCTCGACCATTACTCTTAGTCTCCGACAGTGATTCGCAGGAGCTAAGATCAGATTCATCTTTGTCCTCGTCATCTGAGACCAGATCAGGACGTTCCTGTTTCCCGCTGGAGCGGGTCAATCGTTTAATAAAGGCGGCAAATACTACAATGGGGATTGAGGTAACCCCAGCAGAGAAGTCGGTACAGGATTGTATGTTTCGGGGTTTGGACCGGAAAAATCGAAGGTCATTCCCTCTAATAGACAAGGTCAGGGCTCTTATCACTAGAGAATGGAAAAAACCTGAAAGGAAGGGCTCCCTACCTCCGGCCTTTAAAAGAAGGTATCCCTTCGAGGAAACAGATTCGGCATCTTGGGATAAAGCCCCAAGATTGGATGCGGCCATAGCAAAAGCTTGCAAAAAGACTTCCCTTCCCTTCGAGGATCTGGGTAGCTTAAAAGACCTGTTGGATAGGAAGGCCGATGCTTTCCTCAAAGGATCCTGGGAAACATCAGCTGGAGCTCTTCGACCAGCGATTGCGGCCACATGCACCGCCAGATCCCTAACAGTTTGGTTAGACCAGCTAGAAAGACAGATTAGGGATAAAACCCCAAAACAGGACATTCTCTCCTCCCTCTGGACAGCTCAGGGAGCAGCAGCCTTCCTCTCGGATGCATCGGCGGACTCAGTGAAATTGGCAGCCAGATCCGCGGCCCTCTCCAATGCAGCCCGCAGAGCCTTATGGCTAAAATGCTGGCCTGCAAATCACCCCGCCAGCATTTAAGCCATAAGGCTCTGCGGGCTGCATTGGAGAGGGCCGCGGATCTGGCTGCCAATTTAACTGAGTCCGCCGATCTAAATTATGCGGTGTCCCGTGTGAGGGAACTTACTTGTTCGGCAAAGTTCTGGACGAACTGTTGGAGAAAGCAGGAGATAACAAAAAACGCTTCCCATATTTGGGTAGACCACCTTTCAGAAGGGGATCTTATAGAAGGTGGTTTGATCGTAGGCGACCTTCCAGAGAAAGACCCAGATACGATACCAGAAGGAGAGGTAGGGGGTATATGTTTAACACCCCTCGTGACCGTAATGATCCCAAATGACTGTCGGGCCCGGTGGGAGGAAGGTTACTGTCCTTCTACACAGCCTGGTCGCGTATCTCAAATAGTCCTTGGATACGGAGCATCATCAAAGCGGGACTAAGATTCGAGTTCCAGCAGTCTCCAGGCGACAAGTTTATCCTAACTCCCATCCGTTCTTCACCCACAGAACAGAAGGCGTTGGAGGCAGAGATCTACGATCTTCTCCGAAAAGGTGTACTGATTAAAGTTCCTGAGCCCCAAAGAGGTAAGGGGTTTTACTCCCCTTTCTTTCTAGTCAAGAAACCGGATGGCTCTTATCGCACCATAATTAATCTCAAAGGCCTTAATAAATTCATCAGAATCTACTCTTTTAAAATGGAGTCTGTAAAATCGGCGATTAAATTACTGTTCTGGGGGTGCTTTATGGTGGTCCTAGACCTTAAAGACGCCTATTATCATGTTCCGATACATGTAGAACATCAGCAGTTCTTAAGGGTAGCTGTCTCACTGGAGGGAAAAATAGGCCATTTTCAGTATACAGCACTTCCCTTTGGGGTGGAGGTGGCACCCCGGGTCTTTACAAAATTAATGGCGGAGGTTATGGCCCATCTGCATGAACAAAACATTCTTGTAGTTCCCTATCTAGACGATCTCCTGATTGTGGGGAACTCGGAGTCTCATTGTGCCACCCAATTAGGGAAGGTAATAGCCAGCCTCCAGGATCTGGGGTGGATCATTAACTTTAAAAAATCACGACTACAACCCACAAAAGTACAACAATTCCTGGGCCTTACTATAGACTCTGATTTGCAGGAATGTCGTTTGCCAGAGTCTAAGGTTCTGAAAACTCAACATCACATATGTAGGGTAATAGATAATCCGTCAATGACACTTAGAAGTGCTATGTCACTCTTAGGCTCTCTTACGGCATGCATTCCGGCAGTACTCTGGGCACAACTCCACACAAGAACCCTACAGTGGGACATCCTACGCAACACCCATCGGCTGGAGGGTTGCCTCGATGCCGAGTCACCTTATCTGATGTTACGGTTCAGTCCCTTCACTGGTGGTCCCTGGGCTCGAATCTATGTAAGGGGGTTCCTTGGATAAACCGAATCTCCCAAATTCTAACAACAGACGCTAGCCCCAGAGGTTGGGGGGCTCATATGGGGGACAACTGGGTCCAGGGAATATGGTCCCCGCCCGAACAAAGTCTCTCCTCTAACCTTAAAGAGTTACTAGCAGTAGAGCGGGCGGTGAATGCTTTTCTTTTGTCCCTACAGGGCGAACACGTCAGAGTATTCTCAGACAACCAGGTAACTGTAGCCTATATTAACCACCAGGGGGGAACCCGGTCCAGGCCCTTAATGGATGTAGCAGATCATATTTTCCAGATCGCCGAACGACACATCCTATCCCTCACAGCTCTACACATAAAGGGAAAACAAAACCTGACAGCCGACTTTTTGAGTCGCAACAGGCTCAAACAGGAAGAATGGACACTAAAAAAAGCCATCTTCGGACAGATCGTGCACAGCTGGGGGCTTCCAGAGATAGACTTGTTTGCCAGCAGAAAGAACAGTCAACTCCCTCTATTCTGCTCTCTGGACCCCAGAGAAAACCCGTACGCGGTGGACGCTTTCCTGGTTCAGTGGAGCTTCGGACTGGCGTACGCCTTCCCCCCTCTGAATCTGATTCCGATGGTGCTAAGGAAGATCTGAGAGGACAGAGCCAGGGTTATCTTGATAGCTCCATTCTGGCCCAGGCGGACATAGTTTCCTTGGCTGAGGGAGATGTCTGTATCCCAGCCATTGATCCTCCCCGAGCTCCCGGACCTTCTATCTCAGGGTCCGGTAAATCACCCGCGGGTCTCCAATTTACATCTAGCGGCATGGAACTTGAGGGGGAACTTTTAAGGGGAAGAGGGTTTTCCCAGAGGCTAGTCAATACCCTCCTAAAAAGTAGGAAGGCCTCCACAACAGATATCTACGCTATAATCTGGAAAAGGTTTCTAGCAGTGTTAGGAGCAGAAGTCGGTCAAAGAATCCGAATTAGTCAGGTTTTGGAATTTCTTCAAAAGGGGTTGGAGATGGGTCTAGCCACAAATACACTTAGAGTCCAGGTCTCGGCATTAGGGGCTTTTTATAACTGCAACTTAGCGAGCAATTACTGGGTGGCAAGGTTCATTAAAGCAGCAGCAAGATCCAGACCCATCGTTAAAGACAGACTGGTCCCATGGGTCCTGAATCTTGTTCTATCAGCTCTGACAGAGCCCCCCCTTTGAGCCCATTGGTTCCATTCCCATTAAGATCCTGTCATTTAAAACTGCCCTGTTGGTGGCCCTAACGTCAGCTAGGAGGGTTAGTGACTTGTAGGCCCTCTCTAGGATACCTCCACACACTCAGTTCACAGATGATAGGGTCACCTTAAAACCTGACCCCTTATATCTACCCAAAGTCGCCTCAAAATTCCACAGGCTTCAGGAAATAGTCCTCCCATCCTTCTACCTGAACCCCTCTAACCCGACCGAGCAGAAGCTCCATCTCCTCAATGTAAGACGGTGTCTCCATAGTTACATTTTAGCCACGGAGCCATGGAAAAAAGACAATGCCCTATTTGTGTCGTTCCAGGGAGCTAGGAAGGGCCTTAGAGTGTCCAAAAACACCCTAGCTAGGTGGATTAGGGAGGCTATCTCTTGTTCTTATACTGCAGGTGGACTAGAGATTCCGGAAGGCATAAGAGCGCACTCTACTCGGGCCATGGCAACATCCTGGGCCGAAAGGTCGGAAGTATCCATTGAGGACATATGTAAGGCGGCCACATGGTCCTCTCCATCAACTTTTTTCAACCACTATAGACTAGATTTAGGCGGGTCTGCCGACCTCACGTTCGGGAGAAAGGTGCTTGAAGCAGCTATCCCTCCCTAGAGCTTTCCTCATCTCTGTAAGTCTCTCGTGGTACTGTCATGGTGACTGAATAAATGCTCAGCTACTTACCGGTAGCGGTGTTTTTCAGGAGCCCATGACAGCACCTTCACATTCCCTCCCTCTGCTTTCACATATTGGGTCAGCACCTTTACTTTACTTTATTTAAAAAAAAAAATTAGTCACAGTAGTAGAGACATGTAATTGACTGTACATATTTAAGTTGCCACTAACCAGGGAGGTCCTCTCATGCTCTGAAGTCCAACTCGAGCCGGAGACAGGGCAGCCCTTTTTATGTCTGTAGGTTTCCTGTCCCCGAAGAGCGGATCCCCTCTCTCAAAAATTATTTTTTAGCCCGCTAATTTTTATTTTCCCAAGGGTAACAGGAGAAAATGGACCACAAAAGTTGTTGTGCAATTTATCCTGAGTAAGCTGATACCCCATATGTGGGGGGAACCACTGTTTGGGCACATGGGTGAGCTCAGAAGGGAAGGATGGCAAATTTGGAATGCAGACTTTGATGGAATGTTCTGCGGGCGTCATGTTGCGTTTGCAGAGCCCCTGATGTGCCTAAACAGTAGAAACTCCCCACAAGTGACCCCATTTTGGAAACTAAACCCTCAAGGAGCTTATCCAGATGTGTGGTGAGTAGAGTTGAGCGAAACGGGTCGGTCAAATTCAAAAATAGCCGACTTTAGCTAAAGTCGGGTTTCGCCAATCGAAACCTGACCATAGCGTGAGGTCGGCCGTGAGGTCGCCGATCAGAGCGCCAAAGTCGCGTTTCAAATAATGCTTCCAGCGCCTTTTTTCAGCCAATGAAAGTGGACGCGCGCTGTGGGCAGCGCGATGACATGGGCAGCGGCCACCACCATCTTAGAGAAGGGCATTGAAGTGATTGGCTAGCTTTGTGTGGTGTCACAGAGGGTATAAAAGGCTGTGACCGCCGACCGCCATCTTACTTCTGCCGATCTTAGAATAAGGAGATGTGCTGCTGCTGATTCTGAACAGGGAGAGTGTTTGGCAGGGAAGAAGAAAAAAAACTGCTTCTGCTGATAGCGCTTTTCACTGTACAGTTAGTGTGCAGTGAAAGGGGAGGATTTTTGTTGTGTTCAGCAGTGCTGGTGGTGATTAGGCTGCCTTTTAAGGCTACCTGCTAGCTGAATTGCTGTGTGCACACTGCTGTTCAAACTGCTTTTTTGAAAGCACTTCAACTTTTATTATTTTGTCCCGGTGAGTTACTGAGCACTCATTTTTTCACACACCGTCTAGCGGTGTACGCTCCTCACACACTACTGTGTACCGGCTGGTATCATGGACAAATAGAAGCTATCTGGGTGTGACTCTGGAAGAAAAAGCCGATGAGTTTTTCCAGACCTACACCTTAGAGTGCTGTCCGCATTTCAAACAGTTTCGTATATCTGCTGTTTGACTGTCAAAGCTAGACAGAGACAGCGTGTGTCAGTCCCTATACAAATAGACAGAGATTGACAATTTTCCCTACAGACACCATATAGCAGTGTACGCGCCTCACACACTACCGTGTACCACCTTGTATCACAGACAAATAGAAGCTATCTCTGTGTGACTCTGGAAAAAAAAGTCGAGGAGTCTTTCCATTTTTCCAGACCTACACCTTAGCGTGCTGTCCGCTTTTCAAACAGTTTCGTATATCTGCTGTTTGATAATGGTCAAAACTAGACAGCATGTGTCAGTCCCTATTAGAGTTGAGCGAAACGGGTCGAAAAAATTCAAAAGTCGCCGACTTTTGGCAAAGTCGGGTTTCATGAAACGAAACCCGACCCTAGGATGAGGTCGGCCACGAGATCGGCGACTTACGCGCCAAAGTCGGGTTTCAAAAGTTTGTTTTGCGCTCTTTTTCAGCCAATCAGGATCCACGGACACTGTGGGCAACGTGATGACATAGGCACGGGTCACCACCATCTTTCAGAAGGGCATGCAAGTGATTGGCTTGCTTTGGTGGGCGTCACAGCGGGTATAAAAGGGCGTGCACGCCGACCGCCATCTTACTTCTGCCGATCTTAGTATAGGGAGAGGTTGCTGCTGATTCTGTAGGGAGAGCGTTAGGCAGGGAAGAAGACAAAAAAACTGCTTCTGCTGCTAGCGATTTGGCCTGCACAACACACAAGTCACTGTGTGTGCAGTGCAAGGGGAGGCTATATTGTGGTGTATCAGTGGTGTTGGTTGTTGGGCTGCCTTCTAAGGCTTCCTGACACGCTGGCATTGCTGTTTACCCACTGCTCCGCAAACTGCTTTTTTAAAAGCAATCCAATCTCCCTTATCCTCTCGTCACTTTGGTCACAGGCAGCTGTGCCATCGAGCGTGTCACATAGCGCTCAGATATCAGTGGGCCGCACACAATCCACAAGTGTCCAGTGTCCAAAAGTGTACGCAGAGATTCAAAATCTCCATTATCCTCTCGTCACTTTGGTCACAGGCAGCTGTGCCATAGAGCGTGTCACATAGCGCTCAGATATCAGTGGGCCGCACACAATCCACAAGTGTCCAGTGTCCAAAAGTGTACGCAGAGATTCAAAATATCCATTATCCTCTCGTCACTTTGGTCACAGGCAGCTGTGCCATCGAGCGTGTCACATAGCGCTCAGATATCAGTGGGCCGCACACAATCCACAAGTGTCCAGTGTCCAAAAGTGTACGCAGAGATTCAAAATCTCCATTATCCTCTCGTCACTTTGGTCACAGGCAGCTGTGCCATCGAGCGTGTCACATAGCGCTCAGATATCAGTGGGCCGCACACAATCCACAAGTGTCCACTGTCCACAAGTGTACGCAGAGATTCAAAATCTCCATTATCCTCTCGTCACTTTGGTCACAGGCAGCTGTGCCATCGAGCGTGTCACATAGCGCTCAGATATCAGTGGGCCGCACACAATCCACAAGTGTCCAGTGTCCAAAAGTGTACGCAGAGATTCAAAATCTCCATTATCCTCTCGTCACTTTGGTCACAGGCAGCTGTGCCATCGAGCGTGTCACATAGCGCTCAGATATCAGTGGGCCGCACACAATCCACAAGTGTCCACTGTCCACAAGTGTACGCAGAGATTCAAAATCTCCATTATCCTCTCGTCACTTTGGTCACAGGCAGCTGTGCCATCGAGCGTGTCACATAGCGCTCAGATATCAGTGGGCCGCACACAATCCACAAGTGTCCACTGTCCACAAGTGTACGCAGAGATTCAAAATCTCCATTATCCTCTCGTCACTTTGGTCACAGGCAGCTGTGCCATCGAGCGTGTCACATAGCGCTCAGATATCAGTGGGCCGCACACAATCCACAAGTGTCCACTGTCCAAAAGTGTACGCAGAGATACAAAATCTCCATTATCCTCTCGTCACTTTGGTCACAGGCAGCTGTGCCATCGAGCGTGTCACATAGCGCTCAGATATCAGTGGGCCGCACACAATCCACAAGTGTCCAGTGTCCAAAAGTGTACGCAGAGATTCAAAATCTCCATTATCCTCTCGTCACTTTGGTCACAGGCAGCTGTGCCATCGAGCGTGTCACATAGCGCTCAGATATCAGTGGGCCGCACACAATCCACAAGTGTCCAGTGTCCAAAAGTGTACGCAGAGATTCAAAATATCCATTATCCTCTCGTCACTTTGGTCACAGGCAGCTGTGCCATCGAGCGTGTCACATAGCGCTCAGATATCAGTGGGCCGCACACAATCCACAAGTGTCCAGTGTCCAAAAGTGTACGCAGAGATTCAAAATCTCCATTATCCTCTCGTCACTTTGGTCACAGGCAGCTGTGCCATCGAGCGTGTCACATAGCGCTCAGATATCAGTGGGCCGCACACAATCCACAAGTGTCCACTGTCCACAAGTGTACGCAGAGATTCAAAATCTCCATTATCCTCTCGTCACTTTGGTCACAGGCAGCTGTGCCATCGAGCGTGTCACATAGCGCTCAGATATCAGTGGGCCGCACACAATCCACAAGTGTCCAGTGTCCAAAAGTGTACGCAGAGATTCAAAATCTCCATTATCCTCTCGTCACTTTGGTCACAGGCAGCTGTGCCATCGAGCGTGTCACATAGCGCTCAGATATCAGTGGGCCGCACACAATCCACAAGTGTCCACTGTCCACAAGTGTACGCAGAGATTCAAAATCTCCATTATCCTCTCGTCACTTTGGTCACAGGCAGCTGTGCCATCAAGCGTGTCACATAGCGCTCAGATATCAGTGGGCCGCACACAATCCACAAGTGTCCAGTGTCCAAAAGTGTACGCAGAGATTCAAAATCTCCATTATCCTCTCGTCACTTTGGTCACAGGCAGCTGTGCCATCGAGCGTGTCACATAGCGCTCAGATATCAGTGGGCCGCACACAATCCACAAGTGTCCACTGTCCACAAGTGTACGCAGAGATTCAAAATCTCCATTATCCTCTCGTCACTTTGGTCACAGGCAGCTGTGCCATCGAGCGTGTCACATAGCGCTCAGATATCAGTGGGCCGCACACAATCCACAAGTGTCCACTGTCCACAAGTGTGTGCAGAAATTCTAAAACTCCCCTGTCCTACAGACACCTTGTACCTTGTTTTACATTACTATATAGTTTGTTGGATTTTGTCTACATTTCTACCAAAAATGAGGAAGGCTGGTGGAAGAGGCCGTGGAATTGGGCGGGGGTTGGCAGCTGGTAATGATGGTGTTGGTGGTGGATCTGATGGTAGTGGCAAGAGCAAAATAGGACCAAATGCAGGAGGTGCTGACCCTGCGTCATCGTCTGTCTACATAAGGCCTCGAATGCTTATTTTTCTAGGAGTTGGCAAACCGCTTTTAAAGGCAGAGCATCAGGAAAAAGTTTTGTCTTACATTGCTGACTCAGCCTCCAGCTCTATCGCCTCCTCTTCTTCAGTTGTAAAAAGTAAAAGCACTGAGTCGTCATTGGAGGCTCATGTTCATGAACCACACCTTTCCTTGTGTCCTTCACCCCAACCAAGATTGAAGGATGATGCAGGCCATACTACTGATTACTCCATGGAGGTGTTTTCACATACCATGCCTGGATTATCAAGTCAAATGGTGAATTACCCAGGCCAAGATGAATCTGACAAGGAGTGCACTGATGCACAGCCGCTGATGGATGATTCTGCTGGTACATTCACTCAGAGCACTACATTGTCCTCGCAGTGTACAGAGCCAGATTTTGACCCTGATGAGACTCAGGTGCCCCTTCCCGCACACTATACCACCATACACGGTGACACAGAGAAAGGTGCACATGACATAGAAGAGGAGGTGATGGATGACCCAGTTGTTGACCCAGATTGGCATCCATTGGGGGGAAGAGGGTGCTGCTTCCAATAGCTCAGATGAGGAGCATCCACAGCAGACATCGACATCGCAGCAGCTGTTATCTGGCAGGCCCGGAGCACTCCAAAGACAGGTTCCAAACATCAAAAGAGTTGCTGGACAGCTTGTCCAGAGGGTCAAAAGATCACAGCGTGCTAGGCCGCAAAATGTCTGCCAAAGTAGGAAGAGTGCAGTGTGGCAGTTTTTTGAACAAAATCCTCATGATCAGGCCAAGGTTATCTGTAAGAAGTGCGCAAAGACCTTTAGCCGAGGGAAAAATCTGAAAAATTTGAATACCAGTTGCATGCTTAGACATTTAACCAGCATGCACTTGCAAGCGTGGACACAACACCAAACCTCAAGTGCCACATGTGCAACTGATCACAACGAAGGTAGTCAGCAATGCTACATTGTTTCCCCCACTGTAAGCACACCGGTTAGCACAGCAGCAAATGTTGAGGTGTCGTTGCAAGGCCACAGCAGTCAGGGAATCCCACTGTTATATCAACGAAAGACTGATTCTAGGCCATCAGAAAGAACAACAACTCCATCACCATCATCAACCCTCTCTCAGTCCGCCCTGTCCACCGCTACTTCCACCATATGCAGCTCTCAAGTCCAGCTCACCCTCCCAGACACTATGAGTAGGTCAAGAAAGTACTCAGTCTCTCATCCGCGTACACTGGGTTTGAACGCCCACATTGCCAAACTAATCTCGTTTGAGATGATGCCCTTTCGGTTGGTGGAAAGCACAGCTTTCCGCGAACTCATGGCCTATGCAGTACCACGCTATGACCTACCCAGTCGCCACTTCTTCTCTCACAAAGCCATCCCAGCCCTCCACCATCATGTGAAAGACCGCATTGTCCATGCACTCAAGCAGTCAGTGAGCGGAAAGGTGCACCTCACAACTGATGCATGGTCCAGTCGGCATGGCCAGGGCCGTTACGTGTCCATCACTGCACACTGGGTTAATGTGGTGGATGCAGGGTCCACAGGGGACAGCGGTGGTGGGACAGTGCTGCCTAGCCCACGGTCTAGGAAACAGTTGGCTGTAGGCGTTCGACCCTCCTCCTCCTCCTCCAGAAGCGACAGCTCATCCACAGAGCGCAGTCGTACGAGCACTCCATCTGCAGCTGCCACTGTTGCACACGATGTGTCCCCCTATCGAGCAGCTAGTGGAAAGCGTCAGCAGGCTGTGTTGCAGATGATGTGTTTGGGCGACAGACACACCGCCGAGGTGCTGGCCGAGTACTTGAAGCGACAAACTGAGTCATGGCTGGGCAGTGTACATCTTGAGGCAGGCAAGGTAGTTAGTGATAACGGCCGTAATTTTGTGGCAGCCATAGCCCTTTCAAAACTCAGCCACATACCTTGCTTGGCTCACACCTTGAACCTGGTGGTGCAGTGCTTCCTCAAAAATTATCCGGAGTTAACAGCCCTGCTCCAGAAGGTGCGAAGACTGTGCGCGCACATCCGCCGGTCGCCTGTACACTCCGTTCGTATGCAGAAGCTGCAGCGATTGCTCCACCTTCCCAACCACCGCCTCATTATCGACATTGCAACAAGGTGGAACTCCACCCTGCACATGGTGGAGCGGCTGTGCGAGCAGAGGCAGGCCATAATGCATTTGTGGGAGGATACACGGCCAGGCACTTTGAGAGCAGACATGGAGTTGACAGGCGTGCAGTGGTCGAAGCTGAAAGACCTTTGTAAAGTCCTTCAGTGTTTTGAGGAATGCACACGGCTGGTAAGCATGAGCATCCCACTTATGCGTCTGCTCATGCAAACTTTGACGCACCTTAAGGAGCAGGCGTCTGCAGCCAATGTTGATGAGGAGGAAGAGGAGGAGGGAATCCTTGATGACATTCAGCCATTGTCTGCTCAGGGACCTCTCCTGGACGAGGTGGAGGAAGAAGAGGAGGAGGAGGAGGAGGATGATGGGGATGATTACTTAGGGGAGGAGGATGCATCTCATGGGGCAAGTGAAAATGTTGGCGTGGCAAGGTCTGGTACAGGGTTTGTGCGTGACTGGAGGGATGTGGATTTGCCAGAAAGTGCTCCTCCACCCAGCACTCGCAGTGCATCATTGACACCGGGAACATTGGCCCACATGTCAGATTATGCCTTGCGGATCCTAAAAAGGGACCCCCGCATTGCCAAAATGATGAACGATGACGACTACTGGTTGGCCACCATCCTGGATCCACGCTATAAAGGCAAATTACAAAACATCATGCCACAGGAGAACCTTGACCTAATATTGGCTAATAAACAAGCAACTCTGGTAAATCGGTTGCTTGAGGCATTCCCAGCACACAGCAGCGGTGATGGTTCTCACACGAACCGTACGGGCCGGGGGCAGCTTGGCAGAGGTGTTCGTGGTGCACACAGCAGAAGTGGCGTTGGAGACAGGGGTTTCATGACAATGTTGTGGACTGATTTTTCAAATACCGCTCACACAACTGGTAATACTGCATCGATGGAAAGTGACAGGAGACAGCAGTTGTCAACTATGGTTACAAACTACTTTTCCTCCCATATCGATGTTCTCCCACACAGGTCATTCCCCTTTGACTATTGGGCCGCTAAACTGGACACCTGGCCTGAATTGGCCCAATATGCCTTACAGGAGCTCGCTTGCCCAGCTGCAAGTGTGCTATCGGAAAGAGTCTTCAGAGCAGCTGGATCAATCCTGACAGAAAAAAGGACCCGTCTGTCAACCCAAAATGTGGATGATCTAACCTTCATTAAAATGAACCACGCATGGGTTTCCAAGGATTTTGTCCCACCTTCCCCTGATGACACATAGGGTGACAGAAAAATGGCTGGCTTTGGTCCACCTCTTCCTGGTACTTCACCTATTTCGCCTTTTGCATCAGTTGAATGTCCAACATCAACATATGCCACTTTCTAAAACTCCCTAACTGTGCTGCCTCCCCCCCATGGCCGGGGTCACCACCTAGCGCACGACACCGTGCGAGTGCCGTTGCCCTGGACAGGTGGGTAGGCCGACTCTTGGGCGTGGGCACTGGCACAGGGTCCCTCATAGTGCAATCAAGTGTCTCTGACGGTGGTGGTGCACACCCGCCGTCAGACACACCGCTGTACTATGAGGGGCCCAGTGCCAGTACCGACGCCCACGAGTGTGCCCCCTTGCTTGGCCAGGGCCCCAGCATTTGCAATCTTTACCTCTCCCTGCTCCTCCGCTGTGTAATCTGGGCCGTCAAATCCATACTGTGCCTGACACCGTCTGAGCCTGCCTCCTGATGTATAGACATATATTTTGAATGTGTACGCTATCCATACATGTTATCCGGGGATACGGTACCCCTTCTAACCTTTGTGCAATGACGTGCAATCCATACTGGGCATAACACCGTCTGAGCCTGCCTCATGCTGTATAGACATATATTTTGAATGTGTACGCTATCCATACATGTTATCCAGGGATACGGTACCCTTTCTAACCTTTGTGCAATGACGTGCAATCCATACTGGGCCTAACACCGTCTGAGCCTGCCTCATGCTGTATAGACATATATTTTGAATGTGTACGCTATCCATACATGTTATCCGGGGATAAGGTACCCCTTCTAACCTTTGTGCAATGATGTGCAATCCATACTGGGCCTAACACCGTCTGAGCCTGCCTCATGCTGTATAGACATATATTTTGAATGTGTACGCTATCCATACATGTTATCCAGGGATACGGTACCCTTTCTAACCTTTGTGCAATGACGTGCAATCCATACTGGGCCTAACACCGTCTGAGCCTGCCTCATGCTGTATATACATATATTTTGAATGTGTACGCCATCCATACATGTTATCCAGGGATACGGTACCCTTTCTAACCTTTGTGCAATGACGTGCAATCCATACTGGGCCTAACACCGTCTGAGCCTGCCTCATGCTGTATAGACATATATTTTGAATGTGTACGCTATCCATACATGTTATCCAGGGATACGGTAACCTTTCTAATCTTTGTGCAATGACGTGCAATCCATACTGGGCCTAACACCGTCTGAGCCTGCCTCATGCTGTATAGACATATATTTTGAATGTGTACGCTATCCATACATGTTATCCGGGGATACAGTACCCTTTCTAACCTTTGTGCAATGACGTGCAATCCATACTGGGCCTAACACCGTCTGAGCCTGCCTCATGCTGTATAGACATATATTTTGAATGTGTACGCTATCCATACATGTTATCCGGGGATACGGTACCCCTTCTAACCTTTCTGCAATGACGTGCAATCCATACTGGGCCTAACACCGTCTGAGCCTGCCTCATGCTGTATAGACATATATTTTGAATGTGTACGCTATCCATACATGTTATCCGGGGATACGGTACCCCTTCTAACCTTTGTGCAATGACGTGCAATCCATACTGGGCCTAACACCGTCTGAGCCTGCCTCATGCTGTATAGACATATATTTTGAATGTGTACGCTATCCATACATGTTATCCAGGGATACGGTACCCTTTCTAACCTTTGTGCAATGACGTGCAATCCATACTGGGCCTAACACCGTCTGAGCCTGCCTCATGCTGTATAGACATATATTTTGAATGTGTACGCTATCCATACATGTTATCCGGGGATACGGTACCCCTTCTAACCTTTGTGCAATGACGTGCAATCCATACTGGGCCTAACACCGTCTGAGCCTGCCTCATGCTGTATAGACATATATTTTGAATGTGTACGCTATCCATACATGTTATCCGGGGATACGGTACCCTTTCTAACCTTTGTGCAATGACGTGCAATCCATACTGGGCCTAACACCATCTGAGCCTGCCTCATGCTGTATAGACATATATTTTGAATGTGTACGCTATCCATACATGTTATCCAGGGATACGGTACCCTTTCTAACCTTTGTGCAATGACGTGCAATCCATACTGGGCCTAACACCGTCTGAGCCTGCCTCATGCTGTATAGACATATATTTTGAATGTGTACGCTATCCATACATGTTATCCGGGGATACGGTACCCCTTCTAACCTTTGTGCAATGACGTGCAATCCATACTGGGCCTAACACCGTCCGAGCCTGCCTCATGCTGTATAGACATATATTTTGAATGTGTACGCTATCCATACATGTTATCCGGGGATACGGTACCCCTTCTAACCTTTGTGCAATGACGTGCAATCCATACTGGGCCTAACACCGTCTGAGCCTGCCTCATGCTGTATAGACATATTTTGAATGTGTACGCTATCCATACATGTTATCCGGGGATACGGTACCCCTTCTAACCTTTGTGCAATGACGTGCAATCCATACTGGGCCTAACACCGTCTGAGCCTGCCTCATGCTGTATAGACATATATTTTGAATGTGTACGCTATCCATACATGTTATCCAGGGATACGGTACCCTTTCTAACCTTTGTGCAATGACGTGCAATCCATACTGGGCCTAACACCGTCTGAGCCTGCCTCATGCTGTATAGACATATATTTTGAATGTGTACGCTATCCATACATGTTATCCGGGGATACGGTACCCCTTCTAACCTTTGTGCAATGACGTGCAATCCATACTGGGCCTAACACCGTCTGAGCCTGCCTCATGCTGTATAGACATATATTTTGAATGTGTACGCTATCCATACATGTTATCCAGGGATACGGTACCCTTTCTAACCTTTGTGCAATCACGTGAAATCCATACTGGGCGTGATAACGGCTGGCGAGCTGTTAAGCAAGCTACAGCACCTGTCCAGACAAGTACAGGGATTCCCTAGCGAGGAGACTTATTTGATTGTTTTCTATGTTGGGACAGCAATTTTTGGGGAGCACTATACTCTGGAGAATGATAGATGGGGCCCACCATACACTGGAACATTCCAAAGGTGGACATCAGACACTGGAGCAGCATTTACAGGGCCCATTATACACTAGAGCATTAGAAATGGGGCCCATTATGTTTGGAGCATTATTTGGGCCCATAAGACAGTGGAGCTTCATCCATGGGGACCAACATATACTGTAGCATTATGTGGAGCTCATCATATACTGTTTCAAACATTATATGGGACCAATGATTTTGTATGGAGAAATAGATGGGCCTCGTCATGAGATGTAAAAAGTGAGGTATTTTTCATTGTACTATACCGCTATTTCTCTGCCGTATCGGAGCATGATGAGTTGTGGTATGTGTTAAAGGGGCGCTCTTTCGCCCAGGGCACATGAAAACCTGCAGCCAGCCCTCCCCCCCACAAATTTAGCCAAATAACCCCCATTTTTCAGTGCGTAACTTGTATTATGAAGTTAATTAAGGTTGACAAGCTTAAGTAAGAAGAATTGATGCTTTTGGCATTCAAATGGGCACTGTAGGTGTGTTTCCTGTCCTCCTCTCACTGCCGACTTTTATTCCCCATTGACTTACATTGGGTTTCGTGTTTCGGGACGACCCCGACTTTTCCCTATAATCGGACGATCTTGCTCGACCCGACTTTTGGAAAAGTCGGGTTTCACGAAACGAAACGCGACCCTAAAAAAGCAAAAGTCGCTCAACTCTAGTCCCTATACAAATAGACAGAGATTGACAATTTTCCATACAGACACCGTATAGAGCTGTCTGATTCTCAAACAGTATTGTATATCTGCCATTCGCATTACAGTCACATCTATACAGAGTCAGCGTGTGTGTGTGACACTCCATAAATACATATACGAAGATTGTTAGTTACACAATAAGCGTATACAGCTGTACACTTCTGATACAGTTCCGTATATCTGCTTGTTGGATCACGGTCCAATACATACTGTGAGAGCGTCTATGACTAACAAAATATATACGTAGATTTATTTTTTTAATACACCTTACACAGCTGGGCGCTGCTCATACAGTACCATCTCTCTGCTGGTATTTTTGGTACATTTTCCCAATCATGAGGAAGTATGGTGGAAGAGTCTGCAGACGTGGGCAGGGGGCGCAGCTGGTACTGATGGTGGTGGTGCATCGGCTGGTTCTGGCAGAAGCACAATAGCAGCTAAGGCAGGAGGTGTTGAGCCTGCGTCATTGTATGGCCCAAGAAGGCCTGTAAGGTTGCCTTTTCTTGGAGTAGGAAAACTGCTTTTAAAGCCGGAGCATCAGGAACATGTTTTGGCGTGCATTGCCGAAACAGCCACCAGCTCTATTGCCTCCTCTTCTGAACGTTAGAAACCTGCAAGCACGAAGTCGTCAGTGCAGGGTTCTGGTCAGGAAAAACACCTTGCGGCATCAGTAGTAAAAGATAAAATGTAAAAAAAAAAAAAATATTGTTATTCTTACCCTCCGACGTCCCGCGTAGCCTTCCCGCCTCTCCACGCATCCGTTCCCAGTAATCCTTTGCGAAAATGCCCGCGATGACGTCCGTTCTCGCGGGATCGCGATGTCTCGAGGTAATTCGCGATGACGTCGCGCGAATGACCGCGAGACTTCGCGATCCCGCGAGAACGGACGCCATCGCGGGCATTTTCGCAAAGGACTACTGGGAACGGATGCGTGGAGAGGCGGGAAGGCTGCGCGGGACATCGGAGGGTGAGAATAACAATATTTTTTATTTTTAAATTCTATTTTTTACAGGGATATGGTACCCAAAGCCCGGAGGACAGTCTCCTCCTCTCCTACGAACCGTGGGTACCATCCGCAATTGTTCTGCTTACTTTCCGCATGGTGTGCACAGCCACATGCGGGAAGTAAGCGGAACAAAAAAAATGGCAGCACAGGAATCGCTGCAATACTCGCATCCCCATTCATTAACATTGGACTCGCTAGACTCGCAACGAATAGCGAGTTTCCGAGTCGGACTCGTTAGAGTCTAGCGATTCCGAGTATTTCAGGATTCGCCCATCCCTAATGCTTAGACATTTAATCAACATGCACTTGCAAGCGTGGACGGACTACAAAATCTCAGGTAGCACATGTGCACCTGCTACGACTGAAGGTAGCCAGCAACGCTCCATCGCTTCCCCCACTGTAAGACCACCGCCACCGTTAAGCACACCACCATCACTAAATGTGGAGGTGTCGTCGCAAGGCCAAAGCACTCAGGGAATCACAATGGTTTTGCAGCACAACACTGAATCTAGGCCATCACCACCAATACCATCACCAACCCCCTCTCACTCCGTCCGGTCCACCGCTACTTCCCCCATATGCAGCTCTCCAGTCCAGCTCACCCTACCAGACACTGAGTAGGACAACAAAGTACTCATCCTCTCATCCGCGTACACTTTGTTTGAACGCCTACATTGCCAAACTAATCTCATTAGAGATGATGTCATACCGTTTGGTTGAAATCGAAGCTTTCCGTGACCTCATGGCCTACGCTGTCCCACGCTATGACCTACCCAGTCGGCACTTCTTTTCTCGAAAAGCCATCCCTGCCCTCCACCAGCATGTGAAAGACCGCATTGTCCATGCACTAAAACAGTCAGTGAGTGGAAAGGTGCACCTCACAACAGATGCATGGACCAGTAGGCATGGCCAGGGCCGTTACGTGTCCATCTGTTATGAATGAGTCACTGTAGGAGGCAAAAACAGAAATGCTAGCTAAGTCCAGAAAACCAGAAAAGTTGGTAGCTATCGGATTGCAGACCCCTGAACCTATCAACAACTAGCAGTAGCCGTGGGGGGTTCCTACGATGCCCTAAAGAGTATAGAAATTCCAGGCTCTACCACCCATTGAAGGTGCTCTGGGGGTAAAAAAACTATATACAAGTAATAAAGCAAACCCCGGCACTCAAATGAGGACAAAGGAATAGATGCATAAGTGATTTTATTGAAACACTGCAAAGGGAACCTAACCAGAGCAACAGCACCAACGTTTCGGCATAAAGCCTTTCTCAAGGTAGTTGCATTACTGGTTAGAGCAGGAAAACGCGGGTCTCACAGGACAACCGGGTATTTTCAAATGGAGGTAAGGTTCCATACATTTCGCAGAGTGTGCGTGGGTGGAGGAGTGATAAGGTCACTATGCTAGGTGAGTGGATGGACG
This sequence comes from Dendrobates tinctorius, assembly GCF_039654945.1. Taxonomy (NCBI): domain Eukaryota; kingdom Metazoa; phylum Chordata; class Amphibia; order Anura; family Dendrobatidae; genus Dendrobates; species Dendrobates tinctorius. Next base: position 2,520,919 of record NW_027361712.1, read on the forward strand.
CCTGCAGTAGAGGTCCGGGACAGGCACATGTGGCGGTGGGAACGGCTGCGGCGGCGACATGTGCCTGTCCCGGAACTCTACAGCAGGCGTCCATCCACCATCCACTCACCTAGCATAGTGACTTTATCACTCCTCCACCCACGCACACTCTGCGAAATGTATGGAACCTTACCTCCATTTGAAAATACCCGGTTGTCCTGTGAGACCCGCGTTTTCCTGCTCTAACCAGTAATGCAACTACCTTGAGAAAGGCTTTATGCCAAAACGTTGGTGCTGTTGCTCTGGTTAGGTTCCCTTTGCAGTGTGTCAATAAATTCACTTATGCATCTATTCCTTTGTCCTCATTTGAGTGCCGGGGTCTGCTTTATTACCTACGATGCCCTAGACCCCTCGATCACAGCCGGAGAACTGCCTAGCCTAAAGACAGAAAGGGAAATCTAAACTGCCCCAGAGCAGACCCCAAAGCAATAGGCAGCCCCCAACATATAATGACGGTGAAGCAAGAAGAAAGAACACTAACACAGATAGAAAGATAGACTGAGCAAATGATGGGGCCCAAGCTAACTAGATAGGACAGGATAGGAAAGCTGCTGTCTGCAATCCGCGAAAAACCCTATGAAAATAAGAGCCAACAGACTGACAAGGAAAAAGGCCCTGAAGACGCTAGGCTTCAAAAAGACTATGTCAGTACTCAGGTATTTTCTGAAGACAGAGCAACCGACAAAAAGGAATTCAGCTCACCCCAGCAGGGAATTGCAGAATCCAGAAAAGCAAGGCAAACTAAAACCAAAACACAAATGCAAAAAGGCAAAGCAGAAAACTTAGCTTTTGAGGAGCAGGAATCAGATTGGTCTCCTAGAATTCCACAGAGAAATCACCAGCAAGGAGGAAGGGCGTCAGCTGCCTTATATCCAGTCAGAGATCCCCGTCGCCCAGTCATCCTCTCCCAGCTCAGGTGCTTGGTAATCAGCCTCACTACCTTCCTTCACCAGAAGAGGGAGTTTATCAGACCTCAATGGTGAAGGGGAAAATGAACTCATAACATCCATCACTGCGCACTGGGTTAATGTGGTGGATGCAGGCTCCACTGGGGACAGTGGTGGTGGAACAGTGCTGCCTTGCCCACGGTATAGGAAACAGTTGGCTGTAGGCTTTTGATCCTCCTCCTCCTCTATCAGCGAAAGCTCGTCCACAGAGCGCAGTCGCACGAGCACTCCATCCACAGCTGCCAGTGTTGCACACGAGGTGTCCCACTATCGTACAGCTGGTGGTAAGCGTCAGCAGGCTGTGTTAAAGATGATGTCTTTGGGCGACAACAGACACACCGTGGAGGTACTGGCCGACTACTTGCAGCGACAAACTGAGTCATGGCTGGGCAGTCTACATTTTGAACCAGGCAAGGTAGTCAGTGATATCGGCCATAATTTTGGGGCAGCGATAGCCTGTGCAAAACTCACACACATACCTTGCCTGGCTCACACTTTGAACCTGGTGGTGCCGTGCTTCCTTAATAATTATAATAATTATCCGGAGTTAACATCCCTGCTCCATAAAGTGCGAAGACTGTGCTCGCACATCCGTTGCTCAAGCGTCCACTCCACTCGTATGCAGAAGCTGTGGCGATTGCTCCACCTCCCCAAGCACCGTCTAATCATAGACATTGCAACAAGGTGGAACTCCACCTTGCACATGGTTGAGAGGCTGTGCGAACAGAGGCAGGCTGTAATACATTTGTGGGAGGATACACAGGCATGCAGTTTGAGGGAAGACATGGAATTGTTGGGTGTGCAGTGGTCAAAGCTGAAAGACCTCTGTAAAGTCCTTCAGTGTTTTGAGGAATGCACACGGCTGCTAAGCGCAGACGACGCCATCATAAGCATTCCACTTATGCGTCTGCTCATGCAAAGTTTGACACACATTAAGGATCAGGCGTCTGCAGCGGAGGAGAAGGAGGGAAGCCTTGATGACACTCAGCCATTGTCTGGTCAGGGAGCTGTCCTGGATGAGGTGGAGGAAGAAGAGGAAGAGGAGGAGGATGAGGGGATGATTATTTTGGGCAGGAGGATGATTCTCCGGGGGCCAGAGAAAATGTTGCGTTCCAAGGTCAGGTACAGTGTTTGTGCGTTACTGTAGGGATGTGGATTTTCCAGAAAGTGCTCCTCCACCCACCACTGGCAGTGCATCATTGACATCTGGAACATTGGCCCACATGTGCGATTATGTCTTGCAGATCCAAAAAAGGGACCCCCCGCATTGCCAAAATGATGAAAGATGATGACTACTGGCTGGCCAGCATCCTTGATCCAAGCTACAATCTCAAATTACACAACATCATGCCACAGGAGAACCTAGATATAATATTGGCTAACAAACAAGCAACTCTGGTAAACCGTTTGTTTGAGGCTTTCCCAGCACACAGCAGTGTTGGGCACAATGGAAGAGGTATTCGTGTTGCACACAGCTGAAGTGGCATTGGAGACAGGGGTTTAATGACCATGTTGTGGAATGATTTCTCAAGTACCGCTCACACGACTGCTAATACTGCATCGATTAAAAGTGACAGGAGACATCAGTTGTCAACTATGGTTACAAACTACTTCTCCTCCCATATCGATGTTCTCCCTCACAGGTCATTCCCCTTTGACTATTGGGCCTCTAAACTGGACGCCTGGCCTGAATTGGCACAATGTGCCTTACAGGAGCTCGCTTGCCCTGCTGCTAGTGTGTTATCTGAAAGAGTCTTCAGTGCTGCTAGATCAATCCCTGACAGAAAAAAGAACCCGTCTGTCTACCCAAAATGTTGATGATCTAACCTTCATTAAATTGAACCATGCATGGGTTTCAAAGGATTTTGTCCCACCTTCCCCTGATGACACATAGGTTGCCAAAAAAACTGCCTCGCTTTTGTTCTCCTCTTCCTCGGACTTGCCCAACTACGCCCTTTGCAGCAGCTGAATGCCCAGCCACACATCAACATATGCCATTTTTTTAAACCTCCCTAAGTGGGCTGCCCACCCCCCAAATGGCTCGGGTCAACACCTGGCGCACCCGGGCAATTGCCATTGCTCTGAACAGGTGGATGGGCCCACAGATGGCAGATGGCACTGGCACAGGGCCTCTCATAGTACAATACAGTGTCTCTGACGGTGGGGGGCCCACTCGCCGTCAGACACACCAGCGTACTATGAGGGGCCCTGTGACAGTACCGTTGATCACGAGTGTGCCCCCACTGCTTGGTCATGGCCACAGCACTTGCAAGTTGCAATACTTACCTCTCCCTTCTCCACCGCTGTGTAGTCTGGGCAGTTAAATCCTTCACATTGATGGCCACTAGAAATTTTGTTGTGTAAGATGTAGCTATGGCCTTTCCTGCTGGCCTCTACCTTCAGATGATCAATGGCTACCATTTGTAGTGGCCGTCAACTTACAAGCGGATGCAGTGGTGCTTTATTTTCACCTTTCACAGTTGTGATAGTCACAGACTTGTGACATTCCTGCCACTATTTTTCAATGTCTCCTCTCATGTCAATCCAATAGAACTGCCTACGGTCTGTGGCTTCTGTCTTTTGCACTCCAAAATGACCAGACACATCATGAAAGGCAGTGAGGACCATGTCTACATTTCTCCCTGTGATCAGTTTGATGGAGACGAGTAACGGTGATGTTATCCACGCTACTGCGATAAAGCAATCCTTTCTTCACAAAGAACCGTTTTCGCTGTCTCCACAGACACAGTAATTGAGGGTCTGCATCGCCTCTGCAACATGTACCGGGAGGATTTCCCGCAATGAGTAATTCCCATATTTCTGCTAACACTCGACTTTCCGTCTGTACTTGTATCCATGTAGTTTCCAGTAGCGGAGAGTCTGGACTGGCTTACTGAGATAGAAATATATACGAAGATTTAAAAGTACCACAACACTGTATACTGTTGTACGCTTTGACTACCTTTCCCTTTTACTACTTGTTAAATTCTGGTGTAATACTGTACATACTGAGCCTGTGAGTGTCTGTCTGACTCTGGAAGTATAGATGGAAATTTAAAATTACCCCTAGACTGAATACACCTGGTATGTGCTGATACTCTACCTTTGTTCAAAATTTTGCATTACGGTATCATCCATTGTGAGTGAGCGTGTGTGGTTTACGCCTTCTATATATACAGTGAATCGGAGATACCAATTTTTTCCCTATACTCGATACAGTACCTTTGTTCTACATTTAGTATTACGGTAAAATACATACTGAGTAAGCATCTGAGACTGACTATGGGACTATGTATACGGAGATTTCAATTGTACCCTATAATATATATACTTGCTATCTTGTTATCCAGTACCTTTTTTACAACATTTTTTATTATGGTCAAACCCAGACTGAGTGAGCGTCTGAGGGTGACTCCAGAAATATATACCGAGATTTCTCATTTGCCCAATGCTGTATACAGCTGTACGCTTGTGTTGCTTTACGCATTTACAGCTTTTCATATTCTTGTGTAATCCATTCTGTGCCTGAGAGCGTTTGTGTCTGCCTCCTGAAATGTATACGGACATTCAGAATGTTTACGCTATACTATATATACCTTGTATCTGGTGATACTGTACCCTTTTTCACCTTTTTATTTTATTGGGTAAATCATACTGAACCTGTGAGTGTCTGTGTATGACTCATGAAATATATACGGAGATTTACTGTTATCCCTAGACTGTAGAGAGCTGTACGCTTCTGACACAATACCATATATCTGCTGGTATTTTGGGTCAATTTTCTAAACCACCAGGAATTATGGTGGAAGAGGACGTGGGGGGCCACCTGGTACTGATGGTGGTGGTGGTGCATCTGCTGGTAGTGCCAAAAACACAATAGCAGCTAACGCAGGAGGTGTTGAGCCTGCGTCATGGTGTAGCTCTGGAAGGCCTGTAAGGCTCCGTTTTCTGGGAGTAGATTTTAAAGCTTTTAAAGCCAGAGCATCAGGAACTGTTTTTGGCTTACATTGCTGAAACAGCCTCCAGCTCTATTGCCTCCTCTTCTGAAGTTTATAAAAATGCAAGCACTGAGTCGTAAGTGCGGGCTTCTGGTCAGGAGCAACCACTTTCCTTATGTCCTTCACCCACACCAAAAGTGAAGGATGTGGCAGCACACACTTCAGATTACTCCATGGATCCCTTTTCACATACCATGCCTGGGTTAATTAAAAATGGGGCCCATCATATACTGGAGCATTCAAAATGGGGGACATCTGACACTGGAGCATCATCCATGAGGCACATCATATACTGGAGCATTCTAAATGGGGCAGATCAGACACTGGAGTAGCATCTATGGGGCACATGATACACTGGAGCATTAGAAATGGGGCCCATTATATATGGAGCATTATTAGGGCCCATAAGACACTGGAGCATCATCCATGAGGCCCATCATATACTGGAGCATTCCAAATGGGGCAGATCAGACAATGGAGTGGCACCTATGGGGCACATGATACACTGGAGCAATAGAAATGGGGCCCATTATATATGGAGTATTATTAGGGCCCATAAGACACTGGAGCATCATCCATGAGGCCCATCATATACTGGAGCATTCCAAATGGGGGACATCAGACACTGGAGCAGCATTTACGGGGCCCTTTATACACTGGAGTATTAGAAATGGAGCCCATTATATGTGGAGCTTTATTTGGGCCCATAACACACTGGAGCATCGTCCATGGGGACCATCATATACTGTAGCATTATGTGGAGCTCATCATATACTGTATGGAACATTATATGTGGCCAATTATTCTGTATGGAGAAATATATGGGGCTCATTATTCTGTATGGCGCACAATGTGGTGGCCATAATAATGTATGGAGTAATATACTGTCCTTTTTTTGAGCTATTGTACAATGTAAAAGAGATCAGTCATGTCAGCAGTGAAGTATTTGTCATTCTACTATACCTATATTTCTGTGCCGTATCGGAGTATCATGAGTTGTGGTATGTGTTAAATGGGCGCACTGACACTCTTTTGCCCAGGGCACACGAAAACCTGGAGCCAGCCCTACCCCCCACAACTTTAGCCAAATAACCCCCAGTTTTCAATGCGTAACTATTATTATGAAGTAAATTAAGGTTGACAAACTTCAGTAATAAGAATTGATGTTTTTGGCATTGAAATGGGTACTGTAGGTGTGTTTACTGTCCTCCACTCCCTGCCGACTTTGCTTCCCCATTGACTTGCATTGGGTTTCGTGTTTCAGTCGGCCTCCGACTTTTCCCTATAGTTGGCCGATTTCGTTCGACCCGACTTTTGAGAAAGTCGGGTTTTATGAAACCCGTCTCGACCATAACAAAGGCAAAGTCGCTCATCTCTAGTGCTGAGCACTTTGAACCCCCACGTGCTTCACAGAAATTTATAATGCAGAGCCATGAAAATAAAAAATATTTTTTTTCCAGAAAAGTGATTTTTTTTAGCCCCTAATTTTTTTATTTTTCCAAGGGTAACAGGAGAAATTAGACCCCGAAAGTTGGTAAATAGTGGAAACCCCTCAGTTCTTGCTCCAAGCCTAATCCCAACACAACCTTAACCCTAATCCCAACCCTAACCCTAATGCTAATCCATAACTCTAACCCTAATTCTAACCCTAACCCTAGCACTAATTCTAACCCTATCCCTAACCCTAATTCTAACCCTAATGGAAAATTGAAAATAAATTTATTTTCTGTATTTTATTATATGTTCCTAACTATGGGGGTGATAATAGGGCTTTTTTTTACTAATTTTTTATTTGGATCACTGTGATAGTTTATCACTGTGATCAAAATGAATGAATGGAAACTGCCTGCCGGCAAATACGCGGCGGGCGCACTGCGCATGCGCCTGCCATTTTCTTCCGGGACCAAGATGGTGGCGCCCACTGGAGGAGGCAGGAGGGCCCAGGTACTACGAGGATCACCGGGAGATACCAAGGGGGGATCGCGGACCCTATTTCTCTCTCCTCTGATGTGCGATCACATCAGAGGAGAGAGAAATTAAATGCAAAATCGCGGCTTTTTTGTGAACACCCTTATAGGGTTAATAACGGCGATCGCAAAAGCGGGGTCGGTAAATACCGACCCAAGTCATGTTCTCTGGGGTCTCAGCTACCCCCAGCAGCCGAGACCCCGGAGAAAATCCGATGCTGGGGGGCGCTATTTACTTTCTCCACAGCGCCGTGAATTAACGGCGCTGTGGTTTAGGTACCCTTAACTGCCGCCATTAAAAGGCGTATCCGCAGTCGTAAAGGGGTTAATGTGATCTTTTTGAGGCAAAGTAAACAGATCAACAGCAGGTAAAGAATTTGTTCTATTTATTTTTTACCCCATTCCTCATGCAGTATAAGTGATTATGAGTGGCCTTCCAACCCTTGATAAATCTATTTGCCCGGTTTTGAACTGACTCTAACTTCTGAATATCCTTTTTAAAATGTGGAGCCCATACTGAATCCCATATTCTAGATGTCACTTCACAAGTGATTTATAGCAGGGTAACAAAGTGTTTGGATAGCAGAATGTTATCTCTTTTTTTATGAACCCTAAAATCTTGCTTGCTTTTGCAACTGCTGCTTGACATTGAATACTGCTGCTCAGCTTACGTGTAACCAGAATACCCAAGTATTTCTCCTCTTCTGTAGTCCCGAGCATACTTCCATTTAATGTGTAAGCTGCAGCAGGATTACTCCATCCTAGGTGCATTACTCTACATTTATCATTATTAAATCTCTGTTGCCAAGTGTTTGCCCATTCAGACATCTTATCTAGATTGCTTTGCAATATTGTTATCTCAAGATCAGCTTTTAATATCCTACATAGTTTTGTGTCGTCTGCAAAGACTGACACTTTTCTCTCAATCCCATCCACAAGGTCATTAATAAAGAGGTTAAAAAGAATTGGTCCTAATACAGATCCTTGCAGTACACCACTGCTGGCTATACCCCATTTAGAATATGTCCCATTTACGATGACTCTGTTTTCTGTCTTTTAGCTAATTTCTTACCCATCTGCATGTAGTTTCCCCTGGTCCCTGATTCCGTAGCGTTAGTGAAAGGCTGCTATATGGTACAGTATCCACTGCCTTTGCAAAGGCTAGATAAATCACATCAGCTGCATTTCCAACATCCAGATTTGTAGTTACTTCCTTATATAAACTCAACATGTTGGTTAGACACAACTTATCTTTCATGAATCCATGCTAATTGTCAGTTATTATACTATTCTCTGCAATATATCTCTGAATGTCATCTCTTATAATGCCCTCAAAAAATTAGCACACTACTGATGTTAGACTTCTCAGACGGTAGTTGCCTGGATTAACCTTCCTACCTTTCTTAAATATCTTTACCATATCAGCCATCCTCGAATACTGTGGCACCAATCTGGCTACAAGAGAGTTTGAGAAGATGAGATACAGCAATCTGTCAATTACTCAGCTAAATTCCCTCAATATCTGTAGATGAATGACATCTGGGCCGGGGTATTTGCCTATTTTTAATTTGCTCAGATGCAGGCATATTTGTTCTTGTGTTAAACTAGTTATATCAGGTTGTGAACTTTGATTTTTGCCTTGTTGAATGATCCCTTGAACAATAGGTTCATTGGTGAACTGAACACACCTGAAAAGTGCCTGTTTAATATCTCAGCCTTTTCTTTGTCCTTTATAATTATCTTGTTATTTTCATCTTTTAAAGTGAACCTGTCAGCAGGATTTTGCTAGGTAAACTGAACGCATTGCTGTTTGGCATTATTGCACTGATTAAAATGATACCTTGTGTGAAGAAATCCATCTTGTGATTCTTGTGTAATCAGTGTTAGAAATTTTCAGTTAATGAGATGCTCGTGCTCTGGGGCAGGACTGCAGGCAAAGTCATATCTTGGTGCTCTAGTCCAGCGAAGCCAATAAGAGACATGCCCACAGGTCTGCCCCAAAGCACAAACATGTTTCTTATCATAGAGACAGAGAGAGAGACAGACTGTTTGTGATTTGGGGTGGGCCTGAAGGCAAATCAAGTCCCCATAGCACAGCCCCTTAACTGAGGATGGGCCACACCCTCAAAAGAAAACACATTTTGCTCCAGGAAAAATCTAAAGCCCCCGTTACACACTGCGATATCGCTAGCAATATCGCTGTAAAGTCACCGATTTTGTGACGTAGCAGCGATATTGCTAGCGATATCGCTGCATGTGATACTTACCTCCGACCGGCTCCCCCGCTGGTTATCGCTGATCGCGCGAGAAGCTCCTGGACCATTTCTCGTCGGGCGCTTCGTGTGGCGCCGACCAGCGACGCGTGGAGCCGGGCGGGAGGATGCAGGATCGCCGCGTCTGACAGGTAAGTAGCGATCCCCGTCCCCAGCGATGTCGCTGGTGAGATCTGCCTGTGTGGCAGCTCACTAGCGACCACCTAGCAATGCACCAGCGATCCTGACCGCATCATATCACTGGTCGGGATCGCTGGTGCATTGCTAGGTGTAACGGTACCCTTACACTATGTATGAGAAATTTCACTTTGTTATCTAGAATAAGTAGATACTTGCTGAGTAGTGTTGAGCGATACCGTCCGATACTTAAAAGTATCGTATCGGATGGTATCGGCCGATCTAAAAAAAATATCGGGTATCGCCGATTCCAATACTGGAAGTCCCATTCAAGTCTATGGGACTTCCGGTATCGGAATAAGAAAAACCCTCTTTTTGCCTTGTACAGCCTCTCTGGGGTCTGTACGGGCCTTTCGGGGGGCTGTGCCGGCCTGCCGGGGGGTCTGTGCAGGCTCCGGTGGTCTGTGCCGGCCTGCCGGGTGGTCTGTGCCGGCCTGCCGGTGGTCTGTGCCGGCCTGCCGGTGGTCTGTGCAGGCTCCGGGGGTCTGTGCCGGCCTGCCGGGTGGGCTGTGCCGGCCTGCCGGTGGTCTGTGCAGGCTCCGGTGGTCTGTGCCGGCCTGCCGGGGGGCTGTGCAGGCTCCGGTGGTCTGTGCCGGCCTGCCGGGGGGGCTGTGCCGGCCTGCCGGTGGTCTGTGCAGGCTCTGGGGGTCTGTGCCGGCCTGCCGGGGAGCTGTGCAGGCTCCGGTGGTCTGTGCCGGCCTGCCGGGGGGCTGTGCCGGCCTGCCAGTGGGCTGTGCAGGCTCCGGGGGGCTGTGCAGGCATCGTCCGATGGGACTACAAGTCCCATCGGGCGATGCCTGCTACCATGACAGTGATTGACACATTAGCCAATGATGGGACAGTAGTAGTCCCATCATCCGGCTAATGTGTTGAATGTAAAAAAAAAAAAAAAAATTTACATGCTACATACATACAACATGCATACTACATATATAATACATGTAACATGCATACTACATACATGCTACATACTACATGCATGCTACATACATGCTACATACTACATACATACTACATACATAATACATATATACTACATGCATGCAACATACATACAACATATATACTACATGCATGCAACATGCATACTACATATATACTACATGTAACATACTTACTACATATATACTACATGCTACATACATGCTACATACATACTACATACATAATACATATATACTACATGCATGCAACATACATACAACATATATACTACATGCATGCAACATGCATACTACATATATACTATATATACTACATGTAACATACATACTACATATATACTACATGCTACATACATGCAACATACATACTACATACATGCTACATACATACTACATACATAATACATATATACTACATGCATGCAACATACATACAACATATATACTACATGCATGCAACATGCATACTACATATATACTATATATACTACATGTAACATACATACTACATATATACTACATGCTACATACATGCAACATACACACTACATGCTACATACATGCAACATACATACTACATACATGCTACATACATACACACTACATGCTACATACATACTACATACATGCTACATACTACATACATGCTACATACATACTACATATATACCACATGCATGCAACATGCATACTACATATATACTGCATATACACTACATGCATGCAACATACATATATTCTACATACAATACATACATATAGACATACAGTACATATAACATAGAGTACATACTCACCGTCACTTGTCACTTTGATCCCCGAAGCCATTGTCCCCTTGAGGAATAAATATCAAAATAAAAAAACACCAATATACTGATCCCGATCCGCAGAAGTCCACGAGGGTCCCACGTCCATCTTGCGTGGAGAACAGCAGCATCAGCTGATGCTACCGTTCTCTACCAGCTCCAGGAATACAATGATGGAAGGTAGGTATCCTTCCGCACTGTATTCCTCCACCACTGTAAAAAAAAAGTCCCTAGTCTCACTTTATGCCATTGCTGCATGGGAATTTCCCACGCAGCAATGGCATAAAGTGAGACTAGGGAATTTTTTTTTTTTTTAAAGTGGTGGAGGAATACAGTGTGGAAGGATACCTACCTTCCGTCATTGTATTCCTGGAGCTGGTAGAGAATGGTAGCATCAGCTGATGCTGCTGTTCTCCACGCAAGATGGACGTGGGACCCTCGTGGACTTCTGCGGATCGGGGTAATTATATTGGTGTTTTTTTATTTTGATATTTATTCCTCAAGGGGACAATGGCTTCAGGGATCAAAGTGACAAGTGACGGTGAGTATGTACTCTATGTTATATGTACTGTATGTCTATATGTATGTATTGTATGTAGTATATATGTATGTTGTATGCATGTAGTATATATGTAGTATGCATGTTGCATGCATGTGGTATATATGTAGTATGTATGTAGCATGTATGTAGTATGTATGTTGCATGTATGTAGCATGTAGTGTGTATGTTGCATGTATGTAGCATGTAGTATATATGTAGTATGTATGTTACATGTAGTATATATAGTATATATTTAGTATGCATGTTGCATGCATGTAGTATATATGTTGTATGAATGTTGCATGCATGTAGTATATATGTATTATGTATGTAGTATGTATGTAGCATGTATGTAGTATGTATGTTGCATGTATGTAGCATGTAGTATATATGTAGTATGTATGTTACATGTAGTATATATAGTATATATGTAGTATGCATGTAGTATATATGTTGTATGTATGTTGCATGCATGTAGTATGTATGTAGTATGTAGCATGTATGTAGCATGTAGTATATATGTAGTATGTATGTTACATGTAGTATATATAGTATATATGTTGTATGTATGTTGCATGCATGTAGTATATATGTATTATGTATGTAGTATGTATGTAGCATGTATGTAGTATGTAGCATGTATGTAGCATGCATGTAGTATGTAGCATGTATGTAGTATGCATGTTGCATGTAGTATGTATATTACATGTAGTATATATGTAGTATGCATGTTGTATGTATGTAGCATGTATGTAGCATGTACATTTTTTTTTATTTTTTTTTTACATTCAACACATTAGCCGGATGATGGGACTACTGCTGTCCCATCATTGGCTAATGTGTCAATCACTATCATGGTAGCAGGCATCGCCCGATGGGACTTGTAGTCCCATCGGACGATGCCTGCACAGCCCCCCGGAGCCTGCACAGACCACCGGCAGGCCGGCACAGCCCCCTGGCAGGCCGGCACAGACCACCGGAGCCTGCACAGACCACCGGCAGGCCGGCACAGCCCCCCGGCAGGCCGGCACAGCCCCCCGGAGCCTGCACAGACCACCGACAGGCCGGCACAGCCCCCCGGCAGGCCGGCACAGACCCCCGGAGCCTGCACAGACCACCGGCAGGCCGGCACAGACCCCCGGACAGTCGGCACAGCCCCCCCGAAGGCCCGAACTGACGGCGCATCATGATGCGCACAGACAGCGCATCATGATGATGTCATTTCGGCAGCCAATCAGAGCCACAAAAGTGGCTCATTGCATTTTGGACTTCCGATTCCGGTATCCGATACGAAAAAAGTATCGGTACTCGGTATCGGAATTCCGATACGGCAAATATCGGCCGATACCCGATACTTGCGGTATCGGAAAGCTCAACACTATTGCTGAGATAAAATTCCATAGATTTTAGACCTGGGTCATGTTTAATATTCAAATAAAGTGAACTAACATCTAGAGTAAAAAATGGAAGGGCCATTTTTTTCTGCGACATCCTGAAACAAAGCTGTAAAGAATTTCAATCTGTTACACGAGAGTGTTTTTGGCTTACCCAATTTTTTAACTGTCATTTCTGCTCCTACAACTTTTTTTCAACCAGATCGGATGTAAGGCCATGACGTTTGAAGTCATTGTTGTTGACTTCTCCCAGATAAGAGGACTTTGGGAAACTCGTGTTAAGAAATATAAAGAGCGATGCAAAAAGGAGAAAGCGCGGATAGAAACTAGCGCCTTGCAAAAGTAAGTACAGTCAAATAGTATATGCTATATCACCAAAATATTTCTCAAAAGTATCAAATCTGCACTAAATCTACTAGTTTTTTTTACTAAAAATTCTTCCGCACATAGCCATAGAGCATTTTATTTAGGAAGACTTAAAAACACTTATACAGTTCTGTAGCATCGGCAGCATAGTGATCAGTGGTTAATAATAATTATTTTATTTCTACAGCGCTAACCACTTCGGCATCACTTTACAATTAAGCGGGGACATGTACAAACAATTAACATAACACAAAGTGACACATAGTTCAAAAGCTACGAGGAGTGAGGGCCCTGCTTGCTAGCTTACAATCTATATGGAAATAAGGGGGACACAATAGGCAGAAAGTCCCTGTCAAGTATGGTTCAGCCATTATTATAATAAATAGGGCATTGCAATTAAACTGCATGATCCAGTTACCAGCCAATATCTGTCTAGGTGCAGATGCCAAGTGCTATTGGGAGAAGGCAGTGTACACAGATGAATAGGAGAGACCATGTTCTGAGTAAAATTTATAAACAAGGGAGGGTTAGAATAGTGAATTGAGTGGTAAGCCTGCCTCATGAGCTATGTTTTTAAAGCACATTTAGAAACACGGGGGCTGGGTATTAGTCAGATCGTTCGTGGTAACGCATTTCAGAAAACTGGAACAGCATGAGAGAAGTTTTGGAGACGGGAGTTGGAAGTTCAGATTATGGAGTATGTTATTCTCAGATCAGTTGCAGAGAGGGGAGCACAGGTAAGATGATAGACACAGATGAGGGAAGAGATATAGGATGGGAAGAACTGTGGAGATCTTTGTGGATGAGAGACATAAGAGTACATATATAAAATGCAAATATTTAATGTCATATCAAAAAGTCATAATAACAACAATACAATTACAAGTACAAATACAAACAGTAGAAGATACAAAAGGATGGACTGATGGAGAAAACCCAAATGGTGCCCAGTCACTGTAAATAGTGAAGTGTCTAGGCAGAGAGCTGCTCCAGTATAATCTCAAAGCCTGCTCATTGTGGTAATAAATCACAAAATAGCAAGTAGGCAAAGTGAAGCAGCACTTTTCTGTAAGGGGACCTTATTTTCCACCATAATTTGCAAAATAAATGTTGCCAAATCAGGCAAGGTGATTTTCTGGATTTGTTTTCTCATTTTGACTCTCATAGTTGTGGTCTACCTTTGATGTCAATTACAGGCCTCTCTCATCTTTTTATGTGGGAGAACTTGCACAATTAGTGGCTGACTAAATACTTTTTTTCTCCACTGTAACTACAGTTCTTAATTTATAATGTCCAGAAGCCATAAATGCACATGTAGCTTTTCTTAACCTATATTTAATGGTTGTAACTCAGATGGATGTGGACCCTGTAGCACCAGCATCTATGCATGCTGCCCCTCTTCCCTTGCAGAGACCCCGGCTTACTCACCACTGTGGCCCGCACACCACACTTCCTCCTTCCTCTGTGTCTGATGATGGTGTGCGCACAGCACGTAGATCCCTGGGCACTGAATAGGGTGTGCGCTCCCTCTTTCTTAAAGGGGCTGCTTGTACCTTCCTAAAGTGTCCCCAGCCAGTTGCTGGGGGACATCTACTATTTAAGGCACCTCCACCAGCATAGAGGTGACTGAGCAAAGTGGTTAGTTAGGCCTTAGCACACTTGCTAGTTGTCAGGTCCCCACTACCCACCAGTCTACCTGTCCTGTTCATGTCTGCCCATACAGGCTTATCTATCTCAGTTTCAGCAGGTCCAGTCTGCTCCTGCCAATGCTCATCTGTACTCCAGCCGGTTCAGTCCGCTCCTGCCAGCGCTCAACTGAATTTCAGACTGTCCTGTTCGCACCTTCAACTGCTCATCTGTAAATTGTCAGGTCCAGTCTGCACCTGCCAGTGTTCATCTGAATATCAGCCAGTCCAGTTAGCATATGTCAGTGCACATCTGTAAATCAGATGGTCCAATTCACAACTGCCAGTGCTCATCTGTACTTCTGCAGCTCCAGTCTATACCTGTCAGTGCTCATCTGTATATCATCCAGTCTATTCTGCACCTGCCACTGCTCTCCTGCTTACCAGTCAGACCAGCCTACACCAGTTAGTGCCAATCTGTATATCAGCTAGACCTGTCTGTATCCATGGTCCCTGTCTTCTTTCAGTGCCTGCATCTGCTGTCCCACCCTCTGGGCAGTTCCTGCTACCAGTCCCATGGGGGTCAGCAGTACTTCTGTGGTCTGTCCTGGAGTAGCACCTGGTGTTCATCAGGAGCCAAGCCTAACCTAACCATCAAAGGCTCTAGCGAAGATTCAGATACTCTCCTAGTTATACCTCTCTAAGCTCTCCTTGGACCATGGCACAGTGGTTCTACCATTTCCGTTACAGACCCATTGTCCAACGGGCCAGGCTTTCCCTGGAGGGGTATAACTGAGTGCCTACTGGGTCTTCACTAGGGCCTCTGATGGTGAGGATAGGCTGGGTTGGCAGTAGACACCAGGCACCACTCCAGGGCAGTCTCTGGGACTACAGCAGCTGACTGGGTGAGATCAGAGGCTTTGGTATGAGGTACAGGAGGGCAAAGGTAAAGACAAATATGTGGTCAGGCAATCTGAGATCATGGTAAGCAGCTCAGATTCAATTTCCCAACTCTGTTGTCGGGTGTCCTGGGACCATGGGCTCCTTTGCTGTTCCTAACGCTAGGGGGCACTAGGTCGCATTCGTCCCTGGATTACTTCTGATGGTGAGGAAACCAGGGCCACATACCTTGCCTTAGCTCCTGAAACTTCCCTCAGTCTGTATCCTTCCCCAACCAAATGAAGTGAGGAGTAGTAGTGTACCATAATACACCAACCAGACTAACAAGATAATACAATCAGGGACAAAGAAAAATTGTAATCATATACTTACACAAACCACAGAGGAAAACACCGAGTAGTAGAGGATGGGATAGAGCCAAAGTAGTAGAAGGAGGGGTATTAGTATATACCCAAAACCTAGTAACAAACTCAGATAAATCCACCAAACACCTTCTCAAACAACAACCACAAACCACCATCTCCTAACCATGCAGCATAAGTATCTCTGGCAATGACTGCTATCAAGGGCCCAGAATATATAGGAGAGGGGAGTGGCCAACAGTGAACAGCAGAGAGCATTAATGCAGTAAAGCTTCCAATAGCTCTCAACTGAGCAGATTAACCCCTGTACTGCTAAAAGAAATCTGACCAATTTAATTTGAAGGTGAAGTACTTCTAAACAGTGCAGGAGTTGGACAAATCAGACACTGCTTTCTTGTGGCTCCTTTCTGTCGCAGTAAACAATTGACATTTGATACACATAGCTGAGGTCAGAAGTTCAGAGGTTAAAGAAGATTGGTAAGGAACTAGGAACCAATGTTTGGGCAAGGAATGGGGGGTGGAGTCGCTTGATATATCACCTTTCAGGTGATAAGATGAAGAAGCAAATCTCTGCAGGACACGGATAAAAATTCCTGCAGAGTTCAGCTGCGCCCACCTATGACTCACAACCAACACAAGAAAACTCAGAGAGGTGGTCAGGTACTAAGATAGAGCAGAGTCAAACACATGGTGAGTAGGGCAGTGCTTAGAAGGTGTGTGAGTGGCAGGCTTAACAATGGTTCTTCAGATATACCAAGACACAAGAAAAGATAATGATGGAGAACACTGTAACTAGATACTGGGCAAAAATGGAAATTGGCACACTTAGGTTGGCTGCAGGAATGAAGAGCCTCACAATTCCAAAACAATTTTTATTAATACCAACACATCTTTTAAGGTATAACAACTAGAGTTGAGCGAAACGGGTCAGTCAAATTCAAAAGTAGCTGACTTTCGCTAAAGTCGGGTTTCGCCAAACGAAACCCGACCATAGCGTGAGGTCGGCCATGCGGTCGCTGACCCAAGCACCAAAGTTGGATTTCCCAGAATGCTTGCACGTGACTTTTTTCAGCCACTGAGCAAGGACGTACACTGTGGGCAATGAGATGACATGTGCAGCGTCCGGGGAGAGAGAGAGTTCTCGCACACTTTAAAACAGCGGTCCGGCATGTAAGTCTGTTTATTGTCCTCTACTCCCTGCCAACTTTGCTTCCCCATTGACTTGCATTGGGTTTCGTGTTTCAGTTGGATCTTCGACTTTTCACGATAGTCGGCCGATTTTGTTCGACTCGACTTTTGAGAAAGTCGGGTTTCATGAAACCCGACTCGACCCTAAAAAAAGGCAAAGTCGCTCATCTCTAATAACAACCAAGTAGACCTAGGTACTAGATACTTATTATAGCAAAAACAATTAAATGAACTCACAGGTCTACTTGAAGTTCTAGATCTACAATGTTGTTTCAGATTTGTCTGAGAGCTAAAAATTCTAAATGCCAGCCTATAATTATATCAATCCTTAAAAAAAAACAAAATAGTAACACAAGCAGCAAATTGGAAAAATTCTTCCAACTCTGTGATTTTCCTGAGTCATCTTGTATGCACTGCCATTTTGAGGTCTAGCTACAGTTTTTCAATGATGCTCTGATCAGGGACTGTGAGGGCCATCATAAAGCCTTTAGTTGCACCTTTTGAGGTAGTTTATTGTGGATTTTAACTTGTGTTTTGAATCATTATGCATTTGTAGATGCTATCCTCTTTTCAACCTGAGCTTTTTTACATGGTGTTATGTTTGAAATTGTTGAAATTTCATTGAATTCATTCTTCCCTCTATCTCTGAAATGTTTCCTGTGCCACTTGCTGCAACACAACCACAAAGTATGATTGATCCATCCCCATGCTTAATAGTTGGCGAGATGTTTGCTTCCTGAAATTATGTACCCTTTTTTCTCCACATTTACTTTTGATCATTGAGACCAAAGAGTTCTATTTAACCCTGATTATTTTACAGGACTTGTTACCAAATGCATCAGGCTTATTTAGATGCTCTTTTGCATACTTCCTATGCTGACTGTTATGGTGAGGACACAGGAGAGACTTTCTTCTGATGACAGTTCCATAAAAGCTATATTTGCGCAGGTGTCTATAAACAATAGAACAATGTACCACAGCTCCAGAGTCTGCTAAATCTTTCTGAAAGTCTTCTGCAGCCCATCGGGGATTCTGAATTGCATCTCTAGAAATTCTATAAGCATCTCTTAATTAAATTTTGTTTGGTCTTCTAGACCTTATCTTGACCTCCACTGTTACTGTTCACTGCCATTTCTTAATTACATTTCGAGCTGAGATAAGGACAATTTGAAAACACCTTGATAACTTTCTTTAGCCTTCTGCTTTGTAGGTCTCCACCATTTTCATTTTCAGAGTGCTAGGCAGCTGCTTAGAAGAGCCCATGACTAATGTTTTTTGGCACAATGTAAGAGGAAGCAGGATTTTTATAAAGCTGGGAAGTTTGTATCACCTGGCCTTTCCTAATGATTATAGTAAACAAGCCATAGCCCTAAAAGGCCAATTAAGGTCTGAAACCTTGGTGAAAGTTATCTGAGCACACATTTCTCCAAGGATGCCCAAACGTTTGCATCAGGTCTTTTTATTATTTTTAAAATGTAAAAGATGAAAATATATTTTTTTGCCTAAAATACAAAGGAAATGTGTCATCTTTAACTTTAGGCCTTTTAGAGATCATTTCATCTTCAACTTCCTTAACTGTTCACAATAACAGTAATTTTGACCAGGGTTACCAAAGCTTTTACATGCAACTGTATTTGCTAATTTTAATGTTTATGCAGGTGTTGCTATTGAAGGAGTGATGGAGCATTACTATTTACTGCAAGTCTTTAAACATTTTTTTAATCTACTAGTGTTTGATATTATCTTGTTTTCATATTTTATTGCTGAATATCAGCCTGTGTGTGTTAGGGGCTGGCGGAACGCACCAAATAATAAAGATGGTATAAGGTGCATTCGCAGCCCGGGGTCCACCGTGCAGAGATGGAAAATGCTGTTCAGTAATGGCGGAGACTATATGGCGGTATAAAAGACCACACGCAGTTTAATAGTCACCCAATGTGTACTGAAGCTGACTCTGTTACATCACAGAGCCGCACTACCGTGGAACATAAATGCCGGAGTCTGTTAGAACTCACAGAGCTCATCAAGGGAGCGCACAGAATGTGGTTACAGAACTCTGCCCCAAGGACATGGGGTCAGAGTCCCTCTAGACCTTCTGAGCATGCGGTGTCACACCTGCGGATGCAACTATAGACGCTGACTATGGTGGAGTGTCAAGCAAGTGCACCGTGGCGTGTAGAGCCACCGGTGGATGCTGATGCCAGTCTCTGACTCTGCCTCTACCTACACCTAAGCCTGGGCACTTAACAGGCTAGGCTGCACAACACATGCATACCAAGGGTAGGGGTTTCTTAATGAGTCATTCACCAGAGACATTCATACATGCATACAACACTCACTCCACATGATCTAATCTTTTTCTATATTAGCGCACGGCCGTGCGGTCATGCGATCCTTTTATAGATGCAGCCTTTCGGGACCTTCATGATAGCCCAATCCGAGCTGCAATAGGACCTGAGCATGTGAACCCCGGCCTCCAATGAGAGGACAACTCGCGGGCATGCTGAAAGAAGGACTTAGTCCCAGGAACTGCTTGCTGCTGAAAAGTGCAGGCTGCTAAAGCTGACCCTGAGATGGCAACAGCAACTGAACCAACAGCCCTGGCCTGATCAAGACGATGGGAATGATGTCTTTGCTGAGCAGCCTCCTCTGTGGCCGGGACCAAATGGGAGACCGCAGAAGGCAAGGCTCGGGATTCCTCCTGTGCAGAGGCAGGAAGCCAGCACCTAACAGTGTGTGCTCTAACATGAGGGCTTTCAAAGAAAAGAGATAAAAGACATGAAGAGAGTGCACCACTGTGTATCTATTTTAGGGTGCCACCCCTTGTGATCAGGTAAGGACGTATCTTGGTTAACAACGTCTCAAGCATCTTTTTATTCATTATACCGTGTAACATTCCACACTGTCTGTGGATGGGGATTACTCACGTTGCCGGTCTTGGAGGTAAACACTGGCACACTCAGTGTTAAAATGAGTCCATTTGGTTAATTTTCTCCATAAACCATGGAAGCATGACCAAAAGGCAAACAGTCTTACAGCAACACAAAAACAGTCCTTAGCTGGGCTTTGTTCCCTCAGGTTCTGTGCACAAACAGGCCGGGGAAATGTCCAGTCCGGAGGCTCCATCTTGAGCCATACATACAGGAGGGCTTCTCCTTCTTCTGCACAGAGACCACTCTCACAGTGTCCCACCTGGACACATGGAAGTCTGTGCACACTACTAGACTTCAAAACACTCACTCACATGTGCTAAACACCTCAATTACATAGCCCTGTAACCACACCCATAGGTGAGGTATGGATCACATGGGCTGGTCAGATAGTCATGACCAGCCCATGAACATACACAAGCACAAAGGCTTCATTAGGTATTAAGATACACACCCCTTGGGTGGGTATGTGGGTGAATGGACCCACCCATCTCTCCAAATCACCTGGAAGCCTCCCAACATATATAGCAAAACCCTCAGCAGTACATCTGCTGACAGAACCACATCCAGGCTTCCATCACAGGGCCACCCACCTCTGCAATACATACCGCCCATCAATCACATGACCAGTCGCCATGCCACATATTCCCCCCTCTGCCTTAAGCCGTGGGGCTTGTCACTTTCTATTACCCGCCCAGAAGCCCTTCTTGGTCATCTCGGCCAGTCAAACCGTCTGACAAAGTCAGCCCTGTTACTGAACCTCTTTGTAGATACCCATCATCCATCACGTCTTTTAATAGAGATGACCCCTTGTCAGACCACCTGAACCCAAAGCGGTGAATCCGGCATTGCAATTCTCTTGCACCCATACCACATCTCTGGTCTGACTCTTTGTCACCACGTCCACTACAGGGTTTTCCACTTAGGTCACTCAGTCCATAGCTAACTGAGGCATCACTACTTCTATCTCTTCCGTCAAGCCACCTACTGTCCTCTCTGCTGGCCATTTCATCCATGGTCTTTACTGCCTGGAGAGCAGTCCTTCCATTTGTCTCTATGCTCTGTTACCTTCAGCTGGATGACTTCCAGTCTTTAGAGAACCTCTTCGCCTCTCTATACTGCGAGTTGAAGGTGGCGGCCATCTTCTTCCCATTTCCTGCAGCTCTCTGTTGATTTGCTCCCTCTCAAATTTTAGCTGTTCTACTTCCTTCAGGTACGCCACGCGATACTCCAGGAGCATCCGGATATTCCCAGGACTCTCCATGGATCCGACAATGAGGAATCGAACCATCCCGTCTTCACCCACGACCTGGGCTTCGTCATCAGCCGGAATCCTCACTCTCTTTACATCAGACCTATTCACCATCTCCTGCATCACTTTCCCAAACATTCTTATGATCTTACTCACCAGACCTCTGGCACTTGAATGATGTCTTCTGCAATGCCCCCCTGACTGTGAACCTTCCTCCCACACTCTGGACGTCGAGCGGCTTCCTTATTCCTCAACAGGATCATCTGCTTAGTTCGGAGGCATTGTAGATGCATATGCCTCAGGACAGCGACTCGCTTCACTGCGACTTCCCTAGTTGACAGTACGACCAATTGTTTCGTCTCTGGTGCCCAGTTCACACTACATGCTTCTATGGCCTTTCTAAAGGCCTCATGCACATCCTCAATGGCACACGCTTCTTGCATGTCTTCGGGTACCTCTATTACACACTTGAAAAGCGAAGTCTCCCCTTCTTTGACAGCTGGCTCCCACTTTGCCATGGACCTTTCCATCAAGACATCTTCCACGACCGGTTGATTGTCTTGTTCCGCCCTCAGCACAAACTCTTCCTCCGTTACACATTCTTCAAGACCCCTTTCCAAGATGGGCATTTGCAGCTCTGCCTCATTATCACTCTGGCACTGCTGCTGTAATTCTGCAACCCCCAACGTCTTCTCTTGCATTAGACCTCTTATTGCTTCCCGGAGCACCTCCATATCTCCCAATATGGCCTTGTTCTCAGTTTGACACATTAACAGTTGACCTTTGGGCTCAGAGATTTACTTCTCCAGCTCATCCACTCTGTGCTCAGCTGCTTGTATTAGGACCCTTTCTCGTTCAACATGCTCTTTTACAGTCTTTTTAAACAGCTCTATCTCATGGTCCTGCTCTCTTTTGGCCAGCACATATCACGCCATCAGTTCTTTAATCATATTTTCAGATAGGCTCTCTTGCCCACCCATACTCTACCTCTCCAGAGCTCCACCTGTTCCTGCATCCGTCTCTATGGTCTCTGCGGGTCTACTACAGGTCTATTTTAATTCCAGCCCATCACTATCTCCCTCTGTGCTGTGGTTTGTCCGAGATAAAGTGACCTCCTTACTACACACACTTTCCCTTGTATTAGAGTCACAGTCTGAATTGGAGTCACCCCCACTCACCCTGTCATCCTGGAACAGCAAGTCCCCACTCAAACAGGTGTTGGACCCCTTTCCTGGAGGTACCCCGTTTCCCATGGTCACACATTTGGTCACCCCAGCTAAGTCCCCGAGTTGGTCAGACCCACACTTTCTCCCGGTCACCCAGAACTCTAGACTGTCGACCTTAGATGGTGCTACCTCCTGCTTTGAGCCACCCCACACTTCATCAACTTCCCATGCATCTTCAAACCACAAAGTACCGGCCCCTCTCAAAGGGGTACAATAATTTCGGTGGTATACTGCCACCTTGGCACTCAACACTTTTGGACATATTAATCATAACTCTGTCCACAGTATAGTCCACAGTGACCCCATGGTTTCAGTGAACCTTGACCTTTTTCTCGGTCAGATAGAAAACGAGAGGAGTTCCTGTCAGAGTCACCTGACTCTGAGTCCAACCCTCCAAAGATTCCTTCACGGTGTAACATCAAGGTACACACCTGCGGCTTGTCATCAAGCGGAAAGTCTATGCCGCACTCAGAATAAGTCAGACATAAAACACTGTTGTTCCCCAGACATGTCCACTGAGGTAACCAGTGCCGCCCCTTTTGAAAGCTCCGCCCCTTTTTGGGTCACTATCCCCTTTTGGGACTCCGCCTCCCTCTGGGACACCATCCCTTTTTGGACCACCACCCCCTTTTGGAATTTCCCCATGTCCCCTCTAGAGGCCTGTACACAGCAGTCTATCTGCCCCAACAGTACCACAGTACACCTAGATCTTTCTGGGCTTGTACTGGCCCGTTAAGAGTTTGTATGACCTAGTTCACACTGTCCTCCTATGATACCTCACCAGCTCCTACTGGCACTGCCATCACTCCTGTTGCAGTCACAAACCACTGGCACCTCCAGATGCCGCTCACAAGGCGCTGCTGCTGCCATGGCAGCTCCTGCTACCACAGACTTCGTGGACCCGCCGATCCACTGCAAGCTTCGTAACCCCGCCGAGTTACAGCCAGACGCTTGTCATCTTCATGGCCCCGCCGAGCCACAGGATGCTGTCTTGAAAAAAATTTGACCCCATCGAGCCACAGCAAACACCTCACATGTGTTTTTTTTTAAAAAAAAAACAGTCTCTCACTGACCCCGGTCAGCACAACACGGACTTCTGTCCATTACCTGTTGGTGTCAGCCACACAGGTTCCCGGGTACCTCTTATCCTAAGAGGCACCCTATAGCCATTTCTTACAGTTTTTCACTGACCCTGGTCGGCATACCACAGACTCCTGTCTGTTACCTGTTGGTGACGGCCACACAGGTTCCCGGATACCCCTTATCCTCAGAGGTATCCCACAAATATCAATACACAGTTTCTTTATGACCCCGGTCAGCATAACACAGACTCCATTCCGTTACCTGTTGGCCACGCAGGTTCTCAGATCCCTCTTAACTGCAGAGGTATCCCAAAAATAGCTCTCACTGACCTTGGTCAGTATTACTCACGGTTGTCAGACCATACGCTCTCATGGCTCAGAGTCCCCAGCACAGCCACATGTGCTTTTTGAACAGTTGCTCGCAGTTTAGCACCAACTGTAACGTTCCACACTGTCTGTGGATGGGGATTACTCACGTTGCCAGTCTTGGAGGTAAACACTGGCACACTCAGGTTAAAATGAGTCCATTTGGTTTATTTTCTCCATAAACCATGGAAGCATAAGCAAAAGGCAAACAGTCTTACAGCAACACAAAAACAGTCCTTAGCTTGGCTTTTCTCCCTCAGGTCCTGTGCACACACAGGCCAGGGAAATGTCAAGCCTGGAGGCTCCATCTTGAGCCATACATACAGGAGGGCTTCTCCTTCTTTGGCACAGAGACCACGCTCAGTGTCCCACCTGGACACATGGAAGTCTGTGCACACTGCCAGACTCCAAACCCATGAACATACACAAGCACAAAGGCTTCATTAGGTATTAAGATACACCCCCCTTGGGTGGGTGGGTGGGTATGTAGGTTACTGTACCCACCCATCTCTACAAGTCACCTGGAAGCCTCCCAACATATATAGCAAAACCCTCAGCAGTACATCTGCTGACAGAACCTCTTCCTGGCTTCCATCACAGGGCCACCCACCTCTGCGATACATACTGCCCATCAATCACATGACCAGTCGCCATGCCACAACCGCTTACCATTTTATTTTTTTGTTATTTTTGGAAAGATTGATATCAGTTAAATCGGGTATTCGGAATGCAAAGAGGTGATACTTTCCGTGTTTGCTGAGAGGCAGTAATTAAATCACTTTGGCATTGTTAATAAAGGTTTTTAATAAACATTCAAAGTAAGATAAGGGGGTGTTAATAATTTATTCTTTTCCCCCTCCTACTTGAGTCAGAGATTAATTTCATTAAAGACTAGAAACTCTTTCCTAATATTGTGCTACTTTCACAGTTGCTGTGCACGGTTCATTTTACTATTGATATCCCAAGGAATATAAGTTACCAAAGAAAATCATAAAGGTGAAAGAGAATATGACTACGGAATCAGACTATACAGTGATGTCAAAGTTTGTTACCATAGAAACTCATTGATCTTCATAAAAACAAATCAATAAGAAATACATAGTGAAAATTATTTGCAAAATTGCTTCACTGTTCATTTAAGGTAAAATGGGGAAATAAAAATAATCTTACCATAAAGGTTTATTTTCGTTATGGTTTTGCTACTTTTTGCATGGTATTGTCACAATTTCTCTGCTCAGAGTGTCTGGGACTCTGTGATGGACAGCTCTATCATCCTATCCTATGCTGAGGCGTGCTGAGCTGTCATTGCCATCTGACTGGAAGATGCACAGATTTCCACAGGTGCTCCATATTCTTGGTAATTGCCTTGCTATTTAGGTGAGCTGTCTGGCTCAGATCCTTGCCAGTCAAAAGTTTGTTCTAAGGCTGGTTTCACATTTGCGTTTTTTAGCGCTGGAAAAAAATGCATACCTGCGCATGCGTTTTTTCCCCTATATTTAACATGGGTGCGCATACCTGCGCGCTGGTAAGCGCATGTATGCGATTTTCATGCGCTGCGTTTTTTTGGGGTGTGCGTTGGTATTTTCCAGACGCAGCATGTTGCATTTTTTGGCCCTGCAAAAAAGCGCATGCGCACATATGCGCACGTTTTGCGCTAAAAATGGCCATTATAGCCTATGGATGCGCATATGTGCGCACTGGCATGCTCATGTATGCGTTTTTTTGCATATGCGTTTTTTTTTTTTAACCATGGAATTTAGGGGTTTGGGTTAGAGTTAGGGTTAGTTAAGGGGGTTTAGGGTTAGGGTTAGGGTCAGGGTCAGGGTTAGGGTTGGGGTTTGGGTCAGGGTTAGGGTTAAGTATGGTTTGGTTAAGGGTTAGGGTCAGGGTTAGGGTCAGGATTAGGGTTAAGTATGGTTTTGTTAAGGGTTAGGGTCAGGGTTAGGGTTAGGGTTAGGGTTAGGGTCAGGGTTAGGGTTAGGGTTAGGGTCAGGGTTAGGGTTAGGGTCAGGGTTAGGGTTAAGTATGGTTTTGTTAAGGATTAGGGTCAGGGTTAGTGTCAGGATTAGGGTTAAGT
This sequence comes from Dendrobates tinctorius, assembly GCF_039654945.1. Taxonomy (NCBI): domain Eukaryota; kingdom Metazoa; phylum Chordata; class Amphibia; order Anura; family Dendrobatidae; genus Dendrobates; species Dendrobates tinctorius. The sequence goes on from NW_027361712.1 coordinate 2,547,379, forward strand.
ATGGTTTTGTTAAGGGTTAGGGTCAGGGTTAGGGTTAGGGTTAGGGTTAGGGTCAGGGTTAGGGTTAGGGTTAGGGTCAGGGTTAGGGTTAGGGTCAGGGTTAGGGTTAAGTATGGTTTTGTTAAGGATTAGGGTCAGGGTTAGGGTCAGGATTAGGGTTAAGTATGGTTTTGTTAAGGGTTAGGGTCAGGGTTAGGGTTAGGGTTAGGGTTAGGGTCAGGGTTAGGGTTAGGGTCAGGGTTAGGGTTAGGGTCAGGGTTAGGGTTAAGTATGGTTTTGTTAAGGGTTAGGGTCAGGGTTAGGGTTAGGGTTAGGGTCAGGGTCAGGGTTAGGGTTAGGGTTAGGGTTAGGGTCAGGGTTAGGGTTAGGGTTAGGGTTAGGGTCAGGGTTAGGGTTAAGTATGGTTTTGTTAAGGGTTAGGGTCAGGGTTAGGGTTAGGGTTAGGGTCAGGGTTAGGGTTAGGGTTAGGGTTAGGGTCAGGGTTAGGGTTAGGGTTAGGGTCAGGGTTAGGGTTAGGGTTAGTTAGGGTTTAGGGTTTGGGTTAGGGTTAAGTATGATTTGGTTAAGGGTTAGGGTCAGGGTTAGGGTTAGGGTTAGGGTCAGGGTTAGGGTTAGGGTCAGGGTTAGGGTTAGTAAAGTCATGGTTTGGGTAGTGTGAGGGGCCACCTAAAAATGTTGGAAAAAAACGCAAACGCCGTAAAAACGCACTAAAAACGCATACAAACGCATAAAAACGCTGCGTTTTTTTCATGCATGCTCATAAAAATGCTTGAAAAAAACGCAGCAGTTGTATGCTTATGTATGCGTTTTTTCAATGCGTTTTTTTGCGGGAAAAACGCGCTGCAAAAAAAAGCAAGTGTGAAACTAGCCTAAGCTTGTGTTCTCTGGTGTGTTTGCCTGTACCCTGTGCTGTAAGTTCTGATCTTCTTCTGCTGCTTAACCTTTGGACCGTGTTCAGACCACCCATTTGTTATTGCCCCTTTGCATCTGATATTCCGCTGCTGACCTTTGAATTGTGTTCAGACTACCCGTTTGTTACTGCCCCTTTGCTTATCCGCTATTTCTCTGGCATTCTGACCCTGGCATGTGACCTGACTTACGACATCATATTTCCCTTGGTTTACTATGTGATCTTTTGGTATTGACCCCAGAATGTCTGACTGCGCTGATTCTTTTGCAGGTTTGCCACACATGTTTCAGAGCACACCAAAGAATATTTAGAATTGAGAGTCCTCAGTGGTTGATACCTTTTAATGGCTAGCTGAAAAGATGGCAACACAGTACAAAGATATGTATCTTTCCTGTATCAGAGCACCAAATAAATTTAAATAATAGACAAATATAACACAACTAAAGTTAAAATGCCATTTTTAAATGAAGGTCTTCATTATGAAGGTGAAATGAAATCCAAATCTACAGGGCCCTATGCAACACAATATTTCAGAAAAGGAACATCATACCAACAATAAAATATGGTTGAGCTAATGTGATTGCCTGGGGCTGTACTGCTGCTTCGGGACCTGGAAGACTTGATGAGATAAATGGAAACATTAATTCTGCTGTTTACCAAATCCTGAATGAGAATATACAGTCATCTGTTCGTGACCTCAAGTTAAAGAGCACTTGGGTTATGCAGCAGGACAATGATCCAAAACACACCAGCAAGTCCATCTCTGAATGGCTTTAGAAAAACTAAATTAAGACTTTCGAGTGGCATAGTCAAACTCCTGGCCTAGCGGAATCACAACACTTCTGCAAATATTAGTGCGCCAACATTTCTCCAGAGCATTGTGAAAGACTCATAGCCAGTTATTACAAATGTTTGATTGCAGTTGTTCCTGATAAGGGTGGCCCAAGCAGTTATTAGGTTTAAGGGGCAATCACTTTTTCATGCAGGGATTTGTACAGTAGGTTTGGATTTCTTTTTCCTTAACCCCTTAATGTCTATTGACGTGCACAGTTCGTCATAGCAGGAGGTAACTTCCTGCACAAGGATGGACTATGCACGTCATGCCTTTGAACTGTCACTGCCTGTAAACAAGCAGTGACAGTTAAGTGCTGACAGCTGTCTATGACAGCTGACAGGCACTTCAAGGGGTGCAGGGACCCTTGCAGTCAGTCCCCGCACCCAGAGAGCTATGTTTGGTCAGTCAATATGACTGACCAAACACAGTGTGATCTGGTAGGAGATGCTGATCTCCTGCCAGAACGGAGGAGAAAGTGAAAATGAAAGTGGCTGACCTGCTGCTGTGAGAGTCGGGGGATGGTATTGGAACAGCCAGGGAGTGCTGAGCACCGCCCCTCAACTGATTAACCCTACTGATGCCTGATCATGAACGATCACATCATTTGGAGGACAGTGAAGAGATGCAGGGACCAATGACAGCGTCTCTGCATCTCTGAATGCTGTGATTGGATAGTAACTGTAACTATCCAATCACAGCAGTGTATCAAATGCGGGAAACAGCAGCACAGCTACATCTTGTCACTCTGTCTGTGACATTGTTAGAGATTGGAGCTGTGCTGCTGTTAGAACCTGAGAAACCTGTGTGAAATTCAGAATCAATTTTTATCCCACTCCCAGCGTCACCCCAGTCTTCCTGTCAGACGGTCTGTCTGTCCTCCCATCTCCTCTGTCATATATATATATATATATTTTATATATATATATATAGAGAGAGAGAGAGACGGAAATTGAAATGGCTGCACGTACGTATTCGGCAGATGAGGCTTACACCATGATCTGTTCGGATACAGACAGTGCCAGTGAAACGGACCAGCAATTTTTGCAGATGTTGTCCTCATCCGCTAGTTCTAGCGATGATGAAAATCAACAACAGCGCAGTGGGTGAGAACGTGCTAGCGCTACTGCCGCTGCAAATGATTGGGCACCCACAGAATCCTACACTCTGTGCGTGCCAGAATTTATTTCTGCCACGGGCGTCCATGTGGACACTGCTGGATTTAGGGAGGTAGATTTTTTTTTAATTTTCCTCTCTGAAGAATTATTAAATTTAATGATTGAGCAGACCAATTTGTATGCTGCTCAATTCATTGCTGGCCACCCCACATCCTACTACTCCAAAGGTAGTAACTGGAAACCTGTTGATTTGGCGGATATTTTAAAATTTTTTGGCCTTTTTCTCGATATGGGTCTGATAAAGAAACCCACTCTCAGATCATATTGGTCAACTGATGTCCTGTACAACATCCCAATGTTTAGAGAGGTAATGGCCCAGTGACGATTTGAGAGCATTCTGCGATTTCTATATTTCACGGAAAATGCAAATTGCCCCCCTCCCAATGACCCCAACTATGACCGACTTTACAAAGTCAGGCCCCTAATAAATTATTTTAACAAAAAATTTTCCCAGACATATACCCCCGAAAAAAATATCTGTGTGGAAGAGTCCCTGGTCCTTTTCAAGGGCAGGCTGCATTTCAAGCAGTACTTGCCAAATAAAAGGTCCCGATTCGGACTGAAAATATATAAGTTGTGTGAAAGCGACTCTGGCTACACACACAAATTCCGTGTGTATGAGGGGAAAGACTCGCAGATTGTTCCTCCCGAATGCCCCCCCTCCCTAAATATAGCTGGGAAAATTGTGTGGGACCTGGTCCATCCCCTTTTAGATAAAGGGTACAACTTGTACATAGATAATTATTATACAAGTGTACCCCTGTTCAGGTGCCTGTCTGCCAAAAAAAAGTGTCCTCTGGAACCATACGCCGGAACCAAAGAGAGTTGCCCAAGACTTTTGTCTCCCAAAAATTAAAGACAGGCGAAAATAAGTCGCTCTGTAATGAGGACATGCTGCTTGTCAAATTTCGAGACAAAAAAGATGTCCTCATGTTGTCATCAATTCATGCTGACAGAAGCAGCCAAGTCCCTGTGTGCCGCACAAGTTCGTCTGCCCAGAAGCCTGTCTGTATTCAAGGCTACAATAGGTTTATGGGTGGCGTGGACCTTGCAGACCAGATGCTGCAGCCCTACAGCGCTGTTTGCAAGTCTCGCGTATGGTATAAAAAACTTGCTATACATCTAATCCAAGTGGCCCTATACAAATCATTTGTACTGTACCGAAAAAGTGGGAATCAAGGATCTTACCTTGAGTTCCTGGAAAAAGTAATAAAAAATTTGATATTTGGAGACCAAGGGAGTGTGGGGGAGAATTATCTAGCAAGGCCAGCAGAATAATACCCGGTCAGTAAAACACACGTTTTGTGGTAAAAATATGATTATTTATTTTTTCGGCTCAATGTCATAAACTTCTGTGAAGCACCTGGAGGTTCAAGGTGCTCACCACATATCTAGATAAATTCCTTGAGGTGTCTAGTTTTCAAAATGGGGTCACTTGTGGGGGGTTTCCACTGTTTAGGCATATCAGGGGCTCCTCAAATGCAACATGGCGTCCACTACTAATTTCAGCCAATTATACAGTACTTTGCAAAAGTCGAATGGTGCTCCTTCCCTTCCAAGTCCCACCGTGCTCACAAATAGTAGTTTTATACCACATATGGGGTATCAACGTATTCAGAAGAAATTGCACAACAAATTTTGTGGTTCATTTTCTCTTGATACCCTTGAGAAAATAAAAAAATTGTGTTCAAAGTAAAAAATTTGAAAAATGAGGATGAATGAACTCATGGAGATCAACATCAACACTGCGGAGAACACCATCACATGTTTCTCAACGCAGTGATTCTAGAGCAATGCCCCCATCCCTTATGGGAAATATGCAAAAACATGCAAAACACAAGCCGCGGAGACACCATCACATGTTTCTCAATGCAAGCAATGACTAGCCAGGTCTTTTCCCGGGAAGGAACAACCACGGGAAGGGCAGTCTCTAATGAAGGAAGCCACCTATGCCAAAACATGGTATCCATCCACAGACAGCTGTTTCGGGGTATTGCCCCTCATCAGTGTGGAGTAGGAAACTAGCTAGTAGGAGCAATGCCTAGTAAAAGACTGTGAAAAATGAGGATGAATGAACTCATGGAGATCACCATCCAACACTGCGGAGACACCATCACGTGTTTCTCAACGCAGTGATTCTAGAGCAATACCCCCATCCCTTATGGGAAATATGCAAAAACATGCAAAACACAAGCCGCGGAGACACCATCACATGTTTCTCAACGCAAGCCAGTTTCCTACTCCACACTGATGAGGGGCAATACCCCGAAACACCTGTCTGTGGATGGATACCATGCTTTGGCATAGGTGGTTTCCTTCATTGGAAACTGCCCTTCCCGCGGTTGTTCCTTCCCAGGGAAAGACCTGGCTAGTCATTGCTTGCATTGAGAAACATGTGATGGTGTCTCTGCGGCTTGTGTTTTGCAAAGTAAAAATTTTGTGAAAAAAGTTAAATGTTCATTTTTTCCTTCCACATTGCTTCATTTCTTGTGAAGCATCAGAAGGGTTAATAAACTTCATGAATGTCATTTTGAGTACCTTGAGGGGTGCTGTTTTTAGAATGGTGTCGCTTTGGGGTATTTTCTGGCATATAGGCACCTTAAAGTGACTTCAAATGTGATGTGGTCCCTAAAAAAAATGGTTTTGTAAATTTTGTTGGAAAAATGAGAAATTGCTCGTCAAATTTTAACCCTTACAACTTCCTAACGAAAAAAAAATTTCCAAATTTTCCAAGTTTCCAAAATTGTGCAGATGTAAAGTAGACATGTTGGAAATGGTATTTATTAACTATTTTGTGTGATATATTTCTCTGTTTGAAGGGCATAAAAATTAAAAGTTTGAAAATTGTAAATTTTTTAAAATTTTTGCCAGATTTGTTTTTTTCATAAATAAACACAAGTCATATTGAAGAAATTTTACCACTAACATGAAGTACAATATGTCATGAAAAACAATCTCCAGAATCAGCAGTATCCGTTGAAGCGTTCCAGAGTTATAAGCACATAAAGTGACAGTGCTTCGATTTCAAAATTAAGGCCTGGTCTTTAACCTACAAAATGGCTTGGTCCTTAAGGGGTTAATAATAAAGATTCCTTTAAAATACTGCATTTTGTGTTTACTTGTGTTATCTTTGTCTAACATTTAAATGTGTTTGGTGATCTGAATAATTTAAGTGTGACAAACATGCAAAATAATAGGAAATCAGGAAGGGGGCAAACACTTTTCACACCACTGTAAATGAACCGACATTCTTCCTAGGAATGAAAAGCTAGTGTTGACTGGACTGCAAAAGAGATATACATTATTTCCAGTTTTGTTATTTTATGGAAAGTTTGCATGTGTAGTTATGATTTCAAATGATTCTTCATAGTTTAGGATTAGTGATCCTTTAATATGCATTGTTCATGCACTTCCAGTTTCTTGAATATGTATTGGTTCATGGATTTGACAACAGTAGGAAAGATACATACATTGATTCTTGGTACACAAAGACATGAAGATAAGGAACAATATGGCACATCAACAGAGATTTATGAGAATAACCTTATTTTTATGTATTAGGAAACATAATGTCTAATGCATTAAAAAGAACTGTAAAGATCAATGATTTGCCAGTAGCAAACAACCGGTTAGGTTTCAATTGAAAGTTCTTTTTTGGGCAGCACATCAGAGAGCTTGTGCTCTAGGGAGGGATTTCACTTCAGGCAATAAATGTTTTTAAGGAAAGCTAAAATTAAACTAAAATTATCCTCACTTCTAAATAGTTGAAGCGCCCTAGTTGCCAGCCTATCATGTTACGTTTTGCTTTCCTTTTGATAGATCTTTCAGCGACTTCTGCTGTGACACTAAAAATTGCATTAAAGCAATATAAATTATACAAACTTTGCCACTGTGTTTGCCATGCAATATTTCTCAGACAGATTAATATCTGCTCTTGAGAATGACAAGTCCCTCAGGGTCAACATGAAAGATTGCCCTAAAATATTCAATCTACAAAGTTTTCTCAGTGACGTATTGGGAAAAGAAGATGAGATGTAAAAATCAAATATTCCTAAGCATATTAGTTTTTTTAATAGGAGCTTTCCTGTTCCCCTTACAAAGACAAGGATGATATACACAGACATAAATAATATTAGGAATGATAAATTGAATTTCAACACATAAAACAACATTGATCTGAAAAGTAATCTTCATTTTCCTTCTTGCATACAGGAATGACAGATAAATGTATAGCTTGGATTTAGGTGGCCTTTTCTAATATACTGACCAAAATGATTGCAGCAATTTATTTTCTAAGACAGGAATAGTCAGTGCAAGAATGATGCTTGTACAATCAGATGCACTACCTAACAAATCCCCGCTGTGACAGGTACATCGAGTTAAAGCACCTAAACACCAGGAGAGGCAAGCTTGGATAGAAATCAGCATTCCGAATGCATGGGCGAAGATGAAAGCTCCATCTCTCACATTAAAGGGAATTCATTATGAAAAGCCTGATTGTGCAAACTTCAACTATTTCATCAAAGTAGGATGTCCTAATAAGAACTTCAGCTCTGTCTATGTTGGATGATGGCACAATATATGGTCAATATGTTCCTGAATTATGGTATGGAGTAAGTTCTTTATTGGATTAGGGGCAAAAATAATTGAATTGACCTCATCCTGGGATTTTCATCAAGCATGTTGGCTTATCCAGTTCCACAACAATTTTCTTGGTAATAAACAAGCATAGCTCTCTTTTTTTAGTACATGAGGAATTGAAAATGAAGGTGTTTTTAGTGTTCATTTATTGAAAAAATGGTTGCTCATTTTTTTCACAATAGATAAGGTTTAATATTTTTGTCTTGTGTATTTTATCAATTTTAATTTTGGAGGATTTTTTGGTTCAGTATTTCATCGTACATACAATAGAAGTCTGAAAGAATTATATGTGTTTTATAACTGACACCCGCCTACAACTGGATCAAGTGGAGCAAGTTTTAAGCTTGGTAGTTTACCCGCTTAGATACCACAGTTAAATCACCAGGAGAAACAAAGAAGACATACATCAAAAGCAGGGATTACCATAGAAAAATAATCAATTTTTTTACATGAGATATACAAGACACCAAAAAAAGATTAAAAACATTTAAAATAGACAACGGTTTTTAGCATAACCTATAACCCTGGGAGCAATAACAAGCCCTACAAAACACCACCCGGTTATATACATATAATGTGTGTGGCAAGTCCACATAACAGATACAATATGTATAATACCCTAAGCCCTATACAAAGGATCTAGATATATAATAAGGCAAGGTACATCAATTTAAATACGCAAAGAGCCAAATCCTAAATGCAGATATTTATGAGTATGCATTCGGGGGGCAAAAAGACACACAATGTGTATGGTTGGCTTTATGCAACAAATTTAACCTACATGCAAATATTTAGGTAAGGGGAAGGAGGAAACAGGGGTATAAGTATATGGATGCGTGTCGTCACAACTGTGACTTCATCAGGGGCACAATGAGGTGATGGCACTTGTAAATCCACTGAGTTTAAATATGCACAGCAATACTCATTAGTTGTTACAGCTGCGGAGACTCACCACAAGGAGGACACTTCAGGTGGCAGCATGTAATCACTGAGGCGGAAAGTGCAGAGGCGCCTATGCTAAACTAATACCATGGAGACCACAGAGGCTATATGAAACCAGCGTCTGCCCAAGACAAAGGTAGTGAGTCTCAATATCTTACTTCCCCGCCTGCACAATAGCGCTGGAAGGTCCTGTCTCTGTCTTTTAGAAGGTGGTCATGTGACCTATTCTGGCAGGTCCTAATGCTGAAAAATAACGCTGCTTAAACCACTCTATTCTTCCATTATTAACATGAAATAAAGTAGGTGAACCAGATATCAAGATACCAGATATGTCTTTTTGCCCCCCGAATGCATACTCATAAATATCTGCATTTAGGATTTGGCTCTTGGTGTATTTAAATTGATGTACCTTGCCATATTATATAACTACATCCTTTGTATAGAGCTTAGGGTATTATACATATTATATCTGTTATGTAGACTTGCCACACACATTATATGTATATAACCGGGTGGTGCTTTGTAGGGCTTGTTATTGCTCCCAAGGTCATAGGTTATGCTAATAACCGTTGTCTATTTTAAATGGTTTTAAGGGGGTTTTACACTAAGCAATATCGCTAGCAATATCGCTAAAACGTCACTGGTTTTGTGACGTTATAGCGATATTGCTAGCGATATCGCTATGTGTGATACTTACCAGCGACCGGCTCCCCCGCTGTCCATCGCTGATCGCGCGAGAATGTCCGGCTCCATTTCTCGTCGGGCGCTTCCTGCTGAGACTTCCTGCTGTGACGTCCAGCGACGCGTGGAGGCGGGCGGGAGGACGCAGGATCGCTGTGTGTGAAAGGTGAGTATCGTGCGCTGCGTCGCTGCTGCATCGCTGTGAGATCTTTCTGTATGAAAGCTCACTAGCGATCATTTAGCGATGCACCAGCGATCCTGACCGGGTCGGATCGCTGGTTGGATCGTTGGTGCATCGCTAAATGTAAAAGGGCCTTTAATCTTTTTTTGTTATCTTGTATATCTCATGTAATAAAATTGATAATTTTTCTATGGTGATCCCTGCTTTTGATGTATGTCTTCTTTGTTTCTCCTGGTGATTTATATGTAAATTTTTTGACATACTGTGGTTAGATCCCTCTTAATTAATCTTACTATTGTTGGTTCCCTCCGCATCCCTCTAGACTAGATACCACAGTTAATAGCAAATATGGCTTCTAAGCATGCCTCCCCACTCGCTAGATGATCGTAGGTTGCTAATGGGTTGTCATGCTAGTCGTGGACCTAATGAAGGCATCTGACATCTTTAGACTCCTTTAAAGACCGGCCACAGTAAAAACAGTATAAAATATAGTTTTAAAATATAAAAAATAATAAATACATCAGTTGTAATCATTCCCATTGCCCATTTAGCAAACAAGAAAAATGCATATTTCATATTGTTACATGCATATTAAAAAAGTAAAAAGTTATTAAAGTTATTCATCTAGAATTGTGACCTTCTGCCCCAAAAATAAAAATGACAAAATTAGTTTTTTTGATCTTCCATTCTCCTCAAAAATGTAATAAAATGTGACTAAGAGGTTCCAATATATTTTTTTAATCAACAGGGCATAAATAATATGGTTTTTCCATACTCATAATAACATGAAGAACAAAGTTAACATTTTATTTTTACTACGCAGCAAATTATGGAAAAAAAGTTAAAAAAAATGTAGTAACTGCTGGGTTTTTTTAAAACCGGCAGAAAATTAATTCTGTTTTTCTAAAACACTTCATGATAAATAGTGCCATTGACAAATATAATTCCTCCTGCCTGCTCATACAGCATTTAGGATAACAATGTGTGATCCAAGTCCCCATTGTTGTCCCCCATGTTTGCTTGTACAAAATATTGACAAAACACATAGAGCGCTAAGAAGAAATCCTGACCTTAAAGTAAAAGGCCTCTGCTTTAATACCTAACAAATGCTCAATATTTAGGTGTAGAGAAGTCATACAGTAGGTCACAAAAGTGAGTACACCCCTCACATTTTTGTAAATATTTGATTATAGCTTTTCATATGACAACAATGAAAATATGATACATTGAAACAATGTAAAGTAGTCAGTGTACAGATTGTATAACAGTATGAATATCATGTGTCCTCTAAATAACTCGACAAACACAGCCATTAATGTCTAAACTGCTGGCAACAAAAGTGAGTACACCTCTAAATGAAAATGGCCAAGTTGCGCTTAATGTGACAATATTTTGTATGAAAACCATTATTTTCAATCACTGCCTTAACTTTCTTGAGCATGGAGTTCACTAGAGCTTGAGAAGTTGCCACATAGAGCCTCTTCCACTCCTCCATGGTGGCATCACGGAGCTGCTGGATGTTGGGGACTTTATGCTTCTCCACCTTGTGCTTGAGGATGTCCCATAGATACTCAATAGAGTTTAGGTCTGGGCATATGCTTGACCAGTCTAGCAGCTTTACCTTCAGCTTCTTTAGCAAGGCAGTGGTCATGTTGTATGTGTGTTTGGGGTCATTATCACGATGGAATATTGCCCTGTGGTCCATTTTCCAAAGGGAGTAGATTATGCTCTGCCATGGTACATGTTGGCATTTATGATTCCCTCAATGAACTGTAGTTCCCCATAGCCACCAGCACTCATGCTGCACTCATTGGGCACAATGTGGCCATTTTCATATAGGGGTGTACTGACTATTGTTGCTAACAGTTTATACATTAATGGCTGTGATATACATAACAAAATAGTCCAAAACTAATAGCCAGCTCAATTCAGCATATTATATCTCAATTTCTGCCACAAATTTGTGCAGACATAACAAAGGCAAATAGGCAAAAAATAGATGAATCAATAAAACCAATCATTTATTAATAAATTTCATAAAATTCTTTTTTACAAGGAAATTTCTAAAAAAAGGGAGTACAAATGTAATGATAGATGCTCACAGAATTAAGCTTTATGCACCATAATCACAGAATGTTTTTTTCTTTTCTTTTTTAATTTTTTTACATACAAATTATCTCCAAATAGTGTTTATTTCTTAAGCATAAATTCATAAGCTATATTTATATAAACTTCTGTCTAAATATTTTTGGGAAAAGGCCCAATAGTTCTAAAAGCAGAAGAAACACATCTTTGATTAAATAGTGTGAAATACACACTGCTGAAGGTAAATAACAATTGGGTTTAGCTCCCTATACTATGTGTATACCATGATAATCAAAGACAAGGCTAACTAATCCTTAATGGAGTAATCACAATGCATAAATGCTCAGATAGTAGCGACTTTTGTTCTCAATGTTTCTATGATTAATTACAAATATTTATAAACAAAAATGCATAAGCTTTCTTGATTGTGTAAATATGTATCTAATTGTTGTAACAAAGGAACAACCTAACTGTATGTGCGGCAAAGAAAATTTCTCCTTAATATGAATATATCCAATGCCTAGTGCAGAGAACTACAGGTTAATCATGTGTCCTGCTTAATATGCCAGCTATACTGATTCAATTTGAAATAAGCTATTCCTGCATGATGTAACAATGCAATCCTGTTTGCAATTATACAACAACTTACATGTATAAAACTTCTGCGGCTCTCTCATACACGTGTCTGGTTACCCCGACAGCGCCGTTTCATCATAATGGCTTCCTCAATAGGGGGCATATTTTTTGCCTATGTGCCTTTGTTATGTCTGCACAAATTTGTGGCAGAAATTGAGATATAATATTAATGGCTGTGAGTTGAGTTATTTAGAGGGCACTCCAAATTTACACTGTTATACAATCTGCACTCTGACTACTTTACATTTCAACAAAGTGTCATATCTTCACTGCTGTCCCATGAAAAAATAGAATAAAAAATTTACAAAAATGTGAGGGGTGTACTGAGTTTTATGACATACTGTACGTATATACATCTAATGAAAATATAACCTTCCTTTCATCCTACTTCTGTATCTGTAAAACATGCTATTAATTCTATTGAAACATTACCATAGTCACAAAAAAGGAGAAAAACAGACTTGGCACTACCTTGAATCCTTTTGACTTCTATGATCCAATGGAGATTATGTTCTTTGTAATCAGGTTGCGCTACCTTGTTCCATGAAGAGGTACTCAGTCATTGAGAAAAAATTCCAAACATTTGTGTTAAGCATGAAGAATCTCCAGAGGCACTGTCCAAATGTGGTAATAATCTTCTTTATTACATCATGTTAAAAGTGAGGTTATGGGCACATGTATTGTCGTTCTTTTCCCTTGCCTGTAACCTTGGTTTAACATGATCTATTAAAGAGTTTTATCACATTTGAAGAGTGCTGCTTGAAATTCTTCATCCTTTACACAAACTATTGAAGCATTAAGGCATGATAGCAATTTTACAATTTTTCTTAGAAACAAGTCAATGATGTTGCATAAGTGACTGGTAAATGGAATCAACTCCAGAGATCTTCAAAGGTGCTTTTTCACATCTTTATTTACTTTGGGAAAATGATAGAAGAAAGGGATGCAGGCATTAGTGAATGTCAAGATCTTGTTTTGTATACAGTATATAAGAATCCAATTCTCAAGCCCTACTAATGAGCGATAGATCTTCTATCACATTTTTAGTATTGGTACACACTCTAATCCTGGTCTATGATTTTACCCCTGTTATGAAAGGAATATGTTCATGTAAAGGCCCCCTCACACACAGCGATCTCGCTAGTGAGATCGCTGTTTTTGTGACACATCAGCAATCTCGCCAGCGAGATCGCTGTGTGTGACGGGGATCAGCGACTGGCCCCCCTGCCGGTTATCGCTGATCATGCAGCATCGGCCAGGGCCGATCGTTTTTCGATCGCTGGTCTCCTGCTGGCCAGCGGGTATCACTGCGTGTGGCAGCGAGAGACCAGCGATCAGCGACGCTTGACGCTGGTTTCTAATGTAAACATCAGGTATCCAGGAGCCACGGCTTCTGGATACCCGCTGTTTACCTTGGAAACTGGCATACACGCTGGTTTCCAAGGTAAACGTCAGGTATCCAGGAGTTGCGCGGCTCCTAGATACCCGATGTTTACCTTGGAAACCAGCGTGTACGCCGGTTTCCAAGGTAAACAGCGGGTATCCATAAGCCGCGGCTCCTGGATACCCGACGTTTACATTAGAAACCAGCGTCCAGTGTCGCTGGTCCTGATCGCTGGGGCTGTCTAACGATGTCCCAGCGATCCCATCATGTCGAATCGCTGGTGGGATCGCTGGGACATCGTTATGTGGAACGGGGGCTTAAGATAGCCATCCTCTAAATTTTTATGAATAAATATTTTCTAATAGAGTCATCATTTTGAGCACATTTTATTTTGATATTAGTTGCTAGATGCTTTGTATAATTTATATTGTCCATTCTGATGATCTGGGGAGGGAACTCTGATTCAGCTTTTTTATTCCAACATTAGAATGGATCATTTTCTGAATCTGTATCTGTCTTTGGTTGGCTTGAGGTTAATTTTAATTAGTTTCCAAGTCAGTGAAAAGATAACATGTGGTTACACTGACAGGACAGATTGATCATGATAATAAATAACATCTTTAGTGGTGCTAATTCTCTGGAGAACAGTTCACATATCAAAAGTAGAAACCACAGAGCAATAAGTGGCACTCAACATTTTAGTGAAAATGTCAATCATTTCACACTCTTCTGATGTTATACGTAATGCAAACAGTTGAGACAATTTGGATAACACCAGTTTTGCAGGAAAACCATGCTTCTTCTAAGTCATGTAAGTTTACATCATTGACTTCTTTATATAACCCATACCAATCTTTATTAGTTATTACAAATAAATTAAAAACAATTTAAAAAACAAACTTGTTAGTGATAGTAAAAGTAATGAATAAAATTACCACCTCACCTGTCTTGGCTTTTGGTGGTGCGTGGAAGCTCAAGCTTGGAAAAGAAGATATTGTTCGAAACGCGTTGCTACTGCTACTTAGAATTGCTGCGGCTTGTCCGTGTATCTCTGTTTTTATGCCTTCAATAAATTTTTTCATGTTTGGAAGCTGGATTTTTCAGTTTTTCTTGGAGTGTAGTAAATGACTGCTGACATAATTTATAGAGAAAGAAACTAAGCTCATTATGATCTTTCAAACCTCCTAGATCAGGAATGTCAATCAAATACACAGAGGGTAAAAATTAAAAGTCTGAACAGTCGCGGACCAACCTTGATATTTATTAAAGAAAATGTCTGCAATTGAGGAAGCTTTTCCTTATTATCAAATGTAACAATTAACTTTCTATATGGAAACAAAGTAAATGGAGTTGTCCCATGGACAAAGTACATTTTAATTAATAGATTTTTGAATAAAATATTGGAATAATATGTTATGTAAGAACAGTAAAAAATATATGGCCCAATAGCCTAATTTAAGTATGTAATAAAAAAGATAAAAAAAAGCTTTAATACGCATAATAGAGTGATGCAAAGAAAAGTGTCCCCAAATACAGTATAATAGCCCCACAGTGAATTTCTTCACAGTAACCTCCACAAGCACTGTATGATGAGCCTAATGTATCCCCCCTTTCAATTCCCCTGGCAAAGAATGCTGACCCCAACAGAGTATGATTCTCCAACCGTAATCCCCATACAGTCCTCCATATAGTATAATGGCTGCAAAAAGTGCTACATACAGTATCATGGGCTCCACATAGTCCTCCTTATAGTGTAACAGGACCCTGTATTGCTTTATATACAATATAATGACCTCACATAGTGCTCCATACAGTAATTGCCTATGACAATTATCTGTCTACTGACTCCCATTTACTTGTCAAGCAGTGAATTATGGAGGCAACTGCAGATTTGCAGGTAAAAGTTTCCTTGTACAAAATCAATTAAAGTGAGGAGTAAAGTAATTGTAAGGAAAAGTAAAGTATTTAATACATTTTTCATAATGTCATTGAAAGGACATCTTTTCATAGACATCTGCTTTGTTGTGTTCCTTTTAGAAAATTACAATTGTCTTCCTTATCATCTTTTTTGCCTCAAATAGAGATGGGCAAGTGCTAAAATGCTCGGGTGCTTGTTGCTCGGGTCAAGCATATCGAAATGTTCAGGTACTCGACCCGAGCAATGAGCCCAATATAAGTCTATGGGAAACCTGAGCATTTTTTGCCGCAACCCCTCTGCAAGTCTTTTTCAGGTCTAAAAACTTCAGAAATCGATGACATGACATGGGAAATGACATGGATGCATCATGGGGAAGACCCCTGGAAGCATTTCTGACTTGCAGGTCACAGCTGTGAACAATGTTGTCAGAGTCTTTTGCCACTTTTACAGGCGCGCAATAAAACATACAGAAACTAAATCAAATTGGATTTTACTGGGAAATATATTAAGGAACATCCTTTCCAGGGTAATGATTTGTATTTAAGGCAAAATAAATAACCCAAAGCAAAAATGTTCTGCACCACTTGGGCTATGTTCACATGTAGCATTTTTGATGTGTTTTTCAACTTTAGCATTGCTTTCAACCAAGACAAATGTATTCAATTGAAAATGTAATTTTAACATTTTACAACCTTAGCTGGCCATATGGTGTGTGACACATCATCAGACACATCCTGTTTCACTTATGAAGGTGGGAATCTGAAAGTCAGCTTATTTTTATAGGACCATCAGGCAGCCTTTACTACTCTTAAAGGGCCAGCAGCCGGTTCTCACTATTCTTAGATTCTTATACTGTTATTGCGTATGCAGTGAGTGCAGGGCTGACCAAAATTTGGACACACCCCAATAACCCTTTGAGCCAACGTCCTGGATGGCCACATGAAACCAAAGTTCCCATTATTCATTTGGTACTCCCATAATATTTGCCTATGCATTGAATGCAAGGCATGCACTGCCCCAAAGTTACACGCACCCCAATAACCCTTTCAACCGATGTACTTGATCGCCACATGAAACCAAGGTTACATAGTAACATAGTTTTGAAGGCTGAAGGAAGACCTTATGTCCAAATAGTTCATCCTATTTTTAGTGCAGCTGTTCTGCATTGTTGATCCTGGGGAAGGCAAAAAAACCCACAGAGTAGAAGCCAATTTTCTCCATAGGGAAAAAAAATTCCTTCCCCTAAGCTGGGTCAACCATCTACCTATAATATTATGATATTCGTAACCTTCTATACTGTTACTCACAAGAAAAGCATTCATTCCTTTCTTAAATTCATTCAGTGAGTTGGCCATCACCACTTCCTCAGGAAGAGAATTCCAAAGCCTCACTGCTCTTCCCATGATTCATTTGGTACTCCCATTATGTTTGCCTATGAAGTGAATGCAAGGCCTGCTCCAAATTTGGATGTACCCAAATAACCTTTTGAACTGACGTGGAGGAGGGCCTCCTAAAAATCTGTTCTCATTACAAAGGAGTGGGTCTCCTATAATTGTAATGCCCATACAGTCAGTGTATGGGCTGACAAACATTTCCCTATTGGGGCTATACAACAAGATACTGTCTAAAAAATTTTTTTTTACAGGCATCATAAAAACTTACATCACGGATCACAGTCACCCTGGTGGTATAGTGGTGGTGGATGAAGAGGATGAGGAGAAGGGGGAGGACAACAGCAAATAGGCCAAATGAGGAAGCATATACCCCTGTGTGGGTTTGAAGAGGTGCCTTGGAATAGACCTCCCAAAAAAAGTCACTGGATTTGAGTTTGTTGCGTTTCTATCATTCGGTGGTGTACAGAAGTCTGGCCCAATCCAGTCCTTGTTTATTTTAATAAGAGTCAGTCTGTCAGCCTTTTCAGTTGACAGGTGGATGGCTTATCAGTTATAATTCCACCAGCGGCACTAAGTACCCGTTCTGACAAAACGCTAGCGTCAGGGCAGGCCAGGACCTCCAAGACAGAGCCAGTTCATGCCACATGTCAAGCTTGGATACAAAATAATTATAAGGTAGAGAAGGAGTCACAGAGGATGTTGGTACGGTCAGCAAGGTACTCCCTTAGCATCTTCCAAAACTTTGCACTCCTTATGAGAGTACCCCACGCCTCAGTGCCTGTGCGATAGGAGGGTCTGAGAAAACTCTCCCAGATCTTTGCCAGTGTTCCCTGCCACTGCTGTATTGGAGTTGTCTCTCTCACCTGCACTCCCAATGAACTGTGACCTCTGCCGCCAGTGTTTTCAGATGGAAATTTTTTTAATAATTGCGCAACAAGGGCCCTCTGGTACTGCACCATTTTAGTACAACTGTCTGTCTTTGGAATAAGAGATTGAAAGTTCTCCTTGTAGCGTTGGTCTAGAAGCATCACCAACCAGTAATGACTGTCACCCAGAATTTTCAGAACGCGACGGTCATGGTCAAGGCAGCATAGCAAAAACTCAGCCATGCGTGCCAGACTGCTAACAGGCAAGAATCCCGTGTTCTCACCAAGATTATGACTGACCATGCTCTTCTCCTATTCCTCCTCCTCCTCCCTGTCCACAGGCCATCCACGCTGAACAAACGGTATGACAGTTGTGCTTGTAGTACCGTCTATAGTGCATGAAACTAGCTCCTTTTCTTCCTCCTCCTCCTCTTCCTCATTGTCACCCAATCCATGTTGGGAATAAAATGAGGCTGAGCTGTGTGTAATCAGCCTGTTTGGATCCTTGCTCCGTCTCCTGCAATGCATCCTCTTTGATTGTGAGCAGAGAGCATTTCAGAACACAGAGAAACAGGATGGTAATGTTAATTATGGCATCATCGCCACTCACAATCATGGTGGAGTCCTCAAAGTTTTAGAGGTTGGTACATATGTCTGACATCCATGTCCACTCCTGGGGTCTTATATGTGTGGAGTCTGTACTGAATACCTACGGCCATGTTGATACTGGTAGTCAAGAACTACTATGTTCTGCTCACAAATCCTTTCCAACATCTGCAGTGTAGAGTTCCAATGCGTGGGGATTTCACATAACAGTTGGTGAGTTGGAAGCTGCAAACTCTGCTGAAGAATTGCAAGGGTGGCTGAAGCTGTATCTGACTTTCTAAAATGGGCACACAGGCGGTATTCTTTCACAAGCAAATCTGGCAGCTCCTAGTAGCTTTTGAGAAACTGTTGAATAATGATATTACGCACATGGGCCAGACATGGTACGAGTGTGAGTTCGCCTCACCTCAAAGCCGCCACCAGGTTCTGGCCATTGTCACCCACCACCATGCCTGGCTATCGGTTCAGCGGTTTCAGCCACAGATCTGCCTGCTCTTTCAGAGCTGTCCACAACTCTGCAGCATTGTGCCGTTTGTCACCTAAGCATATTAGCATCAGCACAGCCTGTTGCCGCTTGGCTGAGGCAGTGCTGCAGTGCTTCCAGCTTGTGATTGATGTGGTCATTTCGAAGATGGAGGCTGAAGAGAAGGAGTACGTGCAGGAGCTGTAGACTGTGGGGGCAACCCTGATTGACCTAGGGCCCGAAATCCTCGGTGTTGGGAGGACATGTTCCATCCCAAGGTGTGACTGGGTCCCGGCTTCCGCTATGTTAACCCAGTGTCCTGTCAGTGAAGTGAGATGTACTGTCCCTGCCAACAGGCACTTGTCCATGTGTCCGTGGTTGGTTGGACTTTCCCAGTAAACTGCATTGTTGACGGCATGGATAATGTTGTTGGACACGTGCTTGTGTAATGCAGAGACAGCACACCAGGAGAAATCGCGGTGGCTGGGGACCGAGTATCTTGGGACGGCCGCTGCCATCAGGTTGCGGAAAGCTTCCGTCTCCACGAGCCTAAAAGGCAACATTCCGAGCACAAGCAGACGAGAAATGTGTGAATTTAGTAGTGTGGCCTGTGGGTCGCTGGATGCATATTTGTGCTTGTGTTTCAAGGACTGGGGTATAGACAACTGAATGCTGTGCTGGGACAAGGATGTGGACGTGCTTGATGATAGTGCTAGTTGAGTGTGTGCAACTACAGGTGCAGGGCAGGAGGCATCTTCGCATGCACCATAGACAGGGGATTGGTTTGCACGCACAACAGCGGAAGAAGCAGTGGTGTCACCCGCAGACACTGTTCGTGGACCCTGAGGTTCGGCCCACAAAGTCGAGTGCTTTGCTGCCATGTGCCTGATCAAGCTAGGGATGTGAGGCTGGTAGTTTTGCTACCCCTGCTGATGCTTGCATGGCAGATTGTGCAAATGGCCTGTTTAGGGTTATCGGCAGAATCTTTAAAAAACAACCAGACTTGGGAAGACCTAACAGTTGGACAGACAACTTCCTTCGTGTTGGTGTTATGGGGAACGGTTGCCAGCCTTCTGTCTGCCACCACCACACTGCTTCTTCCTGCCTGTTAGGGTGCCACACCTCCCTCCCCTGTGTGCTACTGACCTCGCTTTGCATGTCCTCCTGCCTGCTTGGGTCAGTTACTATATCATCCACCACCTCTTTCTCCACTTCCGCACCCTGATTCTCTTCCTGACTTTCTGGCAATTGTCTCATCATCGTCCACCTCTTGTGACAGTTTCCCACTGTTGCCTTCATGTGACCGTGGCTGCTCAAATATTTGGGCATTGCTACATGCGATCTCCTCTTGCCCCGATTCAAGTGGACCGGGCGCGAGGATGGAATCTATAAATGAAAAAGTGAATAGCTCTTTGGAGTGTCCAAGTGTGGGATCAGTTGTCTCCGGGTGCTCAGCATGGTGATAGGAAGGAGGATCAGGGTGAGGAATATGTCGTCCAGACTCACAGCCATGGAGACTTGACCATGTGGAAGACAGGGTCGTGGTGGTGGTGGCAGAGTGATTGGAAGCATTATCCACTATCCAACCAACAACCTTTTGACACTGCTCAGGGTTTAATAGTGGTGTGCTGCTGTGGTCCCCCTCTGCCTCTGCATGCACCATCACCATCACATCCACTCCACTTCCCCGTCCCTTGCCATACACCTTGACCATTTTAAATGGAGTACAATATTTTCCACGTTCAGTACAAATGGCTGAATTTGGTGCAAATTTATAGGCGATCCATGTATGGGAAAACCACAGTTTATAATATCTGGCCTGTAAGTAACAATTTTCTTTTTCAGCAAACTGGTGTCAAGAATTATCTATTAGTTTAACCCCTTTTACCCCCAAGGGTGGTTTGCATGTTAATGAACAGGCCAATTTTTACAATTCTGACCACTGTCCATTTATGAGGTAATAAATCTGGAATGCTTCCATGGATCCCAGTGATTCTGACATTGTTTTCTCGTGACATATTGTACTTCATGTTAATGGTAAAAGTTCATTGATATAACTTGCGTTTATTTATGAAAAAAATGGAAATTTGGTGAAAATGTTGAAAATTTTGCAATTTTCCAACTTTGAATTTTTATACCCTTAAATCACAGATATGGCACACAAAAAACTTAATAGGTAACATTTCCCACATGTTTACTTTACATCAGCACAATTTTGGAACCAAATTTTTTTTTGTTAGGAAGTTATAAGGGTTAAAATTTGACCAGCGATTTCTCATTTTTACAACACCATTTTTTTTAGGGACCACATCACATTTGAAGTCACTTTGAGGGGTCTATATGATAGAAAATATCCAAACGTGATACCATTCTAAAAACTGCACCCCTCAAGGTGCTGAAAACCACATTCAAGAAGTTTATTAACCCTTCAGGTGTTTAACAGAAATTTTTTTAATGTTTAAAAAAATGAACATTAAACTTTTTTTACAAAAAAATTACTTCAGGTCCAAGTTTTTCTTTATTTTACCAAGGGTAACAGGAGAAATTGGACCGCAAACGTTATGGTACAATTTGTCTTAAGTACGCTGATACCAGATATGTTGCGGGGAACATCTGTTGCGGCGCATTGCAGAGCTCAGAAGGGAGGAGCGCCATTTGACTTTTTCAATGTAAAATTGGCTGGAATTGAGATCGGATGCCATGTCGCGTTTGGAGAGCCCCTGATGTGCCTAAACAGTGGAAACCCACCACAAATGAATCCATTTTGGAAACTGTACCCCCAAGGAACTTATCTAGATGTGTGGTGAGAACTTTGAACCCCCAAGGGTTTCACAGACATTTAAAACATACAGCTGTAAAATTATAAAATCTTATTTTTTCCATAAAAATGATCTTTTCACCCCCAATTTTTATTTTGACAAGGGAAACATGACCCATAAAGATATTGTGCAATTTGTCCTGAGTACACTGATACCTCATATGTGGGGGTAAACCACTGTTTGGGCGCAATGCAGAGCTTGGAAGAGAATGAGCGCCATTTGACTTTTTCAATGCAGAATTGGCTGGACACCATGTCAAATTTGGAGAACCCCTGATGTGCCTAAACAGTGGAAACCCCCACAAATGACACCATTTTGGAAACTAGACTCCCCAAGGAACTTATCTAGATGTGTGGTGAGAACTTTGAACCCCCAAGTGCTTCACAGAAGTTTATAACGTACAGCCGTAAAATTAAAAAATTATATTTTTTCCACAAAAATGATCTTTTCACGCCCAATTTTTAATTTCCCAAGGCAAACAGGACCTGAAACGTTATTGTGCAATTTGTCATGAGTATGCTGATACCCCATATGTGGGGGTAACCCACTGTTGCATGGCAGAGCTCGGAAGGGAAGGAGTGCCGTTTGACTTTTCCAACGCAATATTGGCTGGAATTGAGATCGGACGCCATGTTGGGTTTGGAGAGCCCCTGATGTGCCTGAACAGTGGAAACACCCCACAAGTGACCCCATTTTGGAAGCTAGACTCCCCCAAGGAACTTATCTTGATGTGTGGTGAGCACATTGAGCCCCCAAGTGCTTCACAGAAGTTTATAACGTAGAGCCATAAAAATTAAAAAAATCATATTTTTTTTTTCCACAAAAATGATCTTTTTGCCTGCAATTTTTTATTTTCCCCAGGGTAACAGGAGAATTTTATAACGCCCGGGCATGAAAATAAAAAAAATCTTATTTTTTCCACAAACATGATCTTTTAGTCCCCAATTTTTTTATTTTCCCAAGGGTAACAGGAGAAATTGGACCCCAAAAGTAGTTGTTCAATTTGTCCTGAGTGCGCTGATTCCCCATATGTGGGAGAAAACTACTGTATGGCCACACGTTGGGGCTCGGAAGGGAAGTAGTGATGTTTTGGAATGCAAACTTTGATGGAATGGTCTGCGGGTGTCATGTCACGTTTGGAGAGCCCCTGATGTGCCTAAACAGTGCAAACACCCCACAAGTGACCCCATCTTAGAAACTAGACCCCCAAGGAACTTATTTCAATGTGTGTTGAGCACTTTGAACCCCCAAGTGCTTCACAGAAGTTTATAACATAGAGCCATAAAAATTTAAAAAATCATATTTTTTTTCCACAAAAATGATCTTTTTGCCTGCAATTTTTTATTTTCCCAAGGGAAACAGGAGAAATTGGACCTCAAACATTGTTGTGCAATTTGTCCTGAGTAGGCTGATGCCCCATATGTGGGGGTAAACCACTGTTTGGGCGCATGGCAGAGCTTGGAAGGAATGGAGCACCGTTTGAATTTTTCAGCGCAGAATTGGTTGAAATTGAGATCAAACGCCATGTCACGTTTGGAGAGCCTCTGATGTGCCTGAACAGTGGAAACCATCCAATTCTAACTCCAACCCTAACCCCAACACACCACTAACCCTAATCCCAACCCTAACCGTAGCCCTAGCCCTAACCCTAGCCCTAACCATAACCCTAATGGGAAAATAGAAATAAATACATTTTTTTTAATTTTATTATTTTTCCCTAACTAAGGGGGTGATAAAGGGGGGTTTGATTTACTATTTATAGCGTGTTTTTATGTTTGGCAGATGTCACACGCTAAAAATAGTTTTTGCATCACCATATTTTGAGAGCTATAATTTTTCCATATTTTGACCCACAGAGTCATGTGAGGTCTTATTTTTTGCAGGACAAGTTGACGTTTTTAGTGGTACCATTTTTAGGCACATGACATGTTTTGATCGCTTTTTATTCTGATTTATGGGATGCAGAATGAAAAAAAATCAGCAATTCATGAATTTCTTTTGGAGGGGGCGTTTACACCATTCCGTGTGTGGTAACATTGATAAAGTGGTTTTATTCTTCGGGTCAGTGTGATGACAGCGATACTTCACTTATATCTTTTTTTATGTTTTGGTGCTTTTATACAATAAAACCTATTTTATATGAAAAATAATTATTTTTGTGAGGCTGCATGTATTTCTCACAACTGTGACCCTGGCCTTAGAAGAACTGGTGGTTTAGCTGGATTTGTGTATTCAGTAATAGTATACCCACATTGACTTAAAAACCACCTATTCTGTCCCTTTCTCTGCAGCAACTCTCCCTACACTGGTGATTCCAGAGCAGACTGTAACGAGTAGGGTGGCGCCAGGTCTGATTTAGACCTGATTACGCTCTGTGGCCAGCCAATCACTGTAATGCCACAACCAACATTGCTGCGGCATTACAGCGCGTGGCTGACAATCCCTGCATATTGATTGGCGCTCTAAAGAGCGCCAAACAAGCAGGGCAGGGACCCGAGCTCCCACTGAGAAACCCCGGAAATGCTCGCTCATCACTAGCCTCAACATATCCCATGATATGCTGATATAGTAGGCCTACAATTTCTGTTTTATGTGTGGCTATCCCATTGTTGTGATATGACTTGCAGCTTGTCAGCGCTTTCTCTAGAATGCTGAGAGTTTTCATTGAATTTGTTTGTTGATAAACTGGATTTCTTGACAAAATTAAAAAAAATCTGTATGAAAAAAGATAACTAGTATTCTGTTCAACCAGTGCTAACATTACCAGACTATGACGTGACACACCACCATGAGAAGAATAAAGGTAACGCTCCCCTATAAATTTTTTAATAAATATTAATTCAGGAGGAATTACAGAGGAAAGGCACAATAGGACAAGGACAAGTGTGAACTTAGCTTTGAGATGAGATTACATACATCACCACACATTTTATTATCCTATCGGTTTGGAAAACTTTCCATTCTGTATATATTTAGAACAGTAAAATCTGCCTTCTTAACACTATGGATGAACGTGCATTTAGGGTTTAACAGTCTAAAATCCTTTAAAGAGTAGACTATTATTCATTTATAGAAATTATTCTGATAAGCATACCATACTGTCATCCATTCCAAGCTTCAAAGTAGAAATCACTATTTTATATTACAAGCTACCACTTTCATTACATTTCAACTTATAATTTTCTCTGACAAGTGAGATAGCTTTGCAGACATATCTTTATAGTGATATGTCATAACATTTTCCTGGAAAATTAATAAGACACACAAACAAATGGTAAAAGTAACAGTAATAAATTTGCAAGCGTATGGGAATGGTAAGTATGTCAGTATATGTTTTGATATTTTGGCTTTTCTGTGTGTGTCTTATATGTTCTAAACACATGATGGCAACATTTATGCTCTGGATCATGTTAACGGCATTAGACATTTTGTAGTGATTTATATGCAACAAACATTTTACAGTATTGATTATTTAGAAGAGATGAGTGAATCGATTAAATGCAAATTGAATTAGTGTAAAATTTAATGACACTCACAGGCGATATTGAACAATTTGCGATTCAATTCATATGAAGTGCCCCAATAATGTACTGTACAAATGCAGCACTGAAATAAATGAGTTTTTTAGACTGCGAATAACACAGAAAATTTAATTGAGAGCGAATGCCAGCAGTAGCAAACTTTGTGTGATTGATCAATGATGTGGCATTCCTGGCATCTGTCCTACAGCATTTGAATTACAATTTCATTTTTCTTCTTCATGCTTAATGCAATGGAAAGCTGTAGCAAGGCAGCATAATATTTGTAAAAGAAAAAAATAAAATCAGTGTCTATCAAAGATGATGTCATTGCTTGTCACAAGAGACTATGATGGGTTGCTTTGAAGGGGCCAAAGCGAGCCAAAACCCCCCTCCCCAGAAGCATAAGTGGAGGCCCACATGACAGTGGGTTGGAGGGAGGGGGTTAACTATCCCTGGGGGGTGGAGTATGGAAATAAGGGGGGTATTTGATGTCGGCTTATGGGGCGGTTACCTCAGGTCCCGCTACAGAGCCACAGAGACTGTCCCACGCCCAGACGGCATAGAGTTCATATCAGCTGGATTGGAGAGGCTGCGTGCTGCAGCGCAGTTGCAGCCTGTCAGCGTGGATCGAGGAGCAGGTCACGGGGATCATAGGTGGAAGCAACGGGTCGCCCACTGGTGTCTCTTCCCATGCGAGGCGGTGGTCAAGGGCCATGGAGCATTTATCCCCTGACACAGATCCCAGGAATCAGCGCTGGCGACGGGGCCCCTTCCAGGGACCCTCCGGGGCGGGTGCTTGCTGGTAAGCATGCAGGCAGGCCCCGGGCTGGGAGGAATCCATGAGCTGGGCTTGGTCCAGTGGCAGTTGCAAGTCCTTCTCCCAGAGCAGAGCGAGAGGCGGGGCCTGCACTCGCCGGGTCAGCGATGAATAATGACATCACAACAGGCCGTCATGGAGCCGGGCGGTCTGCCTCCTCTTCTTGGGGCGGCAGTGGGAGTTACCTGGACGGGGGTTCATCGGGCAGCAGCCCCCGTCGCCTAAGGCTGTCAGTTATGCCCAGTACCTCTGGCACCCTGACCGTAACAATGGCGGTGGATCAGCATGGACAGTGCGTCAGACAGTCAGTGGAGGTTGCAGGGGGTGGGTGTTTACAGGTGGACGCCCCCGTGGCTGTGCAGCCCGCTTGCCTCAGCAGGGGCCGGAGAAGCAAACAGCCCTGAACGGAGTTCCCCGTGAGGGCGGTGTCATTGAGAAAGCCTGTTTCACAATGTGGCGGACCTCTGGGGACAGAGGGTCTGAGGGGAAGCTCCGTAGTTGACGCCCAGCGGGATATGGGATTGGCAGCTGGAGGAGTCACAGTGTCATCGCAGCACAGTGAGTATGGCTCCATGTCTTGGTGTCCTCATCTATAGTGAGGTCCCCTGTGGTCGGGAGTGAGTTGGGGTGCCGGCCGGTGGCGTTAGGTCAGGGAGTTGTGTACCAAGTTCCTTCATGGATTGGGGGGCTGGGGGAGATGTTGACTTCCATGCAGGATTTGTTGTCGCTGATGGAGGGATTTGGAGTGCACCCGGCGCATTTAGCCGCTTGGGTGGGGTCGCAGGAGTGAGGGACCAGTTTGTCGGGGGCGATTACCAGGGTGTCAGATGGCCGAGCTGACCCTGTGTCTGTTTCGGTTTAGACTGAGAAGGAAAAGGAATGTCAGATCAATGTAGATGACAGGGCGTATGGGGAGGTATATGTATGCTTTTTGGGCCCACTGGGTGCTCATCGTAAGAACAGGTGCGGGAAAAGATATAGAAGGACAAATATGTAGCGATTTTGTCACTGCTTTCTTTGGAAAAGTTGAACTTGGACAAAGGGAAGAAGGATGATAGCCAAAAAGAGGAGGAGGAAAAACGGAGATGGTGATTGATTCCACACAAATTATCTAATTGATACAGGCATTTTATATTTTGGCTAGCTTGCTTGGAGAGAAGGCGCCTGAGAATTTTTGATTCGATTGGGGAGGCTTATAGGGTGTAGGGTGTTGAGGCTTGGCTCCGTTACGACAAACAGTTTAGGCATTGGAAGGCGTTTCAACCGGCAATTCGGTGGGAAAAGAAAGACATACGTCTGTGGTTGAAGGTTATGATGTGGACTAAGTTTGGCCATTCCATTCCTGGGGTTGCCGGTTCGTGAAATGCACAAAGCAGTGGACAAGGGGCTAGGGGGTCAGTCGGGGCAATCGGTCAGCCAGAAGCAGGGTCTCTGCTGGCAATTGAATGATGACCCGTTTAAATTTGGGGCTAATTTGGGGCAAATTCAAGCAGCTTTGATCCCATTGCAAGGGAACCTCGCATGGTGCTTCCAGATGCTTTAGGAAGAAGAAAGGAGAAGTAGAGTGAGAGTGCTAATTCAAAAGGGGTATACGCCATTGAACCTGGCTGCGACGGTCCCTTATGTAAGTAGGTTTCCGGATGGGGTTATGTCGGAACTGTTGTTGTCCATTTTCAGTGACTGGTTTAAAATTCCCGCCCCTCCTTTTGAGATACCACGGGTGATTAATAATCTGAGGTCAGCTGACCAATAGACTGAGGTGGTGTCGTAACAGTTGGGGAAGGCGGATAAGTTGGGAAGTATGTCTGTTCCATTTAGGGATGTGTTGTGAGTTCATTTTCCCCTTCGTCACTGAGGTCTGGTGATCTCCCTATTCTGGCAAAGGAAGGTAATGAGCCTGATTATCAGGCACCTGAGCCTAATGAGGATGACTGGCTGAGTGGAGTCACGGACTGGATATAAGGCTGCCGACGCCCTTCTGCCCTGCGGGTGATTTCTCTGTGGACTTCTAGGACACCAGTCTGATTCCTGCTCCTCTAAAGCTAAGTTTTCTGCTTTGCCTGTTAGCATTTGTGTTTTGTTTTTGTTTTCCTTGCTTTTCTGGATTCTGCCATTCCCTGCTGGGGTGAGCTGAATCTCCTTTTGCCGGTTGCTCTGTCTTCAAAATATTCCTGAGTACTGACATAGCTTTTTGAAGCCTAGCGTCTTCAGGGCCTTTTTCACTGTCAGTTTGTTGGCTCTTATTTTCATAGGGTTTTTCACGGATTGCAGACAGCAGCCTTCCTGTCCTTTCCTATCTAGTTAGCTTGGGCTCCCTCTTTGCTCAGTCTATCTTTCTGTCTGTGTTAGTGTTTTCATCTTGCTTCACCGTCATTATATATGTTGGGGGCTGCCTATTGGTTTGGGGTCTGCTCTGGGGCAGTTTAGATTTCCCCTTTCTTTCTTTAGGCCTATTTAATTCTCCGGCTGTGATCGAGGGGTCTAGGGAATCGTAGGAACCCCCCACGGCTACTGATAGTTGTTGTGGATAGGATCAGGGGTCTGCAATCTGATAGCTGCCAACCTCTCTGGTTTTCTGGACTTAGCTAGCATTTCTGTTTTTGCCTCCTACGGTGACTCAATCATAACAGGGATGCTCCGTTTGATGATTTGGTGGTCTCGCCCCTGGGTGTAGTGCCTAAGAAACAGCAGCATAAGTTTAGGCTCATTCATCATCTGTCTTTCCCTCGTGGTAGGTCGGTGACTGATGGAATTAACCCAGAGCTGTGCTCTTTGTTTTATAAGTCATTTGAGGAGGCGGCAAAGTTTGTCCAGAAATGTTGGAAGGGGGCACTTTTGCCTAAAACGGATAATGCGTCGGCGTTTATGTTGATCCCTGTTCATCTGGATAGTGTTAAGTTGTTGGTGTGTTACTGGGGTGGTGCTTTTTGGGTTGATTGGTGTTTCACAATGGGTTGATCGGTGTCTTGTGCGTTTTTTGAGGCATTCAGTTCTTTTCGCGAATGGGTTGTCCGTAAAGTATCGGCTTTTGATTCCTTGATTGTTCCTGAATGATTGTTTGTGTATCGGTCTGGCTTTTTCTGGTTGTTGGGAGAGGTTACTTAGAGCGGCGGAATGGGTGGCGGAGCGTTTTGTTGTAACGCTTGCTCCCGGTAAAACAGAGGGGCCTTGTACCTGCCTATCATTTTTGTGAATTGTGATTGATTCATTAAAATGTGAGTTCCGTTTGATGAAGGATAAGGTAAAGGCGTTGACGGATGAGGTGTCTCTGGCAAGACGGTTGAAGAAATTGTCGTTGACATAGGTGCAGTCACAACTTGTGAATTTGACTTTTGGTTGTCGCATTATTCCAATGGGTCGGGTCTTTTCTCGGCGGTTGGTGAGCGCTACGGCGGGAGTGCGGCCTCCGCATCATTTTGTTCGGCTTTACAGTGAACATAAGGCTGATTTTGAAATCTGGGACTATTTTTGGGAGCAATACAACGAACGTTTTTGGCTCATGGAGGAGACACTTGTAAATGATGACTTGGAGTTGTTCACAGGTGCGTTTGATGGAGTGTGTTTTTGGTCATATTTTAGGGGCCTGTGGTGCGTGGCTGCGTGGCCTGAGGAGTGGTTTCAGCTGCGCCTTGTTAGGAATATTGCTTGGTTGGATATTTTGCCTATACTGGTGGCAGTGAACCTATGGAAGGAGGAGTTTCGGCACAGAAGGATCCATTTTAATTGTGAGAACATGGGAGCTGTGTGTTCCATTAACAGCTTGATGGCGTCCTCTCCTCCAGTGATTCGAGTCCTGCGGCATTTAATTTTGAGTTGGTTAATGCTTTATGCTCATGTGATGGCTTCTCAGGTGGCATATATTAGGAATTCCATTGCTGATTCTTGATTTCGTTCACAATGGTAGCGTTTTCAGTAATTGTCCCCGGATGCGGAAGAAGCGGCTTTCTTTGAGTCCAGCCAGGCTTTGGAAGGTGGTCTCAGGGGTGCAGAACCTATCATACGGGCATCTCTGTCTTCTATTACTTGGTCGATCTATCTGTCAGTATGGATTTAACCGTAATACAAAATGTTGGAAAAAGGTACTGTATCAGCAGATCCCAGGTGTTTCCAGTCTAGGGGTAATTGCAAATCTCCATCTATACTTCAGGCTTCAGACAAAGACAATTACAGGCTCAGTATGGATTATACAAGAATATAAAAACTTGAAAAAGGGTAATGTTTTACAAGCGTTCAGCTGCATACAGTGTTGGTGTCATTTTAAATCTCCTTATATTTTACCAGAGTAAGACACAAACTCTCACAGGCTCAGTATGGATTACACCAGAATATAAAAATGAGAAAAAGGGAAATGTATTTGAAACGTACACCAGTATACAGTGTTGGAGTACTTAGAAATCTTCTTTTATATTTCAGTGTCAGTCAGCCAGTCCAGACTCTGCTCTAGAGTAAGCTATATGGATAAAAGTACAGACGTAAAGTTGAGTGATTTCAGAAGTGTTGGAATTACTAATCACGGGAAAACCTCCCAGGAGAATTTGCACCCTCAATAACTTTTACTGTGGATACAGCTAAAACTTAAATTTGTGATGAAAGGGTTGCTGTATCGCAGTAGCGTCGATCACATCACCGTTACTCGTCTCCATCAAATTGTGATCACAGGGAGAGCTGTAGACATGGTCCTCACTGCCTATCATGATCTGTCTGGTCACTTTTGAGTGCAAAACACAGAAGCCACAGGCCATAGGGGATTCTATTGGACTGCCATGAGAGGAGACATTGAAAAATGGTGGCAGGAATGTCTCACATCTGTGACTATGAAAAATGTGAAAAGTGATCAAAAAGCACCACTGCATCCAATTGGGAATTGATGTCCATTACAAATGGTAGCCATTGGTAATCTGAAGGTAGAGGCCAGCAGGACAGGACATAGCTACATCTTAACCATCATCGATCAGTACACCAAATTTGTAGCGTCCGTCCCTGTGAAAGATTTAACTGGCCAGACTACACAGCGGTGGAGCAGGGAGAGGTAAGTATTGCAAGTGCTGTGTCCCTGAGCAAGCAGGGGGGACCCACTTGTGGCCGCAGGTACTGGCACAGGGCCCCTCATAGTACGCCAGTGTGTCTGACGGCGAGTGGGCCCCCCCACCGTCAGAGACACTTTATTGTACTATGAGAGGCCCTGTGACAGTGCCGTCGCCCAAGGGTGGGGCCACACACCTGTTCAGGGCAACAGCACTTGCCCGGGTGCAGCAGGTGGTGACCCCGGTCATGGGGTGGGGGGGCAGCCCATTTTGGGGGTGGTTAAAAAAATGACATATGTTGATGTGTAGGCTGGACTTTCAGCTGCTGCAAATCGAGGAATTGGAGAAGTCCGAGGAAGAGGAGGAAAAAAGCAAGCCTTTTTTTCTGGCAACCTATGTGTTATCAGGGGAGGGTGGGACAAAATCTTTGGAAACCCATGCATGGTTCATTTTCATGAAGGTTAGATCATCAACATTTTGGGTAGACAGACGGGTCCTTTTTTCTGTCAGGATTGATCCAGCAGCACTGAAGACTTTTTCAGATAGCACACTACCAGCAGGGCAAGCAAGCTCCTGTAAGGCATATTGTGCCAATTCAGGCCATGTGTCCAGTTTTGAGGCCCAATAATCAAAGGGGAATGACCTGTGAGGGAGAACCTCAATATGGGAGGAGAAGTAGTTTGTAACCATAGTTGACAACTGCTGTCTCCTGTCACTTGCAATCGATTCTGTATTAGCTGTCGTGTGCACGGGACTTGAGAAATCAGACCACAACAGGGTCAGGAAACCCCTGTCTCCAACGCTAGTTCGGCTGTGTGCACCACGAAGACCTCTTCCATTTTGCCCACTACGGCTCGTGTGAGAACCAGCTCCGTTGCTGTGTGCTGGGAATGCCTCAAACAACCAGTTTACCAGAGTTGCTTGTTTGTTAGCCAATATTAGCTCTAGGTTCTCCTGTGGCATGATGTTGTGTAATTTGCCTTTATAGCGTGGATCGAGGATGCTGGCCAACCAGTAGTCGTCATCCCTCATCATTTTGGCAATGCGGGGGTCCCTTTTTAGGATCCACAAGGCATAGTCACACATGTGGGCCATTGTTCCAGGTGTCAATGCTGCACTGCCAGTGGTGGGTGGAGGAGCACTTTCTGACAAATCCTCATCTCTCCAATCACGCACAAACCCTGTACCTGACCTTGGCACGCCCACATTTTCTCTTGCCCCCTGAGAAGCATCCTCCTCCCCAAAATAATCTTCCCTCTCATCCTCCTCCTCATCTTCCTCTTCTTCCTCCACCTTGTCCACGTCATTTCACTGACCAGACATTGGCTGTCATCAAGGCTTCCCTCCTCCTCCTCCTGTTGCTCCTCAGCTGCAGACGCCTGATCCTTAATGTGCGTCAAAGTTTGCATGAGCAGACGCATAAGTGGTATGCTCATGCTTATTATGGCGTCATCTGAGCTTACCAGCCTTGTGCATTCCTCAAAACACTGAAGGACTTTACAGAGGTCTTTCAGCTTTGACCACTGCACACCCGACAATTCCATGTCTGCCCTCAAACTGACTACCCGTGTATCCTCCCACAAATGCATTACAGCCTGCCTCTGTTCGCACAGCCTCTCAACCATGTGCATGGTAGAGTTCGATCTTGTGGCAACATATATGATTAGGCGGTGCTTGCGGAGGTTGAGTGATCGCTGCAGCTTCTGCATACGACTGGTGTGGATGGTTGAGCAACCGATGTGCCAGTACAGTCTTCACACCTTATGGAGCAGGGCTGTTAACTCCAGATAATTATTGAGGAAGCACTGCACCACCAGGTTCAAGGTGTGAGCCAGGCAAGGTATGTGTGTGAGTTTTGAAAGGGCTATGTCTGCCACAAAATTCCGCCCATTATCACTGACTACCTTGCCTGGCTCTAGATATAGACTGCCCAGCCATGACTCAGTTTGTCGATGCAAGTAGTCGGCCAGTACCTCCATGGTGTGTCTGCTATTGCCCAAAGACATCATCTTTAACACAGCCTGCTGCCACTTACCACTAGCTATTCCATAGTGGGACACCTCATGTGCAACAGTGACAGATGTGGATAGAGTGCTCTTGCGACTGCGCTCTGTCGATGAGCTTTCGCTTCTGGAGAAGGAGGAGGGTCGAACGCCTACAGCCAACTGTTTCTTATACCGTGGGCTAGGCAGCACTGTTCCACTGCCGCTGTCCCCTGTGGAGCCTGCATCCACCACATTAACCCAGTGTGCAGTGATGGACACGTAACGGCCCTGGCCATGCCTACTGGCCCATGCATCTGTTGTGAGGTGCACCTTTCCACTCACTGATTGTTTTAGTGCATGGACAATGCAGTCATTCACATGCCGGTGGAGGGCAGGGATGGCTTTTCGAGAAAAGAAGTGCCGACTGGGTAGGTCATAGCGTGGGACAGTGTAGGCCAGTGTAGGCTCTCAGAAAGCTTCGCTTTCTACCAAACGGAAGGGCATCATCTCTAATGAGATCAGTTTGGCAATGTAGGCGTTCAAAGCCTGTGTATGTGGATGAGAGGATGAGTACTTTCTTGTCCTACTCAGAGTGTCTGGTATGGTGAGCTGGACTTGAGAGCTGCATATGGGGGAACTAGCATTGGACATGACGGACTGAGAAGGGGTTGGTGATGGTGAGGGTGTTGATGGCCTAGATTCACTGTTTCCTCACGAAAATATTGTGATTGCCTGACTGCTTTGGCCTAGCGATGACACCTCAACATTTCTTGTTGGTGTTGTGCTTAGCATTGGCCTTACAGTGGGGGAAGCGATGGCGTGCTGCCGGCTAACTTCAGTTAGAGCAGGTGCACATGTGCTACCTGAGGTTTTGTAGTCTGTCCATGCTTGCAAGTGCATGTTGGTTAAATGTCTAAGCATGCAACTGGTATTCAAATTTTGAAGATTTTTCCCTCTGCTAAAGGTCCTTCGGCAGTTCTTACAGATAACTTTTGCATCATCAGTAGGATTTTGTTCAAAAAAGTGCCACACTGCACTCTTTCTACAATGATACCAATTTTCAGGGCTTGCACGCTGTGCTAATTTGACCGTCTGGCCAAGCTGTCCTGCAACTCTTTTAGTTTTCTTAACAAGTCTTTTGACAGCTACGGGCCTGCCGGATAACCGCTGCTGCGATGACTATGCCTGCTGCGGATCCTTCTCCTGTTCTGACCTATTGTCACCGGCACCCTCTTCCCCAAATGGATGCCAATCCGGGTCAACAACTGGGTCATCCATGACCTCGTCTTCAATGTCATTTGCACCTTCCTCTGTACCTTCCTCTGAGTCACCGTGTAAGGTGGTATAGTGTGCAGGAAGGGGCACCTGAGTTTCATCAGGGTCTGATTCGGGCTCAGTAGACTGCAAGGGTAATGTAGTGCTGTGGGTGAATGTACCAGCAGAATCATCTGGCAGTGGCTGTGCATCAGTGCACTCCATGTCAGATTCATCTTGGACTGGGGAATTCAGGATTTGACTTGATAACCAAGGAAATGGTATGTGAAAAGAGCTTCATGGAGTAATCTGAAGTGTGTGCTGCAGCATCCTTCACTTTTGGTGTGGGTGAAGGACAAAAGGAAAGGTGTTTTTCCTGACCAGAAGCCTGCACTGACGACTCTGTGCTTGCAGTTTTTGCAACTTCAGAAGAAGAGGCAATAGAGCTGGAGGCTGTTTTGGCAATGTAAGCCAAAACCTGTTCCTGATGCTCCGGCTTTAAAAGCGGTTTACCTACAGTACTCCCAGAAAAGGGAACCTTAAAGGTCTTCTTGTGCCAGATGGTGATGCAGGCTCAACACCTCCTGCCTTAGCTGCTATTGTGCCTTTGCCAGAACCAGCCGATGCACCACCACCACCATCAGTACCAGCTGCACCCCCCACCCACGTCCGCAGCCTCTTCCACTAGATTTCCTCATGTTTGGGAAAATGTACCAAAAAAGCAGCAGAGAAATGGTACTGTATGAGTAGCATACAGCTGTGTAAGGTGTATGTAAGAAGTGAAATCTCCGTACATATTTTGTGAGTCACAGATGCTCACCCAGTCTGTATTTCACCGTAATCCAACAAGCAGCTATATGGTACTGTATCAGAGGTGTACAGCTGTATACGTTGTTGGTGAAACTGTCAATCTCCGTATATGTATTTACGGAGTGTCACACACACGCTGACTCTGTATCGATGTGACCATACTAAGAACAGCAGA